>NC_053389.1:186909988-187509988 GCF_905171765.1 Bufo bufo
ACCCTGGAACAAAAAGTGCCAGGATATTCTTTTTTGCACAGGACATTCTTATAACAGCTGTGAAAAGACAAAGTCAATGCCACCGAAGGTCAACTGCAAGTTATGAGCTTGTATCTGGAATCAGTATTTAAGAGCCTAAACATGAAGGTGCAGCCAGAGCTTCTGTAATATCACAATGAGCTGATGCAAGTTACAGATCTCCGTTCTTTTCATGTCAGGTCAATAAAACCACGTAAGAATATTGGTCTTCCATCTGCTTATTTATTGGCCAAATATTTTCAAGTCATCTGCTTCTTTCCAACATTTGGTTCTCTCAACCAAGTGTCACATAGAAACTAGGGATGAGCGAATTTCATATTTTGAAATTCATTTTCGCTTCATGTTGTGGTATTTACTGAATTGCGTTATGGATTCCGTTACCACGGACCATAACGCAATTCCATGACGGAATGCATAACGAAATGTCTTTAGAGTCATTCCGTTATTCATTCCATCATAACAGAAGTCTATGGCCTGCATAATGGAAACGCGACGGATCCGTTTTGCAGCCCACAGACTTCTATTATGACGGAATGAATAACAGAATGCCTCTAAAGGCATTCCGTTATGCATTCCATCATGAAATTGCGTTCTGGTCTGTGGTAATGGAATCCATAACACAATTCAGTAAATACCACAACACGGAGCAAAAACAAATTTCAAAATATGAAATTCGCTCATCCTTAATAGAAACAGTTGTTCCCCAATGGCATAGCTATAGGAGTCACGCAATTATCTCTTACCATCCATCTTATCTAGCTCAATCTGACCAAAGATTTGCAGGTAAGGTCTGTAGAACACACGTCGGAATATCCACCCCAGCCGTGTATCGTTGGGATGTAGGAGACCTTCTGTGGCAACGCCATATGCAATCAGCCAGACGCCAAGAAAAAACAGAAAGAAGAAGACGTCTTTCATCTGTGAAGAATGGTAGAGATGAAGTTATATTCATGTTCTTGGTAAAGAAAATACAATTCTGCTAAAAAATAATCATACATACACAACGTAACAAAATGTCAGTTTGGCATCCACAGCTTTAAAGGGGTTGTCACATCTCATAGTTTCCGAGACTAAGTGCAGAACACAGGTAGCCAGGCTTACAGAAATGGGCTGCTGGTTGGCTGTTTCCGTAACTCCAGTGCTGCGGTATATGTTCATGTTCAGCCAAATTCCAGCATATTGCCGGGTAGCGGCCGGATCTCCACTGGATCCCATTATATTCAATGGGGCCGGCGGGCATTCCGGGACCATCTGGCAATGCCGGATCCAGATAACTACTGCTGCAAATGTGAAATTAGCCTTACTAAAACATGTCAGGAGAGGTGACAAGTCCTATTTAACAGTGTGATATATTGAATACCCCTTTTCTGGCTTAAAGGGGTTCTCTGGGAATTACAAAAATGAAAATACCTAAATATTACATTATTATAAATATATTCCCAAATACCTTTTATTAGTTATAATGGCTTGTTTTGTCTGGTTAGCAATTAGGAGAAATAAAATGGCTGCCGTCCTAACAGTACACACAAAACCTGTCCTAAATCATACACAGAAGAAGTTACTTCACAACAGTGAGGTAAAGAGCTGCCTTATCCTCCTCTCTACTTGTCAGGAATTATGATCCTGTATACAGCTGATAAGAACTTCAGTTGAATCTCTGTAGGAATGGAGTTCATGAGGAGACATGAAGTACAGAGAGGACGGACAGGACAGACTGTGGTAATGAAGACTTCATACAAGTGCTACTGCTCATTACCACACCCCCACCTCCTCTCTGTACTTCATGTCTCCTCATGAACTCCATTCCCAAAGAGATTGAGCTAAAAATCTTATAAGTAGTATTCAGGATCAAAATCCCTGACAAGCAGAGCAGAGAGGAGGATGAGGAAGCTCTTTCGCTCAGTGTTCTGAAGTAACTTGTCCTGCTGTGTGATTAGGACAGGTTTTGTGTGTACTAATAGGACAGCGGCCATTTTAGTTCTCCTTATGATTGCTCCCTAGACAAAAAAAAACTAAAACATTATAACTAATGAAAGGTATTTGGGAATATATTTATAATAAAGTAATATTTAAGTATTTTCATTTTCTTAATTCCTGGAGAACCCCTTTAATGTCACTAAAACCAAATGTGTACAACAGAGGAAAGAGGATATGAAACAAAGAGATGGAAAAAAGATGTACACTTACATGTCATACAGATTTACATGTACACTTACCATCTTTCTGACAATTATGATTTTTGGCCCCAGCTGTTTGTTGACTGCAAAAATGTGAATAAGTCGAAGGGTAAAAACCATGAAGTCAAAACACAGGATGGTCCGTCCCGACTCATAAGAGTTGACCATCATTCTGTACAAAAATATAATAAGGGAGGAATTTATCGTGAGGGTGATATTTGAAGTCAGCTTTGTTTAAGTCTGCTTTGGAGTACTTTATGCCACATTTATCAAATGTCTCATGTTTGATAACTTTGTCTTATCCTTAAAGGATAACTGACATATTTTTACTCAAAATTCAATTTTCATATATGTTGTTGCTGCTGTGGTGATAATCCATAATCACAAACTATTGTGTTCACATACAACTTGTTTAATAAGATTCCATCTATAGCAACCGCTCCTCACAAGACTTCTTTCTGACTATCTTCTCAAGATGGCCGCCAATGCCCTTACTCTGAGGCTAAGACCTCCCTCCCTAACTACCCAGAATTAATTCGGCTCATTTCGGGAATGCGCAGCCTCACCCCAACCAATCGGCTTTTTCCAGACTTAGGGTCCATTCACACGTCCGTAGAATGGGTCCGCATCCGTTCCGCAATTATCCGGAACGGGTGCGGACCCATTCATTCTCTATGGGGCTGGAAGAGATGCGGAGAGCACACTATGTGCTCTCCACATCCACATTTCCGGAGCGCGCTCCTGATCTTCTGGTCCGCAGCTCCGCAAGAAAATAGAGCATGTCCTATTCTTGTCCGCAATTGTGGACAAGAATAGTCATTTCTATGGGGGTGGCGGCGGGGTCTATTGTAGATGCGCAATTTGCATATCTGCAATACAGTACGGACGTGTGAATGGACCCTTAACCCCTTATGGACCCATGATGTACCGATACGGCATGGTTCCCGAGTCCTTAATGACCCATGGCGTACCGGTAAGTCATGTATAGTTCCGGCGGTCATCGGAACCCGGTGCCTGCTCAAATCATTGGCTAAATGCGCGGGGGGGGGGGTCCCGTGACCCTCCGAGCCGGCGATCGACGCAAACCGCAGGTCAATTCAGACCTGCGGTTTGCGGCTTTTACCTGGTGCGGCGGCGGCAGCGGTGGTGCCATCGGGTCCCCATGGGGCTGTAGGGGGGACCCGATGGCATTGAAGGCAGCGCGATGCCTTCCTTAGACATCTGCGCTGCCTTCCAGTGACGAGCCTGTGAGATTCAGCCCCCTGGATCTCACAGGCCCCGGAAGCTGTATGAGTATTACACACAGTATTACTCATACAGCCAATGCATTCCAATACAGAAGTATTGGAATGCATTGTAAAGGATTAGACCCCCAAAAGTTCCAAAGTGGGACAAAAAATAAAGTGAAAAAAAAGTTTAAAAAATAAAGTTTCCCCCCCCAAAAATTAAAAGTTTCGAGTAAAAAACAAAAACGTAATTTTCCCCAAATAAAGTAAAAAAAAATTGGTAAAAAATAGGGGGGGGGGAGTATACATATTAGGTATAGCCGCGTCCGTATCGACCGGCTCTATAAACATATCACATGACCTAACCCCTCAGATGAACACCGTAAAAAATAAAAACTGTGCTAAATAAAATAAAAATTGTCACCTTACATCACAAAAAGTACAATAGCAAGCGATCAAAAAGGTGTTTGCCCACCAAATCTAACCATCACCAATCTAACCATCACCTCATCCTCATTTGCCCACCAATCTAACCATCACCTCATCCCGCAAAAAATGAGCCCCTACCTGAGACAATCGCCCATAAAAAAAAAAAACTATGGCTCAGAATATGGAGACACTAAAACATAATTTTTTTAGTTTTAAAAAAGCTGTTATTGTGTAAAACTTACATAAATAAAAAAAAAGTATGCATATTAGGTATCGCCGCGTTCGTATCGACTGGCTCTATAAAAATATCACATGACCTAACCACTCAGATGAACACCGTAGGCTGAGTTCACACGGGCGAGATTTCCACGCGGGTGCAATGCGGGAGGTGAACGCATTGCAACCGCACTGAATCTGGACCCATTCATTTCTATTGGGCTGTGCACATGAGCTGTGATTTTCACGCATCACTTATGCGTTGCGTGAAAATCGCAGCATGCTCTATATTGTGCGTTTATCACGCAACGCAGGCCCCATAGAAGTGAATAGGGCTGAGTGAAAATCGCAAGCATCCGCAATCAAGTGCGGATGCGGTGCGATTTTCACTCATGGTTGCTAAGATGACAGTCTATTCACTGTATTATTTTCCCTTATAACATGGTTATAAGGGAAAATAATAGCATTCTTCAATACAGAATGCTTAGTAGGTGGTCAACCGTGGTGATGGATCATGTGATTGGACCATGTGATATGACATCACCACAAGTCCTTTAGCCGGCAGCTCATGATTAAAGAAGTAAGAAGGGACCGGCAGCTACACGATCAAGAGGAGAAGATGAGTTAATAATTTTTGATTTTTTAACCCTCAATTGACCACCTACTAAGCATTCTGTATTAAAGAATGCTATTATTTTCCCTTATAACCATATTATAAGGGAAAATAATAACATCTACACACCACCTAACCCAAACCTGAACTTCATTGAAGAAGTTCGGGTCTGGGTACCACAGTCAGTTTTTTATCACGTGCGTGCAAAACGCATTGCACCCGCGCGATAAAAACTAAACAACGGAGCGCAATCGCAGTCAAAACTGACTGCAATTGGGTACCTAATCGCGCGGGTTTGCCGCAACGCATCCCGACCTTATCCAGACACGCTCGTGTGAACTCAGCCTTACTATGTATTGTAGAAGTGGAGAGATTGAAACTTGGAAATTTGCAATTTTTTTTATAAATAAAAATGTTTTTTTTTAACTTCATTTTACCAGTGTCATGAAGTACAATATGTGACGAAAAAACAATCTCAGAATGGCCTGGATAAGTCAAAGCGTTTTAAAGTTATCAGCACTTAAAGTGACACTGGTCAGATTTGCAAAAAATGGCCAAGTCCTTAAGGTCAGGGCCGTCTTTGCTGCAGGGCAAAAGGGGCAGCTGCCCCAGGCCCAGTTGCTCCTGGGGGCCCAAGGGAGCTCCGTTTCCCGACTCCCATTCACTAGTGACTGCGTCGCTAGGTTAAAACATTCGGAACCTGATGTTTTGTCGCAGGCCCCGAATGTCCTGCCTGCCTGCTAGATACAACTGTATTGCCGTACACAGAACGGCAATACAATTGAATCTGACTGGGAAGAGGTGAAGGACCTGTGGTGACATCACAGGTCATGTGATCAGCAAAACAGGCTGTGATAGGATGATCTGGATGATGTCTCCATCATGTGACCAGTGCAGGATTGGACCGGAGTGAAGAGGAGGACGGGAGCGCTCACGCAACGTACGGGACTGCCCACTACTAAGTCCTCCGTCTTCTGTATATAGAATATAGAAGACAGAGGACATCTAACACAGCTGTTTTAGCCGCACCACTGAAATGCCTGAGGGAGGAAAGAACATGCTGCAATTACTAGGTAATTCAATACCTATGCAAAAGTATTAACTAGGGAACTAAGGTAAACTTAGTCAGACCTATACAATTACATACAAAAATATATATATATGACAGTTACCCTTTAATCCTAATTCTTTTGTCTAGAAAAGCCCCTCCAGTTTTCCTACTCCAGCCTCTTTATGGAGTGAGATTTTTTTATTTTATTTTTTGCTACTGTTTAAAAAAAGTCTTAATGATGGATCTGGAATGAAACTCATTAACATAGCTAATCACGCCCACTTTTCCACCCACATTGTAAAATTGAAGTGAGTGGTGTAAAAATGCAAAAAGTTGCAAATGTTTGCACGAGTACAAAAGGTTGCAAAAGCCCTATTTTCAGACTTTTCGAAGCCAGAATTCTGAAGTGAAGGCTTGATAAATCAGGACCATGTTTCTATTGAGTTTTTTGCTCTGGGTCTTTTGTTAGGTTGGGATGTAATATATAAAGTGTTAAATGCCAGTGATATCATTTTTATCCGAACAACAACTTCGGGTAAAGCTACACTCACACGACCGTATGAATGAGTCCGCATCCGTTCTGCAATTATGCACAACGGTTGCGGACCCATTAATTTCTATAGGGCCGCAAAAATGCGGACAGCACACCGTGTGCTGTCTGCATCCATTGCCCTGTGCCGCAGCCCCGCAAAAAAAATAGAAGACGCCCTATTCTTGTCCGCAATTGCGGACAAGAATAGGCATTTTCTATTACAGCAGCTGCAAATTGTGGAATGCTCATGGGCCGGTGTCCATGTTTTGCGGATCCACAAAACACCACGTTCGTATTAATGTAGTCTAAGGGCTTGTTCACACTACCGTGTGCAGCCCGTGCTGTGGACCGCAAGTTGCGGTCTGCAATGCACGTGCACCGACCGTGGGTCAGCCGCATGCGGATTGCGGACCTAATAACTTGAATGGGTCCGCGATCCGTCCGTTCCGCAAAAAGATAGAGCAAGTTCTATCTTTTTGCGGTGCGGAGGCACGGAACTGAACCCCAGGAAGCACTCCGTAGTGCTTCCGTTGTGTTCCGTTCTGTGCTTCTGTTCCACACCGTTCCGCATCTCCGGATTTGCAGACCCATTGAAGTGAATGGATGCGGAATGCACACTGAACGGTGCCCGTGTATTACGGATCCGCAAATGTGGTCCGCAATACGGCAACGGGCAACACACATTCGTGTGAATGAGCCCTAATGCTGTGATTTCCTGTGGCCACTAGTGCACAAAGGTGTCATCAGCTGTGGAGCCACATGCAGGGGGCCCGGGCAGCTCAGAGATCACTGGTCTATGCTGTGCCACTGTTAGTAGCTCAATTGAAGAACTGTTAGATGGCATCAATTGAAGAACAAGCTACTTAATGCATACAACATGTTGGAAGAGGGTGTAGTTAAATAGGGCAAAAGTATGCCGGACCCCCCTGTTCAGTTATGAGGGGGTATAGGGACATGCACCAACACTGCGAATGTGGTATAAATGTGATTTTTGTTATTTTATATCTTTAGTATATATGAAGGTAAGGGGAGGTGTTATCTCTGAAAACACTTGTTATATCACTGTATGATCGCCACCTGTAAACGCTCTGATTTCACATCTCCACTTTACTTTGCATTTTAGGCAGCAAAAGGTCAAGAATAATAATCCATTAATGATCTGCCTGAACGGGTCTCATAGCTAGATCTAATTTACTGTATGATGGTGCAGTCTGGTGGGATCACAGGCATCACAATATCTTCTCCTCGTTAAATATCTATGACCCATTGAAAATCATTTTGACTGGATTTCCCTATTAAATATACAATGTTAAAAACAGATAACCCAAAGCTGTCCATACCCACGAGACCATACAATCTATCATATGCAATGGGGCAGCAGCTTATCTCTATGCAGAAGAAAGGTTCAAGCAACATCCACGACCCTCATTTCCTCCAACATCTGCCATTGAGGCACAATCAGGGGCCCCCATACACACTGTTGGTGGATCCCACCTATATTGGTGGAATCCACAGGGTATGACTCTGATGTGATTGGGCAGTTATATCAAACTCTGGACTTATACATTTGTTTTAAATAATCAAACAGGTTATGCCAGCAATATGTTTGCTGCAAAGTATAAACAGGGGCAGATTTGGCCACCAGGTAGATTATGCTAATGCATTGGGCCCCATTGATCATGGAAGCCCCTACTATACCCTGACAGCCAGTTTCCCCCAGCAGCTGCACCACTTTCAACTGCATCCATTTTCTCAGGATGCAGAAGCAGTTGAATAAAATGATGAGGCAGCTCCCTGCCATTCACACTGCAGCTGGTGGTTTGGCACTGGCAGGTGCAATGAAGTAATGTCATTGTACATACTGTGATACGGTCTGAGAGATATTCAATGCCAATGTTCATCATTAGTACATTGGCTAGGTGAGTATTCATTTTGGAGGCACCGTATTGTGTCGGGCACATAAGGGAGCATTATTCTGTATTGGGAGCATTGTTTGGGGGCCATAATGGGCATTATGCTGTGTTGGGGGGCACATAAGATGGCATTACACAGAGTGGGTGGGGCACATAAGGGAACATCATATTTTGTGTGGGGCACATAAGAGGTCACCATATTGACTGTGTGACAGTGGCAGAGCTTAGCAGTGCCACAGGGGTCCCCAGACATAATTTTTCCTGGGTCTCCTAAAATGCCAAATCTGTCTCTGAGTACAAAGTATTTATATAAAAGGGATCATTTTAATTCTATGTCCTCTCCAGTTGGGTAAAATCAGTACCTGCAGATGACTCCAATGATAAAAAGCAGCAATGCCGTGATGTCAACATGGTTCCAAGAGTCTTGTAAGTACTGCTTGACCTTCTGCATTACAGGCATGGATCCCACAAAGAAACCTTGCCGTATTTCTTCACAAACCATAGTGAAAACCCAAAAATACAGAATAATCTCTGAAGTCGCTGGACCATCGGGTGGAGGACTTTTAAAGTCCAGGAGAAGCACATAAGAGAACAGGAAGAGGAAGGTAAAGTACATGACAACATTGCCAAAGAATGCAGTCACAGGTGCACTCCAGAACTGTTTCCAGCGACGCATCCATAGTGGTCGTTGCTTCACCTTAGTGACTTCTGCTTCAGGGAAAGCTGCGTTTGAATCAGATGCCTTGCCTGGCTTCAGCTGCACAAGTTCACTTTTTTCCTTCATAATTTCCTCCCTAATTTGTAACACACAACATAAAATCCATGAATACAAGGCCACAAAGAATACTGCTTGACACTAAAAATGATCATTTCACATACCCTTCCATTATTTCCGCCACGGTAGTTTTTATGTCAATATCTAAGCTGTCCATCTCAACTCTATTGCTGCTTTCAATTCCATTTTCATGATCAAAATTTCTAGAAAATAAACAGTAGATTTACAAAAATGATGACCACTTCTATACAAAACATTACATATATTCCTTCAGATATTCCCCTCCCTATACCTTCCCCTCTGCTGTTTTTTTGCGTGTAGTATGCATCAATTGTACACCTGTACTTGCATGTTCTCTGTAGGCAGAAGCCCTCATGCCAGAGAATAAAGGAGTCATAATTGTTTTGTTTGCCCTATGGCAGGGCCTAGATTATATAGAGGCATAATTTATTTTTATGTTGATGTCTGGATGCTGGGCCATAGAATTTTGACTCCTGGATGTAATATAAGCCAAGACATGGGGCAAACTTTCCTGAACATTTATGTTGACTATGCCACACTAAAGCCCACTGGAATTTGGGTAAAGTTTTGACCCCTCCTTGTTACATGCCACCTGCTGCACAGTGCCTGCTACCTGACCCACTAGTGCCATATACCATTCTGCCATAAGACTATGTCTAGATTAAAGGGTTGTCCCATATGGGGCCTTTATAACATTCTCTCAATATGCCATAAATGTCTAATAGGTTTGGGATCCACTCCTGCAACCCACTCCTATGTCAACAGTGCCTCATCACGCCTTGCCAGAAATGGAGATGTGACCACGCATGAGTGTCTCCCTCTATTCACATTGATAGCACTTCCAAAAATAGCCTAATCAGAACTAGAGATGAGCGAACTTCTGTTTTAAGTTCGGCGTCTAAAGTTCGGCTTCCGGTTAGCGGAGGATCCCGATATGGATTCCGAATTCCGTTGTGGTCTGTGGTAGCGGAATCAATAATGACCATTATTGATTCCGCTACCACGGACCACAACGGAATTCGGAATCCATATCGGGATCCTCCGCTAACCGGAAGCCGAACTTTAGACGCCGAACTTAAAAGAGAAGTTCGCTCATCTCTACTCAGAACGTTCGCTATGTTTAGGAATGCTATTGCAGTGAATGGAGAGACGTATGCGTTGAGATAAGAGCAAGTTCCAAAGGTGGATATGCCATAAATATTCCAGATGGGAATACCCCTTTATTGTAGGGGTGGGCAATATGGTCTAAAATCTATATTGCGATATAATTTTAAGCATGTGTGATATGCGATATATATTGCGACATATTCTATATTTCAGGGGGTTAAACTTTTTTTTTTTTTTTTTTACTTTATATTTAATAACTATTAGCCTCCTTAGGGGCTATAACCCTTCTCCTATTCACCCTATTAGGGTAAATAGGACTTCACTCTCCCTGCTGCCCTGTGCATAGTGTTGACTATGGCAGCCAGGGCTTGAGTAACGTCCTGGCTGCCATGGTAACCGATCGGAGCCCCGCAATTACACTGCTGGGGCTCCGATCAGAAGCTGCCACGCTGGGACAACTGCCACCAATGATTTAGTCGTGTGCAGAGGGGGCCCGCAATGAACATAATACTTAGAAGAGGGGGAGTAGAAGAGAGGGGCTGTGGCCACTGCACCACCAATGAATATAGTTAATATGCCTGAATACAAACGTAGCCTGCATGTGCCAGCCATATCCCATACCTGGCCTCTAATACTGCGCGCTGTGATTGCGGCGGATCACAGCGCGCAGTAATAGAGGCCAGGTATGGGATATGGCCGGCACATGCAGGCTACGTTTGTATTTTGGCATATTAACTATATTCATTGGTGGGGCAGTGGCCACAGTCCCTCCCCTCCTCCTCCTAGTCTGTTCTCATTGGTGGTCAGCGGCAGTCGCACACAGTGGGGAGGGAGGGACTCCCTCCTTCTCCACTGTGCCGACTCAGGAGAACATGGCGCGTGCCGAAAGCGGCGCATGCCATGTTCTACCGCGATATGGCAATATAAACAAAATCTCTATCGTTGGCCAAATTTATATTGTTTATATTGCATATCGTCTATAGTGCCCACCCCTAATTTATTGTATTTCGCAGAAAGGGAAAATTGATATTTGATTCCTGATACTTGATACAGAATATTCAATTTCCAACCCAAAGAGTTCAGATTCACAACTATGGACTTATCTACTCACTTGAATTCAATGAGGTTAGTATAAATGAGCAGAGGGCAGAAGAAGGTCAGCACCATTGCCCATACTGGTGTGTTTTGTGCCATTTGTCCCCACCAGTTATCTGTTAACATGGACTGTGGAAGAGAAAGGTCACATGATTACACATATTGAAAATCTTTCAACCTCAACTATTGAATATTTTTTATAGAGTGTTAATAAAAGGATCATTAAAGGAGTCAAGTTGAGAAAGCCCATTTTTAATACCCTATTATGATCTTGGGTAAATACGGTAGTGTGGGTCTCCTACTCGAGACCCTCATCTATCTTCCAGTGTGAAGAGCAGCACAAACAACGTTGCTTCCTCTGGAGGACCAAACACACCTGTTCATTACACTGATAGTCCATTTTTTATTAGGGTACAAGTGCATGTTTTAAGGGTGGAAAATATCCAGGCGATTGTTGGGAGGGAAGCGCTCCTTCCCGGCAATAGCCTGCTTGTTAGCGGAGGAGACCGCTGCTATTACATGCAGTGATCTCCTCCTCAATATGGGGATGAGCGATCACTATACCATCGCTCGTTCCCATACTGAATCATTGTTTGCCGGCTGAAAGACTGGGATTGCCTGATGAATGAGCCTTTGCTTGTTCATCAGGTAATCGGCCGCAGCATTACACTACCAGATCATCACTTACGAGCGTTGTGTAATACAGCCTTTGCGGTCTGCAATTTGCCGTGTGTATTCTGCATTTTGTGAAACAGAATCGACTAGTCTTATCCTTGTCTGTAATGCGGACAATAATAGGACATGTTCTATTTTTTTGCACAATGGACACTAATTCACTGGAAGTGGTTTACAAAACCCTATTAAACATGTATTGTGCTGTCATTTGCTGCAGATTTGCGTTGTGGAATCTTCCTGGATCACCTAACTTTCAGGACAGAAGGTCCATTATTAAAATATATTGATTTTATAAGCTAAACTTTGCAGTCCTTGCACCCTATACGGAGATGACCTCATAGGATTGCTCAGAAAGAATGAGATATGTTGTCTTACCTGAACACCATCCTGTGCAAAGAAATTACGAGCATCAGCTTCATAAGCCAACTGCAGGCAAGTGGCACCACCCCAGACAGTCGAGCGCCGTACCAGCAGCTTAAATGCCCGGTTCTCGCTATTTCTATAGCACTCATTAAACACACCTGAAACAATGAGAGTGACATTTCTATGAGGCCGTCACGTAACCGGCAGTTGTCAGCCCAGAACACTTACAATTAGGGGGATCAACAAATCGATTTTAAACTAATCGATTTCTTTAAAAAATTGTGTCAAATTAGAATTTTGCCAATTCAATTCGGGCAAATTTCTCAAAATGAACATCAACCATTTTTCAGATCAGAAGACAGGAAAGATGAAGATGGAGGATCACATATACACATCGGCAGGCATTTACTGCCAAACAGGGAAAGTTTTTGGACCACTTTATTTTTAAAATGGCAGTTTGTTAACACCAGGAACCATGTGTTCACCCATAGCCATATATGTCACTATCACTTTAAGATTAATGCTGGCTTGGCGTTAAAGAGTTTGAAAAGAGTTTTATACAATCCTAGGAGAGTGTCATCTACAGTTTTTCAGGACAAGTAGAGCACTTTCTATCCAGGCTGAATTTGGACCAGAATCGAATGAAATTTCAAGAAATTTGCTCATCGCTATTAACAAAATATCAAGTGGACAGTTTCCAAGTCTGCCCTCTGTACATGAGCGTTGGAAAATTCAGTTCAACACTGAGCATACTCAATGGCACATAAAAGGTTAAAATGTTCCTTGCTTGGAGTCAGTCTGTTTCATGGTATATGGGCGGGTGTGGGAAATGAGGTATAATTTTCTTTATGTGTTGGTTGGAGCACAGGGACTTGAGAAGAACTTCAGTATTAGAATATGTGATGTGGTTTTGAACTGAGATGAAATAAAAAAAAATCATCCACGGCACATCTGACTATATTACTTATATCAAAGAAAATCATATAATGTGAGAAACTACAGTAAGTGAGATAATAACAGGTCATATACAGCATTTCAGATGGTTAAAGGAAAATTTTCTGACTGAGTGAAAATATTGTCACGCAAGGATCATCTTAAAGCAATAGTCCTTTCAAAACTGTTACCCCATGTTATACCATGTGCAGATCCTAAATGGAGCAGTGCATGATGCAAGGATTCTCTATTTGTCTTCTTTGAAAGGGTTTTTCCAGGAATACGCCGATCAGCTATTTGAGGAGGCTGCAGTGCTCTGGTGAGTGCTGCAGCCTCCTCACAGCCAGGGCCGATCCTAGGGTCACAGGCGCCTGGGTGCAGAAATATTTCTGGCGCCCCCACATGGGCGTGGTTATCTTACTAACTCCTCCCCTTTACAATGTTTCTATGGCAACAACTTCAGCCCCCAACTTCAGCCCCACCAATTTGCTTTGACAATAACTTAGTCAACGGCTTTGACAAGTCAAAATAAATGTCATGTGCCAGTAGCCAGAGCCCCCCCATATCATGTGCCAGTAGCCAGAGCCCCCCATATCATGTGCCAGTAGCCCCCCTTATGTGCCAGTAGCCCCCCTATGTGCCAGTAGCCCTCCTTATCATGTGCCAGTAGACCCCCTTATCATGTGCCAGTAGCCCCCTTATCATGTGCCAGTAGCCCCCCTTATCATGTGCCAGTAGCCAGAGTGCCCCCATATCATGTGCCAGTAGCCCCCCATATCATGTGCCAGTAGCCCCCCTTATCATGTGCCAGCCCAGTAGTCCCCCCTTATCATGTGCCAGCCCAGTAGTCCCCCCTTATCATGTGCCAGCCCAGTAGTCCCCCCTTATCATGTGCCAGCCCAGTAGCCCCCCTTATCATGTGCCAGCCCAGCCCAGTAGTCCCCCCTTATGTGCCAGCCCAGTAGCCCCCCTTATCATGTGCCAGCCCAGTATTGTACCTATATAAAAAAAATAATACACTTATACTTACCTCCAGCAATGCGATGCGATGCAGGCCGCCTCTTCCGTCTGTGTCCCTCGCTATACGGCTCAGGCGACGCGATGACGTCATCGCGCCGCCTGCACCGGCCTCTGATAGGCTGCCAGCACTAAGCCGGCAGCCTATCAGAGGAACAGGAGGGGACACACCTCTCCCTCCTCTGCCGCAGCACAGGCATCTGTATTGCCGTCCTGAGGACGGCAATACAGATGACTATGGAGATGAGCGCTTCCGCAATGGAGGCGCTCATCTCCTGCTCTGCCCTGCCGCCGGCCGCTGCCGCCCCCACTTGTCACCAGGGCCGCGGCCTTGCGGCACTCAGGCTTGCCGGCCCACCGGGAAATTTCCCGCTATCCCGGCAGGCCAGTCCGGCCCTGCGCTCGGCGCCTTTCGGGTGACAGCGCTGGGGTGCGGGGCACCCACTGCACCCCGTGTAGGATCGGCCCTGCTCACAGCTTTCCAAGCACAGCACCATACAGTGTATAGTGTCTGCAGCTCAGGGCCATTCACTTGATTGGGAGTGAGTAGCGGCTATACTATGTGACTGATGACTGTGACATCACTGGCCTAGGAAGAAGCCGCGGTACTCACTGAAGCGCCACAACCTCTTCAAACAGCTGATCAGCAAGAGGTGTTGGGAGTCAGACCCCCACCAATCAGATAGTGATGACCTATCCTGAGGATAGGTCATCAATATCAAGCTCCTGAAAAAGCCCTTTAAAGGGAACCTGTCACCGGGATTTTGTGTATAGAGCTGAGGACATGGGTTGCTAGATGGCTGCTAGCACATCCGCAATACCCAGTCCCCATAGCTCTGTGTGCTTTTATTGTGTAAAAAAAACTATTTGATACATATGCAAATTAACCTGAGATGAGTCCTGTCTGTGAGATGAGTTAGGAACAGGACTCATCTCAGATTCATTTGCATATGTATCAAATAGTTTTTTTTACACAATAAAAGCACACAGAGCTATGGGGACTGGGTATTGCGGATGTGCTAGCGGCCATCAGCTCTATACACAAAATCCTGGTGACAGGTTCCATTTAAATCCCTGCATCATGCACTGCCCCTCAAGCCCAGCACTAGGCAGCCATAGGATAACATTTTTAATACAGGGGCTACTAAGTAGGGGATACCAACTGATCAATATTGCATATGTATTCTGATGGCCACCATTCTACAAACTAATATACATTTTCTACAAAGCCAATAGCGCAAATGCTGGTATTGATTTTCATTCATGTTCATAAATGATAATTGTGCTAGGTTTGTGCCCATAAAGGAGATTGACCCACCGAACAACATTTATCACCTATTAACAGGATAAGTGATACAAGTATGACCACTGGGGACCCTACTGATCATGATTATGGGGTTCCCAAAGTACCCTGTGTGAAGGTATCATTATTGAGCATGTGTGACCAATGGTCAATTCGCTGTCTATGGGACTGCCAAGTCCAGCACTTAGCTAGTTCCAGCAGTCCAGCGGTTAGACCCCCCTGTGATCATACATTTATCACCTAATCTGAAGAGATGAGGAAGTGAGTGGTAGAATGTTTTCTCTCTGCCAAGTAATGAGATCATCGTGTCCTACTGCTTAAATAGCATTAAATAAACAGCAACAGGCGCTTGTAAAATGTAAATCACCTCTAATGCCAGCAATGCATGAAATCAAATATGTTCCTTCTATACACTTCTACTGAAACTAGCTTATAAAAAGATCTAATTTGTCTGTCAAATAGGAGAGATGGCACTAACATCTCCATTATTCTCATAGCTAAGCACCCATGTGGGTAAAGGTTGGCTACTTTCCAGTACTGAGCTGGTACATCTTTCAGATAATCAGAGGACCATTTGAGAAACAGTAGAGCTCTTGGCTGATGGACTTGGCTGAACAGTGTTTCTACCATAAAAATACCTTTTTCATAATTTTTTGTCGCTACGTGGCTGTTGATAATCTAGAGGGGTGGATTCTAGGCAGAATTAGTCTCCTTCCCCTCCTGGCAGCTGACAATATAGTCCCTTCTTACTTCCCTTGCAGAAGAAGTCTTCTCAGTTATTGTTGCCATGCTATTGGAGATGCTCTACTCTCTTACCGACAAGCAAGGCACACTATGCATAGACCTAGCTATGGGGATAGTGACCACCAGTGATTCCAGTACACTCTCAAACACTCTCATGCAATGCGAAACACAAAGCTTAAAGGGGTTGTCTAAGTTATATGTATATATGGAAATGTGCCCATGGAAGAAGGAGAGATTAGTGCTGGCCACCCCTTCCCACTGCAACCTGTAGCAGTCGTGGTCTGCCTTTATTTAACTTATGCCACTGCACCTACCATGCATTGATCTATTGCCACTGAGCATAATTTATAATTATTAACATGAGGCACTTTGTACACATTTTGATCAAAATGCACAGCCCAATCTACCACATCATGGTGGTCAACTTCAAGTGGGTCCTTATTAACTCCCTATACTAAATTGGTGCAATACCATATGGCAACCACAACAACACAGCACCCAGCAGTCTAAAAGCCTCCTTGTCATTGGGCCATAGTAACCCACAGGCACAGCACTACAGCAACAATACTGTAGCTGCCAAGAAGCACTGCCCCATGTGAACAGATCTCAAAAGGTCACTTTTCCATGTCATCCCAGAAAACAGGCTAAGACCAAGTAGATATCAACCCTTATGCAGTCTCCTGATAATGTTTTTTCAGATTATTAGCACTTCACTCATTGGACCCAAGTACTTTTAATTTGCAGGAGAGTGCATAAGGTGTAGGAGTTGTCTGGTTTCATGATATTGGTGACCTATTCACAGAATAGGGCATAAGTATCAGATCGGTGGGGGTCTGACTCTCGGCACCTCCACTTGTCAGCTGTTTGAAGAGGTGCAGTGCTGGTGCTATCGCCGTGTCCTCTTCAGTGTTTACCTGCATGCCACCTAGATTGTAGTGGTGGTGCAGTGTAATTACAGTTGTTCATCTCATTCACTTGAATGGGGGAGTAATCTGTAGTATTCCTGCGCCGCCACTACAAAATGTACGCATGCAGATAACTGAACTGATATTTATGACCTGTCCTGAGGTCATTAATATCATGAAACCGGACAACCCCTTTAATATATACTTGGTCTTCGTCTGTTTTCTGTGGCCATATGGAAAGGTGAGCCCTCGTAATCTGTTGATATGGTGCAGTGCATGGCAGCCATTGTTGCTGTGGTGCTGTCCTGTGTCTGTGGGTTGGTTTGGCCCAGTGTCAAAGTGGATTAGTGTGATAGAAGGGATGCTGCTGGGCTCCTGGGTCTCATTGCCCATAGGTAGTGTTTTGTGGCAGTGGTTGCCAGGTGGTGCTGCACCACATTAGTGTAGGAATGCACTCTAAAGATGTGGCGAGTGGCGCTATGCATTCTGATCAAAACATATAGATCAATAAATCAATGCATGGCATGTGGATGTGTAATCCCTGTCATCTTCTCCAGAGTTGTTAAGAGGTACATGTTGTTCATTTTTTATCTATATCTTCTATCAGAGTAACAACCCATTATAAGAAAAGATGCTCTTGCAGTGTTATTTCACGCTGAATACAAATATTTGCTAAAAGAGACATCTCTGGAGAGGTTACAGGTCCTCTGTAAATATGTGGATAATGGCATGCTCCGGATTACCTATTGCCAGTTGTTCAAACTTTGCAGCTAGCTCTCTCATAGCTAATGCTTCCTCAGCTTCTGATTCCAGGCGAGAGAGCTCCTTCAGCAATTTGGAAGCAGCAAGTGCTGAGGTCACGGCTTCTGATCCCTGCAAAGTGCACCAATAGGAGACAGATATAATTTATCCAACTTACGAAGTACAGAAACTATGATGGTCCAGCTCCAGAAAGCAAACTCTTAGGCTTCGCTCACACTGTGTCTGCAGTGTTTGTTTGCTGTTTGTGCTGGGAAAGCAGGGCACCCTTATTATTGGGGGAACTTTCTAAGAAAAAAAGTTTGCCCACATCACATGACTTTTTAAAGAAAAATAACACTTTGGGGTGTAAGAAAAGATCCTAACCAGTCAACAGCTCTTCTTTATATGACATTCCATATCTTTTTTTTATCTCTTAATTGTATTAATTCATTTCCATAATGCACGCTGTGCCCCTCATTGCCTATTAAACATTTCTGTATACTACATTTAGAGTGATTGACCTTGGGGTACCATACTAGCTCTCAGAGAAGATGATTTGTGCTTTCTCTTTAACTTGCAAATTTGTATATTTCTGTTTTTCACTTTCTGGAGTTTTTAGGAGAGGTGTGTATACTGTAAGTGCTCTTCAACTTACCTATTTCTGATACAATTAGCCACTAGCCACTGGTTTCTTTGCGTCCTCTTTTAAACATGCCACCATCACATTCATACTCAAGAAGCTCTCCCTGGACCTATCTTCTTTACCCAGCTATCGCCCCATCTCACTACTCCCATTCGCATAAAAAACTCCTAGAACAACATGTCCATCTTGAACTGTCCTCCCATCTCTCATCACACTCATTCTTTGATCCACTACAGTTCGGCTTCTGACCCAATCACTCCACTGAAACCGCCCTAACCAAAGTCGTCAATGATCTACTAGCTAAACGTCATTACAGTAGTCTGCCTCCTTCCTGACCTGTCCTCTGCCTTTGACGCAGTCGATCACTCTCTCCTGTTGCAAACCCTCTCTTTTCTCGGCAAAGGGGTTTGGTATGCTGGTTTAGAAATATGCTTTTTTTTAAATCTCACCATTTCCCAGAAGTAAGTTGCCATTTCATTTCGATTCTGTAGAATTGCCCAAATGAAGAGATCGATCCAGGGGGATGTTGACTTTTTAGTGTCATATCTTTGATTTGAGTTTGGATTACTTATTGTCTGTAGAAAAGGATGCAGTAACAAGTTGTGTAAAAATAACATACAACATTTTTTTTTAAAATAATATCTAGTAATGTAGATATCTTTAACTTAAGCAGATAATATAATAATGCAACTTTGGATTAACTTTGAAGGCTGTGTCCATCTTTGCGATCAGTCTTGATAAAAAATGTCCTACGGTTTTGAATCTACAGCATCTATGGGACCTGTGTGTGCATGATTACAGACTACAAAGGAACTTTGTGAAGTCCAAGCGTCCAGTCATACTCTTTGTTGCTCACGTACATTTGGTAGGTTGGCAAGTAGTAGGATATGGATGGAAGGGAGAGTGACTGCAGGATCAGACTACACAGACTTTGTAGTCTGTAACCATGGAGACACACAGCCCTTCATAGGAGCTGAACCGATACAATGGTAGAAAAGTCAGAATTGCTTTTTATTTTATTTTAGATGCAATGAAGCATTAAAAATTGTTGCATGGTAGACACAGCCTATAATTGCACAGTTTGCAAGTTATAAATCAAACAGATATACATTTGTAGCAATGGAACCACACAAGTGTTATGAATCAAAATTTTCCTAAACGATACGCCATAAATGCCTCGCACATCTGGGACCCTCATCTATCTGAACAAAAGGTTAACTGTTTCTCATCTGCCCCATTCTCCATACACGTTATTGGAGAGCTGGCCACACTTTGACATAGCCTTATCGATTGAAGTCAGCAGGAGATGTGGAAGTGCACAGAGCTGCTTGTGCATCGCTTTCTATAACACTTATAGACTTCAACAGAGAGGGCCCCACACAATCACTGCCACCTCTCCACTGAATTATATGGTAAATGCAGCAGAGGGATCTGGGGAACAGGTGTCCCAGATCGCTATTCTCTAGGTAGATGGAGGTCTATCTAGAGAATAGCGTGGAATATGGAGTATTTATGACATATTTTGTTTGAAAGCCTTAAATGTCTAAGATGGGAATACCTCTTTAAAGCAGTGTGGCTACGTTTACACATCCCATTAATCATTATGGTCTATAGCCTATATAAGTTATATAGCCAAGCTAAATATCCATCCGTGGACAGCTGTTCCAGGGTGCTTGCCCCTCATCAGTATAGACTGATTCTGGCTGGCTGGGTACGATGCCTAGAAGGTGGCTTATGCAGGGTGCTGGATGCTACATTCCAGGCATCACCCCCACCAGCCAGAGGGTAGGCACCCTGAAACAGCTGTCTACAGATGGATATTTGGCTTGGCTATATTCCCTTGTCAAATCCCAATGCTTGTTAAAAAGTCAATTTTTTTACTCATAGAGAGCAACTTCAACAAGATGGTTGTTTTCCTTGGGAGATACAGTCAGGTCCATAAATATTGGGCCATCAACACAACTAACATTTTTGGCTCTATGCACCACCACAATGGATTTGAAATGAAATGAACAAGGTGTGCTTTAACTGCAGACTGTCAGCTTTAATTTGAGGGCATTTACATCCAAATCAGGTGAACGGTGTAGGAATTACAACAGTTTGCATATGTGCCTGCCACTTGTTAAGGGACCAAAAGTAATGGGACAGAATAATAATCATAAATCAAACTTTCACTTTTTAATACTTGGTTGCAAATCCTTTGCAGTCAATTACAGCCTGAAGTCTGGAACGCATAGACATCACCAGAGGGTGGGTTTCATCCCTGGTGATGCTCTGCCAGGCCTCTACTGCAACTGTCTTCAGTTCCTGCTTGTTCTTGGGGCATTTTCCCTTCCCAATGGTTTACATCGTAGTGAAGCCTCTGTATTCACTCTGGTGAAGTCTTCTCTTGATTGTTGACTTTGACAAACATACACCTACCTCCTGGAGAGTGTTCTTGATCTGGCCAACTGTTGTGAAGGGTGTTTTCTTCACCAGGGAAAGAATTCTTCGGTCATCCACCACAGTTGTTTTCCGTGGTCTTCCGGGTCTTTTGGTGTTGCTGAGCTCACCAGTGTGTTCCTTCTTTTTAAGGATGTTCCAAACAGTTGTTTTGGCCACGTCTAAGGTTTTTGCTATCTCTCTGATGGGTTTGTTTTGTTTTTTTCAGCCTAATGATGGCTTGCTTCACTGATAGTGACAGCTCTTTGGATCTCATCTTGAGAGTTGACAGCAACAGATTCCAAATGCAAATAGCACACTTGAAATGAACTCTGGACCTTTTATCTACTCATTGTAATTGGGATAATGAGGGAATAACACACCTGGCCATGGAACAGCTGAGAAGCCAATTGTCCCATTACTTTTGGTCCCTTAACAAGTGCGAGGCACATATGCAAACTGTTGTAATTCCTACACCGTTCACCTGATTTGGATGTAAATACCCTCAAATTAAAGCTGACAGTCTGCAGTTAAAGCACACCTTGTTCGTTTCATTTCAAATCCATTGTGGTGGTGTATAGAGCCAAAAATGTTACAATTGTGTCAACGTCCCAATATTTATGGACCTGACTGTACCTCTTTGCATATTTTCTCCCATAGAGCATAACCAATAACTCTCCATACCATGAAGTATTTCCAGTAAGTCTGCATACAGGACTGGTCTCTTTAAGGAAATCCAGCAGCCTGCCTAAACCTCTTCAGATAGAACCTCAAATTCCTTCAACTCTATTTGACCTCTGACTAATTCCATAGACTTCTGGTGCTCTCACTTAATCGAATGAAGCATTGACTGCTCCGGTCTGTCACATCTCCATGGAAATCAGTGGGTTTCAAACTCTCTCCTCCCTTTTGTCACAGGGAGTATGATGCACATACCATCTGGCCACCTACTTATCAATACTTTGTTCTACCAAGGAATATTCAAGGCAACAGGTTGCTATAATTTAAAATAATTAAATGAGTGACATATGTGGCGTCAGTACATACAGTGGGGTTTCTCCTGTTGACAGAGTTCTTGGTATTTCCAAGCACATGTGTATAGAATGGGGAACAGACATCACCCATTAGCTCTCGCAGAATTTTGGCAACTTCGTAGAGCTTGAAGTCATGTCCTTTGCCTTCCATGTCAACCGGTAAGTAGTCCTGGTGATACTGTCCTTTGTTACTCTCTCTGTGCTCTTCATGTTTGCGCTGAAGTAAATGGAAAAGGATCGTATTATCCAGTACAGAGCTGTAAAGCTCCTCCAGTTGTCCATATGTGAGGTAATCTACAATGTTCATCCCATTGTCCACAAATAGCTTTACAAAGCTGGGCTTGTCATTCACTAATGCGTCCGTCATTGTGTCTTCAAGATCACAAGCCTATAAAGAAGAGTCAAAAGTCAGTTCATAGAATAATTAACTTGTCATTTTAATGAATTATGCTGACAATCAAATACATAGAGCAACTTGAAGCTCTTAGGCCTTGGTGCCATAAGTTCACTGATGACAACTCCACATTTGATTACATCGCATATAGCATAATTATAGTACTAAAATATCATTATTCGTCACAAGAAAGACAATGTGGAACTTGTTCTTTTGTTAAAATGTACTTCTGTCTAGAGAGACTATCTAGACTCCATCATAAACATACCCTCAGAGCTTGTCTGAGCATCCATACACACATTTGACTTAACTTTTAGGGAGATTAAAGGGGTTTTCCGATATCAGTATCTGAACACCAATCAGCTGTTTGAAGAGACTGCGGAACTACGCTCAGCTCTTGAATGATGCTGAGCTGGGTCCAGGCCACGTGACCAACCTGTCTTCACTAGCCTAGGTTGAGCTGCGAGAAGACCACAAGTGCTGGAGTGCCGCAGCCTTCTCAAACAGCTGATTATGGGGGTCCCAGGTGTTGGACCCCGACTGTTTAGATACTGATGACCTATCCAGAGGATAGGTCATCAGTATATAAAAGATGGAAATTTTTGGAGATTTAGATAATGCTTCGTTCACATGTCAGTGATTTTGAGCCAAAACCAGGTGCGGCTCTAAACACAGAACAGGTGCAGATCTTTCCCTTATACCTTATGTCTGTGGAGGCTCCCATCCTGGTTTTGGCTCACAATCACTGATGGAAATCACTGACCAAAACACTGACGTGTTAATAAGGCTTAAATCAGCATGGATCAACAGATTTTATTTGCAGATTTTTCATTCAGTTGGAAATTCAATCTAAAAACTGCTGTTTTTGGCATTAGAATCAGAATAAGGCTACATTGACATGACCAGATTTTCGGTTTGCGTCCGATCCGCATTTCTTGAGGCTGCAAAAATTGTTTAAGCTGGCTATACACATTAGTCTTTTGTCGACCAAACTCGACAAGAACAGCGGGGTCAGCCGACACACAAATGTATATGGGGAGCTCCCGACTCTCCCCTGACAGATCATGTCGAAGCATTGAGTGAAAGGAATATTTTCACCAAATCCTTTTGTTTTCCTTGGAAATAAGCTGTTTCTTCGCTTTTCCCATAAAATACACAGAAAAATTTGTCTGATCCTAACTTCCAATCCAATCAGGGACAACGCTTGCATGGAGTTTTCATGTTTTGCCTGTGTTGGCATGGGTTTTCTCACACACATTTAAAAGAAATTCCTTATTGATAGGGAATGTAGTCTGTGAGCTCCACTGAGGACAGCGAGTGATGATAATCTCTGTAATGCGCTACAGAATATGTTGGCGCTGTATAAGCATATAACTACCCCACAATGAATGTGTTGCCCATGTGTCAGATGACTGCACATTTACACTTGCCAATTAATAGAAATAAGCACTTGGACTATTGGTCTATTATATCTTCCCATGTAGATCGGCCCTCCATGGGGAAAAACTATGGGCCAGATTTATCATTACTCTGACCGCTCACTCCACTTTCACATATGGCTAAAGTCAGTTTTAGCCAAGTCAGATTTATGATCAGCCCTTTAAGACTGTAATAAATGTGGTTTGACGGTAGCAGTTTATCCGTCAGTAAGCAGCTTTACAAAAGTCGCACATCTTTACGAAAAAGTCGCACGTTTTTATGAAAAAGTCGCATGTTCTATTAAAAAGTCTCATAAGATAAGCATGGTCCTCACTGGAGTGAAATTGGGACTTTTTTGCGACTTTTTTGCGACTTTTTTAAATAGTCCCAATAGTAAATCTGTCTAGAGATTCATTTACATAAGAAAACACGCCCACTTTCAGAAAACTGGCGAGCATAGTGCAGAGCAGAAAAAAGTCGCAAATTTGTGCGCAGTTTTAGCGTTTGGGACTTTTTTGGGACTTTTTCACTCCATTATTCTGACCTGAGCTAATGATAAATCTGGCCCTATGTATATAAGAAATGATAGTCTGAACCAAACATGAGAAAGTACTGTACATAAGAAAGCATGTGTTCAGGAAATTGCCAATTGTGCATTCTTCCAACAGGAAATCCATGTCTGCAGGAACCTGTGTATTTAAGGCTGATAAAAAAACTCTGTCTCTTTACAGCAGGCATATCAGTAATCTGTGAGTCAGAAGGCCCATTACAATACTCAGCATCTACTCAATGCCGAATATCTAGGTCAGATGTAAACTGCGGACAGGATGAAAATTACACTATGATTCCTCTTTGATATTAATTTTTATTCCTGGCCGTAGTTCGTTCAGTTTAACAGAAAGCCAAAAATACTTTGGTCTGAAATTACACAAAGGAATGCAAGTAAATGGCGAGGAAAGGGCGTTACCCTGAATAAAACATTCCACTCGTACTCAGCCCTATTGTCATTGGACAAGCGTATGATCTATGGTTACTTAACAGGAAAAAACATGCTAAAGGTTCTAGCAGCACAAACGCCAGAGCAAGATCTCAGATGACAATCTGATACTCTATGCACTTAAAGGGCTTCCTTGGCAGTCACTAAATAAAGGTTAAAGGGGTTGTCCAGTACGATCTACATGAAACGGAATTACTGAATAATGTTGTAAAATGTTCTGATATTCTGTGTTTCAATTCCTGCAATTGCTGCTTTCAGTAAATGGAAACATTCATTATTTACAGTGAGAGGCAAAAAATCCAGTCTGAGGTATTCCTGCAGCTAAAAGTTGTGTTACAATGTATCAATTTAGGAAAATTTCAGTGAGTTGAACGCGGCTCAAGAAATGTCTTTTGTGCCCTAGATAGTTATTACCCACACTAATACGTTGTAACAAAGCGTAGCTGTGAGCATGACTAAGGCCTCGTTCACATCACCTTTTCTCCTCTTCTGTTCTCCGGCTCCGTTGAGGAGAAGGAGAACGGAAAGGACGGATTCTGCAGATAACTGAGACCTAACTGAGCGTAACGGAGCCTAAAGACCCCATAGACTATAATGGGGTCCTTTCGGTGTCCGCGCAGACAAAAGTCCTGCAAGTCCTGAAAGTCCTGGAGACGAAAGTCTATGGGAATCAAAACTAATCCGTCTGGGTCCTGTTATGCAAGACGGAAAACAAAGTCGGTCTTGCATAACGGGACCCAGACGGATCTGTTATGCTTTCCCATAGACTTCTATTAGGACGGAGAGCAAACGGAATGTCTTTTAAAGGCTTCCGTTTTGCATTCCGTCATAATACAAGTCTATGGCAGAAGAACAGATCCGTCTTATGGATTCCGTTATTTTCCGTTATAACCATGTTATAACAGAAAGCCATAACAGAATCCCTAACGCTAGTGTGAACCCACCCTTACATTGTTTTCACTGCCGGTTCGATTTTTTTCTGTTTTTATGACCAGGCACAAAACAGAATGCTGCCAGAACGGAAGACAACCTGATGCATCCTGAGCGGATCTCTTTCCATTCAGAATGCATGAGAAGTAAACGGAAACTTTCTTCCGGTATTGAAATCCTCTGCCAAATCTCAATACCAGAAAACAACAACCCAAGTGTGAAAGTAGCCTAATCCAGAACTATCCTATGCAAGGGCTGGATTAGAAAAACAGTGGCAAAAAGCTTCTAAAACCTTGTCTAAAAATTCTTCCAAAAACCTCGCTCAAAATTTCTAAACCACTAGTAAAAAAACTCCTCTAAAATGGTACCAAATTAAAACTCTTCAACCAAAAACAACCTGTTTTCAACTACTGCTCTGCTACAAATTTTTATTATACTGTGGATTTAAGCCATCTGAACATTTCCTCACAGATGAATTAGCTAAATTGTAATTGGGATTATGACAAGCAGCTGCTACAGCACCAAGGGTCTGGTAAGACCTCGTTCACATCTCCATTTACGAGATCCTGCTGTCTGGACTAAAAAACTTTATTTTTCTCTAACCAAAACCCAGCATTTATGTTGGAAATCGGATGCATCGCAGCCGGACCTCATTGCAGTCAATAGGGATCCAGCGGTGAAGGCTGCTCTGTGCTGGAACAGCCTGATGGATCTCCTAACTAGGGATGAGCGAATCGACTTCGGATGAAACATCCAAAGTCGATTTGCATAATACTTTGTTTGAATACTGTACTGAGCGAGCACTCCATGCAGTATTAGAATGTATTGGCTCCTATGAGCTGAAGTTATTACTTCGCGAAGTCTCCGCGAGACTTCGCATAATAACTTCAGAAATCAATTTGTACTGTAAAAAAACATTTCCCGACCTCGGGTTCGGTTCCAAGGTACCACTTGGAACTGAACCAGAGTTTGGGAAATGTTTTTTTTTTACAGTAGAAATTGATTTATGAAGTTATTATTCCGTTTTTGGGGACAAAACGGAAGCGAAGAATATTAACGCTAGTGTGAAAATAGCCTAACACAGGGAGATGTGCTGCAGATAAATCGTACACCTTTCATCCTGATAAAATATGCAAATCAGCCGACAAATGAGCAATTCCTTGTTTACCGACTGATCAGCTGCAAGATTATACCGGCCAAATATAAGATATCAGCGCTCCTATGAACACTTGTTCCCATTAATTGTCCCAAATATTGTGCTGCAGCATAACCCCTGAAACCGAAGAGTTATACTTACCTGCTCCCCACCGCTCTGGTCCTTCGCACTACCCCGCTGTTTACACCTGGCAGTGCATGGACATGGTCATACACCACTCCAGCCAATGACTGGCTTAGGCGGTGATGTGGCCACAAGCAGCTTGTCACTTCTGAAGCCAGTCATTGACTGAAGCCGTGCATGTGACCATGGCCAGGCACTGCCAGGTGTAAACAGCACGGGGACTGGAAGATGGAGGCAGCGCAGAGGACCAGAGCAGTGTGGAGCATGTAAGGCCGAATACACACGGCCGTTGTTCACGGCCGTGAGCGGTCCGTGGTGCCGCGGCCTGGATTCCTGCTGAGAGCAGGAGCGCACGGCGTCATTGGTTGCTATGACGCCGTGCGCTCCCTGCTGCCGCCACAGTACAGTAATACACTGGTATAGATCATACCAGTGTATTACTGTACTGTGGCGGCAGCAGCGAGCGCACGGCGTCATAGCAACCAATGACGCCGTGCGCTCCTGCTCTCAGCAGGAATCCAGGCCGCGGCACCACGAACCGCTCACGGCCGTGAACAACGGCCGTGTGCATTCGGCCTAATTATGAATCTTCTATTTCAGAGGCCATGCTGCAGGAACTTGTTTAAAAACATTTTTACCGAAAAAGTGGCGACATTTCCTTCCATCCTGCCTCCTATTCATAAATCTGTGCTTTTCTTCACTGCAGAGGACGGAGCTCACTGGTTATTACCATCTCCTCCCAATCCAGTTATATAGGCGCCCTGCAGTAACCAGTAAGCACTTTACCTTGCTAGTGGGGAAGGCGCTTATTGGTTAACACTTTAAGGACCGGCCTGAAAAGGCCTTAATGACCAGACACACGTGGTGCTTCAAATGGTTGTTTTTATTTTACAACAAATCTTATTTGTTGGACTACCAAAATAATTTTTGAAGCAATTAGTATTTTGGTGGAAACTGTACAAAACGTTTTTAAAAAGTATTTTTTTTTCAAACTAGATCTCCTTATTCTTTAAATATGCAAAATGACACCAAAATAAATAATTTTTATTAGTTCCCTATTTTGTGTAGGTCGTTTTGTTATATAATATGTATAGTTTCAGGTGAATGGGGCAATAATGGTGATTGTTTTGGTTGGTGTGGGTGTTTTTTCTTTTATGTATTTTATTTTATTTTTATTGTTGTTTTTTAACTTAATTTTTAATATATTTCTGCTACATAAGATGTCCCCCAAGAGGTCATAAAAAGACCTTGGGGGACACCGTCACTTTTTAAAATTTTGCACTTTTTCCATTTAATTTTTTCCTTTTATTTGTATTTTATTAATATTTTATTGTATTTTTTTTATAATTGGTTCATTACTTTTTTTTTTTAAATATATTTTTGCCACATAAAATGTCCCACAAGAGGTCATAAAAAAACTGTTGGAAAAACAACAAACACTTTTCCTTTTTATTTAATTTGTATTTTATTTTTATTTTTTTAGAATTTTCAATTATTTTTTTTAAATATATTTTTGCTACATAATATGTCCCCAAAGGGGTCATAAAAAGACTGTTGTGGGACAGTGAACACTTTTATTTAGCACTTTTTCCTGTGAAGAAGTTCGGGTTTGGGTACCAAACATGCGTGATTTTTACAATGTTTTGCACTCGCGCTGAAAAATCGCGGGTGTTCCCGTAACGCACCCGCACCTTTTCCCGCAACGCCCGTCTGAAAGAGGCCTAACATTTTTGGCTCTATACACCACCACAATGGATTTGAAATGAAACGAACAAGATGTGCTTTAACTGCAGACTGTCAGCTTTAATTTGAGGGCATTTACATCCAAATCAGTTTTTATATGTGCCTCCCACTTGTTAAGGAACCAAAAGTAATGGGACATAATAATAATCATAAATCAAACTTTCACTTTTTAATACTTGGTTGCAAATCCTTTGCAGTCAATTACAGCCTGAAGTCTGGAACGCATAGACATCACCAGACGCTGGGTTTCATCCCTGGTGATGCTCTGCCAGGCCTCTACTGCAACTGTCTTTAGTTCCTGCATGTTCTTGGGGCATTTTCCCTTCAGTTTTGTCTTCAGCAAGTGAAATGCATGCTCAATCGGATTCAGGTCAGGTGATTGACTTGGCCATTGCATAACATTCCACTTCTTTCCCTTAAAAAACTCTTTGGTTGCTTTTGCAGTATGCTTTGGGTCATTGTCCATCTGCACTGTGAAGCACTGTCTAATGAGTTCTGAAGCATTTGGCTGAATATGAATAGACAATATTGCCCGAAACACTTCAGAATTAATCCTGCTGCTTTTGTCAGCAGTCACATCATCAATAAATACAAGAGAACGAGTTCCATTGGAAGCCATACATGCCCACGCCATGACACTACCACCACCATGCTTCACTGATGAGGTGGTCTGCTTAGGATCATGAGCAGTTCCTTTCCTTCTTCATACTCTTCTCTTCCGATCACTCTGGTACAAGTAGGGTTGTTGCGGGTATCGAAATTTCGATACCCAATCGATACTTTTGTCCCGGTATCGATACGATACCGGGATTTCCGTTTTTTCGATACTGGGCTGCGCTTCTGCGCAGTCTAGTATCTCTGAACATGAGCGCGCTGCTATCGGCGCGCTCATGTTCTCTCTCAGCAGCACGGGGAGAAGGAAGCTGTCCTCCCTCCCCCTGTGCTGCTGCCGCTGCCACCAATGAGAAGAGAGGGGCGGAGGAGGGGCGGCAATGAGAAGAGAGGGGCGGAGGAGGGGCGGCAATGAGAAGAGAGGGGCGGGCGCACTGCGCCACCAATGATAGGATTACTATCGGAGCGATGGGAGGAGACATCAGCTTCACTAGTGGGCGTTCCTTTTCCCTGCGCTGCGATTGGACATCGCTACAGCCAGTGAGAAGGAACGCCCACTAGTGAAGCTGATGTCTCCTCCCATCGCTCCGATAGTAATCAGCAGCATGTGGAGCAGGAGAGGAGACAGTAATGGGGCACTGCGGGCGAACGGAGCGGCGCCCAGGACTAAATGGTGAGTGCTGAGACATCGCTGGGCGCCGCTCTGTGTGGCCTAATAGTGAAAGTCTGGACTCATATACAGTAGTCAGTCTTTAACTCATACAGGAGGCGGGTGCCGTCAGCAGAATCGCATTGCCGGCACCCTGCCCCTGACAGGGAGCTGCGATCAGCGGCAGTTAACTGCCGCTGATCTGCTAGTACCCGCCTCCTGTATAAAGGGGTAAAATCATTGGTGGTGCAGTGTGCCCCCCCCCCCCTCAATCCCCCCATCCCATTAAAATCATTGGTGGCACAGTGCGCCGGCCCCTCTCAACCCTCCAGTATTAAAATCATTGGTGGCAGTGGCCACAGGGACCTCTCCACTCCCCCTCATTGGTGGTGCAGTGGCAGCTTCTGATCGGAGCCCCAGCTGTGTAAGCCTGGGGCTCCGATCGGTTACCATGGCAGCCAGGACGCTACAGAAGCCCTGGTTGCCATGGTAACATCCCTGATGCTGTGTGCACAAAGCACAGAGCAGCAGGGACAGTGTGGAGTCCTATTCACCCTGATAGAGATCTATCAGGGTGAATAGGAAAAGGGATGAAAGATCCCAGGTTCTAGCCCCTAAGGGGGGAAATAGTTATTAAATAAAAAGTGAAAAAAAAAAAACCACTAAAATATGAAGTATAAATCACCCCCCTTTTCCCAATTTCACATATAAAATATATAAATAAACATATTACATCGCCACGTCAGAAAAGTCCAAACTATTAAAATATAAAAAAAAAATCTAGGTGGTGAATGCCGGAACAGAAAAAATAAAATAAAAACTGCGCGATTCGCCATTTTTAAAAATGAGGAATGCACGTGGCTTTTTTTGTTTATTTTTTTCGCATGGTATCGAATGGTATCGAGTATCGCAATACTTTTTCATGGTATCGAAACCGAATCAAAAATTTGGTATCGCAACAACTCTAGGTACAAGTTGATCTTGGTCTCATCTGTCCATAGGATGTTGTTCCAGAACTGTGAAGGCTTTTTTAGATGTCGTTTGGCAAACTCTAATCTGGCCTTCCTGTTTTTGAGGCTCACCAATGGTTTACATCTTGTGGTAAACCCTCTGTATTCACTCTGGTGAAGTCTTCTCTTGATTGTTACTTTGACACACATACACCTACCTCCTGGAGAGTGTTCTTGATCTGGCCAACTGTTGTGAAGGGTGTTTTCTTCACCAGGGAAAAAATTAATCGGTCATCCACCACAGTTGTTTTCCAAAAAGGGGAAAGCAGTCGGCACTTCTCTTTTCTGTAATACTCTTAAAGATGTAATTGTATCACATACAGCATAGTACCTTGTTGCAACAATGTAGAGAATTGTTGCACCTTATGATTTGTATCTCCGTTCCCATGGTGATGTGACTTCATCACGTTCGACGCCCATGTAGGCGGCCTATTTAAATGTGTTTCATGCAATAGTTCATTATGCTTGACAAAGGCTCACACCTGAGCCGAAACACGTGTCGCATCTGTGCTATTTCCTCCTATGCTGAAATAAAAGTTTGAAGATTCCACCTGTGAAGTGCCGGTCTTCTGTTCCATACAGTTGTTTTCCGTGGTCTTCCGGGTCTTTTGGTGTTGCTGAGCTCATCGGTGCGTTCCTTCTTTTTAAGAATGTTCCAAACAGTTGTTTTGGCCACGCCATGGCCACACCATGTTTTTGCTATCTCTCTGATGGGTTTGTTTTTTGTTTTTTTCAGCCTAATGATGGCTTGCTTCACTGATAGTGACAGCTCTTTGGATCTCATCTTGAGAGTTGACAACAACAGATTCAAAATGCAAATAGCACACTTGAAATGAACTCTGGACCTTTTATCTGCTCATTGTAATTGGGATAATGAGGGAATAACACACCTGGCCATGGAACAGCTGAGAAGCCAATTGTCCCATTACTTTTGGTTCCTTAACAAGTGGGAGGCACATATGCAAACTGTTTTAATTCCTACACCGTTCACCTGATTTGGATGTAAATACCCTCAAATTAAAGCTGACAGTCTGCAGTTAAAGCACATCTTGTTCGCTTCATTTCAAATCCATTGTGGTGGTGTATAGAGCCAAAAATGTTACAATTGTGTTGATGTCCCAATATTTATGGACCTGACTGTAATTTGTCCCCAAGAGGTCACTGAAAGACCTTTGGGGGACAATAAGTGACTTTTTTTTTACTATTTCCACTGTAACTGGAGCATTCAAAGGAGACCCAGTTACAGGGAAACCAGCCTGCTGGGGACTTTGTACCAGGGCAGAGCTGATCAGGGTCTACTGACCTGCAGCTCTGCGCTCCTCTGCCCCCAAGACACCCAGCAATCACGTGATCGCCGGGTGCACACTGCAGAGCGCTCAGAGGAGAAGGCAGAAGCGCTGATAAAGCGCTTCTGTCTTCTCCTAGGCTTCCCCGCTCTCACTAATAGCCGGGGACCCTTTCCGCTCCTGCTACAGTGCAGGAGAAAAACCTGTGATCCATCCGCAGTGCTGCGCTCCGGGCAGAAACACGCAAACCATGGCTCTAGGGACCGCAGGTTGTACACCCCAACTCTAGGCAATACTGATACACTGCATTTATCCCTAGTGGAGGGCCTGAAGGGGTGATGCACAGAAATTTTTGGTACATTTTGAATCGCTGTGTCAAGCTGTCACTCTCAATCCCTCAAGGCACAAGGTAATGAATGGATTTTTACTATGCCTGGAGTGTTCCTTTAACTACTCTACTAACTGGATTATTCTTTAAAAGGGGTTCTACGGGAATAAAAAAAATGAAAATACTAATTTATGATAAATATATTCCCAAATATCTTTCATTAGTTATAATGGTTCGTTTTGTTTAGGGAGCAATCATTAGGAGAAATAAAATGGCCGCCGTCCTATTAGTGCACACAAAACCTGTCCTAATCACACAGCAGTTATTTCACAACACAGAGCTAAAGAGCTTCTCTGTTTGTCGGTATACAGCTGAAAAGATCTTCAGCTTAATCTCTGTAAGAAAAGAGTTCATGAAGAGACATTAAGTACAGAGGGGAGGGTGTGGATAATGAGCAGCAGCTATTATATGCAGTCTTCATTTTACCACAGCCCCACAGTATGTCCTGTCCATCCTCTCTGTACTTCATGTCTCATCATGGACTCCATTTCTCCAGAGATTCAGCTGAAGATCTTATCAGCTGTGTTAAGGATCATAATCCCTGACAAGTAGAGCAGAGAGGAGGATGGTGCAGCTCTTTAGCTCAGTGTTGTGAAGTAACTTGTCCTGCTGTGTGATTAGGACAGATTTTGTGTGTACTAATAGGACGGCAGCCATTTTATTTCCCCTGATGATTGCTTAATAGACAACATGAGCCCTTATAAATAATGAAAGGTATTTGGGAATATATTTATTCCAAAGTAATATTTAAGTATTTTCATTTTCTTAATTCCCGGAGAACACCTTTAAAGTAGTGGTCTCCAACTTACAGTTCTTCCGCTGTTGTAAAACTGCATGCTGGCAAACTTGGAGCTGTAGTTTTACAACAGTTAGAAAGCCACAGGTTAGAGACCACCACCGCAGACCATCAGTGTTGTAATGAATTTATCTTGCCACTGGTCCGTCAACTCAGTAATACCCACCAAGTCTAATGAATGGATTTGTTTTAAACACTAGAATAGCAAGCACAATATATATATATATATAAACACAGATGAAAAATATTTATATTGGCACTGTACCCTCCAGTGAATTTCGCCGTGAAACAATTCAGTCTTGGCAATGTCTTCCCTGTTCCAGGCTACAGCTAACTTCAGCTCATCCAAGTATTCTGTGGCATCACTTGATTGCTTCTTGCAAGCTGTGTTATAATCAGAAATGTATTTAATGGCCAGTTTTTATATATATATATATATATATATATATATATATAATGTAATACTGTCAAACATTACTGGTGTACCTTTTACTAGAGCTTTCAAAATCACAGTCTCAAAATCCTCTGTCCCATCAGCATCGGAATATACTGTGACCAGATCTCGATTTTCAACAATTTTCTCAATCTGAATTTCAAAGAAGAATTTGTCATACCATTATCTAAACATATGTATCAGCCTTTTAATGCAAGCTTCATAAGGATATAGTTTAAGTACAATGTTCACTGAGTCAATTACAGACATTAGCAATCATGTGATTCATAAGAAAAAAAAACTCAATATTTTATGAAATATGAAAAAATTCTACCAACCTTTCCTATCATTTTTGTCAAGTTCTCTTCCGGGAAGTGTTGCTTCAACTTTTCTTCTATCAGGCTACGGATAGATTCCATGGTAAGTGACTCTTCTATAATTTCAGCCAGGCAATCGGCAACTCCACCAGAACCGGCCAACAGAAGACATGGGATGGGGCTCATTGTGGCTTTGTAAACTCTCTAGGTAATTTAAAAAAGAAATGTTGGAATCAATTATAGAACTTTTATAACATGACCCAAAAAGTTGTTATGAATGAGTGGACATTGAAGAGAAAGTGGTAAGAGATTAGAAGAAATATGAGAAAAAAAAGGAAGAAGTGTGGGAGCAGAATAATAAGGTGGATGAGAATAAGAAGAGGAGTATGAAAAAGAAAAGATGGAGAAGCAGGATAAATAGAAGAGAAGGTAAGGAAAAAGGGGGTAATGAACAGGAAAATGAAGCAGCAGAAGAAGAAAGCAAGAAAAAAAAAAAGAGCAGTGGTAGTAGTAGAAGACTATTAAGAAGAAAAAGGGAGGGAGGAAGTAAAAAGGAGATGAAAAGGTAGATGAAGGAGGATAAAAAGAGGAAGAAGAAGGAAAAGGAGAAGAGAAGGACAATGAAGGTAAGAAGGAGAACAAGAAAAGGTCAAAAAACAAGTGGAAGGAGAATGAAAAGAAAAAGTTGAAGAATGCACAGGTGGGCAAGAAGATGTTCAAGAACTTAGGTAACATTATTGAAAGGCAACTCTGTTTTCCCAGGTGTCCAACCAAGAGAATTTTCAGAAAACTAGTATTGTGTTCAATTGGTTTCTTCTAACATAAATAGGAGCTGATTTTATTTCATTTACTAGATCCTTACCTCCAACATTTTAGACTCTCCAGCAATAAGCATGCACAGAACTGGGATTTCAATGCTTCCTTTGCCTAAACAACAACAAGCATTGAAAGACATGCAAATTAGAATTAAAAGAGAAATTAAATAATTTTAATAATAGCAAATTAATATACAGTAAATTGTAGCTTTGTGATTTTTTAAAAACTACGGTAAATTAGACAGGATTTTCCTTAAAATATACGGTAAATCCTTAATTTGTCCTCTACAATTCTTAAGGCTGTAGTACACCAACAGATTATCTGACAATATCTGTCCAATCAGACCAATAGTTAGTGTGTATAACAAAAGATTTGTGTGTGTAATAGGCCATGTGACCAATGATTGGTCAGAAAATCTGTCAGATAATCTGTTGGTGTCATACAGCCCTTAGTGTCCCAGAAAAGTTGAGAGACTAAAGGTTCCTTTACACAGGACGACAGAGCAGCAGATTGTTGGGAAGCCCAACAGTTTTCCCAGACAGCACTGCTAATGACTTCATAATTTATAACGATGTTCAAATTTTCACTGAGCTGAATAGATAAAATGAAGGATAAATTAGGATTTTCTGGGCAATAAAAATTCTATTCAAAATTGCTAATTGTGTTCAATAAAAATGTAAAAAGCAGTACTCCCCTCATGAACCCCCTGGTCGTTTCTTGCCCCTCTCTGCTCGATGATCTAGTGATGATATCCCCAAACCCAAGTTAAAATATCATCGGTGGACCAGACAGCTGAGAGCAGTGGGGGATAAGAAAGCATTGGTACTTGAGCACTGGGGGATCCATGAGGTAAATGTTTTTTTCAACAGCACTAAACATTTTTAAATATAATTTTGTTTTAGCCTTTAAGAGGCCTTTTTTGTTTTGTTTTAGGGGAAAATGCCCTTTAAGACAATATAGTATATAGGGCAAGTTAAAATAATCATTTTGCCAGCTGTTGCACTATGTTTCTTTCAGTCATGTCCTTCAATAAAGCCTTCTCACCGCCAACTCCAGTTTTCTGTCGAGATATGTGCTCCTCAAGCCTGAATCTAAAGCTGGTTTCTCCTCCCATCTTTTCATTGGTTCCATCGTCTGCTAAAAGGAAGACTGAATAATTGTTGTCCAAAGAATATGTTGGTCCATCCACATTTTTCATATAGTATTTTGCAGGAGAAGATCCCTGTGTAAATCAAGGTCAACAATGAGTCACTGAATGGTCTACAATAGATATATCTGTTTGTCACCTGAAAATGGAGCATAGCTCTCAACCAGTAAAATCTCACCTTAGGGTTCACAAGGCTGGTACGGTTATTTACAATTCCCCAGGGTGCAATGCCCATTGCCACCACTTTAGTCCTAGAATTGGAGCTTGCAGTGGCGTGGTCTCTGACAGCTTCACCAACATATTTTCCAATGCCAACCTGCAATCCACCAGTCATGATCCAGGCACCTGTCATTATAACAGTGTTAAATTTATCTTATTTTTTATGTTGTATTCATTTTAACTAGGTTATTTAAGAAAGACGTGTAATAAGATAAAGCATAAAGCTAGAACAAGTCAAGTGCAAACAAGTATAATATACTGGATTGAGCAAGGTCAAGAAGACCTTGCCAGTAGGATCTGCCAGGAATTAGAGTTGCAAAAGTTTGGTAAATTTATGAGAAAACAAAAGAAGTAAACAGCAAAATTATAGGTCGGCATTTATTAAGACCAAAGTGTTTTCCATTCTGGTCTTAAGTCTCTCTGTGCTGCTGGAGACACAGGCCTCTACATCACTTTGCCGCTTCCTCCAGGAGGCCACGTGACAGACGTAAATCTATACCAGCTCCCTTGCTGACGTAGATTTAAGCCATTTTCCACTCCACAAACTGAAGGGGAAAATGATAAAAGAGACTGACCTGTCACCCGTCTGCTTAGCTGTGTGAGAGGGAAAAGTCAAAAATTTTGGAGCAAAGTGGCATGCAAAATCTGCATTTGATATATGCCAAAAGTGGCATGAATATGTTAATAAATGACCCCCATAGTCTTTGTGGGAAGAAGGAAGGAAGAATAATTTAAAACAAGGATAAGGTGTTAGATTTGTGAATGGAAAGAAAGAGCAGAGGTTGAAAAGTGGTGAAACTTGAGAAGAAGAAGATGAAAGTCGAAAGAGGGGTTTTCCAATTTTTTCAATTAAGCTTTGTTAGAAGAATTCCTCCCCCCAAAAAATGATCAGCTGTAATGTGAAGTAGAACATGCCAACTAAAACTTAAGAAATTAATGAGGGAATTTATCATTTGTAGTGTTTTTGGTGTCAGTTTTAAGTCTGTCATTGCTTTGTGAGATTGCACCAAATTTTTGAAATGGCGCACAGTAATAATATACTTGGGGCAGGTGCAATGTGTTGTACGCCAGATGCAATTGTTTTGCGACTTTTTAAATCATAAATTAAATTATCAATGAGACTAGGGGCTCATGCACAGGAACGTGTGCTGCCCCTGCAGTGCATTGGGGACCGCAAATTGCAGTCCCCAATGCACATGCATTGTCCATGTGACCAAGGCTGACGAATGCAGACCCATTCAGCTTGATCCGTCTGAACCACAAAAAAATATTTTCTATTTTTAGTGGTGCAGAGGCACAGACCGAAATGCCACTGAAGTACTCCGTGGTGTTTCTGTGGCCTTCTGCTCCATGCCTCCGCACCGTATCTTCCGGATTGCGGGCTCATTCAAGTGAATGGATCCGCATCTGTGATCATATATTGCGGACCGACTGTTTGCGGGCCGTAATACAGGCATGGCCGACACACGTTCGTGTGCATGAGCCCTTAGGCCAAGTTCTTACTTTAGTTATTTGTTCAGTTATTTCCATCAGTTATTGTGAGCCAAAACCAGGTGCGGGTCAAAAACACAGAACAGGTGCAGATCTTTCCCGTATACCTCATCTCTGAGTAGGCTTAGATGTATTCACTTACTGGTGTGACAGATGGTTATCTCATAATATACACATAAAGATGCCACATGCTAATGAGCTGATTTGAGTCCAGCGTGATGTCGTTAAGTCCAGCGTATTTTTAATTCAGAGCTATAGCCACTCCCCTGCCCACCTGCTGCTGATTCAGAGAAAATAACTGTCATTCAGCAGCAGGTAGGCGGAGAGAGTCAGGAGCTCATAAATATTCATGACTCATCATTATCAGCTGGAGCTTTTCAATACAAGATGTTGGCAGATTGACTAGGTCAATTAAAGAAAGTGACCCAGCATTGTGCTAAGAGAATCAGTCACTTATTTATGTTGCCCTTAGTTAGGACACCATAAAACTGGTGACAGGTTCCCTTTAAAGGCGTTCTAATCTGAAATCCTTACCTACTTTTTCACTCCAATTCAAAAAGTGGCGAGGCTCACCAAATGTTGTAGAACTGAACCAAATGTCTCAAAAATATGCTCTAAATGTTGCAACCCTTGTTGCAAAATTTCCCGGTGGGCCGATGCCCTCCTAATGGCCGGCCAGTGGAAGCTTTATAGGGATGTATTCTGTGCTGCTGGCAGTATCTTGTGATGGACTGTGGTATTTGGCTCTGTTGGGGTGGTATAATGTGCCACAATATGGTATAGGTGGCCCTACCTTCCATTAATTTGGACCTGACTACAAAACGGGGCCACTTTTAGTATTTTTTCTAGGGCCACTTTAAGTTCCCAGTCCGCCCCTGGTGCCCAGTGTACTCTATGGGTTATCAGTGTAGCCACTTGATGCTTCAGGTTATAGATGGAGGTTCTGAACCAAGGACTCCTCTAAGTTATGTCAGATTGCTAAAACAGGGTACATAAAATGGGTTGTCTAGACAACCCCTTCAACTGCATTATATGAAAGGTCTAATAAACTAAGAGAATCCACTCAATAAACGAGAATGAGCCAGAGGGTTGCTCCATTCTCATCAGAATTTATAGAATTTTATCCTCTTTATTAGATTAATGCAACACAATAAGTCAGTGTGCACAGTATCCACATAATCACTGCGTGTAACGACCATGTCTGTTTTGCAGACAGCAAACCACAGTTCTGCACAACTCAGATACCAGTCGTGTGCATGCTGCATTGACTTTAATGGGTCAGTGATCCGCAAAATGCAGGAAAAGAGTAGGACATGTTTTATCTTTTGCAGTGAGGCAGCTTAGAGCGTGTGGCACCCAAATATACAGCATATTTTACACTCAATGGATGGCACAAAGTAACTAATACCCTTCCAAACATGCTATTCTCAGAAGACAGCAGTCATTTTGTTTTCTGTAAACACCAAAAGTTGCGCGTCTTTAAGTAGAGACTTAGGGCATATCATATTTCTTGCTTTACAGAATCTGCATTGCTATTCCTTGGCATTTGATTTCTTGCCACAAATTAAAGAAGGCCTGTCAATATTCCTGACATGTCTGTTAGTAAATAATTGTATTCCACATGAAATAAAAATTTTGGAGCATCTATTCTTCAGACTCTATTTTGTTCCATTCTTCTATTGTTCCTTAATAGGAGTTTAAGAATAAATTGGAAGCTCGATGTTTCCAGTTAGGGTGTGTCCCTGCACAGTTTGACACTGTCCAATAATTGCTGGCAATGGCAGACTGTAGGGACACACGCGTTTGACAAGTAGAATAGTACAACTGCAGTACCCCGAAGCAAGGAGTATATATGGTTTGTTATGTAATGTTATGCTATCCATTTTTATGTTATGAATTGCAACAGCATAGCTGTTTATGGGTGTCACAGCCAGGGTTAATAATCCTGGCTCAGCTCTTATAGGAAGCTAGGTGGTGGCTGGCTCCACCTCTACCTTAGGAACATCTAGACTATAGTTCAAAGACAGAGGATGCAAAGTCAATGTGCTTGCTCTTCTTAGGCCCAAAAAGCTACAGAGACTCACCAATTTCTGCATGATCTACAGGAGGAGAGAAGGAGTAAGACAAAGGAGAGAACTAAAGAACCTAGGGGCTGATTTATCAAGCTAGGTACGCCTGGTTTTTAATCTAAAAAAAGTCGCAAAGTTTTTGCGACTTTTTGCCGGTAGTTACAACTTTTGTGTGCCTCCGCCAATTCCTCATGAGTTCTATTTTCTAGACGAGAACATCAGATTAGTCCGGGATTATGGCTCATATATGTTTTGCAACTTTTCAAAATTTCGCAAAAAAGTTGCATCTCACACCAGCTCCTACCCAGGCGTAATTTTGACAGCTGATCTAAAACACAGATTTCTCGGCTGTGTGATCACAATGCTGGTTTGTAAGGTGGCAATATATCTATTACAATATCCATTTCTAGGCTGCAGAAAACAGATGTTAATACATTTATGTCCAAGAGCTACATCTTAGGCCTCATGCACACAACTGTATGTATTTTGCGGTGCACAAAAAATGTCCATGTGCATTCCGTACTTTGCGGAACAGAACAGCTGGCCCCTAATAGAACAGTCCTATCCTTGTCTGTAATGCGGACATAATAGGATATGGTCTATTTTTTTGCGGAACGGAAAAACCGACATACGGACGAATCACAGCACAGAACCTAAAACTGTGCCGCAGAGCCCTGCCAGGTGCCTGAGACGGATCGCAAACACAGTCTCCAGGGAACTGTTTTCTCCCTTCCTCTTCACTGGGAACTGCCTAAGCACAGTGCGTATGCTCTAATATGCGCGTTCACATCTCACTAGCAGTCAGCTCCACCAGGAAGTAGCTGTTACCTCAGGCTGAACAGTGTCTCGAGCTGCTAGTGTTGACGCAGCCCGTCCTAGTGAATGTACTGGGCATTTTAGGACGTGTTTCTGACGCAATGACCTGATGGCAGCCATTTTAGGGTCCCACAAAGATAACTCCCTAGGGAAAATGAGCTTATTTTGATAAATAAACATACTTATGAATGTTTTTACTATGACATAATATTTCTTTTTTTAATTTAGTTTAGTTTCCCGGAGAACCCCTTTGAATGATAAATGTGCCCCCTAGAGTCTGCATGGCCGAGCATTGGAGTCACTAAGGTAACCTGCTACCAAAAGCTATGAAGACTTTACTGCAGTGAGTGACACTGTTAAACACCCTTCACACCTGGACATACTTGGACAGTCATGTCTCTAAAACCTTGTATCCCGCAGTGGACATTACAGCCATTACACGAATATTATTCCCCGCCATAGATTCTACAGGAGACTTGAGACAGAGAGAGAGAGAAGAGGGCCATAACTCCCATCCTTTCCATAAATCCATATATCGCTATCTGGGAGAGAATTGCACTGTTTACAGTTGGAACTGTGGTTGGTATAGTTGGATGTACTACAACTTCTATTTTGCACTACAGTTAAGTCCGTACTCTCTGCTCTGCACTGGTGAGGGGCAATCACCCTGAAACACCTGTCTGCAGATGAGATACTGGCTCAATTATTATCCAAGACATGTCTCAAGGCCTATTTGAAGGGTCGAACATTGACTTATAGGATAGCTGCCTTACATCTAGTGGCATCAGAGGCAGAGCTTGATAAGAGCTCATTTGCACTACAGTAAAGAAGCATTTGTTCTTCTACCACTGGCCTGGTTTTCTGACTCCTACACCATATGCTGGCCATTGCACTCTACACCCCCTGACGAAAGGGTGCGCCCTCCTTTCACATCCCAAGAGAGCAATGGTGTGAGGAAAGTCACTGTAATTAACTGTAAGCTAGAGCCAATCCCATTCCCATCCTCCTCTCCGTCTCCTCATGGACTTTCTGAACAACTAAATTGGCAAATTATTCATAAATTTGTAGTTGGAATAACAGAAGCATGACATAACAAACAGTTATAAGAATAGATTCTCCAGAATTGCTATTACAAGGGAAATGCAAGTACTTACGAAAACAGATACGTCAGGAAAGATGACCGGCAGTGATGGCCAGTTCGCATTGTTCACCCGCGAACATATGCGGGCTGCCATCTTTTTTCACAAGTCCGGCGAGGCACAGGTAAGCCCTTACCTGTGCCTGTGCCACGAGCCGGTCTGAAAACAAATGCGGTCACCGGGAGCAGGCAGTTCTGAGAACAGTCCGATGAAGGCCCCCGGTGGCTGTTCTCGGAACTGCCTGCTCCCGCTGACTGCACTTGTTTTCAGACCGGCTTGCGCACAGGTAAGGGCTTACCTGTGCCTCGCCGGACTTGTTAAAAAAGATGGCAGCCCGCATATGTTCGCGGGTGAACAATGCGAACTGGATATCACTGGTGACCGGTCCTCTTAACAGCAATGTGGACTATGATGAATTGAACAAAGTCGTTTAATGGTCCAATGGTTTTTAGAAAAGTAATGGTTTGGGGGTTTTTTTCACTCAAAAAGTACAGAACGAGGTATACATAACTGTAATATGACCATATTTTAGCATCTGTATTTAAGACATATGACTTAGATGACTGCCAGATGAGCACTCACACCAAGCTGAGTGTTCAACCGACAACTATCTAATCTGTATGGCCAGCCTTAGGGTAGTTCCGCATCTGTGTTAAAGCTATCCGGCAGGCTGTTCCAGCATTGTATAGTACATCATATCTGGCCTAGCCAGATACTGCCATGCACCACCAGACCATACTGACTATAATGGAATCCGGCAGGGATCCAACATGAGCACCAGGTTTTGACCAGACAAAAACTGGTGTATGAAACCCAGCGCTCATGCTGGAAACTGGCTGGATCTCTGCTGGATCCCGTTATAGTCAATGGAGGTAACCTATGAAGATACTATGGGTCACCTGAATTGAAAGGACCAGTTGTGGCTGGTCTAATCCCTTACTGATTACAGATCAGATGATTAGGGGAGTGGTGGGTCAACCAGCATCATAAAAGGTCTGGGCCACATCACATTGTTGTATGACTGACTTAACATATAATCATTCGTCCCTTTATAACACTCATTAATTCATTAACCTCTGACCTGTGCTTTGTGCTGCCTTGACCAATCCCTTCCTCAGGATGTCCTTCAGCCATGTTTTCATTTTAAAGTCTCCATCTCCTCCCACTACAGACACCACCAAGTTTGGGGGTGGTATCCGCCAATTATGAGTAATGAGGTTGTATACAATAGAGGGGTCGGTCTCATTTGATAAGCGAATAAACTGTAAAAAGAATATAAAGCATAAATATAGAATGTCATAATCAACTCACCATGAAATATATGACAAAGAGAGTCTGCTAAATTAAATCCTCTTAATTTACTCTCATTAAGGAACTATAGTGGGGAAATCCACAGCATAAAGAGACTTCAAATTTTTAATGCAGGTCAACTTCTCCTGCAATTTTTTTTTAGCAGCATGTGGATGAGTTTTGGTAAACTTTCATCCACTTTGCTGATACTGTAATACAATGAGGATTTTCCAAGTGACGGAAAATCGACTGCTTGTCCACTATGTGTGAACATAACCTATGGACTCTTTCTACATCCGTGTCCATGACACCATCTGAGACAAGTTGGTTAGTGATTCATCCATGAAGATATCTGGGAAGGATTTGTGTGTCTATTTTTTTGCCCTCCGTGTTTCAAATGGACACTGCTAGGCTGAAAATTGGTTTCCAGGGCATTTCCTAACAACTATGCATAAAGACCATGGACCAAACACATATGGCATCCATGTTGTGTCTGTGGTTTTAATGGACCCAATGACTATAATGTGCATGACGGATCTGTAATCACGGATAAAAATAGGACATGCTTTCGTAGTGTCATCACAGACCCACAGTCCATGAAAAATCACTAATGTGTTACGTTTTATGAATACATGCATTAAAGTCAATAGGTTTGTGTGCTGTAGGTGGAGACCACAGAGAGCACATGTCCATGATTAACTGAAGTGTGAAAGAGGCCTAATACTTCAATGTCCATCACAAGTTTATTTGGGGTAAACATTTTCAAATGTCAATGCAATTCATGAGGCGTGAAACCATAGTAGGTGTGAGGCTTGAGCAAACTGTGACTTTTGAAGTGAAGGCTAAAATGGCGTTTGATGAAATGTTTGAGTAACGTATACTGTAACACAGAGGCATTTGCATAGTGTACAGAGGAACATTTACTTGTTTCCCGAACAGCGACCTGTTTTGAATGGCTGACATGTGAGTGAATGCTCAGCAAACAACTTTTGACGAGACTAAAAATAGCTGACAATATCGACAGGACCAAAAACTCATTATAGAAAAACATCAAACATCGACCATAATCATCTACATACAGTTTTAAGCCCCTGTAGATACCCTAGTCAAAACAGAATGGTTCCTCTCCTCCCTGGCACATAGCTCTGGCCTTAGTGGAACTAAGCTTAGCTCCTATACCAGACACAGCCCATGGACAACAGTCAATGGCCATCAACGTAGCCATCTTCAAAAAGAGCCATCAGGACATAAAGTGACATGACATATTACTAGCAGAGAAACCACTTCATTTTAGTGGTCTGTGGGGGGCACAGTGGTTGGAGCCCCACTGATCAAACATTGGTAGTAAATCTTTAATTATTAGGAAGAGTGCTTTCATTCACATATCCTCAAAGTATATTACCACAATAGTAGGTAGAGTCTCTGTGTTCCCCACTATTTCTGAGGTTTCTACCAGTAATTGGCTGTCTGGGATGAGGAAAAATGGTTTGGATTTTATTAATTTTTTACTGTGCCAGTCAGCCATGGACTGCTCCTGGTATTAGAGCTCAGCTCCATTCAGTGTAAAGACACCCCCTTTATATATAAATCACTTGGTCGTTACTGGTATGATAATAGGAACCTACTGCTGAGTAAAATACAGCACATGAGATATTTTAACTTTCTCACCTTGCTATGCTTCTTCCCAGCTCCAACAAACTCTATATCTCCATAGGCATCTGTGGGCTCTTCGGTCGTGTGTTCTGCTGAGTTCCAGGTGCTCACAATGGCAGCTCCAAAATTGTCCTCCATGGCCACAGACACATGACTTTGCTGGGACAGTCCACACTGACAAAACTGACCCTCTCTAGAATACAAAATAAAATATAGTTTCAGGGGACATCCACATTTGGATAATTTTAACTATCTGCACAAGGAGACATTCAGCAGACATTCACCTTTTTTCTGCATGAAATCTGCTTTTCTTCAAAAGTAATCCACAGTGGCAAATCTGCATCAAAACGTGCAGATTTTGGTGCAGATTTGCTTGCCTGTTTGATACGGAAAATGGTGTAGACTTTTCTGCTGTAGATGTTTAATCTAAATTGTAATAATCCAGAATAAAGATAGATGTTAAAGGAGTTTGCAAGTGTTTAATATTGATGAGCTCTCCTTAGAATGGGTCATCAATATCAGATTGGTGGGGGGCAATTCGGGGTTTGAAGAGGCTGCAACACTCCATGAGCACTGTGGCCTCTTCCTAGTCCAGTGACATCAAATACATCGGTCATACGGCTTGGGCAGGTTTATACAGTTCTGAATTCTGTTATTTCATTGCTTTATGTCATTTGGCAAACTCTTCTGGGCCCCAATGTAACAGGGTCACCCATGTACTACATGATATATATAGTGTTTGGGCCCCTCAGGAAATAGGGTCCTGGTGTGTCTGCCACCCTTATAGATTTAGCCATGTAAATAACCAATATATACTGTGGTGTGAAGAAGACCATAGCTAAAGTTTCCCAATGGACTAGATGAAATGCTGGGATCCTACCACAGTCATGTTTTTGTGAGGAGTTTGGCCTTGGTTAAATCAATAGGACAGGGACCACAAAACTGTAGGTTTCTGAAGTGGAACCCTATAGAAAATGTAGCTAAACAATGATTTCCTAAATCCAAAAAGTCACTGCAGCAAACATGAACCTGGGATCAACCTTTCGTATGCTGCAGTCATAGGTATTTTACAATCTACCTTACCTTTTACTATGTATTTTTTATGGGTTTATTTTTTATCTTTCAGGTTCATCGCTGGTACAGTTTTACACAAATATATAAGGGAGATGCATACATAGCTATTCCCCTATATAACACGTCATTGGCAGCTGCAGTGTGTATTGTACAGTAACGTGCCTCAGCTGCTACAGAACCCCATAATACATGCCCCTGCTGTTGCAGAACATAATACACAACTCATTTGTTGCTGAACCTAATATACACACCAGAATGTTGCAGAACCTCATAACACACCTCAGCTGCTGCAGAACATTAAATAGAGACCATAGATACTACAGAACTTTATAATACACACCACAGCTACTGCAGAACCTCATAATACACACATCAGCTACTGCAGTACCTCATAATACACACCTCAGCTTCTGTAGAAGATTAAATGCCAACAATAGATGGTACAGAACTTAATTTACACCTCAGCTACTGCAGAACATAATAATACACAGCTCAGCTACTGCAGAACATCATAATTAGAGATGAGCAAAGTCATCAAAACTTCGATGTGGCTGCTTTGCTGAATTTCACAAGCAAATTCTATTCGTTCCGAATTACTTTGTCACAAAGTGCATTCCATTGTATGTTGCAGGCTCAATGACGGGGAACAGCAATTGCGCAGCCCCCCGTCATTGAACCCCTCAGATGCCGCGTTCATCGCTGATCACGACATCTGACATTAACATTGAGGCCTTTCAGGGGTTAATCCGTGGTAAAAAAACAAAAACAAAACATACAGTCAGGTCCATAAATATTGGGACATCAACACAATTCTAACATTTGTGAATCTATACACCACCACAATGGATTTGAAATTAATCGAACTAGATGTGCTTTAATTGCAGACTGTCAGCTTTAATTTGAGGGTATTTACATCCAAATCAGGTGAACGGTGTAGGAATTACAACAGTTTGCATATGTGCCTCCCACTTGTTAAGGGGCCAAAAGTAATGGGACAGAATAATAATCATAAATCAAACTTTCACTTTTTAATACTTGGTTGCAAATCCTTTGCAGTCAATTACAGCCTGAAGTCTGGAACACATAGACATCACCAGACGCTGGGTTTCATCCCTGGTGATGCTTTGCCAGGCCTCTACTGCAACTGTCTTCAGTTCCTGCTTGTTCTTGGGGCATTTTCCCTTCAGTTTTGTCTTCAGCAAGTGAAATGCATGCTCAATCGGATTCAGGTCAGGTGATTGACTTGGCCATTGCATAACATTCCACTTCTTTCCCTTAAAAAACTTTTTGGTTGCTTTTGCAGTATGCTTTGGGTCATTATCCATCTGCATTGTGAAGCGCCATCCAATGAGTTCTGAAGCATTTGGCTGAATATGAGCAGATAATATTGCCCGAAACACTTCAGAATTCATCCTGCTGCTTTTGTCAGCAGTCACATCATCAATAAATACAAGAGAACCAGTTCCATTGGCAGCCATACATGCCCACGCCATAACACTACCACCACCATGCTTCACTGATGAGGTGGTATGCTTAGGATCATGAGCAGTTCCTTTCCTTCTCCATACTCTTCTCTTCCTATCACTCTGGTACAAGTTGATCTTGGTCTCATCTGTCCATAGGATGTTGTTCCAGAACCGTGAAGGCTTTTTTAGATGTCGCTTGACAAACTCTAATCTGGCCTTCCTGTTTTTGAGGCTCACCAATGGTTTATATCTTGTGGTGAACCCTCTGTATTCACTCTGGTGAAGTCTTCTCTTGATTGTTGACTTTGACACACATACACCTACCTCCTGGAGAGTGTTCTTGATCTGGCCAACTGTTGTCAAGGGTGTTTTCTTCACCAGGGAAAGAATTCTCCGGTCATCCACCATTGTTGTTTTCCGTGGTCTTCCTACTCTTTGTGTGTTGCTGAGCTCACGGGTGCGTTCCTTATTTTTAAGAATGTTCCAAACTGTTGTTTTGGCCACGCCTAATGTTTTTGCTATCTCTCTGATGGGTTTGTTGTGTTTTTTCAGCCTAATAATGGCTTGCTTCACTGATAGTGACAGCTCTTTGGATCTCATCTTGAGAGTTGACAGCAACAGATTCCAAATGCAAATAGCACACTTGAAATGAACTCTGGACCTTTTATCTGCTCATTGTAATTGGGATAATGAGGGAATAACACACACCTGGTCAAGGAACAGCTGAGAAGCCAATTGTCCCATTACTTTTGGTCCCTTAACAAGTGGGAGGCACATATACAAACTGTTGTAATTCCTACACCGTTCACCTGATTTGGATGTAAATACCCTTTAATTAGCTGACAGTCTGCAGTTAAAGCACATCTTGTTAGTTTCATTTCAAATCCATTGTGGTGGTGTATAGAGCCAAAAATGTTAGAATTGTGTCGATGTCCCAATATTTATAAACCTAGCTGTACCTCATCCATTTGCTTGTGGAGAGGCCGTTGCGACTATTTTGATTGTAGATACTGTGCGAAATCTCACACAGTGATGTGATGATGTCACCAGGTCATCACACTGGCTGAGCGAGGTGATGTCTTCTCTGATGACATCACAGAGTCCAGCCAGCGCGCTGACATCGTGACGTCACCGCGAGCAAGATTTTGTGCAGTTTCCTTAATCAAGATGGCTGTGACAGCCTCTCCATGAGCAAATGGATGAGGTGGGTATGTATTTTTTTTTTTTAACTGGCATTTCAGGAAGAATTGATTAGTTACCACAGAGCGCGAGGTAATTCGGCTTTGCGGCGAATCAAATTTTTCCAGAAATTCTGATCTAAGTCAATTTGTTTCAATTTCATTCGCTCAACAGTAATCATAATACACACCTCAGCTCCTGCAGAAACTCACAACACACACCTCACCTGCTGCAGAACATTACACTCAGATTTTAGATGCTGCAGAAGAGCACACCTCTGGCCCTGTTGTATGGTCATCAAACTCCTCAGTGACTGGTAATATTCTTATAATTTAGAGTAGGCAATACATTATTACATTTATTATTATAAATGCTCAAGATGAGTGGTTTCTTTATTACTTCTTGGCTGCCAGATATTTTATATTTCCAGCACTTGCTCTGCAGGTTTTTCTGCAGCTACATGCTATTTTGTGATGAAAGTCTCCAGTCCATTGACTGTACAGCCTGCCACAGACAGCAGCATGCAGTCCATGCCCCTCCAGCGCTGAGGCTTATGAATCATACAGAAAGAACTTCCAAGGCTTGTTATGCAATTCCTTGATACATTATGTGGTAGAACTTTACTTTCGTCTATGGACTGTGCTACTGTATCTGTATTGATCTCTCAGTCCTGTGTACATTTTAACATGGCTAAATGTGTATTTATGATTATTATCATGATAGTACAATGCATGGTAGGATAAGGGTTTAGACTACTGAAACAGATAAAAGGCCTCAATGATGTACACTCCTCAACATTGAAAATGTAACACCAAGAAGTAAGTCGTGAAATTATGGAAATTACAGGATCGATGGACATGTTAATAGTATGCAAATTATCTTGATTTATTCAGTATTGAGTATGAGCAAAACGTGCAGAAATACAGGCACTTAGCCTTGGCATGCTATTATTGAGGCTATTCATGGTTGTCTGAGGAATGTTCTGCCCCACTGAATGTACTTGGGCATGCAAATCATCAAGATCATCAATTGTAAAGATCCCAGATATGCTCGATGGGAGACAAGTCTGGAGAAGCTGCAGACTGTGGCAGCATATTTAGGCAATGCAGGCTGCTCCTGGGACACTTTGGAGAAATGGCCAGTCCACTGGTTCCACAGCCAGATCGATGTAACACGGAGCTGTTAGTATACCTAAAATAAAGATTACAGGGGTTCGGCTACAGTACATTATGCCAGCCTATACTATAAGCCTGAGAGTACAACTTGAGTAACGTTCCCTTGTGAAGGCTTCTTTATGGTGTTGCCTACATAGTCTCCAGACCGATCATTGCGTCCGAGACAAAAGCAGGACACATCGCTGAAGAGGATAGACATCCATTCCAGTCTCCATTGCCGTAGCTGCAAGTACTACCTTCAAGTACTACATTAAGTACTAGTAAAGAGATATTGCAGGAGATAGTCAGGAGGTAGGCTGGAAAGTGGAAACAATACAAAAAAAAAAGGTAAGATTTGTTTGATTTGTTTGATTTAAAGTTACAAATTTTTTATTTTTTTTCTCCTCTTTAAAATGGCAGACTTGGTTCAGTGCAGGAATTGTTGTGCATTTATTTCATGTTCCACTCTTTGGAGATTCGGATGCTGTCAGATCTGTAGACAGTTCTCCTTACTGCAGCAGGAAATTGCATTTTTGAAAGCTGAAATATTTAAATTATCTGTTAAACAAACTCCAGCTAGGACTGCTGCAATGCCACTGCCACAGAGGACCCCCAGAAATGGCAGATGGGTTACTGTAGGTTCTGGAAGTCTTAGAGTGGTGGATAGAAGACATGTCCCACAGTCGGTGGTTCTCCATAATTCATTTGCAGCACTCTCAGAATGTAAGGACAACATGGATATGGACTCAAGCACAGAGGGTGAGAAACCATCGACTCCTATGTCTAATGTATGCAACAGAAAAGATAAAGTGAAGTCTCAAAGGAAGCAGCTGTTGCTGGGTGATTCAATCATAAGAAGTGTGGAGCTTAAAGAAAATGGTTTTGTGAGATGTCTCCCTGGGGCTACTGCTAGAAGAGATAGAAGACGTATTATTAATATTGTTAAGCAAGCAAAGCAGGAAGGGGACGTGGATGTTCTTGTCCATCTAGGGACAAATGACCTGGCTTGCAATGAAGTGTCAGAGGTGAAAAAATCTTTTATCACACTTGGTAATGACGTACAGGATTTTGCATCAACCATTTCATTTTCTGAAGTTCTGCCTGTGCATAATGTTCAGAATGATAGGCAGAGGCGCATAAAGGAGTTCAACATATGGCTTGGTAAATGGTGTCAAGAGCAAGGATTTGGCTTTGTTTCTCATGATAGCTCTACTTGGAATAGAAAGGAACTGTACAAAAAAGATGGTTTGCATCTTTCTCTCAAAGGAAGAAATGTACTTAGTGAACAACTCCAAGAATTTGCGAAAGAGTATTTAAACTAGGAAGGGGGGGCAAAAGAGTGAAAATAAAAGAGTCCAATTGCCCCCCGAAACAATGCCAGAACAGGTCAGAAGCACAGAGGTTAAGAAATGATAAGCTCAGAGTCCTGTCTACAAATGCTCGCAGTTTAGGTAAAAAAATCAATGAACTTGGGTCAATAATGGCATCTGAGAATGTAGATTTAGTGGCTGCTACGGAGACATGGTTTAATGAAAGAAATGACTGGGACATAACCATACCAGGGTACTCTTTATACAGAAGAGACAGAGAAGGCAAGAAAGGAGGAGGAGTGGCCCTGTATGTGAAAGATAGCATTAAATCTAACCTAATACAAGTTGGTGAGGCCAACATAGAGTCAGTTTGGGTTACGTTGCAGTTTGCTAACCATGCAGTAACTCGTGTAGGTGTGATATATAGACCACCTGGTCAAGTTAAAGAACTAGATGATCTACTAGTTGAAGAAATAGCTAAAATGACAATGAAAGGAGAAGTTATCATTATGGGAGATTTCAATCTTCCAGATATAAACTGGAAAACCAAAATAGCAAGTTCTACCAGGAGTACAGATATTCTAAATTCCCTACTGGGGTTATCTCTACAACAAGTGGTTGAGGAGCCAACCCGGAGGGAGGCCATTTTGGATTTAGTATTCACAAATGGGGATTCGGTATATGATGTCATTGTAGGCGAAACCTTGGGATCTAGTGATCACCAGTCAGTGTGGTTTAATATAAGAACTGTGAAAGAGTCCCACCACACAAAAACAAAAGTTTTAGATTTTAGAAAAACAGACTTTTCAAAAATGAAATTAGTCATAAATGAGTCCTTATCAGACTGGAACGGATTAAATGGAGTCCAGGAGAAATGGGACTACTTAAAAGGTGCATTATTGAAGGCAACAGAAAATTGCATTAGACTTGTCAGTAAAAGCAAAAAAAGGAGGAGACCACTGTGGTACTCAGCAGAAGTGGCCCAAATCATTAAAAATAAAAAGCTAGCATTTTGTAATTATAAAAAAAAACAGAGCAATGAAGATAAGGAAATCTACAAGATTAGGCAGAGAGAGGCTAAGCAAGTTATAAGAACTTCTAAAGCGCAGGCAGAAGAAAAACTAGCTCAGTCTATGAAAAAAGGGGATAAGACATTCTTCAGATATATAAATGAAAAAAGGAAATTAAAACAAGGAATAACTAAATTAAAAACAAAGGACGGAAGGTATGTAGAAGAGAATAAAGGGCTAGCCGACTGCCTTAATGAATACTTCTGTTCAGTTTTTACAAAAGAAAAAGGAGAAGGACCTCCACTAGAAAGAATGACTAATAAATCGTTTGATGCATGTATCTTTACAGAGGAAGATGTTCTAAGTTTGCTGTCTAAGGTGAAGACAAATAAGTCACAGGGGCCTGATGAGATACACCCAAAATTATTAAAAGAGCTTAGTGGTGAGCTGGCTAAACCGTTAACAGATTAATTTAACCAATCATTAGTAACAGGAGTCGTCCCGGAAGATTGGAAATTGGCAAATGTCGTGCCCATTCACAAGAAAGGTAGTAGGGAGGAATCGAGCAACTATAGACCAGTGAGTCTGACATCAATAGTAGGCAAATTAATGGAAACCCTATTTAAGGATAGGATTGTGGAACATCTAAAATCCCATGGATTGCAAGATGAAAAACAACATGGGTTTACTTCAGGGAGATCATGTCAAACAAATCTTATAGATTTTTTTGACTGGGTGAATAAAATAATAGACGGTGGAGGTGCAGTAGACATCGCATATCTAGATTTTAGTAAGGCTTTTGACACTGTCCCACATAGAAGACTTATCAATAAACTGCAGTCATTGAGCATGGACTCCCATATTGTTGAGTGGATTAGGCAGTGGCTGAGTGACAGACAACAGAGGGTTGTAGTCAATGGAGAACATTCAAAACAAGGTCATGTTACCAGTGGGGTTCCACAGGGATCTGTACTGGGACCGATTTTGTTTAATATCTTCATAAGTGATATTGCAAAAGGCCTCGATGGTAAGGTTTGTCTTTTTGCTGATGACACAAAGATATGTAACAGGGTTGATGTTCCTGGAGGGAAACGCCAAATGGAAAAGGATTTAGGAAAACTAGAAGAATAGTCAGAACTCTGGAAACTGAAATTTAATGTGGATAAGTGCAAGATAATGCACCTGGGGCGTAAAAACCCAAGGGCAGAATATAGAATATTTGACACAGTCTTGACCTCAGTATCTGAGGAAAGGGATTTAGGAGTAATTATTTCAGAAGACTTAAAGGTGGGAAGACAATGTAATAGAGCAGCACGAAATGCCAGCAGAATGCTTGGATGTATAGGGAGAGGTATAAGCAGTAGAAAGAGTGAAGTGCTTATGCCGCTGTACAGAACACTGGTGAGACCTCACTTGGAGTATTGTGCGCAGTACTGGAGGCCATATCTCCAGAAGGATATAGATACTCTAGAGAGAGTTCAGAGAAGAGCTACTAAACTAGTACATGGATTGCAGGATAAAACTTACCAGGAAAGGTTAAAGGACCTTAATATGTATAGCTTGGAAGAAAGAAGAGACAGAGGGGATATGATAGAAACTTTTAAATACATAAAGGGAATCAACTCGGTAAAGGAGGAGAGCATATTTAAAAGAAGAAAAACTACCACAAGAGGACACAGTTTTAAATTAGAGGGGCAAAGGTTTAAAAGTAATATAAGGAAGTATTACTTTACTGAGAGAGTAGTGGATGCATGGAATAGCCTTCCTGCAGAAGTGGTAGCTGCAAATACAGTGAAGGGGTTTAAGCATGCATGGGATAGGCATAAGGCCATCCTTCATATAAGATAAGGGCCGGGGGCTATCCATAGTATTCAGTATATTGGGCAGACTAGATGGGCCAAATGGTTCTTATCTGCCGACACATTCTATGTTTCTATGTTTCTATGTTGTTGTGCACCATGATAGCCTTTGAGAGCAGTTGCGTGAGGTCAATGGAACACCTGCAGCTGGATGTCTGTCTGGACACTGATTTACCAGTGCAAACACCTTCTGACGGTTTGTGTAGACACTGCCCCTAGGCTTGGGATGTGACGCCCAATTTCACTTGCAGTACAGAATGTGCCATTCTTCTAATCAGATGATCTGTTCCGTACAGAGGTTCGTCTCTGTGCACCTCTTGCTGTTCTATTCTAGTTCATCATTGTTCTCCCAACCATCAGGACACTGCACACTGAGCAGTGCTGACATCTCATCCTACGCACATAGTGATCTTGCCAGACTGATAACCTACGGTCTCTCAGTTCAAGGATTCTGTCCCTCTCAGTTTGTAACAAGTGGCAATAACAGGAGGCACTGGACAAACATCCCACACGACTTTAGCTGATTTTTGACATTTCAAAAATTTTGCTTTTGCTTTATGCCCCTTTCCACATGCCACAGATTGGAGCTAGGTGCTTGAAAATTTGATCATCGGCAGGTCTTAGCGATACCTGCAGCTTCCTCAATTTTCATAACCAAATCACTATTTTTTAGCTGATTTTGCTAGGGAAAGCCTTTTCAGGCCAAACATTTCTCCTGCAGCAGTCCCTTAGATGAATGAAAGTAATACATATGTAGTTACGTGAGTGTTTCATACATGGTCATAGGTTCTGCTTTTTCACTAAAAACACTCACAGAGTTAATAGTGTGCCAGAGGTGTAGCTATAGGAGGTGCAGAGGCAGCAATCACACTAAGGCTATGGTGCCTAAAGGGACCCAAAGGCCGTAATATAAATTGAGCATGGTAGGTGGACGACCCTGTTACATATTTTGCTATGGGATGTAAGACACATTGCGTATTGTGCACGGAATTAACACATGTTTTTATGCACAAGTCACCGATTTACTGCAGATTTATCTGCCTTTCTTCCAAGGTAATCCACGGCGACAAATTTGCATCAAAACATGCAGGTTTTGGTGCAGATTTGCTTGCATTGATTCCTAGGCCAGTGACGTTATGTTCATCAGTCACGTGGCCTAGGCACAGCTCAGTCCTATTCAAGTGAATGGGGCTGAGCTGCAATACCAAACACAGCCTCTATAAAATGTATGGCGCTGTGCTTGGTAAGCTGCGAGGAGACCAGGGCGCTCACGAGATCACTGTGGCCTCTTCAAACAGGTGATCACTGAGATTTCTGGAAGTCGGAGCCCCAGCAATCAGGTATTGATGACTATCCTGAGAACAGGTCATCAATATTAAACCCTGGAAAAACCCCTTTAATATGGAAAATGCATGAAAAATCTGCAACGATTCCACAACAAAAGTTAACTTGCTGTGGATTAAAAAATCTGCATCAGAGGTGAATTTCTGCACAGAAAATATACGTGGGGTGTGGATGAGATTTCTACAGATCTCATTCACTTTGCTGGGACTGTAATAAGCTGCTGATATTCTGCCACAAATCTGGACAGAAAGTCTGCAGCAAATCCTTGTATGGCTGAGCCCTAAAACGCTGTTGTGTGCCCCATGCAGACCCGCAATCTATACGCCAGGTGTGAAGATGCCCTAAGAGTGTCATGTTACACCTCTGCAGTGGACCCCCTAATTACCCTGCTAGTCTTGATGATGAACAAGTTGACCCAACTAAGCTTTCTCGAGGCTCAGAGTCGACCTAGATTATTGCCCTAAAGTCCCAAAGTAATAAATACAAATATATAAACCATTACAGCAGCAAATACATCATATACAAGCAAGTGAAGAGCAAACGTAAAAAGACGCACCGCTTCAAGCTGTTGTCCTCTATATATGTGGTACATGTTTTCTTTTTAAATAATTTGGGGATCCAGCTCTGTAGATAGAGAAGAACAGTAATTACATATTTGCAAATTTATCAAAATGGTAACTACATGAAGAATGAGGGTAATGAAGGAATTGGGTAGTACAAGGACATGTAACGTCAGGCACCATTCACACCTTCATCGTATATATGAGTTGGCATGTCAATAAAATAATAAAATCAATCGATAAAGTGCAAGGTATGAAGAAAAGGAGAACTTATCTTGAAGTGAAAGGTTACAGTCTTCGGTGTCCATCATTATGAGTCATCAGTTTGATGAAGAGGTGTGACAGGTCATAGCATTGCCTTTTAGTAGATTCACCCTCACCCTTGATAAACAAGCTAAAATTTTCTGGTGAAAAACCGGATTCTATACAAACATTGATAACTAGTAAAATAGGTCTTGGGACATGTCCACCACCTACTCATACTAGCTTTACTTTGTTTACATTGTATTGAATACTGTACAAAAGGTAATGGTCTTCTCTGCATGGACGATCTGGTATGGTGAAAAATAGACTTTACAGTGGGAAGGAGACTCTAACCCACCTGATGCTTATCTCACTAATTGGACCCAAAATTGGCTAAAAGACTGGCTTCAAAGAGCAGTCATAAATGAGTCCTATTCACTGGACTAATTGCATTTGCGGATCCGCAATACACGGGTGCCGTTCCGTGGGCATTCCGCATCACGGATGCGGAGCCATTCACTTGAATGGGTCCGCAAATCCAGAGATGCGGAACTGAAGCATGGAACGGAACCCTACGGAAGCACTACGGAGTGCTTCCGTGGGGTTTCGTCCCGTACTTCTGTTCCGCAAAAAGATAGAACATGTCCTATCTTTTTGCAGAACGGCCAGATCGCGATCCGCTGCGGCTGCCCCGCGGACTGTGTTTGTGCCATGCGGCCCGCATTTTTCGGGCCACAGCACGACCACGGGGTGCACACGTTCGTGTGCAGGAGGCCTTAACCTGTTTGTAAATTATGCAGAATTTGGACTTCATAGCACTCTCTCTGTTTTTGCGGATGACACAAAGCTCTGTAGTATTGCAGACATTACACTATGGCCAACCCTACAGGGTGAGCTGGATAAACTGGACAAATGGGCAGAAAAAGCCAGAAGAGGATCAATGCTGATGAGGGTATGGTTATACATTTTGGAGCAAAATCTAAACAAACCATTTATACCCTGGATGGATCACAGCTGGGCGAGTCTTCAATGGAAAAGGATTTGGGTATAGATGTTGGAAATAAAGTAAACTATAGCACACAATGCCAGGCTGTTGTGTCAAAAGCCAACAACATATTGTCCTGTATCAGAAAGGGTGTTGCTTATAGAGAAGAAAATATTTTTTTACCCCTTTATAAAGCACTGGTGTGACCACATCTTCAGTATGGAGCCCAATTTTTGGCTTTAGACCATAAAAAAAGACATCAAAGGGATGAATATGATACAATGGAAATGCTATGAAGAAAAGTTATCAAAACTAAATGTATTTACCTAAAAGAAGAGGTCCCTATAAGAACCAATTACCTAAAAGAACAGGTAAATGGTCCCTATAAGAACCAATGTAATAAAAAATATTCTAACAGAGAACACAGGGTCACCGCTTAGAGTTAAAGGAACTGCAATTTCATCATAACGTCCCAAAGCATTGCTTTTACTGTGCAAACCGTACAATTCTGAACATGATCCCACAGGATTTGGTAAAGGATGAAAGTGTGGATAGATTTAAGAAAGAATTAAAACATCTTAATATACAGGGTGTAATGATTGAATGTTCAATATTGAATGTTGATTCAGGGATCTGCCCAGTTGTCAGACGAGGTCAGGAAGAGCAGTTTTGGCCTTCCTGTGCAGGGATGGACTGGCCATAGACCCTACAGGGAAATTTCCCGGTGGGCCAATGCCCAGGGGGGCACTCGCCTCCTGTAAGGTACATAGCAATCTGATGCTCTCAGCATGAATTAATGCTAGGAGCATCCGGCTGGCAAAAGTAAGATCCCTCCTACACTGAACTCTATTGACATCCTCAGGACGGTGATAGAGTAGAATGCTGCAGTGGGGCTGCAGTATTTTGTGCTGCACTGTGTATTTGGTTCTGCTGGAGCACTATTCTGTGCTACAGTACAGTATTACTGGCCCAGCCTACTTATGTTGGCCCTGCCTGCTTACATTGGTCATGCCTTCTGTCAATACCCACCTACAACATGGGGCCACTTTTAGTTTTTTTTCCCAGGGCCACTTTAAGTTCCCAGTCCGTCCCTGTTCCATTTGAGTTTCTAAGTATAAAAAGATTGAACTTGATGGAATTAGGACTTTTTCCAGTCCAAAAAACTATGTAACTTTGAAGAAATCTTAATTATTCATGTAAATATAAGGATGCAATCATACTTGTGAAAATGTAGTGGTGTTGTGCATCTGTTGGTATTGTGAGAGTTTAGGCTTTCATTATGTCACATGCATATCTATGCATCTGCATACGGTTCTATGGCAGGTATATATCACATCAAAGGGCTTCAGTAAATAGGTCACAATGGACTAGCCCCAATTTTTGTGAAAACATTACTGTAGGGGTACCACAGCCATGAAGAGCATGGTGTGAGATATGCCTACCTTTGGTTCACTGTAATGCAATATATGCCATCTTGATACATTTGGACAATATTGTTTCTAAAGACTTTCTCTCCCCTTGTGAAGTGACTTTGTAATATTTAGGATTGTGAATGTAGCTCTGAAGTATGAGACAGGCTGTAACTAGAGCTGGCCATAAATAGCCAAATTTGCCAATTTCGGTGTGTCCGGCCAACCATGTAATGTATATGGGAGGGTGCCAAGTCTCATGGCGGCAGATGTAAAAGGAAAGAAGAGTCAGGCATATTGAATTTCAACATGCGCAATTCCTTTTGTTCTCTGGAGGAGTCTGGCGGCAGCTCACTCCCTTTTTCTCATGGCCAAGCCCAGTGTGCATGTGAAAAAGGCCTCATGCACATTTCTGTAGAAATGTCCTATTTTACTGGGATGCAGAGCGGACATACGGATGTGGACAGCACATGGTGTGCTGTCTGCATCTTTTGTGGTCATGTTAAAATGAATGGGATCCAGGCCGTTTAAAGGATCTGTACAAGATAAGTAAGTGAAGAAAAGTCTAGAAGATAGATAGATATATAGATATGAGATAGATAGATAGATAGATAGATAGATATGACATTGATCGATAATAGATAGATAGATACTTATTGTAATAAGTCACAAATAGACATTGAGTATAATATACAGTTAATTTAAATTATGGCGTGGCTACAAAGTAGTAAAGGCACACCAGTTGTGAGTCATAGTAAGAACTGTCTTGGAAATGTCCGTGCTAAAATAGGCACTTGTACTCAAACACCTGAAAGTGGCAATTCCACTGTCTGCTGCCAGCTAGTGAGGACTGGCATTGCGAAAGACGAGAAAAAGACGCTAGGATTACTTCATGTCGATCTGAGAAAAGGCTTGTAGGACTGGTTTGTCGGCTTTCAATCCAGCTTAGTCACTGATCTGTGGGATTCGTGACTAATCCGTTAAGGGAATTGACTGATTCCTGTTCGCACACAATTAACCGCATCCTTCGAAAGCAACCTGTTGATCACCCTGGAGACAAAACACTGGCAGCCGAAGAATATGTATATGTAGAGTGATATACTGAAGTGTATCGCATAAACGAAGTATTGCACTTAAAGGGGATATCTTAAAGGGAACCTGTCAGGATCATTAAAGGGGATACAACTCGCAGCGCAAGTATGAGTCTGCAAACCGGTTCTAACCCCAGGCTGGGATCACATGTCCAATGTACGGCACGTGATCCTGGAAGTGGTGGCCGCAAGGGTTCCTGGCCCACCATCATGGTTTTGTATTGCAGGAGATTATGACCCTGATTTTATCTATATTTTTGTCTGTAAATTGCGATTTTTCTGTCTTTTTACTTGTAAGACACATTTATCAATAGTCTGCAACAGGCCAAAGCTATTTCTTGCTCCTGCTAAGTCAACTTGAGAAATCCAGCTGCTTGTGCCCGTTTCTGTAGTTTTTGGACTTATTCATCATAGAGGATTGTCTCAAAAACGTGTCTCAGCTGCACTCCGCTCCTGAGCGGCAGGTGAAAATAGGTCAGAATGAGATAGTTCAGCCTAGGTAGCTAACCATAGGGTGTAGTGCTGCTGAGATCCCCAAAAATCACCTGGGAGGGAACCCCGCAGTAAGTGTACAATTTGCAAACAACATGGCCACGGACAAAATAAAGCATTACGCAGGCTTTGTGTCTGACAAAGGGGAAAGGACACATAAAAATACAGGTAATTGGGCATCTGAAGCCTTACACCCATGGGTGTGACTGTGTTGTTTAGACAAAACAGACAATGGAACTGCAACATGATGATGGTTTTCAGTCTCTGCCATGGAGAAGAAATGTCTTGTTGCTATTTGGAGCCCCATATCAGATTTTTACAAAGTGGGAAAAGGAGGTCACTATGTTTATGCTCAAAGGGAACCTGTCACCGGGATTTTGGGTATAGAGCTGAGGACATGGGCTGCTAGATGGCCACTAACACATCCGCAATATCCAGTCCCCATAGCTCTGTGTGCTTTTATTGTGTATAAAACCCGATTTGATACATATGCAAATTAACCTGAGATGAGTCCTGTATGTGAGATGAGTCAGGGACAGGACTCATCTCAGGGTAATTTGCATATGTATCAAATCGTTTTTTTTACACAATAAAAGCACACAGAGCTATGGGGACTGGGTATTGCGGATGTGCTAGCGGCCATCTAGCAGCCCATGTCGTCAGCGCTATACACAAAATCCCAGTGACGGGTTCCCTTTAATATGGACATACACATAAGATACTACTCTGCCCGGTCGACTTTCTCGGACTATCCTCGTACACGACACAAATCCTGTTCACTGTCTTCCAAAGTCTTTGGTCTTTTCCCATGACATAAACAGCCAGTGGTTTAGAATTGCACCATCCAACGTGAAATGCAATTTCTACGCTGAGCACATTTACCAAATTTATTCTCTCTCACAACAGACCCCGTTCTTTGCAAATTCCGACACACAAAAAGCTTTTTCTTGCTTTAATGTCCCCATCCAAAACCTGCCCCTCTGTGTATAGGTTTAAACTAACGTAAGGGGCAGATTCATAAAAACTGTGTAAAAGAAAACTTTGTTGCCCATAGCAACCAATCCCAGCACAGCTTTCATTTTTCATGAGCAGAATTTGTACAGGCACCATCCTTTCTGAATCGCCCTGTATTGCATGTTGCCTATTGAAATGAATGGGCGTTTTGCAAATTCTTTGGACCCCTGAGACTGATGCCATCTCAGGGATACATAATCATCCAGAGGTAGTGGCCAATTACTGTTTTGCATATAATTAGCCAAATCCTTTGAGAGAAATTTCCCAGGTAACAAAACCAGTCTCCCAGTGGTAAAACACATTCGCTGGTATACAGCACTGTGGAGAACCTACAGCCACCAGGATCTAGGTTGAGCCCAATGACTTCTGCTATACTCAGCTACCTGACTGAATACATGAAGAGTCATATAGAGAGTAATGTAATTATAAGGCATATAGATGGCCGCTGCAAAAAAAAAAGATCAAAACTGTTCTGTGTAAAGCCCCTCAAAAGACAAAGAGGGAAATTTATTAATCTGCATTTTACGCCGATCTTTCATATGTCCTGCACCACCAGAAGAAGAACTTATGAAGCACTGAGAAGTATGGTAGGTCATCAATAACGAACTCCCAGAAAATCCCATTAAGGAGAATCTGTCACCCCTATTTTTGACAAAAATCTACAGTAATACATGTGTAGTATTTCAGATAAAGACTCTAGACTAGTGATGGGGAACCTTTTAGAGGCCAAGTGCCCACACTGCAACCCAAAACCCACTTATTTATCGCAAAGTGCCAACACAGCAATTTACCCTGAACACTACAGTCCAGCATAGCATATCTTCCATGTACTTTATGATTTAGCTACAATAGCCTGCCTACATTCAGTGCGCTGCCTGTGCTGTTCACAGTGCGCCCTGCGCTGATAATTGCCAGGAAGAGTCTAAGACATATTGGTACACCATAGACTTTATCCAGGGTACGAGTGCCCACAGAGAGGACTCTGAGTGCCGCCTCTGGCACTCGTGCCATAGGTTCGCCACCACGGCTCTAGATCACTTTTTAAAAATTATTTTACTACTGCCCTTGATTCCCCCGCTGTCAGCTCTAAAAGCTGCGCTGAAATACACAGTCTGGACTACTGTGCTTTCATAACATAATGGAGAGGACTCATGTGGACATGCGCAGCAGTCCTGACAATGTATTTCAATGCAGCTCTAAGCACTGTCAGTGAGGGATCGGGGGTAGTAGGAAAATAAAAAATAGTGATCTGGATTTCTTATCTCCAGTAATACTCATGTATTACTTTAGAAAACAGTTCAAAATCAGGGTGACAGATTCCCTTTAATATTATTAGTAGGAGTCAGACATTCAAGTTAGGCCGAGTTCATATATCTGTTGAATGTTTTCCGCAGGCTGTTCTTTACCAGTAATGAGGTCCGGCGGTGATCTGACCGCTTTCCGGCATAAATACCGGGTTTTGGCCAGACAAATATCGCTGCCTGCATAATTTCTGATGGAGAATGTATATTTTTGGAGTGTGGGAGGAAATGAGAGTACCCAGAAAAAACCCAAGACATAGGGACGACTTAATATGGTAGATTTGGTGATTTCTAAAACAGGGATACCCCTTTGCTTGGTTTTCCTTCCCTGGAGAGTTATCTGGCTTTCATTGTGTTGAAGACCTATAACTCGGTCTCTACAGTTATTTTGCATACGTATTAAAGGTGCCCATACACGTTCAATAGCTGTTGGGCAAAAATGTATGTTTGTCAGTGGGGAGAGAGAAGAATTGTCATTCTAGAGGACAAAAAGATTGTCCAATAAAATAAAAAGGGCCTGATTCTCAGATGTTGTTGGGGGAGAGCCAGGAGCTCTCTATACATTAGATTGTTAGTCAACCCAACAAAAAATGGCAGGTTTGGCCGACAATACTCTAATATGTATGGGGGCCCCAAATCCATCACTGAGCTCTTTAATCTGCACGGTGTCATACTGATAAATATTCCTTATCGCAGCAATAAAAAACTTTAGCCTGGAGCCAGAGGAGACTGTTGTCTAGACGAGCAGGGATCACCTAGGTCATTATGTAATATCCCTGCCCTGAAAACAGGTTTTAGAAGTTGTGGTCAAAGTTTTCAATTAAAGCAAAGGTTATAGCTGCTGAGCAACTCTTCTGTCCCTTCTGTCATACATCCCTGTCATAGATGAAATTGCTGATAGCTGGAACTTATAAATAAACGAGCAACTGGCTTGATTCCAAACTAAGGAGCATATAGGTGAACCCTTTAAAACCCTAAGAGCTCTCCCTGACTGCTATGCACATTCAAGGGTCTCAATGGTAGACGATTGCATGCCCACGTACCTAAGACTGTGTGACACCTGAAAACCCTATAATAGTGAGGGGACACGACCACCGGCTCCCTGCACTTAATACGGACGGAGTCAGGGTCACCTAGAATCAAGCCAGCAAGGAAACACAATAAAGGAAAAAACTTATCTGAGCAAGCAGCAGCAGCCTCCAGCAGTGAACACTTCATCCAGGAAGTAGTATAAACCGCAAAGTGAGGAAGTATGGGAGGGAATATAAAGGAAGACGATTAGTCTAAATAAGTGACACCTGGCAGAAGGAAAGGAGATGATAAAGTGAAACCAAAACAAAGAACGTCATACAAGAGGTAGAGAAGAACATCTGTCAGACCTTCTCACAGAACTGGCGGTGACAGTACCCCTCCCTCTACGAGTGGACTCCGAACACTCAGAGCCCACCTTCTCAGGATGAGACCTATGGAAAGCCCTGATGAGACGAGTGGCCTTAATGTCCGCCACTGGGACCCACATCCTCTCCTCAGGACCATAACCCTCCCAATGAACGAGGTACTGAAGAGAACCGCGGATAATGCGAGAATCCACAATCCTAGAAACCTGAAATTCAAGATTAACATCAACAAAAATCGGAGGAGGAGGCAAAGAGGAGGGTACAGTGGGTTGGACATAAGGTTTTAATAGGGACCTGTGAAAAACATTATCAATCTTCCAAGTCTGTAGAAGATCAAGACGGAAGGCAACGGGATTGATGACGGACAAGATTTTGTAAGGCCTAATAAACTTAGGACCCAACTTCCAGGAGGGAACCTTCAGTTTGATATTCTTTGTAGACAACCACACCAGATCACCCACATTCAGGTCCGAACCAGGCACACGTCTTTTATCCGCCACACGCTTATATATCTCACTCATCCTCTTCAGATTACCCTGAATCTTTTGCCAAATAAATGACAAAGACGAGGAAAATCTCTCCTCATCAGGTAAACCAGAAGACCCCTCTCCAGAGAATGTCCCAAACTGCGGATGAAACCCATATGCACCAAAAAATGGTGACTTATCAGAGGACTCCTGGCAACGGTTATTTAAAGCAAACTCAGCAAGGGACAAAAAAGAATACCAATCCTCCTGATTCTCCGCTACAAAACAGCGCAGATATGTCTCCAGATTCTGATTGATGCGTTCAGTCTGACCATTCGACTGCGGGTGAAAAGCAGAAGAGAACGACAACCGAACTCCCAAGCGAGAACAGAAGGCCTTCCAGAATCTGGAAACAAATTGCATGCCCCTATCAGAAACAATGTCTGAAGGAATGCCATGCAATTTAACAATGTGATCAGCAAACGCTTGCGCCACCGTCTTAGCATTGGGTAACCTAGGAAAGGGAATGAAATGCGCCATTTTGCTAAAACAGTCCACTACCACCAGAATCACAGTCTTCTCCGAGGAACGAGGCAGGTCCGTAATGAAGTCCATGGACAGATGCGTCCAAGGATGGGAAGGAATGGCATACGGGAGGAGAGAACCTGATGGCCGTGAATGAGGGACCTTGGCATGAGCGCAGGTCTCGCAGGCTGCCACAAAACCCTCAACCGTCTTACGAAGAGCCGGCCACCAGAATCTCCGAGCAATGAGATCCACTGTGGCTCTTCTCCCCGGGTGCCCAGCAAGGACAGTATCGTGGTGCTCCTTAAAAACCTTGTGTCGTAAATAGAGAGGCACAAACAACCTCCCAGGAGGACAAAGATCAGGAGCCTCTGCCTGGGCTGCCTGAACCTCTGCCTCCAAATCAGGATAAAGAGCAGAGACGATGACCCCTTCAGCCAAAATTGGACCCGAGTCTTCAAAGTTCCCCCCTCCCGGAAAACAACGTGACAGGGCATCCGCCTTCACATTTTTAACCCCAGGGCGGAACGTAACAACAATATTAAACCTAGAAAAGAACAAAGACCATCTGGCCTGTCTCGGGTTCAGACGCTTAGCCGATTCCAAGTAGGCTAGATTTTTATGGTCGGTAAACACGTTAATAGGGTGTCTGGCTCCCTCTAACCAATGGCGCCATTCCTCAAAAGCTAATTTGATGGCCAACAACTCCCTATCTCCCACATCGTAATTTCTCTCTGCAGAGAAGAGTTTCCTTGAGAAAAAGGCACACGGTCGCCATTTGGCAGGAGAGGGACCCTGAGATAAGACCACACCCACCTCAGAAGTATCCACCTCAACAATAAAAGGTAGAGAGACATCAGGTTGTACCAAAATGGGAGCGGAAGCAAAACACTCTTTAATACTAGAAAAGGCTTTAAGCGCATCTACCGACACAAGGAAAAATCCACCCCCTTTTAGTCATATCAGTGGGTGGCTTAAAAACAGAGGAATAATTCAAAATGAACTTTCTGTAATAATTGGCAAAACCCAAAAACCGCATCAGCACCTTCTGATTCTCAGGAAGCTCCCAATCAAGCACAGCGCGGACCTTCTCAGGGTCCATCCGAAAACCAGAAGCGGAAAGAAGAAAACCAAGAAATTGAATCTCCGGAACCGCAAACACATTTCTCCAGTTTAGCGTACAATTTATTCTCCCGCAGAATCAGCAAGACCTGACATAGGTGGTCCCGATGAGTCTTGACATCAGGTGAAAAAAATCAAAATGTCATCTAGATACACCAGTACAAATTTCCCCATTAAATGATAAAAAATGCTGTTCACAAAATGCTGGAAGACGGCCGGAGCATTCATTAAACCAAAAGGCATAACCAAATTCTCGAAATGACCCTCAGGAGTATTGAAGGCCGTCTTCCATTCGTCCCCTTCCCTGACCCTGACTAGGTTGTATGCCCCTCTTAAATCCAACTTAGAAAAAACTTTAGCCCCAACAATCTGGTTAAACAGGTCCGGGATCAGAGGAAGCGGATATGGGTCACGAATCGCGATACGGTTCAGCTCCCTGAAATCCAGACAAGGTCTTAAAGAAGCATCTTTTTTCTTAACAAAAAAAAAAAAACAGCGGCAACAGGTGACTTCGAGGGTCGGATGTGTCCCTTTCTCAGGCTCTCAGAGATATAAGTACGCATAGCGACTATTTCAGGTTGGGAGAGATTGTATAATCGTGATTTTGGCAGCTTGGCGCTTGGGATGAGATTAATAGGGCAGTCGTACTCCCGGTGAGGGGGCAACTCCTGGACACCACTCTCGGAAAACACATCAAAAATTCAGAGAGAAAAGATGGCACAGTTTTGGTAGAAACCTCTGAAAGAGATGCCGTGAGGCAATTCTCTCTGCAAAACTCACTCCAGGGTAGCCCCAACACTAGAGGAGTAGGTAATCCGCTTTAGACGAAACATGACATATCCTCAACATGAGCGTCACCCACAGTAAACGGATATTGTGAACTATGCCCTTTAAAGATCTTTGAGAAAGTGGAGCGGAATCGATAGCAAAAATAGGTATATCCTTTTCCAAAGTGCAAACTTGGAAACCATACGTTGTGGCAAATTGATTATCAATGATATTGACAGCTGCTCCACTATCTACAAAAATCTCACAAACAATGTTCTTGCTGTCTAGCGCCACCCTGGCAGGTAGGAGAAAACGGGAACTACAAGCAAACGGCAAACCTTCAATTTCCACATCAACCTTGCCAATAGTAGCAAATGGAAAGTTTTTAGAGGGTTTCTTTTTTTATTTTATTTTTATTTTTTACCCTCAGAAAACTCCATGAATCTCCTAGAGGGGCAAACATTAGCCAAATGATTTATACCCCCACAACAGAAACAATCCCTCCTCTGAGAGCTGAATCCTCTACTATCAGAGACAAGCAAACCCAGCTGCATGGCCTCCTCCTCAGAGGGGATTGAGACAGACTGAGACCCCTGCGCACTGAATGAGATAGCCCCACTGTCCTTGGGCTGAATATGACAGGAAAGAGTAGTCTCCTCTCTCTCTCTAAGACGCCTGTCAATACGAACAGCTAGAGACATGACAGACTCTAACGACGCTGGTCTCTCATGAAAAGCAAATGCATCTTTCAATCTTTCCGAAAGACCATGGCAAAATTGACTTCGGAGTGCAGCATCATTCCAACTAGTATCAGCTGCCCATCTCCGAAATTTAGAACAATATATCTCTGCGGACTGTTTACCCTGGCATAAAAGACGCAGTTTAGATTCAGCCAGAGCAATACGATCCAGGTCATCATATAACTGCCCCAGGGCTACAAAAAATTCATCCACCGATCGGAGGGGCCGTGCCCCCACCGGCAGCGAAAAGGCCCAAGACTGAGCGTTATCCCTGAGCAGCGAGATGATGATCCCCACCCTCTGCTCCTCATCACCAGAGGAATGGGAAAGTATGAGAAAATTGAGTTTGCAAGCCTCTCTAAAGCTAACAAAATTCTCACTACCGCCGGAGAACGTATCCGGAAGCGAGATCTTAGGCTCGGAACAAACTCCATGAACGCCAGCAGAACCGGTCACCTGAAACTGAGACACAGTTTTACGGAGATCTGCTACCGCCAGCGAAAGACCTTGCATGCGGTCAATCAAGGCTGAAACCGGATCCATGGGGACAAGAATTATCCCCATTTTAATGTTAGAAACAGGGCGTTGGGGGGTACTATTTCTCCTTGTGGAGAACGTCTAGTGGGTGTAAGGAGTCTTATAGGCCATGCAATACTGCTCTCTTTCCAAAAAAAGGAAATAAAGCTGGGTCAATGTTCAACTTTTTTTTAACAGATCTTGAGACATAATTTAGGGCTATAGCCAAGCCAGAACTAATCTGCAGAGGGCTGTTTTCTGGGTGATTGGCCCTCATCAGTACAGAGCAGAAAGAACTGAGAGGGCGTTGCGCCACACTGATGAGGAACAATCAACCCAAAACCGCTATCTGTAGATGAGATAACCTACAAAGAGACACTGAGAACTATTAAGCTAAAAAATATTATTTTATTGAGCATATAGTTAAAAAACATATACAAAGAGATGACAAACAAGTGCAGAAATAGTGCAGTACAATCCTGGGAGAGTTTATCCAGTATAACAGAGTAATAGGGTAAGTGACCAAAGATATAGATGCCTGTATATAGAAGAAGCTCCTGTACAAAAAATACACTTGAGAAGAGTCCACAATGCAAATGAATGCATTCAATATAAAAGTGCAAGTGCGTATAATCAATTGTAAGTAGGGGGCAAAAGGTATAAACCCTCAGATGTGACTCTTTCCAAATGTATAGTTGTATCTATACAGCTACATGTAACAAACAGTAAAGTGCATGTGCAAGCTGTAGGAGATAACGGATGAATGACATGACGATTCAAAAAAGGCAAAGAACCGCAACAAAGGTGGTAAAACATGCGGTCCAAACAAAACAAAGTCACATACCGTATATAGAAGTAACAGGTCCACAGGAAGACTGCACACCCCGACGCGCGTTTCGATTTGAAACCTTCCTCTGGGGAGAGGAGGTACTGAATTGGCTATAATGCATATTTATGTCTCAAGGCCTCTTTAAAAGGTCGAACATTGACTGTTTTGCCAGTCTGTGCCCACTTGTGTATCTCCTCCTTTGGCAGGCATGGACACTGGAAGAGTCACCCCTCCCCAAGTCCTGGCAAGGAGGTGGTCCATGGCCACCAGCATCTCTTCCCTGCTCCACATGCCTGGCCTCTTTTGGCGTCCTCATCTCCTGTCTGCTGTGATCTGTTCCCTAGGCCACGCGTGATTTGTCCCCAATTAATTGCTGCTGTACCTGGGCGATATAAGACACCCTACCCTATGTGCCTAAGAAAAAAGGTTCCTAGCTTGCCTAGTCACTGCAAAGGTATGTTTATTGTTATCTAACCTTCCATGCCAAACAACTGCCCATTTACTGTATTGTACCTTCTCCACCTGCCTGTCACGACTGTATGTGAGCAACAATAGTAATTCACAGTACAGAGCAACTGACTGGACCCAGAACTAGGGAGGATAAAGGGTGACCCCTGTCCGACCCTCAACGCTTTCCCTATTCTGCTAAAGCACATGCCCGGATCCAAATGGCGGAACGAGGCATGCCCACGTGCCTAAGACTAATGACCACTGTAACCCCTGAATAGTGGAAGGGGCACGGCCACCAGTGCCCTACTCAGTATATGGAGGGAACCGTGGCCACCTCAGATCCAGTCAGAAAACAAACAGGAATACAACAATGTCTGCAGACATAGCTGAAGGTGTTATAGCCGCTGAGAAGATGGATCCAAGGACAGGCGGCAATATCCGGAGTGCTAGGCTGCAGCAGAACTCAGTCCAGTGAACTGATAGCTACAAGTGAAGAAACTAAAGCAAGAGCTACAACTGAGATGAGAACTATAATCCACATCATATCATAGGAGGAGGGGTGATAAAAGAGAGGGAAATCAAACACATGAAGGACAGCTGTGGTGAAAGAAACCAAAAGTAAACAGTGTAGTGGAGAAACTCCTCCCAGCTCTAGTAGTGACATCATCACAGGGGTGGAGAAACAGAGCTGTGAGAACGTCCCAAAGCTCTGGTAGTGACACTGCCCTGACCTTCGCCTGTTTATTGTGCTGACCCTGTACCTTTTTACTGGATTTAATGTCCTCACCTAGGTTTGTGCACCGACTATGATTCTGCCTGTCCACTATGGTGCCATACACTGGAGTCTCTTGATCCGCCTGGGTCAGCTGAAGACAAAAATCTGCTGGCAGCACACTTCTCTATGCAGAGTATTCTCTGCTGGATACAAAGTCACCAACCAGGGAACCCCATCCTGAATAGACACGCTAGAAAGAAAGAATGGTAACTATCCAAGCCACTTCTAGAGTTGTCTTCTCTATTAAGGCATATCCCACATGATAAAATATATTAACCAGCCTGGATCAGATGTCAGTGAATGGAGACTATTTCAAGAGGTACCAGCGTGGTGCTTCCCTTGCAGTCAAGACCAGATCCCTGTATAGGTGTGGACAGAATGAAATCAATGGGGGCCTCTTAAATAACGCCCTTACAAGTAGATCTAAGCCATATTCATTGACAAAGTGGCTCCACTACCTCTGCATTTTACAGCAGCTTTCCAACTCGAGGCCCCAAAGGCAAATGCTTTATTTCTTTTTATAAACAGAGATATTTGCATCTAGATACCTAACATGACACTATATTTCTGTGACATGAAGATCAGAAATTCTTATCTCTATTTTTGAATCTACTCTCATAGGAAAAACAAAAAACAGAAGGCCTTCTGAAATATATTTGTCCTCCGGCTATTACACAAATAAAGTCCTGTGAAAAGCAAAGTACACACTCTTTGAAGTCTAGCCTTACTTATATTACCACAATGAAGCCAAATGGAATAGCCATGTGTGAAAAACTAAGCACACCTCATGAATTAAAGGGGCTGTGCAGTGATTACTAATTGCTGACCTATCTTTCAGGGATAGTCATCAACATCAAATTGGTGGGGGTCCGACTCCTATGACCCCCACTGATCAACTGTTTAACAGAGGAGGTGTTACTCCCTGAGAGTACTGCTTCCTGTTCATTACACTTCACTTCATCTCAGAAGTTTCACTCCATTCACTAAATTAAGAGCTTGTACTTGTCATTACACTACGCCACCGATCCACAGGAGACGACGCGCCGGTGTAAAGACTAGGAAGCATAGAGCGCTGCCTCCTTGTCAAACAGCTGATCGGCAGGGGTCCCGGGTGTCAGATGGCCAACCAATCTTCATTTGATGACCTTATCCTAAAAACAGTTCATCAATATAAATTGCACAACCCCTTTAATAGCTTGTAGAGCCACCTTTAGCAGCAATAACTGAAGTGATAGTTTTCTATATGACTTTATAAGTCTCTCACATCATCCCGGAGGGAATTCTGGCCCACTCTTCTTTATAACATTGCTGCAGTTCATTGCGGTTGTGGGCATTCGTTTATGCGCAGCTCTCTAAATGAGCCTCGTCCATTTTTTTCGACCTGGCGTGAGCAGGGAAAGTCGCAGATTGCGGTGCAGAGCACTTTTCACTGCAATCTGCGCCAGAATCTGCCTGAATAGGCGTATTTCTGTTTAAATAATGACTCCCTATGTCTTCCTAAAAACTGTGACATTTAGAGTACCATATGGTGGCACGTGGATTGTCTTAGCGCTCCATGGAGCTGCTGGGATCCTGTATGCTGTCATACAACCTCCTGCACACAGCTTTGGACCTCGTGGTCAACATGGCCAAGTGATGTAGCTGTCCTCCCCCTGGGATCTCAACCCATCAGGCACCCCCCACAAAATAGGCTCAGAATCTACTCCTTGTGCTTCTGAGATACATCGCATGACACCAAGGTGACTTCTGTATCAGCTCAAGAGCTCAGAGACAAATCAACACAGTCACCAACCACTAATTTAAACAAAGTCAAATGCTCATTTAAATATAGTAATTAAAGGGTTAATGTAATTACAATAATTGCAATACATTTTTGGACTGGTTTACATCACAGTTATGTGAATATGGAGGCTGATCGATTGTAATGTTTCATGAACACAGAAAAACCTATAAATAGATGAGGTTGGGGTGCAAAATGAATGACACAAACTAGAATATCTTCATTAAAGGGGTTGTCCATGAAAAATATTCTACAGTTTTCAAACCAGCACCTGGATCTGAATACTTTTGTAACTACATGTGATTAAATATGTAGTATAGTCACAGAGTTACTCAATAAAATGTATCTGCATACTGCCACCTGTCGTTAGTTTTTTTCTTATTTCTTTCTGAGAAGGCCGCACATGCTCAGTTCCATCCTACAACTGCCTCCTGAGCTGTGATAGGGAGAGCATGGACACGCCCCCTTAGCTACAGCAGAAAGGACACGCCCCTTGAGCTTTCAGCTTGATATAAATCTAGCAGAGCAATGAATGGGGAGATCTCTGGATCCATATGAGGTACAGGACTGGTTCTAGCTTTGTTAGAAAGAGACTGTCATGTACTATATGATGCCTGATTAACATTTTTTACATTAGTCATGGGATAACCCCTTTAAAGCACAATGTCCTTTGCATCGGAACACAAACTTAAAGGGTTTCTACCACTTCGTTTTCACATAATTAGCTTTCAGACACTAGTGATCCGCTAGTGTCTGCTCTACCGAACCATCCTAATATAATTGCTTTTTGGGGCAGCCGTTTCGCTAAAAAAGAACTTATATTGATATGCTAAGAGCCTCTAGGTGCTATGGGGCGTCATTAGCACCTAGAGCTCGGTCTACCGTCACAAACTGCCGCCGCCCAGCGCGTCCCTCCAGCCCGCCCATCTCCTCCGGAATGCGATCCTCCCTGTGAGCGTATGTATTCGGCGCATGCGCAGTGAATGTCTAACCGCTTCCCTGCACAGACATCTCCACTGCGCCTGTTCCTCGGAGCACTATGACGTCATCGGCGCCGGCGCAGTGGAGATGTCTGTGCAGGGAAGCGGTCAGACATTCACTGCGCATGCGCCGAATACATACGCTCACAGGGAGGATCGCATTCAGGAGGAGATGGGCGGGCTGGAGGGACGCGCTGGGCGGCGGCAGTTTGTGACGGTAGACCGAGCCTCTAGGTGCTAATAACGCCCCCATAGCACCTAGAGGCTCATTAGCATATCAATATAAGTTCTTTTTTTAGCGAAACGGCTGCCCCAAAAGCTATTATATTAGGATGGTTCGGTAGAGCAGACACTAGCGGATCGCTAGTGTCTGAAAGCTAATTATGTGAAACGAAGTGGTAGAAACCCTTTAATGTCTCATCACCTTGACATTCAAAGAAGTTTAGGTATTTCTGCTATTTCACTATCTATGGGGAGATATTTCAACAGGTTCCCTTCTTTTGTCAGGCACTGATTGCATTGCTACATAGGTACATAAGTTGAATAAATAGATATGTCCATGAAGTTCAACCTTTTCTAGACCAATTGTACAACATTAATTGCTTAATTACAACCCTCAACATTATTTGCTATTAGATAATCATCTATCCCCTTTTTGAAATACTGACAGTATCTGGCATTACTACCTCTTGGGGTAGGGGATTCCACAGCTCTAACTGCAAAGAATCCTTCCCTGTATGTTGGCTTTGGTTGAATCCATGCTGGTTATCAGTTATTAATGTAAAACTTACCAGTCGCTAGTTATACGGTTCCACCTTATTACCTTACTTACAAATTGGCACTACATCAGGTAGGGGACCAATAGTTGATAGAAAAGAGGTGTACCAATAAGTGGTTCACCTCGGCCTTGGACACCCTAACAGCTTCTATGGCTGGAGGGCTTTTGTTACCCCACATTTAAATGTGTGGCCACATGAATAGTGGCTCATGAAGGAATCATATGGAGGCAAACAGAGCGCCTACAGTGTGTCTACTGGTCCCTACAGGGGTTATCTCATGAATAATGTTAAAAAATAAAATCAGACACCAAATAGCACATGGCAACCTCTTTCTAACAAAGCTAGAACCAGCCCTGTACGTCACATGAATCCAGAGATCTCCCCTTTCATTTCTCTGCTAGATTCATGTCAAGCTGGCAGCTCAAGGGGAGTGTCCAGCTCTCCCTATCCCAACTCAGGAGGCTGTAGAAGGATGAAACTGAGCATGTGCGGCCATCTCAGTGAGCTGGACAAACAAAAAAGAAAAAAAACAAACAGCAGGTGGCACTATATAGATACATTTTATTGAATAACTCAATGGCTATGCTAAATTTTTTATCATATGCAATTACAAAAAGAATTCAGATCCAGATGCTGGTTTGAAAACTGTAAAATATTTTACATGGGACAAACCCTTTAATAGGAATAAGGCTACTTTCACACTAGCGTTTTTGCTGGATCCAGCAGGGTTAATAATACCAAAGGCTTGATGCATGAATATTGCATGGAGCTATAGATACTCCACTTAGCTTCTAGCTGAATACATACAAAATATGGTTAGCCCTAAAGCTTAGTACATATAAAGGCTTTATAATACCTGAGGCTGAGTACATAAATATTGCACAAAGCTGCAGATACTATACTTGACTTCAAGCTGGATATATAGTGTTGAATATATGGAAAATACAGAAGTCCTAGACTAGGTACTATATTTCACCAGAGCAGTAATACTGGTGCTGTGCTGAATACGTATAGATCACGGGTGTCAAACACAAGGCCCGCGGGCCGAATCCGGCCCGCCAGACCTCGTCATGTGGCCCGCGCAGCGAGCGAGCTGGCGGCGGCGGCTGGGCACAGGAAGATGAGCGCTTCCATTGTGGAAGCGCTCATCTCCAGTCATCTGTATCGCCGTCCTCAGGACAGCGATACAGATGCCTGCCTGTGCTGCGGTAGGGGAGGGAGAGGCGTGTCCCTTTCCCTTCCTCTGATAGGCTGCCGGCCTAGTGCCTGCAGCCTATCAGAGGCCGGCGCAGGCGGCGCGATGACGTCATCGCGCTGCCTGAGCCATACAGCATGGGACACAGGCCAGAAGAGGCCTGCATCGCATCACTGACATGGAGGTAAGTATGTGTTTTTTTAAATTATTTTTATTATGTACAATACTTTTACTGGCGGGGGCTGTTATTACTGGCAAAGGGGGGGCTGTTTGTTATTACTGGCAAAGGGGGGGCTGTTATTACTGGCAAAGGGGGGGCTGTTTGTTATTACTGGCAAAGGGGGGGCTGTTATTACTGGCGGGGGCTGTTATTACTGGCAAAGGGGGGGCTGTTATTACTGGCACAGAGGGGCTGTTATTACTGACACAGAGGGGCTCTTATTACTGGGGGCTGTTATTACTGGCAGAGAGGGGCTCTTATTACTGGGGGCTGTTATTACTGGCACAGAGGGGCTCTTATTACTGGGGGCTGTTATTACTGACACAGAGGGGCTCTTATTACTGGGGGCTGTTATTACTGACACAGAGGGGCTCTTATTACTGGTGGCTGTTATTACTGGCACAGAGGGGCTCTTATTACTGGGGGCTGTTATTACTGACACAGAGGGGTTCTTATTACTGGGGGCTGTTATTTCTGGCACAGAGGGTCTCTTATTACTGGGGGCTGTTATTACTGGCACAGAGGGGCTCTTATTACCGGGGGCTGTTATTACTGGGGGCTGCTATTACTGGCACAGGGGGGCTGATATTACTGGCATAGGGGGCTATTATTACTGGCACTGGGGGGGGGGGGCATTATGGTGGGCTTTATTACTCCCCCATGGTATGACCCTCTAGTAGCAGCACCAGCCTCTCCCTGCTCTGCTATCCCTCTGCACCTTCTCCAAATACTTATTATGAAATCTTTCTCATTAGGATAAAACACCTCATCAGCTCCACCGAGCCCCTGGCCAAAGTGTGGAAGTGGCGTCCGAGATCCCCAAGGGCCAAGCCAAGTAACTGTAAGTTTTCCGGCCCTTTGAGGGTGACCATACTGCTGATGCGGCCCCCGATGAATTTGAGTTTGACACCCCTGGTATAGATGATAAAATATAGTGATCAAGTCAATAATTACACATGGCACACATACAGTACAGACCAAAAGTTTGGACACACCTTCTCATTCAAAGAGTATTCTTTATTTTCATGACTATGAAGGCATCAAAACTAGGAATTAACACATGTGGAATTATATACATAACAAACAAGTGTGAAACAACTGAAAATATGTCATATTCTAGGTTCTTCAAAGTAGCCACCTTTTGCTTTGATTACTGCTTTGTACACTCTTGCATTCTCTTGATGAGCTTCAAGAGGTAGTCCCCTGAAATGGTCTTCCAACAGTCTTGAAGGAGTTCCCAGAGATGCTTAGCACTTGTTGGCCCTTTTGCCTTTACTCTGCGGTCCAGCTCACCCCAAACCATCTCGATTGGGTTCAGGTCCGGTGACTGTGGAGGCCAGGTCATCTGGCGCAGCACCCCATCACTCTCCTTCATCGTCAAATAACCCTTACTTTCAAAGTTTTCCCAATTTTTCGGCTGACTGACTGACCTTCATTTCTTAAAGTAATGATGGCCACTCGTTTTTCTTTACTTAGCTGCTTTTTTCTTGCCATAATACAAATTCTAACAGTCTATTCAGTAGGACTATCAGCTGTGTATCCACCTGACTTCTCCTCAACGCAACTGATGGTCCCAACCCCATTTATAAGGCAAGAAATCCCACTTATTAAACCTGACAAGGCACACCTGTGAAGTGAAAACCATTTCAGGGGACTACCTCTTGAAGCTCATCAAGAGAATGCCAAGAGTGTGCAAAGCAGTAATCAAAGCAAAAGGTGGCTACTTTGAAGAACCTAGAATATGACATATTTTTAGTTGTTTCACACTTGTTTGTTATGTATATAATTCCACATGTGTTAATTCATAGTTTTGATGCCTTCAGTGTGAATCTACAATTTTCATAGTCATGAAAATAAAGAAAACTCTTTGAATGAGAAGGTGTGTCCAAACTTTTGGTCTGTACTGTATATACATGCAAAAAATGGCAAACTACTCAGGAGAAAGGCCCATGTACAGCTATAGCAACCTACCCACAGACATGATGTGCAATATGCTGAAGTATCACCCCACGCACTAACACCATATATACACACATCTATCTAGCCTGTTATATTTTTCTGGGGGTTGGATTTTCTGCTCCCCTGGTGGAGTGCAATTATTAGGGCTTTTTGGTATTTTCTATGTACTTAGCCTAATTATGTATCTTGATATAAGAGCTTGGGGCCTGTTTCCCAATATTACATCAGATACATACTGTACCTCCTAACTTTTTGGAAGGTCAAAGAGGGACACTTAGGCCTCTTTCACACGGGCGTCATGTTTTTTGCCCGGATAAGATGCGGGTGCGTTGCGGGAAAATGACCGATTTTTCCGCGCGAGTGCAAAGCATTGCAATGCGTTTTGCACGCGCGTGAGAAAAATCGGCATGTTTGGTACCCAAACCCGAACTTCTTCACAGAAGTTCGGGTTTGGGTTAGGTGTTCTGTAGATTGTATTATTTTCCCTTATAACATGGTTATAAGGGAAAATAATAGCATTCTTAATACAGAATGCTTAGTAAAATAGGGCTGGAGGGGTTAAAAAAATAATAATAATAATTTAACTCACCTTAACCCACTTGATCGCGCAGCCGGCATCTCTTCTGTCTTCTTCTTTGCTGTGCACAGGAATAGGACCTTTGATGACGTCACTGTGCTCATCACATGGTCCAATCACATGGTTCATCACCATGGTGAGGGACCATGTGATTGGATCATGTGATGTGACGTCACCACAGAAGAAGACAGAGATCTGCAACTACGCGATCAAGTGGACTCGGTGAGTTAATTTTTTTTATTTTTAACCCCTCCATCACTATTTTACTTTGCATTCTGTATTCAGAATGCTATTATTTTCCCTTATAACCATGTTATAAGGGAAAATAATACAGATCGGGTCCCCAGTCCGATCGTCACCTAGCAACCATGCGTGAAAATCGCACCGCATCCGCACTTGCTTGCGATTTTCACGCGGCCACATTCACTTCTATGGGACCTGCGTTGCGTGAAAAACGCTGAATATAGAGCTTGCTGCGATTTTCACGCAACGCACAAGTGATGCGTGAAAATCACTGCTCCTGTGCACAGCCCCATAGAAATGAATGGGTCAGGATTCAGTGCGGGTGCAATGCGTTCAACTCACGCATTGCACCCGCGCGGAATACTCGCCCGTGTGAAAGGGGCCTTATGGTTTATTGTGTGAAAGATCCAATTTTCATGCATATTTATATACGTTGTATTAGAAGTTTTTCGTTTACACAATAGCACAACAATTATCTGAATATAAAAATTTCTAAAATCCACATTTCATCAAATAATGAAATAATATGCAAGACGGGCTTTATATATATATATATATATATATATATATACACATACACACACATATGAACCAGAGAAACACATTCTGGATCAATATTGTAAACGTAATGTGCAAATCTGTACCTCAGACCTAAAAGAGGGACATTTAAGGAGCAAAGAGGGACAGAGGGACTTGGGTCAAAAAGAGGGACTGTCCCTCCAAAAGAGGGACACTTGGGAGGTATGCAGATATGTCAGGACAGGTGACAGGTCCCCTTTAAATTAACCCTTGGACACCCCAGGCTGCCTAGCGCACTCTTTTTGTTGACTAATGGAAGGTACTCTTTCTATGAAGACACAATGCCCCACAAGCTTCATTCAAGTACAGAAACCATGATGATTTCATGGACCATTGTTTATGCAGGTGTGTGCTACTGAATGGAGCCATTAGCTGAACGCACATGAAGCCAGGGAAACCATCAGGTTAGCTCAAATATGTAAAGCATATGAAAACAGGTAAAATACAAGAAAATGAACAGCATTTTAGACCATAGAAAACTGTATGCAGGGGGTGAATAGAAACAAACAGAGTTGCACAGTCTCAGCCAAACAGAGGTGCCCGATGAACATTTGCGTGTTCATTGAGCAATTGGCAGCAGCAGTCTCAGCCAAACAGTGGCGTGCCTAGGGTGTTAGGCACCCGTGGCGGGTCCTTTCTCTGGCACCCCGTCCCCAATACTTTAAAAAAATTGTACCGCCTCACAGTAGTATTGCCCTCATTGTACAACCTTCACAATAGTTTTGTACAGATGTGTGCCCCCTCACAGTAGTTATGCCCACATTGTGCCCCCTTCACAGTAGTTATGCCCTCTCTGTGCCCCTTTTAACAGTTGTAATGCCCTCTTTGTGCCCCCTTCACAGTAATAACCCCCATTGTGCCCCCTTCACAGTAATAATCCCCATTGTGCCCCCTTCATAGTAATAATCCCCATTGTGCCCCCTTCATAGTAATAATCCCCATTGTGTCCCCTTCATAGTAATAATCCCCATTGTTCCCCCTTCATAGTAATAATGCCTACTGTGCCCCCTTCATTAGTAATAATGCCCATTGTGCCCCCTTAATAGTAGTAATGCCCACTGTGCTAGTAATGCCCTCTGTGCCCCCTCCATAGTAGAAATCCCCATTGTGCCCCCTTCACAGTAATAATGCCCACTGTGCCCCCTTCACAGTAATAATGCCCTCTGCCTCTGTGCCCCCTCCATAGTAGATATGTCCATTGTGCCCCCTTCACATTAGTAATGCCCATTGTGCCCCTTCACATTAGTAATGCTCTCTGTGACCCCTCCATAGTAGTAATGCCCTCTGTGCCCCCTCCATAGTAGTAATGCCCTCTGTGCCCCCTCCATAGTAATAAAGTCCTCGGTGCCCCCTCCATATTAATAAAGTCCTCTGTCTGTGTCCCCTCCATAGTAATAAAGCCCTCTGTGCCCACTCTGTATTCAAAAAAAAGCCCTGCCCCCCTTAGTATGCAGTATTACACTGCAAGAGGATCACAATTATCTGCCGAACAATCGGGCAGTGTTAGGCTACTTTCACACTAGCGTTCGGGGTTCCGCTTGTGAGCTCCGTTTGAAGGCTCTCACAAACGGCCCCAAACGGATCCGTACTGCCCTAATGCATTCTGAGTGGAGGCGGATCCGCTCAGAATGCCTCAGTCAGGCTCCGCTTGGCCTCCGTTCCGCTCAGCAGGCGGACATCCGAACGCAGCTTGCAGCGTTCGGGTGTCCGCCTGGCCGTGCAGAGAAAAACGGATCCGTCCAGACGTACAATGTAAGTCAATGGGGACGGATCCGTTTGAAGTTGACACAATATGGTGCAATTTTCAAACGGATCCGTCCCCCATTGACTTTCACTGTAAAGTCTGGACCGGATCCGGTCTGAACTACTTTCACACTTAGAACTTTTTCTGAACTATATGCAGACGGATTCCGTACAGAACGGATACAAACGTTTGCCTTATATGAGAGGGATACCGTCTGTGCAGACACCAGACGATCCGCTCTGAACGCAAGTGTGAAAGTAGCCTTAGTTATATAGCTACTTTCACACTAGCGTTCGGGTGTCCGCTCGTGCGCACCGTTTGAAGGGGCTCACGAGCGGCCCCGAACGCATCCGTCTGGCCCCAATGCATTCTCAGTGGAGGCGGATCCACTGAGAATGCATCCGCCTGCCAGCGTTCAGTTGTCTGAGCGGATCCGTCCAGACTTATAATGGAAGTCAATGGGGACGGATCCGCTTGAAGATGACACAAATATGGCTCAATCTTCAAGCGGATCCGTTCCCATTGACTTTCAATGTAAAGTCTGAGCGGATCCGCTCAGACAACTTTCACACTTAGAAATTTTTCTAAGTTTTAATGCAGACGCATCCGTTCTGAACGGATGCGAACGTCTGCATTATCGGAGCGGATCCGTCTGATGAAACATCAGACGGATCCGCTCCGAACGCTAGTGTGAAAGTAGCCTAATACAGGCTTTACAACTACTGGTGGTAACTTTCTATAGGATAAGTCAGTAGAAATTGAAAAAAAAAGCAGGAACTACAAAGCAACAAGATAATTAGTCTTACTAATTGTATCCTCTAGTGAAAACACAATACAGTCAGTACAGACTATGGCTGCACAGGACTGACCTTCAACTGCAGGAACAGATTACACTGAGATATCTGAATATTTCCGATTGCACTTGTTGTTTATGCAGTATAGAAGACGATGGAACTCATTTTATCCTGTGATATGAAGTATTCCAGATGAGGTATCAATGCTCTCTACAAGAGTATAGGCCTTCTTTACCAGACCAGCACCCAACTTGTAGACGTGGCACCTACAGTAGAGGCAACACGGTCTGAAAAACTAGGGATGAAAGGCAAATTTGCCCCTCTTGTCCACACATACACACACACACACACACACACACACACACACACTTTGCTGGGCCTGGAAATAACATAACTTAGGCTACTTTCACACTTGCGGCAGAGAGATCTGGCAAGCTGTTCCGTCGCCGGAACTGCCTGCCGGATCAGGCAAAATGTATGCTAACTGATGGCATTAGTAAGACTGATCAGGATCCTGATCAGTCTTAAAAATGCCTGATCAGTCGAAAAAATGCATTGAAATGCCGGATCCGTCTTTCCGGTGTCATCCGGCAATAAACAGATCCGGCATTTATTTTTTCAACCTTTTTTTCAGTCTGCGCATGCGCATACCGGAAGGACGGATCCGGCATTCCGGTATCTGAATGCCGGATCTGGCACTAATACATTCCTATGGGAAAAAAATGCCCTGATCCGGCATTCAGGCAAGTCTTCAGTTTTTTTAGCCGGAGATAAAACCGTAGCATGCTACGGTTTTCTCTTTTGCCTGATCAGTCAAAACGACTGAACTGAAGACATCCTGATGCAAACTGAACGGATTACTCTCCATTCAGAATGCATGGGGATATACCTGATCAGTTATTTTCTGGTATAGAGCCCCTGTGACGGAACTCTATGCCGGAAAAGAACAACGCAAGTGTGAAAGTAGCCTTAGCCTATATTCTCTCACTGCTGTATTTGCCCCTATACATTCATACATGCAAGAGAGTGCCTCAACAAGAGTGCCACCATATACAGCTCCACATCCAAGAGTATCACCATATCTAATGCTCTAGCTAGAGAGTGGACCTATATACAATACCAGAACTAGATTATACTTATCTCTATAGTTCCCATTGGACAGCACCCCTATAGTGTCAAAGCTAAAAGAGTGCCCACCTATACAGTACTTTGCCCCCCAGACAAAGAACTTTCCAAGCCACTCTTCATTATATTCTCATTTCCATACCAGATTCTAAAAGAAAGTGACCTGTGTAGCCAAGCAGCAACTGTCGCAGGTCATTTCCTTCTCCTGTAGGCAGAATTTCTTTTAATGAAGTGGTGCACCTATTAGAACAGGAAGCGGTGTGTCCATGGCTGCTGCCTACATCTCTTGCCCCCTGTTCTGGCCTTGGCTATCACTCAATAATAACTGTATCTGCAATACACATTCCAGTCTATACCTATACAGAAACGGCTGACCTAAACATACACATGCAGGCCTTGTTTACATGTGAGAGACAGTGCCAAATGTGCCTGATGGCCACTTACCTCCTTTGACACATGTAAACAATTGTCAGAACTAACAATTATTACGTCTGTAACAATCTTAAAGGGAATCTGTCACCAGCAACCTCCTTATCAAACGGTTTTCTGGGAATTTAAAGTGGCCCTGGAAAAAAAAACTAAAAGTGGCCCCATGTAGTAGGGGAGCAACAAAAGTGGGCGGGTTCAGAAATACCATAGTGCAATATACCACCCCAGCAAAACCATATACCGCAGAGCAGCACAATACACTGCCCCAACATCTGTGGTGGCCTGTCAATAGATGCCATTTTCTGTCCTTCTTCTCCAGTTGTCTCTGAGTAAGACATGGAGCAGGGGGCTTATGAGGTGAGATACGGGCCACAGCAGTTGAATTCAGTAAGGCATGTGTGGTCGCTGGCCGGGTACATCAGTACCTGATTTTCACAGCGTTAATTACCATTGATAGCTCATTATGTTCTAGGCCAGCGGCAGAAAAGAGGGCTTGGGCGGCCCTCAGAGGCATCGGCCCCACCGGGAAATTTCCCTGTAGGGTCTATGGCCAATCCACCCCTGGGTCTGCCTTATTAAAGCGCTGTTTTTCTCTTGTTGATCTGACGCTCCATTCCCCAGTTAAGATACTTTGTCCTAATATGCAGTTTAGGCCTTCGGTACAATGAGGCAGTCACTATTGCTTTTGTTGCAGCCAAGCTTCACATCTTTCTGTGACCAGCCCTTCCATCGCTGCTTTGCCTCTGCCTCAACCGGACAATCAAAGCAGCAGGTGACTCCTCATTGCACCAACCCCAACTATGTGTCTATGCAAACAGTTTGATAGGGAGGTCACTGGTGACAGATTCCCTTTAAAAGGTGGCTAAAGTGAGTGGCTGCTAAAAGCCTCCAGAACAAAAGAGGAATGGATTGAGTTTGTCCTGAGGATAGATACTGGGTAGGGTCTCCCAACACCCACATCTATTGTTGGAAGAGCTCATTTGTATGATGGCTGATTAGACCTAAGGCTGCCTACACACTTTCAATAGCTCTTGGCAGAATGCTTGTTCCGTCAACAGCCCCATAAACATGCTCTATTGGCTCACCTGAGCGCACATGTGTTCCTAAATGAGGCGGGAAGGGAGTAATTTTCTGCCAGACACCTCTGGCACCGGCTTATCTCCTGCCAGAATAAAAGGATGTGAAATAATTAGGGTTGGCCATACACATAAGTTATTCGGCTTGTTCTTCTGAAATTGGCAGGTTTGGCAATACAAATAAGATATTTGGCTTGTTCTTCTGAAATTGGTGGGTTTGACCCATACAAATAGGATATTTGTCTCTTCTTCTGAAATCACCGAGTTTTGCCCATACAGATAAGATATTCATCAGGTCCTTCTAAAATCGTCAGGCTTGGCCCATACACATAAGATATTCGACTGGTTCTTCTGAGATCATCGGGTTTGGCCCATACAGATAAGATATTTGGCTGGTCCTTCTGAAATTGTTGAGTTTGGCCGCCATAAACCATACGTGTCAATACTGGAGAATATGACGCACGGTGCAGAATTTTTCGGGCATAAGTCCAACCCCCTTTGCATGTAACAACCTTTAACAAAGGTGCTAGAGGATCAAAGGGCACAAACGGAGGGTCATAACTGAAGCAGAGACATTAGGGTCACCTGAGGCAGGGTAATAGTGGGGATCCTGGAGCAGGGGTAACTGGAGAAGTGGCAATATTAGTGGTGCATTTAGAGTGGGGCATCTGGAGCTAGGGAACTTATGGGGGTGCACCTAAAGCAGAGGCATTAGGGTCACCTGAGGCAGGGTAATAGTGGGGATCCTGGAGCAGCTGCAGGGGTATTAGGGGGGCAACTGGAGAAGATTTAATATTAGGGGTGCTTTTAGAGTGGGGGCATTGGGGGGGGCATCTGGAGCACTTATGGGGATGCACCTAAAGCAGAGGCATTGGGGGGGGGGGAGGACCTAGGGCAGAGTCCCCCCAATGCCACTCTGAACTCTGCAGAGAGCAGCACACATTCATAGATCTATGTCTGCTATAAACAAATCCCCTATTTCGCCCTTACAGCCTCCTACAGCTCACTACTGTCACACACCTGAGAAATCAGCCCAGCACCGCAGAGGAGTCCTTCTCTCCAGCAGCCACAGTTTCCTGACAGCAGGGAGGGCAGGAGGAGGCAGACACCTTCTCTCCTCCTTCACAGCCAGCAGCCCCAGAAGTCTAGAAGATACTGCGGGGCCTCCTGTACAATGTACACCAGTAGGAGACTGCATTACTGTGCGATATTGCCACCTAATTATATCTCCTGAGAAAGGAGACTGGGGGCCCGCCGAGGAAACGGCTGACCTAAACATACACATGCAGGCCTTGTTTACATGTGAGAGACAGCGCCAAATGTGCCTGATGGCCACTTACCTCCTTGTCAGAACCAACAATTATTACGTCTGTAACAATTTTAAAGGGAATCTGTCACCAGCAACCTCCTTATCAAACGGTTTTCTGGGAATTTAAAGTGGCCCTGGAAAAAAAAACTAAAAGTGGCCCTATGTAGTAGGGGAGCAACAAAAGTGGGCGGGTTCAGAAATACCATAGTGCAATATACCACCCCAGCAAAACCATATACCGCAGAGCAGCACAATACACTGCCCCAACATCTGTGGTGGCCCGTCAATAGATGCCATTTTCGGTCCTTCTTCTCCAGTTGTCTCTGAGTAAGACATGGAGCAGGGGGCTTATGAGGTGAGATACGGGCCACAGCAGTTAAATTCAGTAAGGCATGTGCGGTCGCTGGCCGGATACATAAGGACCTGATTTTCACAGCGTTAATTACCACTGATAGCTCATTATGTTCTAGGCCAGCGGCAGAAAAGAGGGCTTGGGCGGCCCCCAGAGGCATCGGCCCCACCGGGAAATTTCCCTGTAGGGTCTATGGCCAATCCACCCCTGGGTCTGCCTTATTAAAGCGCTGTTTTTCTCTTGTTGATCTGACGCTCCATTCCCCAGTTAAGATACTTTGTCCTAATATGCAGTTTAGGCCTTCGGTACAATGAGGCAGTCACTATTGCTTTTGTTGCAGCCAAGCTTCACATCTTTCTGTGACCAGCCCTTCCATCGCTGCTTTGCCTCTGCCTCAACCGGACAATCAAAGCAGCAGGTGACCCCTCATTGCACCAACCCCAACTATGTGTCTATGCAAACAGTTTGATAGGGAGGTCACTGGTGACAGATTCCCTTTAAAAGGTGGCTAAAGTGAGTGGCTGCTAAAAGCCTCCAGAACAAAAGAGGAATGGATTGAGTTTGTCCTGAGGATAGATACTGGGTAGGGTCTCCCAACACCCACATCTACCCACCGAGGAATCCCCCTCCTCCCCACTGGGCCAGTCGGAGCCTGCCCTGCATATTGCACCCCCATCATCCACTACCTCATACTTTGAAATTTTAACTTTTTAGTTCTGGCTTTAGGACAGCAAACATATTTATGAACCAGGAACCTCTGGATGAATGGTTACTCATATTCCAGATCCCAGATATATTTTTCATATGATTAGCATATGTGAGCAATGCTGCGACTGTGACAGCAATTTCAACATTTTTTGCTTAGGATTGCATAAAATTGTAGTGTACCATTCACCCATTCCTTATCTACTTCCCGGAAAGGACAAACTGTTGCACACCATACATACTTGCTTCTTCTTCACTCTCAGCAGTAACCTACAATAAGGCTCAGTTCACACCTGAGCGTTTTACAGCGCGTTCCTACGCGCTGTAAAACGCTCAACAAGGAGAAACCAATGCTTCCCTATGGGAATGGTTCTCACCTGGGCGTTTTACAGCGCGTACGATCGCGCTGTAAAACGCCCGACGCTCACACAAGTACAGGAGCGTTTTTTTTGGGCGCTTGTCGCGCGTTCCCGTACATAGACTTTCGGGAACGCGCGACACTGTGTGCACACTTGTCTCTGTATGCGCGCTTGTAAACGTCCGTACAATCGCGCATACAGAGCGCTCCTTTCAGAACGCTCAGGTGTGAACTGAGCCTAAGGGTACCTGCACGCGGTGCAGATTTGCACCCAGAAAGTCCGCAAGAAATCCACACCAAAACCTACATATTTATTATGGCTTTGGTGCATTTTTGTGCAGTTAAGGCTACTTTCACACTAGCGTTCGGGTGTCCGCTCGTGCGCACCGTTTGAAGGGGCTCACGAGCGGCCCCGAACGCATCCGTCTGGCCCCAATGCATTCTCAATGGATGCGGATCCACTGAGAATGCATCCGCCTGCCAGCGCTCAGCCTCCGCTCCGCTCAGTGAGCGAACACCTGAACGCTGCTTGCAGCGTTCGGGTGTCCGCCTGGCAGTGCGGAGGCGAGCGGATCCGTCCAGACTTACAATGTAAGTCAATGGGGACGGATCCGCTTGAAGATGACACAATATGGCTCAATCTTCAAGCGGACCCGTTCCCCATTGACTTTCAATGTAAAGTCTGAACGGATCCGCTCAGACAACTTTCACACTTAGAAAATTTTCTAAGTTTTAATGCAGACGCATCCGTTCTGAACGGATGCGAACATCTGCATTATCGGAGCGGATCCGTCTGATGAAACATCAGACGGATCCGCTCCGAACGCAAGTGTGAAAGTAGCCTTATAAGGGTGTTTTTGTTGCAGCCTTCGGTGTGGATTTTCTGTTTGTGTTAACAACCTTATTGAAGTCTATGGAAAAAACCACTCTACAGAGGGTGCGGAATCGCACAATGGACCAGCGGCAGATTTTAAAATCCACATGGCAGGTCAATATCTGCATGGAAGAAAAAAACAAAGTGTGCATGAGATTTGTCAGATCTCATTTATTTTGCTGGTACTGTATTAAAATGCCCCCCCCCCCCCCCCCCCATAAAAAACAAATCTGTGTGGGGAAAAAAAACGTAATCTGGAACATATGCAGTTACCATAAAAGTAGCACAACAATTCACTGACTGGATACAGAGAAATGGGCAATTTATAAAACTTTTCATTTTCGCGCTGGGCAGAGCTGAATAAGAGCATGACTATGTAAGGGCAGGGGAAGTGACTACTGTTCTAGACATATTTCATGCACAGAAAAATGGTTGTCACTCTTCCCAGTGAACAAAATATTTTGCTTAGAGATTCCAGGAATTTACTGTAGGCCAAGCATAGATGCCAGTTTATCCCTATTAGGTGATATTGCCCTTTAAGACGGATAAAAGAATTATTTGCACAAGAGGGAAATAGTAACAAATACATGTAAGATCTGGATGATTTGCTTGCTGGGTAGCAATCAATATGGCCACGTCAAAGCTCACCAGGGGTTGTCATCTAACCATGATGCCAACTGGAGTCTGGTTAACCTCAATAACAACTCTGCAATGGCAGACATACTGGCTGTCACCCATCTTTCCCAGGTGCAGATAAAATTCAATTAGAATTTTTTTTTACTTTAAAAAAACAACCTGCCCTAAATGATCCCTTAAATATTGGGTTTAGCTAAAGAAGAGCTTCTTGGGCCTTATTCGCACATCTGTGTCCATGATGGCACCCATGACAAGATAGTCAGTGGTCCATCTGTGAAGATGTCTGTGAAGGATCCGCGTTTGCTCCATGTGTCCGTGGAGCAAAACTGCTGCAAGAGGACATAGTTTTAAATTAGAGGGGCAAAGGTTTAAAAGTAATATCAGGAAGTATTACTTTACTGAGAGAGTAGTGGATGCATGGAATAGCCTTCCTGCAGAAGTGGTAGCTGCAAATACAGTGAAGGGGTTTAAGCATGCATGGGATAGGCATAATGCCATCCTTCATATAAGATAGGGCCAAGGGCTATTCATAGTATTCAGTATATTGGGCAGACTAGATGGGCCAAATGGTTCTTATCTGCCGACACATTCTATGTTTTTTGCTCTCTCTGTGTCATCCGTATTCCAAGGATACTGCCGACCGTGTTTTGTCCATGGTTTTCAGGGACCCATAGACTTCAATGGACATGTTTGGTCTGCAACACGGACCAACATAGAGTATGTCTCACAGTCAGTGGAAAATCATGAATGTGTGAAATGAATGAGTATGTCGGTGGAGAACATGGACAGCACACGTACGTGAATCACTGATGCCTGAATGAGGCCTTATACAGCAATATATATATATATATACATACACACACATAAAAGTCACTTGAGGCTGCTCTGAACTTTGGTAAAATGCCTGAGCCTCCAGTTTCAACCCCCACCACACCGCAAGAGATGAAACAGCGAGCCCACGTAACACTGCACATCATTAGCAAGTCCACACCTGACCTGCCTGCATGACAACACGCAAACACGTAGCACACCCCAGCCGCGGCTGAGGAGAGCCCTCCTTTTCTGCACCTACCTGATCTTTAGAGATGTTGGTGGCCATCCTTCCAGATGCCAATGTGCCTCACGCAGTTTCTGCTCAGCCTGCTTTTCCGTGTGGGTTTCCTGCTGCTGTCCTTGCTGGAGCTAAGGAAGTTTAACTTGTAAACTGTGTGAGGATGGTGTTCCCTTACACTGTATGCCACACCTACAGACACAGTCCTCCTTCTCCACCCTACTCTCTCCTGTAATCTGCACACCTGAGGAGAACCTGTCTGTCAGGATTGCATGGCTTATTCATGACATCACACTGACCCACTGCTCTTCACCCAGATACTCACTGTACTGGTTCTCTTTGTGGCTATTGCATAAATGGTTCGAATAACATGGGAAACCGAGGCAGACAATGACAAGAGAGGACCCTTGTGCAAGACCCTTGTTTTCCTAAGTGGTAATTTGATTACAGAGGGGTGCTGGCTATAGACCACCTCAATCATGGCTCTCCGGAAAAACCCTCACTTACGGGACAATCTACCAGTGATATTACGGATGCCAAGGAGTGGAGCTCCTTACGTGTGACCTTATGGACAGTAGGGAGCACTATTATTTTTAAGGTAGTAGCATCTTGTCTGAGGAGAACCTGTGCAGCTGCACAGATATGGTATGGTTTGGTCCGCCCCTGTGGGAATCCTAGTCTAGAGGCTCTTTAGTGATGAGTAGATATGTGCGAATTTCATATTTTGAAATTCGTTCATGCTTCGATTACTGGTAAAAGGCGAATTGCGCTATGGATTCCGTTACCACGGACCATAACGCAATTCTATGACAGAATGCATAGGGGAGTCCTCTCCTGCATAACGGAAACGGGGCGGATCCGTTATGCAGCCCATAGACTTCTATTATGAAGGAATGAATAACGGAATGCCTCTAAAAACATTCAGTTATGCATTCCCTCATAGAATTGCGTTATGATCCGTGGTAACGGAATCCATAACACAATTAACTTTTTACAGGTAAACTAATCGCAATGAATTTCATAACCGGAAATTCGCTCATCTCTAGTCATGAGGTTTCACTAAAGTGATGCCTCCGTTAGTTTCCATGACTTTTGATGGCTCACTGATTGGAACCAACTCACAACAGACGCGTTGAATGAAATCTTTTTAAATTGAAGTTCCTCCGCTAGGAACACTAAACTATATAAGAAATATGGGTTTGTCAGTGAGCACAGAAAACATAGGGGTAAATCTGCTGCTGATCTGCTCCATCTTCAGCTGAAGACTGAGTGAGGGGAGGGGCTTAGCAAAGAAGGTGGGGCTTACTTATCTTTTTGTCCTACTGCAGAAAGAACTGAGGGAGAGGCTCCTGCTCCAGACCTCTTGTCTTACCATTTTTCACAGAATAGTGAAGGAGGAGGGGGCATAGATGACCTCTTGGGTCACAAAGTGAACATTTCTTTAGATATATACACACTGCTCAAAAAAATAAAGGGAACACTTAAACAACACAATGTAACTCCAAGTCAATCACACTTCTGTGAAATCAAACTGTCCACTTAGGAAGCAACACTGAGTGACAATCAATTTCACATGCTGTTGTGCAAATGGGATAGACAACAGGTGGAAATTATAGGCAATTAGCAAGACACCCCCAATAAAGGAGTGGTTCTGCAGGTGATGACCACAGACCACTTCTCAGTTCCTATGCTTCCTGGCTGATGTTTTGGTCACTTTTGAATGCTGGCGGTGCTTTCACTCTAGTGGTAGCATGAGACGGAGTCTACAACCCACACAAGTGGCTCAGGTAGTGCAGCTTATCCAGGATGGCACATCAATGCGAGCTGTGGCAAGAAGGTTTGCTGTGTCTGTCAGCGTAGTGTCCAGAGCATGGAGGCGCTACCAGGAGACAGACCAGTACATCAGGAGACGTGGAGGAGGCCGTAGGAGGGCAACAACCCAGCAGCAGGACCGCTACCTCCGCCTTTGTGTAAGGAGGAACAGGAGGAGCACTGCCAGAGCCCTGCAAAATGACCTCCAGCAGGCCACAAATGTGCATGTGTCTGCTCAAACGGTCAGAAACAGACTCCATGAGGGTGATATGAGGGCCCGACGTCCACAGGTGGGGGTTGTGCTTACAGCCCAACACCGTGCAGGACGTTTGGCATTTGCCAGAGAACACCAAGATTGGCAAATTCGCCACTGGCGCCCTGTGCTCTTCACAGATGAAAGCAGGTTCACACTGAGTACATGTGACAGACGTGACAGAGTCTGGAGCGGCCGTGGAGAACGTTCTGCTGCCTGCAACATCCTCCAGCATGACCGGTTTGGCATTGGGTCAGTAATGGTGTGGGGTGGCATTTCTTTGGAGGGCCGCACAGCCCTCCATGTGCTCGCCAGAGGTAGCCTGACTGCCATTAGGTACCGAGATGAGATCCTCAGACCCCTTGTGAGACCATATGCTGGTGCGGTTGGCCCTGGGTTCCTCCTAATGCAAGACAATGCTAGACCTCATGTGGCTGGAGTGTGTCAGCAGTTCCTGCAAGACGAAGGCATTGATGCTATGGACTGGCCCGCCCGTTCCCCAGACCTGAATCCAATTGAGCACATCTGGGACATCATGTCTCGCTCTATCCACCAACGTCATGTTGCACCACAGACTGTCCAGGAGTTGGCAGATGCTTTAGTCCAGGTCTGGGAGGAGATCCCTCAGGAGACCATTCGCCACCTCATCAGGAGCATGCACAGGCATTGTAGGGAGGTCATACAGGCACGTGGAGGCCACACACACTACTGAGCCTCATTTTGACTTGTTTTACGGACATTACATCAAAGTTGGATCAGCCTGTAGTGTGTTTTTCCACTTTAATTTTGAGTGTGACTCCAAATCCAGACCTCCATGGGTTAAAAAATTGGATTTCCATTTTTTTATTTTTGTGTGATTTTGTTGTCAGCACATTCAACTATGTAAAGAACAAAGTATTTCAGAAGAATATTTTACTAATTCAGATCTAAGATGTGTTATTTTTGTGTTCCCTTTATTTTTTTGAGCAGTGTATTTCTGAGTTCAAAAGGTAACATGAACAATAATAGGACCAAGCAAATAATGGAGCTATAGAAAGGAAGTGCTGGGATATTTTTTTTTGTACTTTTTTTGTGCAAATTCAGTGTTTTGTGTTCCTTTATTTATCATTTTAAGGAATACCCCACAATTACAGGTTATTGTTGCTTCACAGGGAATGATAAAGATTTAAAGAAAGTGCGTCACCAAACATGTTACCTGCCAGTTAAAACCAGATAGCAACACATACCCTTTTTTGTAATCAGTTTTATTTTTCAGCAGATTTATTTATTCTATTTCCTGAACATGATTATGGGGGCGGCCATCTTGCCTGAGCTGTTCTTAGCAGCATTTAGAAAGCAAATTGCTTTACGACAGCCCCATGGGCCATAGACACAATGGACAGGAGGGGGCCTCACTGACTCCTGTGGGACAGTTTTCTAGGCATGCTCTGTGACCTGTGCAAGAGGTCTTTGTACAAGGAAAGAATATCTTATCTATACACAGAGGTGATATCATTACAGGCAGGATTAGAATGGCAGGTAAGCAGGTAACTGCAGTAAAGTGATCTGTACAGACTGAGAATGAACTTTGTAATACATGTGGCTTACTAATGTTTTTAAATTTTCAACTAACAATCTTTTTGGTCCCCCGCCACATGAAGTTTGAAAAGACTGCATCCATCAGCACATTACGTGACCATGACAGCCAATCATTTAGATTTTCTTACGTCAAGATTGAATCATTTTTATTATATCCCCTCCATTGAGAGAAATAATATATGATCCTAGCTGCCTGCCACCACAAAGTGGAACGGAAGAGCTCCCTGTATTCTGTTTTATTATTAGTTCAAAGTATAAAATGCATGCAGTAAGCTCTTAAGCTCCCCCTAGTGGTTATTGCAGACAGAATATTATCATTAAAGCTATGCCTGTTCAGGAGATCTTGAGTTCGATATCAGAAAAAACTGCCCTAATGCTATTAAAGGGAATCTGTCAGCTATAAAATGCGCCATAATCAGTAAGCATGGTCTCTGAAAATGGATTTTTATTCCCCCGCATGTTGTATGTAAATAAGCTTCTTGAAGACAAGGGTGCAATGGATTTCTCGCTTGAATACAAGCTCACCGTGCCCCCTTACCGTCCCTTTTTATTTGATTGATGGCCCTTGGCATACCTCCAGGCACAATTTGATCCTCAGATCTTGTGCATGCGCAGCATGATCACATCTCCGGCGCCTGCGCTTTGATCACCGATGCCGCGTACTTGGCTTCAGCGGGTCAATGTGTAGGCACAGACACGTGTGCAAGCGCACCACAGAACATTGCCGCGTATATACATTCCTCACAAGAAAAGGAGTGCACTAAGTACACTGCAGCAGGGATCAACGCGCAGGTGCTGGAAGCGAAATCATACGGCGCATTCATGACATCTGGGGATGGAATCACAACTGAAAGGATACCAAAGGCTGTGAATCAAATGCAAAGGCGGGGGAAGGTGGCACTGTGAGCTTGACTTCATGCGGGAAAGCCACTGCCCACTTGATCTCAAGAGCCTCATTTTGTACAGCACCAGTCCGATTAGGGTTGGTGCTGTGGGACTGAGGGTGGCCCCCATATGGATGGAGTTCCCTCCCTTCCTATCCTCCTTTTCTCCAGGGATTCATGGGTTAAAGTTTTCCCATGATCCCTTATAAGGGGCACTGATGCCCCTCCCTGGATGAGGCTATACACTGCGTGCAGAATTATTAGGCAAATGAGTATTTTGACCACATCATCCTCTTTATGCATGTTGTCTTACTCCAAGCTGTATAGGCTCGAAAGCCTACTACCAATTAAGCATATTAGGTGATGTGCATCTCTGTAATGAGAAGGGGTGTGGTCTAATGACATCAACACCCTATATTAGGTGTGCATAATTATTAGGCAACTTCCTTTCCTTTGGCAAAATGGGTCAAAAGAAGGACTTGACAGGCTCAGAAAAGTCAAAAATAGTGAGATATCTTGCAGAGGGATGCAGCACTCTTAAAATTGCAAGCTTCTGAAGCGTGATCATCGAACAATCAAGCGTTTCATTCAAAATAGTCAACAGGGTCGCAAGAAGCGTGTGGAAAAACCAAGGCGCAAAATAACTGCCCATGAACTGAGAAAAGTCAAGCGTGCAGCTGCCAAGATGCCACTTGCCACCAGTTTGGCCATATTTCAGAGCTGCAACATCACTGGAGTGCCCAAAAGCACAAGGTGTGCAATACTCAGAGACATGGCCAAGGTAAGAAAGGCTGAAAGACGACCACCACTGAACAAGACACACAAGCTGAAACGTCAAGACTGGGCCAAGAAATATCTCAAGACTGATTTTTCTAAGGTTTTATGGACTGATGAAATGAGAGTGAGTCTTGATGGGCCAGATGGATGGGCCAGTGGCTGGATTGGTAAAGGGCAGAGAGCTCCAGTCCGACTCAGACGCCAGCAAGGTGGAGGTGGAGTACTGGTTTGGGCTGGTATCATCAAAGATGAGCTTGTGGGGCCTTTTCGGGTTGAGGATGGAGTCAAGCTCAACTCTCAGTCCTACTGCCAGTTTCTGGAAGACACCTTCTTCAAGCAGTGGTACAGGAAGAAGTCTGCATCTTTCAAGAAAAACATGATTTTCATGCAGGACAATGCTGCATCACAAGCATCCAAGTACTCCACAGCGTGGCTGGCAAGAAAGGGTATAAAAGAAGAAAATCTAATGACATGGCCTCCTTGTTCACCTGATCTGAACCCCATTGAGAACCTGTGGTCCATAATCAAATGTGAGATTTACAAGGAGGGAAAACAGTACACCTCTCTGAACAGTGTCTGGGAGGCTGTGGTTGCTGCTGCACGCAATGTTGATGGTGAACAGATCAAAACACTGACAGAATCCATGGATGGCAGGCTTTTGAGTGTCCTTGCAAAGAAAGGTGGCTATATTGGTCACTGATTTGTTTTTGTTTTGTTTTTGAATGTCAGAAATGTATATTTGTGAATGTTGAGATGTTATATTGGTTTCACTGGTAAAAATAAATAATTGAAATGGGTATATATTTGTTTTTTGTTAAGTTGCCTAATAATTATGCACAGTAATAGTCACCTGCACACACAGATATCCCCCTAAAATAGCTCAAACTAAAAACAAACTAAAAACTACTTCCAAAAATATTCAGCTTTGATATTAATGAGTTTTTTGGGTTCATTGAGAACATGGTTGTTGTTCAATAATAAAATTAATCCTCAAAAATACAACTTGCCTAATAATTCTGCACTCCCTGTATAATTCCCCTCCTTCTTCCGGCCGGTCTCTTGGCTGTCGGAACGTCTGCCTCTCAGCACTCCTGGCCAAGATGTCCCTCGGCTCCTTCCCTGCACCTGCCGTCTGTGGCTCCCGATCCCCCTGCGCTAGCACAAAGTCGGCGGTCGGCTCGCCCGACCCGCCCCCCCGCTCGTTTAGGCCATAGCCCCCCTCTGTCTCACCTCCAGGGCGCAGGTTACAAGGCTGCCGGCGGTCCTGTACGGGGGAGAGAGCGTTCGGTGCGCTCTTCGTTTCAAGCCCCGCCCCTTCCGGTCCCGGCAGCTGTCACTTCCTCCCATCGGGTTCGCGCGCTGTTACATGCAGCAGCCGCGAACATGGGAGCGCAAGCAAGCTCCTCTTTTCTGTCTGAGCAGCCTCCCACTCCTCCACCAACGATCCATCTCCCCACCAGTAATGAACCCCTGCCACCAGTAGATAATGGTGGTGGGGTCTGTCAGCCACACATCCCAGCTGCAGCAGGGGGAGGGGTTACTACCCCCTCTCATACCCATTCCCAGGTTGAAGCTGTGAGCGCACCTGGGAATTCTACCATAGCTGCTACCCCCTCTGCCCCTACATCGCAGCCTCCTGCTTTCCCTGCACCTCCTCTTCCTCCCACCGCACCTGTCCGGAGACGTCGTCGCCGTTCGCCTTCCTCCTCACCTGGGGAGTACAGGCATCGGTCTCGCCATGCTTCTGGTAGGCGCCAGTCCCGACACCATCACAGGGATTCCGGGAGAAGAAGGCGCTCCAGATCCTCAAGATGGCGCTCACCGTCATCTTCGGATGTTTCGACGAGCGAATCTGGGGAGTCTGGCTCGGTGACACACACCATTCGCAAGAGGCGGGAGCCTGTCGCTGCTTCCAGGACTCCGAGCCTGGCCCCTCCTCCGGTTGGTCCATCGTCGGTTCCAGATCCGATTCCATCTACGAGTACTACGGTTTTTCCTCCCGTGCTTCCGGGTCCGTTTTCAACTGGTGAGTTTCAGTATACGGGGGCGTGGGAGGCGGGTGGTCAGAGTTCGGAGGTTGTCTCAGCCCTTAAGGCGGTATTAGATAAATTGCAATCTGTACATCCTTCTCCTCCTCTTGTGTCGCAAAAACCTCCCCCGGTTTTAGCGTCTATACACAAGGACTCTTTCTTTTGCGGGGTTAGCCCACTAGGGGCTCACTTGGCGGAGGAGATCAGGGAGAAAATATGGGCAAATCAGTATGTGGATATTTGGTCCCTAGTCACCATTGATCAACAATCAGTGGATAAAGAGCGACGTCCTACTGACAAGACGTACGAGCGGCGGCCGCGAGTCGCGAAAACCATGAATAACTGGCTTCAGGGCTTTTCAGTGTTAGGTTGTGTGATGGGGCAACGCTTTCCTGAGCGTTGTTCGGAGCTATTTATTTACCAGGATGTGATATATAGCGCTTATAAGGCACATGGTGGTTCGGCATGGTGGAAATACGACGAAGAATTTCGTCGCCGTTTAGCGCTTCAACCCGAACTGGGGTGGGGAGTTAAAGCCACTGATGTCTGGCTTCGGCTGATGCTGGCTCAGCGGCCCTTTCCCGGAGCGGCTGCCGGCCCTGGTTCCTCAACCGTTGGGTCGGTGGCCGTTCGCCGTCCAGGAACCTGCTGGTTATTTAATGAGGGCCATTGCCGATTTGCAGGCCTCTGCAGGTTTAAGCATGAATGCTCTTCCTGTGGTGCCTCCCACGCGGCCATTCGTTGCTCTCGACAACCCACTAGGCCCCAGAAATCCACCAACCCTCCTGACCCAAAAGACTCCAGTGACCGTCTCCGAGATGTCCCCCTGGTTAGATCTCTACCCCAATAAGCCTGACGCGGCACAGTTGTCCCATTTGTCCTGAGCAGGCTCCCGGTTTTTTCCCATAACTTGCAGTCTGCCCAGGAACATCCAGCGGCCCTCCGGGAGAAAATATCTAAGGAGGTGTCTTTAGGTAGGATTGAGGGCCCCTTTCTGTCCCCTCCTTTCCCTAATCTGCGAGTGTCACCTCTGGGGGTGGTTCCAAAGAAGGACCCGGGTAAGTTCCGTTTAATTCATCACCTTTCTCACCCCAAGGGTTCCTCTGTAAATGATGCCATCCCCGATGAGGACTCCTCGGTGTCCTATGTTTCTTTTGACAGGGCTGTGGAGTTAGTCAGGCAAGCTGGCAGGGGGGCCCTATTGGCTAAGTCGGACATAGAATCCGCCTTCCGTTTGCTTCCGGTTCACCCGGACTGTTATCACCTACTGGGATGTTATGTTGACGGTTTTTATTTTTATGATACTTGTTTGCCCATGGGTTGCTCTACTACTTTGATATGTTCAGCACCTTTTTGGAATGGGTGGTTAGGTATGAAACCGGTTCTCGGTCCATTATTCACTATTTGGACGATTTTTTGTTTGTGGCCCCTGATTCTGACGACTCTTGCCTTCACCTACTAAATACCTTTCTCCAGCTGATGAGACGTTTTGGTGTTCCCCTCTCCCCGGCGAAGACTGAGGGTCCTTGTACTTGTCTGTCTTTCCTGGGGATTGAAATTGACACGGTTGGCATGGTCTTCAGGCTTCCCAGGGATAAGTTAGATAAATTGTTTTCTCTGATAGAAGGTTTCCTGTCAATGACTAAGGTCACTCTACGTCAGCTTCAGTCCCTGTTAGGTTTATTAGTGATTGCCTGCAGGGTCATGCCTATGGGTAGAGTTTTTTCCCGACGCCTGTCGCTTGCTACTCGGGGTTTGAAGTCTCCACGCCATCATGTCCGTGTAACTAAATCCATGAAGTCTGATTTGCTTGTATGGCGACAACTTTTAGCGTCTTACAACGGCCACACGTGTTTTTTGGCCCCTGTATTGACCAACTCGGAGCTCTCTTTGTTTACAGATGCTTCAGGTTCCTGTGGTTTTGGTTCCATTTTCAATAATTCATGGTGTGCCTCTCGGTGGCCTGAACCTTGGGCAGCGGCTGGTCTTTGCAGGAACTTAACTTTGCTTGAATTATTCCCTATAATAGTAGCCGTTGAGATCTGGGGTTTACAGTTTTCTAACCGTCATGTTTGTTTCTGGACTGATAACTTGAGTGTGGTTCATTGCATTAACAGTTTATCTTCGTCATCCCTTCCGGTTCTGAGCCTTCTCCGCCATTTGGTGTTGCGTTGCCTGGAATTGAACATCTATTTCAGGGCCCGTCATGTCCCCGATGCATGTAATCTTATCGCTGATTCTCTCTCTCGTTTTAATTGGCAGGAATTCCGGGCCCTCCTTCCTGGAGCGGAGCAGAATGGGGTGCAGTGCCCAACACACCTTTGGCGGCTGGTGGACGGGAATTGATGTCCTTGATTTCCTCTTCAGTGACCCCGGCGACATGGAGAGCTCATGGTAAGGCGTGGGGGGAGTGGCTTGAATTAGCTGGATCAAGGGATGTATCTCCCGATGACGTAAAACTGGAGGTAACGGTTGAATTATTGCTGCGCTTGCGTTCCCTGGGTTCCTCGGCGGTGGTTGCGCAGTGGTGCCTCTCCGGCGTGGCCTTTTACTTTCGCCTGATGGGATGGCCCGATGTCACCAAGCATTTTTTAGTCACTCAGGCATTGCGGGGTTGGCGTAAAGAATCAATTCGGCGAGAATGTCGCCACCCTGTTTCATACTCGTTACTCGTCAGCTTGGTTGCGGAGTGCTCGGTAACTTGTGGTTCCCCTTTTGAGGCCCTCCTGTTATCGGTCGCGTTCGGCCTTGCCTTTTTTGCTGCCCTTCGCATTTGCAAACTGGTACCTCCTTCTCGCCTTAAGCCTGGAGGACTCCTTTTTCGGGACGTGGCGTTTGGCAATGGGTCGGTTAGGGTAAAAATTCGCCGTTACAAAACCGACACGTTTGGTCACGGAGCTTGGATCCCTATTCACAACATACCGGGTCCCGTTTGCCCAGTTCATTTGGTCGCTTCCTACCTAGCGGTTAGGCCTGGAGGCGATCATTTCCTGGTACACCAGGATTGCTCCCCGCTTACCAGGTACCAGTTTTCTTCACTTTTTCAGCGCTGCTTAGTGTCGGTAGGTTGTAACCCACGTGACTTTGGTACCCATTCGTTCCGTATAGGGGCGGCCACTGAGGCGGCTAGGGCCGGCCTTTCTGAGGATGATGTTATGCGCATTGGTCGTTGGCGTTCCCGTTGCTTTGCCAGTTATATTCGCCCTGACCTGTTGCCATTGATAGAATAAAAAATAAATAAAAAAAAAAAAAAAGGAAATTAATATAATACAATAATAATGAAGGAAAGTATATTTGGTTGTATCAGGATGTGCTGTTGCTTAATTTCATGTTTTATATTTATATGGTGTATTTTCAGGGATTCCCCGTCCGGCCGTATGGATCCTCGGTCACTCCTACGTCTTTTGGGCGGCGCGAAGGGCGGAATGCAGACCGGGAGGTCGGACCCTGGGCTTTCGTGAGGTCGATGTTTTCTGGAGGGGTATTAGGGGCCTTCGCTGGCCTCAGGTTCTCTCGGAGGTTGTGGGAATCAGCCGGTCCAACTCCGGCCCAGTGATTCTCGTTGTCCACGCCGGGGGGAATGATCTCTGTTCCTTACGGATTGCGGAGCTCATGACCTTAATGCGTTCTGATATGGAACATTTTTCTTCCTTTTTCCCTGATTTGGTCCTGGTGTGGTCGGAGATCATCCCCCGGGTGGTGTGGCAAGGGGCTAGAGACCCAGACGCAATGGAGAAAAGCCGTAGGACCATTAATTCCCGTTTTTCTAGGTTTATTAGATCCTGGGGCGGTGTAGCCGTTCGCCACCGGCAGCTGGAGGGCGACAACCGTGCATTGTTGAGGTCCGATGGTGTCCACCTTTCCGACATTGGGTTGGACATTTGCCTCTCGGGGCTTCAGGACGGGGTGGAACAGGCCATGTTTTTGTTGGGTGGTGGTCGGAGCCCGGTGTAGGTAGTGGGCTCCTCCGTGGCGGTTTGGAGGCAATCGGAATACCCGGTGTGAAATGTAAAGGGCGGACTTGCCCGCTGGCATACCGCTCCATGTAACAGTTTCTGGAGCAGTTCTAAAGCTCGTGGTTTGGTTATGTTCAATAACAAATAAAGAAAGCTGTGGCCGATCACCACCCAACCCAGTGGCGTCTTGTGTGTTTATTGGGTAAGAAGGTTCTAATTAGCAGGAGGATGGGAGGGGGGTGTTGTGGTTGCTTGGCCTACCGGCAGTCTGTACAGCACCAGTCTGATTAGGGTTGGTGCTGTGGGACTGAGGGTGGCCCCCATATGGATGGAGTTCCCTCCCTTCCTATCCTCCTTTTCTCCAGGGATTCATGGGTTAAGGTTTTCCCATGATCCCTTGTAAGGGGCACTGATGCCCCTCCCTGGATGAGGCTATATAATTCCCCTCCTTCTTCCGGCCGGTCTCTTGGCTGCCGGAACGTCTCCCTCCCTCCCTCCCCTGGATGTTATGTTTTCTGGTTTGCCGTTTGTCGGCTCCCATTGGTGTTTTGAATGTTCATAAATTTTTCTATTTCCTAGTATAGGTTACATCGTATTCTCAAGTCACAGCTGGCGGTTTGGAGGCAATCGGAATACCCGGTGTGAAATGTAAAGGGCGGACTTGCCCGCTGCGAGGGCAGCAGCTGGCATACCGCTCCATGTAACGGTTTCTGGAGCAGTTCTAAAGCTCGTGGTTTGGTTATGTTCAATAACAAATAAAGAAAGCTGTGGCCGATCACCACCCAACCCAGTGGCGTCTTGTGTGTTTATTGGGTAAGAAGGTTCTAATTAGCAGGAGGATGGGAGGGGGGTGTTGTGGTTGCTTGGCCTACCGGCAGTCACATACGGCCAACGGGGAATAAAGGTCCTCTTTCAGCGATCATGAGCATCAGACATCTCAGACAAAAACATCTTTAGGACCGGACCTCCGGCAGGCTGTTCCATTGGGTGAACAACCTGTCGGATCCGTCCTGCCGCTAGTGACCGTGTGCCTCCGGACTGCTGTTCCGTCCCCATTGACTATAATGGGGGCGGGAAGGAGTTCCGGCGGAGGCACTGCAGCGCACGGCGAGAGGCTGCCTGAATAAAACTACGACATGTCCGACATTTATTCCGGCAGCCTCGTGCCTCCGCCGGAACTCCTCCCTGCCCCCATTATAGTCAATGGGGACGGAGCGGCAGTCCGGGGGCACATGGTCACTAGCGGCAGGACGGATCCGACAGGCTGTTCACCCGACGGAACAGCCTGCCGGAGGTCCGTGCCGCTAGTGTGAAAGTAGCCTAAAATAATGCTTGTGGTTTATAGTGCATTTTGTATCTGACAGGTTCACTGTGTTAAGAAATCGACCTGATACAATAAAAATGTATTCACTATACAGAGATATTCACTATACAATGCTCCACGTTAATTGTATCTTTAGATGCAATTATCATATAATTATTGTACATTTTTTATGCCATTTGTTGTCATCCCAAAAACAAATAAGGGGGTGCATTCATACTAGAGTTTTCTGGCTTTATAGCTAAGAAGCCTTTTTATATACTTTGTGTTTCAAAGCCTTCCCATTTCAATATCTCTGCTTGCTGTCAGTTTAGCAACAATTATTATTTTGATCCACAGGCTGAAAACTGGTACAGGTACAGGCCTAATGTTCCTCACAGCTGAGACATGGATACAGCCTAGGCAATACTGTGGGCTGAACAGTCTGGATATCTACATTGTAGAACAGGACAAACTTTTGTTGCTGATGTGTTTAACTCACAGAGGATTGCTTAGGCTTGAAAATGTATCCACCACTGATCTGTACAGACCCCGAATGGCTATATTATCAGAACACCTCTTGGCAGGTAAAGCATACAGTGTGGGACAGCAGCACTCACAAAGTAAAATCACTTGGCTGGTGGCGGAGACACTAGCCACTGTATGTGAAAAAATATGAAAGTATTGAATTGAGGCACTAGTACCAACACAATCTAAAAGTAAACTCCGGTTCTATACGCAGAAGTTCTCACAGAATTCTAAATGCACTCGAGAGGGGGGTAAATACATAACAAGATGGCAGCGCGCATGGATGCAGCAGCCTGGAGCTCTCCATTTAGATGCCAATTTCTTATTTTTTACATAGTTATTACCTTAATTTTAAGCACAGCGAGTATTGAGTTTGCTACAGCACACACAGCCAGTGGCGTAACTATCAGGGAAGCAGGGGAAGCAGCTGCTTCGGGGCCCGAGCTCAGAAGGGGCCCGGGAGCAGTCACTGTACTTCGTCACCCCGGGCCCCTGTCAGAGCAGCTGACTTCTCCTGCACTTGCACCTCTGACCTGACATCAGGGACATCGCTCCGCCTCTCCCCTCCTCAGTTCTTATGATGGACACTGACCAGCAACAGCCAGATGTGGGCGGAGCTATAATAGCCCCGCCCCCTTTCTACCCGTGATTCCTGCAGCTTGAACCTTCCATGCCCGGCAAGCTGAACATCAGTTGCATTGCCACAACTGCACCAGTGATGTGAGTGGCAGGGGAACTGCGTTCCCAGACTGTGCACATGTGACATGCAGTACAGTGGGAAAGCTGGGTGAATTATATCATAAAATGTGATCCAGCTTCCATGCTATCCTGCATGGCACAAGTGCAGAGGCATTAGAGTATGAGGGAGAGGCACAGCAGGAAAGCTGGGTGTCTATATATGTGTATTGTATATGTGTGCGTCCATGTATGTGGTGACTGTGTGTATGAGTGCGCCCCTGTATGTGAAGAGTGTGTGTATGAGTGCATCTATGTATGTGGAGAGTGTGTGTATGAGTGCGTCCATGTATGTGGAGAGTGCGTGTATGAGTGCATCTATGTATATGGTGAGCACATGTATGAGTGTGTCCATGTATGTGGAGAGTGCGTGTATGAGTGCATCTATGTATATGGTGAGCACATGTATGAGTGCGTCAATGTATGTGGAGAGTGCGTGTATGAGTGCATCTATGTATATGGTGAGCACATGTATGAGTGTGTCCATGTATGTGGAGAGTGTGTGTATGACTGCGTCCATGTATATGTGGAGAGTGTGTGTATGAGTGCATCTATGTATATGGTGAGCGCATGTATGAATGCATCTATGTATATGGTGAGTGCGTGTATGAGTGTGTCCATGTATATGTGGAGAGTGTGTGTATGAGTGCATCTATGTATATGGTGAGCGCATGTATGAATGCATCTATGTATATGGTGAGTGCGTGTATGAGTGTGTCCATGTATATGTGGAGAGTGTGTGTATGAGTGCATCTATGTATATGGTGAGCGCATGTATGAATGCATCTATGTATATGGTGAGTGCGTGTATGAGTGTGTCCATGTATATGTGGAGAGTGTGTGTATGAGTGCATCTATGTATATGGTGAGCGCATGTATGAATGCATCTATGTATATGGTGAGTGCGTGTATGAGTGTGTCCATGTATATGTTGAGTGTGTGTATGAGTGTGTCCATGTATGTGAAGAGTGCGTGTATGACTGCGTCCATGTATGTGGAGAGTGCGTGTATGACTACGTCCATGTATGTGGAGAGTGCGTGTATGACTGCGTCCATGTATGTGGAGAGTGCGTGTATGACTGCGTCCATGTATGTGGAGAGTGCGTGTATGACTGCGTCCATGTATGTGGAGAGTGCGTGTATGACTGCGTCCATGTATGTGGAGAGTGCGTGTTGAATATAAACTCCGTCAGCAACTGGAAATGTTACAATTCAAAGTCGTGCTAAAAATGACAGTAAATACAGTAAATAAAAAGTCACAAAATAGCCATATAAGAGGGGTTTGCACAGGAGGAGGCGGTTTGTGAAGAAGCGTGTGTGGGGGGCCCCGTACAAAAATTTGCTGTGGCGCCCAGTCAGTTCTAGTTACGCCTCTGCACACAGCGTATAGTGTGCAAGAGCTACTGGACATCAGAATGAAAGGTCCTGTTCCACCACCACCCCCTAATATCCCGGATGAGATTCTAAGGACATCGGTGCCCGACTGGATGATTATACCGTCAAAGCGATGGCACAGAAGGAGACGGGAAAGGAAGCAGAAGCGGGGCAAGAGGGGCGGCATCAATACTCGATTAAAGAACCCCCCAAACAAGCAAGCACTACCCAGCCTGTTCGTCGCAAATACCCAGTCTATAGTGAACAAGATCGATGAGCTGAGACTGAGGATCTCATCTGATAGGATGAACACTTGCGCCTCATTTTTCACCGAAACCTGGCTAAATACTAACATCCCGGACGAGGCTATTGAACTTGCGGATCGAATGGATCGAACCGCTGAGTCCGGTAAGAATAAGGGAGGTGGAGTGTGTATTTATGTCCATAAGGCTTGGTGCACCTCCACAGTCATTGCTGAACAATATTGCTCTGCTGATTTAGAACTTATGACACTTAAATGCAGACCGTTCTACTTACCGAGGGAATTCACAGTCGTGTATCTCACCGTAGTTTATATTCCTCCACAAGCTAATGTTAAGCTGGCACTGTCCAAATTGCATGATATTACGAACAGCCCCTCCTGATGAAGCATTAAAGCGAAACGTGCGTCGAGGAGCACGCCAAACAGAGCCAGCCCACACTAATACAGCACTGGATACAGGGTAAGAAAAAGAGACTTTGATCGGCCTGACTATATACATTGCAGCATCATATGATGCACCTTATAGGTTATATGGTGTCGGCCTCAACATTAGTATGTCATTCATACCCTGTCTATATTTATGCTAGATGCACCTTAGGTCTAGGTAGCTGTGAGCACAGCCAGAGCCAGCTTTGATATTTTATGCTGACCTGGACGTTTGTACACAGCTTTCCTACAGCAAGATAGCTAACTGTATAGTGATCATCCATTGTTGAATAGTGATGCTAATGTGGACTGTCTTCTATGGCACCCTGTATAGTCTCTACATCCATGTCATTTAATAAAAAACTATTTTAATGGATACTATATAGTACCGATTCTCTTTGGTTGATATATATTTAGGTGGTACATTCCTGTTGATAACAGGCTGTGTCGATCCAGTTGAACCATGATATTACGAACAGTCTGCAAAATATCCATCCAGATGGAGTGTTCATCTTAGCGGGTGATTTTAACCAAGCCAATCTCAAAACTGTGCTCCCCAAATTCTACCAGTTTGTTAAATTCCCAACTAGGGGGAGAAATACATTGGACCGTGTTTATTGCAACATAGCAAATGCTTATACAGCATCACCTGCCCCCCATCTTGGCAGGTCGGATCACATTTCTTTGTTCTTAGCTCCAGCATACAAACCTCTTATCACCAGGATTAAGCCTACTTTGCATACAATCAGAGTTTGGCCTGTAGGAGCCACAATGAGACTACAGGATTGTTTTGAGGACACAGATTGGGATTTGTTTAAACAGGCAGCTACAAAGGAAAATCACACAGACTTAAACATATATGCCTCCTCTGTCCTATCCTATATTAAATTTTGCATGGACAATGTCACTGATACCAAAATCATTCGGACCTTCCCAAATAGGAAACCATGGATAAACAGAAATGTCCAAAACCTTTTGAATGCACGTGACATTGCTTTCCGAAAGGGAGGCCCAGAGGAGTACAAAACAGCCAGGTCCAATCTGAAGAGGGGCATTAGGGAGGCGAAGCACTGCTACAAGACAAAGATAGAACATCATTTTACAAGCTCTGATTCCCGACGCATGTGGCAGGGTATCAAGTCCATTACGAATTCTAAGAGCAACATCTGTTCTATCAACACCGAAATTCTTTCTCTCCTGATGACCTAAATTATTTTTTTGCACAATTTGACAAAGACAATGAGCTGCCTATCATCAAATTAGCCCAGCAAGTGGCTCCATCATGTTCCCTGATGCTGAGAGCACATGAGGTAGAATGGGCCTTAAACCACATTAATCCCCACAAAGCAGCTGGCCCTGATGAAGTTCCTGGAAAAGTCCTTAAAAAACTGTGCTAAACAGCTGAAAACAGTGTTTACCAGTATGTTTAACAGCTCACTAGAGCAGGCCATTTTCCCCACTTGCCTGAAGTCCTCCACAATTGTCCCAATTCCAAAACAGGCAGGGGTAAAGACCTTAAGTGATTATCGCCCGGTGGCTCTCACTCCTATCGCTATGAAGTGCTTTGAACAACTTGTCCTCAGGCACATGAAGAGCAAGATCTGCATCCCCATGGACCAATACCAGTTTGCTTATAGAGCACATAGGTCGGCTGAGGATGCCGTGTCACTTACCCTTCACACTGCGCTGTCACACTGGAGCAGAGAGACAGCTACAGTATGTGCGGATGCTGTTCATTGATTACAGCTCGGCCTTTAACACCATCCATCCCAACAAGTTGGCAACGAAACTGAACAACTTGGGTCTCAGCTCACACCTGTGCAACTGGATACTGGATTTTCTTACAAAAAGACCACAAGTCGTACGCATGGGCAAGCACTTCTTTTCATCCTTAACACTAAACACTGGGGTACCGCAAGGCTGTGTGTTGAGCCCTCTCCTGTACTCCCTCTTCACAAATGACTGTAAACCTATTCACAATACCAATACCATTATAAAATTTGCAGATGACACGACCGTGATAGGCCTGATCTCCAACAATGATGAAACAGCCTATAGGAAAGAGGTTGAGAACCTAGAGAGATGGAGTAAGAACAACAACCTCATACTCAATACCAAGAAAACAAAGGAGCTAATTCTGGATTTTAGGAAGAAGAAACAAAATGGACACCATCCCATTAGCATTAATGGTGGAAACGTGGAGATAGTTCAAAGTTTCAGATTCTTGGGAGTTCATATTAGTCAGGACCTGTCATGGATAAAAAAAACACAACAGAAATGACCAAAAAAGGCCTTCAGAGGCTTTATTTTCTGAGGAGTCTGAAGAAAGCACAACTCCCAAAACAGCTGCTAGTCAATTTTTACAGGAGCAGCATAGAATTTGTTATCACATACTGCATTACAGTGGGGTCCTCCGGCTGCTCTTCTGAGGACAAGAAGACCCTCAAGCGCATCATCAGAATGGCTGGCAGAATCACTGGTACTCAGCTACCATCACTGGAGGACATCTTCACTGCTCGCTGCAGCAACAGGGCAAAAATTATCTGCGGGGATCCAACTAACCCCGGCCACAGCTTTTCATTCCCCTACCCTCTGGTAGGCGTCTTAGAGCCCTACATGCCCGCACCACTAGGCTGAAGAACAGCTTTTACCCCAAAGCAATCAGTCTCCTAAATGCTCAGAGACTATTGCCCCTTCCAAGGATAGAAACTACCACAGACTGAAAGTGACTGCTGCATTCATGACCCCATGATGATCTCTTGTCTGCAGTGGTGTCTGATCAGTGTGTATATATACTCATAAACACTTCCTACTTTGATCTTGCTATATATATGCTGTGAACTGTGAATAGTAATGCTTTCTAGTGCAATGTTTTGTGTTGTTTTTCTAGTGTAATACTTTAGTTTAAATGTCAGTTCTTGTTCCTCTGTCCATGGCATCTAGGATTGCTCCAAACAACATTTCAATGTATTGTACATTGTATTACATTGTATTGTACAGTGACAATAAAGGCATCTTATCTTATCTTAATAAGATTAGCACATGTACTCGTACCACTCGCTGTAGTGCCAGCAGTCATGCAGGAAGGATGCAGGGATACCAGCGCTGGCACTATAACAGACGAGCGAATCTAGCGCGAGAGGTGTGGGGTACGAGAACATGTGCCGATCTTGTTTAGGCTACTTTCACACTAGCGTTCAGGGCTCCGCTTGTGAGCTCCGTTTGAAGAGTCTCACAAGCGGCCCCGAACGCAACCGTCCAGCCCTAATGCATTCTGAGTGGATGCGGATCCGCTCAGAATGCATCAGTCTGGCAGCGTTCAGCCTCCGCTCCGCTCAGCAAGCGGACACCCAAACGCTGCTTGCAGCGTTCGGGTGTCCGCCTGGCCGTGCGGAGGCAAACGGATCCGTCCAGACTTACAATGTAAGTCAATGGGGACGGATCCGTTTGAAGTTGACACAATATGGCTCAATTTTCAAACGGATCCGTCCCCCATTGACTTTCAATGTAAAGTCTGGACGGATCCGTCTGAACAACTTTCACACTTAGAATTTTTTCTAAACTATAATGCAGACGGATCCGTTCTGAACGGATCCAAACGTCTGCATTATAGGAGCGGATCCGTCTGTGCAGACACCAGACGGACCCGCTCTGAACGCAAGTGTGAAAGTAGCCTTAACCACCTTCTTGAACAGGTGACTATTCTGTCAAAACCTCTGTGTAGAGAACCGGATTCTTACCAGTGGCGTACCTGCAATAGAGGCAGATCACATTACTGTTATGGGGCCCAGTGGGCCGACATGGAACTTGTTCTACTCTTCCCAACTTGAAAACACTGCATTTTCATGTAGCTGTCACTAGGGGGAGATTATTACAGCTTCAATTGTAGTTGTATTAATTCCTATTCAGCTCCCCCTAGTGGTGGCTGCAGGTAGACAGCTTTGTAATAGAAGAGAAGCAGGATATTTATCAATGGATTTTTGCCAGTTTTCTAGTTTAAATACAATGAGAAATATGATGTTCAGAATAAGCGCCATATATTTGAAGCACCTGTTCCAAAGGACAAAGGCAACTTTTTTTAAAATTCATATTAAATTTAAATTTCTTCCACTCCACTCCAATGATTCTTACTTTTAGACTGTGTTGGTACAAGCTCCTCAATTCAATATTTTATATTTGCACATACAGTATGTATAATTTTCCGCCAGTGAAACTGACGAGTTGAAAAAAGTCAGGAATTAAGACGCTACAAATACCTAGACTGAGGGGGCTGCTGCCCTGTCTAAGCTCTGTGGTTCTTTTTCGATGTGTTCCTGCACACCAATGCCCCTGGACACTTGTTTTGCAGGTAACTGCATTGCAGTCCCATTCACTTTATTAAATCTGTGTTGCACAGCAGCTAGCCAGCAGTGCATCTATGCAAAAGCCACAAGGGGGCCTCAGTGCGCTCATTCTCTAGATTGGTGTGGTGGCCGCTCCAAAACGTTATGAAATATTTCAGCAACATGCCATAACATTTAAAGATGGAATTACAATTGAAGGACAATTTAAAGAGTGACAGCATATTGTTGGGATATGACATTACTTTGTCATTGATGGAATCTAACCTGTAGGGCTTTCATGATCCTGAGCGTGAACGGACCAAGGCCCCTTTGCGTGTGTCCTCCACTTTTTTTTTTTAACTCAGTGTAATTTTTTTATTGAGTGTACAACATTGGAATCATAAACATATCAGTATACATCGGCATGTACATATTTACATAGTACAATATATTGCAGTTTTGTTTTCCTGCTACACACTCAAACATTTTTTTTCTTTTATTTGACATGTTTGGAGATCATACATTACACTTTATCTAATATTAATACACCAACAACCCTAAACTCCCCCCCGCCCCCCCCCCTCTATAATTAAATGGTGAGACAACCATCCCTATAAATTGAGTCCGAGCATTCCTGCTATATGTAGAACCCATCCAATATCTCCACTGTTGCTTCAAGGCCCTCTTTTGCAGACTCCTAAAACACCCCCTTTCACCCTTACTTCTTCTAGCACCAGGTCACCAGACAAAGGTTACTGCAGCCTCCCAATCCCAGAGATTTGATCCCTAAGACAGTCTTCCGCAAGCGCCTGTGATACCAAGCTTGGGTCAGTTAACCAGCCCGTCCAAATAGACCCAAACTTATGTGGACATTTCCTTTTCAGGTATATTCCTCTTTCATACCGCAAGATATTATTCAATCTATTAATATATTCCCAGCTTGTGGGCGTGTTATGTTCTGTCCAGTGTTTGGCTATCAGAATACGAGCTTGGAATAACATTCTCTGTATACATATAGACATAGCACTGCCCCCTGCATCCATCTCTTATTGCCCAAGAAGACATGTCCTGGGAACACATGAAATGTCTATCTGCGTCACTCTTTTAATAAGTCGTATAATCTCTTTCCAGAATATTCCTAGTTCAGAGCATTCCCAGAACATATGCATCAAGGAGGCATTTTCCGTTTTGCAACGAGGGCAACATGAGTCTGAACGAACACCTATCTTATACAGAAGGGCAGGGTTCTTATACTCCCTGTGTATCATATATTGCTGAGACATGCGCTGCGCCTCATTAACTGTTAACCTGGGTGTTAGCGACAATGTGTCATTCCATTGCTCCTGGGTGATTACACCTACATCACGCACCCATTTATCTTTGACCGGAAGGGGCCCTGGGGAAGTAATCCCCTCATTCATATGCCTATATAACGATAAAATCAGCCCCCCAGTACCCCCGGGACTCAGTAATTGCTGAATGACTATGGGGGTAGGTTAAATTTGTTTACTTTCTGTAAATTGCGCCTGATACGCATACCTCAGCTGTAAAAATTGATAGAATGCCGTTTTTGGGAGATCAAACTCCCGCTGTAGTTGTGCAAATGATTTCATACCCCCACCCTCCTGAATGTGGCGTATACAGAGAACACCCTTCTTTTCCCACGGAGAAAAGCCCTCCAGCCTGAATATTTCAGGTAAGCTCGGATTACGCCACAAAGGTGTATACCGTGGACTCCCTTGAGACCAAGCGTGTCTTTAAATTTAGACCATACTTTAAAGATCAGGTACAGAGTAGGCAGATTCTCGGCCCCCGGCATTTTTCCTATTTCCGCTATAGAGAAGGGTATGGCCTGCTTTGCAAGGGAAGAAACTATCCTTGCTGACGGTCCCGCCCCGTCCTGTTGACCCCAACCCTTCAAGTGTTGTAACTGGCCGGCCCAAAAATATATCCAAGGGTTTGGTACCGAGAGGCCTCCCTCCTCTTTGCCTCTTTGCAACGTCTCTAATCTAATTCTAGGTTGCTTTTTCTTCCATATAAGGGACCGAAAGAGACCCTGAACCTTATAGAATATTCTTTGGGGTATCCAGATGGGGGAATTATGCAAGATATACAGCAATTGGGGCATCAGGATCATGTGTCCTCCACTTTTAGTGGACAGGAGCACTGATGTGTAGGGAACTGCAGCACTGCTCCTATCATTTGGAGTGGCACAATGTTCCCTTCACAGTGGGTAATTTTGCTTGTAGAACCATGGTGTTGCTGGCCAAATTGTTCCAACAATTAACTTTCCATTTGAAAACCCTGCCTGCCATGCGTGGCTGTGATTTTTGGCTTTTCTACCCTGATGGCACTGACAGGTGAAGTGAGTAACATTGACAATGCCACCTGTCAAGGAGATGGATATATTAGACAGCAAGTGAGTAGTAATCCCCCTAAGCCAGGGATTAGGCACTTATATATATATATATCGCTGACATATTCCGCATATTAGTATCACGCTGTCCCCCAATGGGGCTCACAATCTCAAAGTTCCCTATCAGTATGTTTTTGTAGTGTGAGAAGAAACCTGAGTACCTGGAAGAAATCCACGCAAACATCGGGAGAACATACAAACTCCATGCAGATGTTGTCGTTGGTTGGATTCGAACCTAGGACTCTAGCGCAAACCACTGAGCCACTGTGCTGCCCATTAGGCTACGTTCACACAAATGTGAAAAATGGCTGTGAGGGCAATTTAAGTAACGCAAATCACACAGCAATTTTTCTAACCAGTTGAAGTCTATGGGGCTATACACATGGACACTTTTTTAACAGCCAATCAATAGCGGCCAGACGGTCCCCACTAAAATCGATGGGACCGTTTTTAATGGCTTTTTAGACAGGAGTGCACCTGCCTAACGGACATTTAAAACTGGTACACTTTGTTAAAAAAAAAAAAGCCATTCAAGAGTTAACATAAAATACCTCATTCATCTGCACGGATTGTTAATCAGGTCTCCATCAGGCGGGGCATGATGAACAACAGGGTTTTATTCAGCAATAACACACAACATATGAATATAACTTTCAGTAAGATCAGAATCTCAGCACATCTACTTCTGGCTTTCTTCTCTCTCAGCTCTCTCTGTACATGTACAGCAAGGCTCCGCCCATTCCTGCCTTTTCTCTTTACCAGTACCATATTAACAACATAACACTGTGTCTGGACAGGCAATCACATAATGTAGTTGTTACAATACACAGAGTAATATGCATTATTCCAACATGGACACTGGCTGCTTAATGTAGGCTTCAGGACCTGACATATGACATCATCACGCTGGGAGTGCAGGTCCAGTTGCCTTCAATGAGTGTGCAAGTGGATGAGGTGAGTATATATACAGTAGTGTTAAAAAAATAGCAGTGAGTTATCCAGTTTATGTTACTACTTTACCAGGGGCGTAACTAGAAGTGACTGGGCCCCACAGCAAATATTTGTAAGGGCCCCTCCAGCGCGCTTCGCACCTCCCTCCTCCTGTGTAAACCCCACTCCTTTGGCACAGTGTAGCGGTATACTGTATATTGTGTGGCACAGTGTAGAGGTATACTGTACATTGTGTGGCACAGTGTAGAGGTATACTGTATATTGTGTGGCACAGTGTAGAGGTATACTGTATATTGTGTGGCACAGTGGATGCTGTATGTGTATAACATAAACATATTTCACATGAAAACTTACAGTTACTTGGCTTGGCCCTTGGGGATCTCGGACGCCACTTCAACACATGGCCGGGGGCTCGGCGGAGCTGATGTTGTGCTTTATCCTAATAAGAAAGATTTCATAATAAGGATTTGGAGAAGGGGCAGAGGAATAGCAGAGCAGGGAGAGGCTGGTGCTGCTACTAGGGGGTCATACCATGGGGGAGTAATAAAGCCCACTATAATGCCCCCCCCAGTAGTAATAATTCTCCTTATAATGTGACAGTGCAAAAATACAAAATCAAGTGCCTCTCTCCCCCCCCCCCCATGTCCCAGTATCATAGTGCCATCTTCCCCCCCAAAAAATGTGCCAGTATCAAGTGCCTCCCGCTCCCCCCATCCCCCATGGCAGTAACAGTCAGGTATTAAAAAAAAATAATAAACACTTCTACTTACCTCCATGTCAGCGATGCGATGCAGCCTCTTCCTGTGCCCCACCCTGTATGTCCATATATGGAGTCAGTGCTTGTATTTCAGAAAAGGAACCCACGACCTTCTGTATCAGAGGCAAAGCACCTAACCACAAGACCATAAGAGCTGCCTTGCTGCTGACTGAAAAAATATGACAGCTGCTCATATATAGAGATATAGCAGAGCTGAGTGTGCTGGGACAGCTGTCATATAGAGATATAGCAGTGCTGGGTGTGTTGGGGAAGCTGTCATGTGTATAGATGTACACTTAGCCAGCTATAGCAGTAGAAGTCTCATATTTTTTCAATCAGTTGCAATGCAGCCTTTATGGCTGTGAGGGTAAATGCTTTGCCACTGATACATTGGAGGTTGTGGGTTTGAATCCCAGACACAACAGGAGACTTTAGGAGACAGTAAGATTAGATCACATTAGCGAGGGGGGCCTGGTCACCTGCTGCTGTGAATCGATATTTAACTAACTTGAAAATAAACTGTCACACACGCTGCCTGGCGCCGGGCCCCGAAGCAGCTGCTTCCCCGGTATTTACACCACTGTACTTTACAGAAAGTAAAGAAAAAGGAATATTATGCTGTTAAAAAAATAGCAGTGCCAGCATTTTTCTTTTAAAACTCAAAGATATTATGTATAAACAGAAAAAAAAAATTAAAATACATTTTACTTATCTTTGAATTACTGAACTAATATTTAGTGGCATAACCATTGTTTCTGAGAACTGCTGGACATCTGGGTTGCATGGAGTCAGGGGTAAACCACCAATAAAGCCAGGTGAGGCGATCGCCTCAGGCAGCACCAGGAAGGGGCAAGAGGGGGGCAGCGTAAGGGCCATGGGGAATGAGCTCTTTCGTTGTGGCAGGGGTTAGGTTAAATAAATTAGCATGGGGGGGCGCCGTTTCAGTTTTCGCCTCAGGCAGCAGAAAGGCTAGGTGTACCCCTGCATGGAGATGATCAACGATTGGACTACATTCCACAGATCTTCAGCTTTTTTTTTTGCCTCATAAACCGCATTTTTTATGTTCTCTATGGGATTAAAATCAGAGGATTAGGAAGGCCACTCCATTACCTCAATCCTGTTTGTCTGTAACCAAGATGTTCATTTACTGGTGTTTTTCCGGTCATTTCTTCTTCGGCATAGGGCAACATGATCACTAAAGATAAGCGAATTTTTTTAAAATTCGATTCGGCCGGTTCGCCAAATTTTTCGATAAAATGCGGTTCGATACAATTTTTTTTCGCAGCGAATCACATTAAAAAACGGCTATTTCCTGGCTGCAGAGAGCCTTTATAGTGGTGTAGAACACTCATAGGGAGTCTGCTGTGGTAGTAAAATAATACTGTGAGTCAGTATGACATGCAGATGACAGCCGTCGCTCTTAGAATCACTGCACACTTCACTTATTTGGGCAGTCACGGGGTCAAAACTGACCAAATAACTCAAGTATGAACTCAGCCTTACAGATCGATGTTAGCGCCAAGAAGAAGCGCACTCCTTTTACACCCTCGTCAGCTGATTCCACATAGATGTCTACAGGACCTGTTCTATTAAATGCTTATGCAAGTAGAGCCCCCTGACAGAGTGGAGAGGGTGTCAGCAGTAAGTTTGTGTAGACGTCACTGATTATTTTGCCCTTCCTCTGATCCGTCAGAACAATAACCCACAAAAAACGGATCCTGTCTGTCGAGCATCCACCTTCACTCGGTCAGCATTTAGTCACTAATCCATCAGTATTGCTAATGCCCAAAAAAACAGGAGTGGATCCAAAACAGAGATGACACGTGAATGGAATATTTGCATGTCTTCTGTGCTTTGTACCCAGTCCTGCTTTGGGCTACCAAATTACATGCCAATTCTGATGGGACCATACAAGCCTTACAGCTGCTAAACAGACAGGATCCGTTCTGCATCTCATTTTTCAGACTCAGAAGAAGGGTCAAATAATTGATGATGTCAGCCAGGCTGAAAGGCAAAATAGTGGCCAGAGATGACGTGGGTAGGGTGGGAACAGCATAAGAAGTCCACATAGTACCCCTATGACATAGTGGTGAGGTGGAAGCAGCATGATGAGACCACAGAGTGGCACAATGACAGAGTGTGGAGGTGGCGGCAGCATCAGGAGGCCACAGAGTGGCACAATGACAGTGTGGAGGTGGCGGCAGCATCAGGAGGTCACAGAGTGGCACAATGGCAGAGTGTGGAGGTGGCGGCAGCATCAGGAGGCCACAGAGTGGCCAAATGACCGAGTCTGGAGGCGGCAGCATCAGGAGGCCACAAAATGACAGTGTGGAGGTGGCAGCAGCATGAGGAGGAGGCCACAGGGTGGCACAATGACAGTTTGGAGGTGGTAGCAGCAGCATCAGGGGGCCACAGAGTGGCACAATGACAGTGTGTAAGTGGCAGCAGCAGCATCAGGAGACCACAGAGTGTCAAGGTGACAGTGTGGAGGTGACAACAGCATCAGGAGACCACAGAGTGGCAAGGTGACATAGTGTGGAGGTGGCAGCAGCATCAGGAGACCACAGAGTGACCCGGTGACAGAGTGGGGAGGTGGCACCAGCATCATCAGACCACAGAGTGACAAGGTGACATAGTGTGGAGATGACAGCAGCAACAGGAGACCACAGAGTGGCAAGGTGACATAGTGTGGAGGTGGCAGCTGCATCAGGAGACCACAGAGTGACCCAGTGACAGAGTGGGGAGGTGGGTGGCAATACGAGTACCAGCTGAAGATGGTGGGTGAAAGAAGGAGCACTTGGCATCAGATGTGGGGCATCAGGCAGGTGTCAGCATCAGAATTGTAGCTGAGGCAGGTAGCCAGAAGAAACCGGTCTCTTTTGTCAAAGTGTTGGTGTGGCACCATGGATGATCTAGTCTGATGCATCAGGAATTGGTGGGTGGAAATCCTGGCTGATCCGTGCCTGATTCATCTTGACAAAGGTCAGTCTCTCCACATTTTGGGGTAGACAGGCGAGTTCTTCTTGGGGTAACTATGGCCCCCGCCGCTCTGATGCCACAATACTGGCCGGGCAGGACAGCTTTTCCATGGCAAACTCTGCTAGTTGCGGCCACAAATCCAGTTTGGCTGCCCAGTAGTCCAGCAGATCTTTAATGTGGGGTGGCAGGGTGCTGTCGAAGTATGCCAATACCTGCTGGTTCAGGTCCTGCTCCAGGTCTAGCTGTTGCTGCTGGTGAGTACTTTCTTCACTAGGCGGGTGGAGAAATCTGCTCATCAGCGACTCTAGACTCAAGTAGCTGCTAATAGAGCAGGAACTGCTCCTACCCCCCCCCACCCTGCCACAGCAGCCACGGCAGTGGAACGTGAGTGCAGAGGGCCCCCCGGTCAGACCTGCGAGAGGATGGACGATAGCGCAGATAGACAGCGGCCAACTGACTACATAGGATGTCTCTATAGTAGTTCAGTTTGTCCTCCCTCTCAGCGGGTGTAAAAAAGGCCCGCATTTTGGACCAGTAGCGAGGGTCACAAAAGGTAAAGAGCCAGAAGTCATCCCTCTGCCGAATGGCGACAATTCGGCTGTCACTACGCAAGCAAGTGAGCATGCATCGGGCCATTTGTGCAAGTGACTCGGAGGGACTCCCTGCCTCCATCTCCACTACATACTGCCAAGGTGTGTCTGGGTCCTCTGCCTCGTCTTCCTCGTCGCCCTGTAGTTCCTCTGGCTGCTCCTGTTCCTTTTCTCCTGTCACTTGTGTGTAAAAACCACTCATTTTGCTACACATTGCTTGTGCTCCAATGTCCTCCTCCTTTTCTCTCCTCCTCCAGTTCAGCCCCCACAGGGCTCATGTGGCTGTGAGATCTAGGCACCACGTCTCCAGTCCCCTGACCAGCCAGATTTTTCAGCATGTGTTCCAGGACATGAAGCAGTGGAATGACGTTGTTCATCTCGTAGTCCTGGCGACTGAAAAATAACGTGGCCTCTTCAAAGGGCCTGAGCAAACGGCAGTGGTCACGCATGAACTGCCACTGGCTGACATCAAAGTTACACAGGGGAGTACTCCTGTCCGTTTGGATCATCAAGAAATCGTTTATGGCCTTTCTCTGTTCGTATAGTCGGTCCAACATATGGAGGGTGGAATTCCAACGGGTGGAAACATCACATATCAGCCTATGTTGGGGGATGCCGTTCTGCCGCTGCAGCTCAAAGAGGGTGTGCTTTGCAGTGTACGAGTGGCTGAAGTGCATGCAAAGTTTTCTGGCCATTTTTAGGATGTCTTGCAGATGACAACCAGATTGAAGACATGTGCCATGCAGGGCGCATGGCTCAGCCCTCCTTGACGCAGCGCCGACACCATGTTCTTCCCATTGTCGGTCACCATGGTTCTGATTTTGAGTTGTCACGGAGAAAGCCAGGGTTCGATTTCTTGATGAAGGACACAGAGCTGTTTCTCCCCTTTGTGACTCTGTTCACCCAGGCAAAAGAGGTGTGGAACAGCATGACACCGCCGTGCACTGCATATGTGGTAAGCTGGAGGAGCACTGTGAATTGTCCCTGCATTGGAGGCTGAGGACACGCTGGAGGATGAGGAGGTAGAGGCGGACATTGTCGCAGGACCAACGGCGTGAGAACGTGGAGGCGGAAGCGTCGTCATCTGGCCAAGTTGCTGGTGTGGCTGGGCAGGAACCACATTTACCCAGTGGGCCGTAAAGGACATATACTGTCCTTGACCATAGTTACAGCTACTGACAAAATTTCCCCAAAAAAGCTGTATCACAAACAAATTTCACCACTGAATGGCTAATCGACATAATTCGGTTCATACAGAAGAAAGTCTACAATCACCCATCAATTTTCCCCATAAAAGCTGTTTCACAAACAAATTTCACCAATGAATGGCTAATCTACGTAATTCGGTTCATACAGAAGAAAGTCTACAATCACCCATTAATTTTCCTGTATTCTTTTTCCTATTAATAAACCCCCAAAAAATAAATATAACAATCACAATTCACCGCAGAACGGATAATAGGACGTACGTATCCATCCTATTAATACAGCCTTGTAAATGGCTGTAGTACAATGGAACTTTACCGCTGAATGGCAAATATTTTTTTCCACTAATACACAGCAAAAAGGGCTGTAGTTTTCTCACTTGAACACATAATGGCTAATAAGCCCTTTTTCTTTTTCCCCACTAGTACACAATAAAAAAGGGCTTTAGAACATATCCGCAGAACGGCAAATATATATAATTTTTTGCCACTAATACACGCCAAAAAGGGCTTTAGAACATATAACTGCACCAATGAACGTCAAATATATTTTTCTTTTGCCACTAATGCACAACAAAAAGGGCTTTAGAGCATATAACTGCACCATTGAACGGCAAATAGGCCCTTATTTTTTTCCACTTATACACTCCACAAAAGGCTTTAGAACATATAACTGCACCGCTGAACGTCAAATATATTTTTCTTTTGCCACTAATGCACAAAAAAAGGGCTTTAGAGCATATAACTGCACCATTGAACGGCAAATAGGCCCTTATTTTTTTCCACTTATACACTCCACAAAAGGCTTTAGAACATATAACTGCACCGCTGAACAGCAAATATATTTTTCTTTTGCCACTAATACACAACAAAAAGGGCTTTAGAACATAACTGCACTGCTGAACGGCAAATATATTTTTCTTTTGCCACTAATACACAACAAAAAGGGCTTTAGAACATAACTGCACTGCTGAACGGCAAATATATTTTTCTTTTGCCACTAATACACAACAAAAAGGGCTTTAGAACATATAACTGCACCGCTGAACGGCAAATATATATTTTTTTGCCACTAATACACGACAAAAAGGGCTTTAGAACATATAACTGCACCGCTGAACGGCAAATATATTTTTCTTTTGCCACTATTACACGACAAAAGGGGCTTTAGAACATATAACTGCACCGCTGAACGGCAAATATATTGTTCTTTTGCCACTATTACACAACAAAAAGGGTTTTAGAACATACAGTATAACTGCACCACTGAACTGCAAATATATTTTTCTTTTTCCACTACTACACAACAAAAATGGCTTTAGAGCATATAATTGCACCGTTGAACGGCAAATAGGCCCTTATTGTTTTCCACTTATACATACCACAAAAGGCTTTAGAACATATAACTGCACCGCTGAACAGCAAATATATTTTTCTTTTGCCACTAATACACGACAAAAAGGCCTTTAGAACATAACTGCACCGCTGAACGGCAAATATATTTTTCTTTTGCCACTAAAACACGACAAAAAGGGCTTTAGAACATATAAATGCACCGCTGAACGGCAAATATATATTTCTTTTGCCACTAATACACAACAAAAAGGGCTTTAGAGCATATAACTGCACCGTTGAACGGCAAATAGGCCCTTATTTTTTTTTCCACTTATACATTCCACAGAAGGTTTTAGAACATATAACTGCACTGCTGAACGGCAAATATATTTTTCTTTTGCCACTAAAACACAACAAAAAGGGCTTTAGAGCATATAACTGCACCGCTGAACGGCAAATATATATTTCTTTTGCCACTAATACACGACAAAAAGGGCTTTAGAACATATAACTGCACCCCTGAACGGCAAATAAAAAAAAGATTTGTGCCAATAATGCACGGCAAAAAGGGCTGTAATTTTCGCACTTCACCACACAACGGCTAATAAGCCCTTTTTTTCCCCACTAGTACAAGCAAAAAAATGCTTTAGAACATATAACTGCACCGCACAAGGGCAAATAACACGTAGAAATATTTCCTTGTAATAATCCCTGTTAAAGGCTGTATCAAACAGCACTTGCATCCCAATAACAAGAACGGTTTGCTGGAATTACAGAGCTGTATAATGGCAATTTGGATCCCTAGTCAGTGCAGCAAGGTGTAATAGGATTGTTCCTATTACCCAGGCTGTAACCTCCCCTTCTGAACCCTGTTCTACATAAAAGCTGTGAAATGATTCCTGCCTATCCTTTGCCTACACCTTGAATAATCTTTCCCTGAACTTGTAAATCGTTTTTTTTAGCACAATGAAGTCTTTCCTAGCACTATCCCTAGAGCCCAAGATGGCTGAGGCTATTTATAGGGCTGTGACATCACAGGGATGGCTGGCTGCTGATTGGCTGCATGCATGGCATTATGGGTGATCCCGCGTTCCCAGAGATTCTTGCTCCAATGTCTGTCACGCCCCATTTCCCCAGTGTTTCAGAAGGAAATGCACTATAACCAACAACATTTGCCACAATCATACCTTAAATAAGGACCAAAATTAACATCTGTTATTCCATAGAAAGAATTACTTCACCAATTTAACTCCTCTCTGCTATTATTTTAAACAAGCCCCTTTTTATTCACAATTCAATTACTCAGAAATAGCGACATGCATGTCCTAATTGTTTTTTTTTTTTTTTCCTGTTAGGCCCCTATCACGCGAACGATACGGCTTAGGTCCGGATGCGTTCAGGGTGCGTTTAGTGAAACTCCCACCATTTTGCAAGCAAGTTCATTCAGTTTTGTCTGCGATTGCGTTCAGTTGTTTAGTTTTTCCGGGGCAGGGGCAATGCGGTTTGATGCGTTTTTCACGCGCGTGATAAAAAACTGAAGGTTTACAAACAACATCTCTTAGCAACCATCAGTGAAAAACGCATTGCATCCGCACTTGCTCGCGGATGCAATGCGCTATTTACTCAGCCCCATTTATTTCTATGGAGCCGAGGCTGAGTAAAAAATGCCAAATATAGAACATGCTGCTATTTTCACACAACGCAGAACTGTTGCGTGAAAAACAACACTCATGTACACAGACCCATTGAAATGAATGGGTCAGGATTCAGTGCGGGTGCTATGCGTTCACGTCACGCATTGCACCCACACGTGTGAAATGGACCTTACTCTACAACATTTACAAGTAAATTATTTTCTATGTAGCAATATCGCTACTATAAAAAACTGTGATTTATCAAAGTTACATATGTGAGACTGCTAGTTTTTTTAACACTACTATATACAGTATATATATAAATATATGTATATATATATATATATATATATATATATACACTGCTCAAAAAAATAAAGGGAACACTTAAACAACACAATGTAACTCCAAGTCAATCACAGTTCTGTGAAATCAAACTATCCACTTAGGAAGCAACACTGAGTGACAATCAATTTCACATGCTGTTGTGCAAATGGGATAGACAACAGGTGGAAATTATAGCAATTAGCAAGACATCCCCAATAAAGGAGTGGTTCTGCAGGTGGTGACCACAGACCACTTCTCAGTTCCTATGCTTCCTGGCTGATATTTTGGTCACTTTTGAATGCTGCCGGTGCTTTCACTCTAGTGGTAGCATGAGACGGAGTCTACAACCCAAACAAGTGGCTCAGGTAGTGCAGCTTATCCAGGATGGCACATCAATGCGAGCTGTGGCAAGAAGGTTTGCTGTGTCTGTCAGTGTAGTGTCCAGAGCATGGAGGCGCTACCAGGAGACAGGCCAGTACATCAGGAGACGTGGAGGAGGCCGTAGGAGGGCAACAACCCAGCAGCAGGACCGCTACTTCCGCCTTTGTGCAAGGAGGAACAGGAGGAGCACTGCCAGAGCCCTGAAAAATGACCTCCAGCAGGCCACAAATGTGCATGTGTCTGCTCAAACGGTCAGAAACAGACTCCATGAGGGTGATATGAGGGCCCAAAGTCCACAGGTGGGGGTTGTGCTTACAGCCCAACACCGTGCAGGACGTTTGGCATTTGCCAGAGAACACCAAGATTGGCAAATTCGCCACTGGAGCCCTGTGCTCTTCACAGATGAAAGCAGGTTCACACTGAGCACATGTGACAGACGTGACAGAGTCTGGAGACGCCGTGGAGAACATTCTGCTGCCTGCAACATCCTCCAGCATGACCGGTTTGGCATTGGGTCAGTAATGGTGTGGGGTTGCATTTCTTTGGAGGGCCGCACAGCCCTCCATGTGCTCGCCAGAGGTAGCCTGACTGCCATTAGGTACCGAGATGAGATCCTCAGACCCCTTGTGAGACCATATGCTGGTGCGGTTGGCCCTGGGTTCCTCCTAATGCAAGACAATGCTAGACCTCATGTGGCTGGAGTGTGTCAGCAGTTCCTGCAAGACGAAGGCATTGATGCTATGGACTGGCCCGCCCATTCCCCAGACCTGAATCCAATTGAGCACATCTGGGACATCATGTCTCGCTCTATCCACCAACGTCACGTTGCACCACAGACTGTCCAGGAGTTGGCAGATGCTTTAGTCCAGGTCTGGGAGGAGATCCCTCAGGAGACCGTCTGCCACCTCATCAGGAGCATGCACAGGCATTGTAGGGAGGTCATACAGGCACGTGGAGGCCACACACACTACTGAGCCTCATTTTGACTTGTTTTAAGGACATTACATCAAAGTTGGATCAGCCTGTAGTGTGTTTTTCCACTTTAATTTTGAGTGTGACTCCAAATCCAGACCTCCATGGGTTGAAAATTTTGATTTCCATTTTTTTATTTTTGTGTGATTTTGTTGTCAGCACATTCAACTATGTAATGAACAAAGTATTTCAGAAGAAAACTTAATTAACTCATAACTAGGATGTGTTATTTTTGTGTTCCCTTTATTTTTTTGAGCAGTGTATATATATATTATCACACTAACAGAGGGTTGGGGGGTTGCATTAATTACTGAGGGCACAACAGAGAGAAATTATATATTCTGGGGGCATTGGGGGACATTACTTATTCTCAGGGCACCAAGGGGGCCATTCTTTATATTCGGAGGGCATAAAGGGGGTAATTCTTTATATTGCAGGGAACTATGGGAGACAAGTTCTATCTTTTTGCGAAACGGAAGCAAGGAACAGAACACCACAGAAGCACTCCGTAGTGCTTCCATGGGGTTCTGTTCTGTACTTCCGTTCCGCATCTCCGGGTTTGTGGACCTACGGTCGTGTGAATGAGCGCTAAAGGTTATCATTGATTCATGTGGTCTGGCAGTTATCTGTAGGTATTTGTATTGTTGCTTGCCATAGGCATGTGCTCATTTGAGCATTACATGGTTGTGATTCCTATATGATAAGAGATTGATTTTTTCTTTTATTTTATATAAGTGGCTGTCCCTTTCCCATTTTTTGTCCATATGTATACTAAGGGTACTGTAGGGGTTGGGATTTAAAAAAAGAAAAGCCAATGGAATTCATTCATTTTTAATAGCCGTTAAAAAGCTGGTAAAACAGATGGCCATAAAATGGATGCACAAATGGTTGAAAAAGGGTCATGAAAAACTTACAGTGTGACAGTTTTTAATGGCCTTTTTTCACCTTTCATCTGAATGTAGCCTTAAAAAGTAGCAAAATCCAGTTTTGCACCTTTTTAAATACCATTGCAACTAGATTTAGTCACTGGCATTTTTGCACCGCCTACACCTTTTACACTGTCTGCACTTCATCATAAATTAAATGCCTGCTGCTACAGCGCAGGGCCCATCAAGCATGATAGCACATGCCGATCTTGAAAAATCAGGGCCTCAGTTATTAAAGTTGACAGGGGAATGCCTCATATGCCAGTTTTCTGGCATCAAAAGGCCACATTTATTATAATTTAAACCAGAAAACTGGTATAAATTACACCTGAAATCTACACCAGTTCTAGTGTACATACTGCCTGATATGCACCACAACTATTAAAGGGGTTGGCTCAACTTGAGGACCCCAATCTGGAGCAGTTTCCAGAGGTGGGACCCGCAATTATCTGACATTGATAGAATGTCCTAGCAATATGCCGTCAATGGCTGAGATGAGACAACCCCTTCAAGAGGAAAGAGGCCCCGAGGACGGAACTCAATACCAGAAAACTTTAACACAAGTGTGAAAGTACCCTAAGTATACAAATACACAGTATATTTAAAACTCATTCTGACTTTCACCCTTACCTGTAAAGAAAGCCAGACATCAAAGTCAAACTCAGGTGTCAGAGTAAAATATCAAAGTCAGAGTCAGATATCAAAGTTAGGTGCCTGAGTCAAGTATCAGGATGAGTATTTTGCCTCAAACTGACTTTATTTTGATATTTGACCATTATATCTGACCATGTCCTAAAACAAATACTGTAGCAGTGATTAGTACCTTACACAATGTTATGGTGTTAATGTTGCTGCTGGTCAGCGTACAGTATGTAGAAAGTCTCAAAACAAAAGCAACGTTTCCAGAATACAAGCCATAGTTCAAATCTAAGATGTTTATTGCTTCCTTTTAGAATCCATATGGCAACTGGAGTACAATGCAGTCTGCGCGTTTCGACGGAGTGCCTTAAAGGGGTTGTCCGGGTTCAGAGCTAAACCCGGACATATCCCCATTTTCACCCAGTCAGCAGTTCATGCTCCGATGCTCTCCTTTGCCCTGCACTGAATTGAATTTTGTGGAGTTCCGGTGACGTACCTCTCCTTAGGGATGCCGGGCGGAGGCTTCCGCCCAGCAGTGAGCCCGGTGATGTCACCGGCACTGATGGGCGAGCTTTAGCACTGCCCTAGCCTGTAACGGCTAGGACAGCGCTAAAGCCCACCCATCAGAGCCGGTGACATCACCGAACACACTGCTGGGCGGAAGCCATTGCCCGGCAGTGTGTTATCATAAATAAAACAGCCCTTGCCCTGCACAAGGCAAGGGAGAGCATCGGAGTATGAACTGCTCTGATGCACAAGTCAGGGGGGCTGCCTTGGTGAAATTATGGGTATGTCCGGGTTCAGCTCTGAACCCGGACAACCCCATTAATCATGATTGGTCATGATTAAGACACTACGTCAAAATGCGTAGACCACATCATACTCTGGTTGCTGTATGGATTTTAAAAAGGAAGGTATAAACATCTTGGAATTTAACCGTGGCTTGTATGCTGGAATCTTTTCTTTTGTTTTGGAATCTTCCCTGGTCCGGGGTTTCCGTGTACGGCTATGGCAAACAAGGGTGAGCTGAAGTTTTTGTTATTTGCTTGAGTATGTGGAAAGTATATATTATTATAAATAAGAATAGGGATTATAAATAAGAATAGGGCAACAAGTGACAATAATTGTCCATCCAACAGCTAATCTGCTGAATATCAAAACTCGAGAAAAGTGGCACAAACTACTGCCTTATTCTATATTGTGTCTATTATTTCCAGACATTTCTTTCTTGCCTGTTCAATGCAGTATTTATTTACATTCTTTATAAAGAGCAATGACTGGCTTTGACCTTGAAAGAAAATGTTTCCTTCAAAGGAACTGACAGTCAACATAACACACAACAAACAGATCTTCTAATGGCCTGCCGCTGAAACAAAAATCACCTGACTCCTGACTGTCACACAAATCTCCAATTTAGTTCAGACGAAAATATGATCATTGAACATAGTGAATAGGTGTACTGCCCGTAGGGTGGGGACCCACTGTACCAACTAACCAGTTTGGGCTAACTCTAAAGACATTATCCTGGCAGTCGCCTGGTATTCACCCTTTAACCCCTATACAGAGATCTATACTTCATTGCAGGGAAATCACTATCTCTTGAGTGAGTCCCAATGTAGTTGGTAATTGACACATGGGAGTCAGAGATTCTGGTGACAAGCACTGAGGGATCAGGCAAAATACTTAATCAGCAAATCCAAGAAACAAGTCAAAGGCCAGGGCAGACGGCAATGGAGCAATATGGTAAACAGGCTGGGGTCGGGACAGTGGAAGCAGAATTGGTTAGGCAGGCAGAAGTTTGGTACACGGGTAGTCAGACAGAAATTGCACCTTGACTGGATAACTAGGAACTAGGAACCATTGGGAAGGTACCTAAGATACCCAGGGATGCCCGGCCATTGGCTGAAAGTGCATGTGTGTGCTCTAAGAGCAGGTATAGAGGCCTTTGAAGTGGACGTGCAGGCCGCAGCTGGCAAAGGATGCTAAAGTCTGACGACCGTGAACTATAGGGCCTGGAAATCGAAATTTGAAGCCATAATCCACCACCATCTCAAGCTCCCACCAAGGAAGAACTTGACTTGCTTGTCCACTAGTTAGGCCGAGAATCTGCAGAACACATCGAGTCATTAAGAGCGGTTCACGTGGGCCATTCAGAGGAAGGTCTTGGTGCAGCATAGGAGAGACTTGAACAAACTTACGGCAGTTCCAAAGCCATAGAAAATGCCTTATTTTAAAGACATCAAACCCTCCCAAAGATAACTCAAAAAGACAACCACAAGTTCCAGAATCTGAGTATCCTGCTAAATGAAGTGGAATTGGCTAAATCAGACATCCATTTATCAGAACTAAGATACCTTGATACTGCTCACAGCATGAAACCACCGATGTCCAAACACATAGCATGCAGGAAAAAGTTGCAGACCAGGGCTCCAGGTATACAAGAGAGCATAAAGTTTTTCTCTTATTTTGCTAGATTGGTCAGTGACCAAGCTTGCAAGAAAAATGATGCCAGCTTCAACTTTGCTGGACTGACTCCGTTAGCTTTATCATCATCCTCAGGGTATGATAGCACAACAATTAAATGTTAAGACTTAAGTAACGGTATCTGAAAGACTGATGTTCCACTTAAAAGGGTTTTCTAAGATTTTAATACTGATGATCTAACCTCAGGATAGGTCATAAGTATCTGATACGGTGGGGGGTCCAACCCCCACTGATCAGGTGTTTGAGAAGGCACTGGCGCCCCTGTAAGCGTTGTGACCTTCACTGTGCTCACCAAGCACAGTGCAATACATTGTATAGCGGCTGTGCTTAGTATCGCAGCTCAGCCTAATTCACTTCAAGGGGGCAGAGCTGTGCCTAGTCAATGTGACCGACGAACCTGTTCTCACTCAACCTAGGAAAACAGCAAGAAGGCCACACCAATATTGCGAGCACCGCTGCCTTTTCAAACAGATGATCAGCGGGGGTCCAGGGTGTCGGATCCACACATATCAGATACTGACCTATCCATTAACACAAACACACCCTCTACCCTAAGAAGGATGCTACTGCTGCTAAAGAAAGGGACCTCAGTCATATGTTCCCTATCCATAAAAGACCTCACCATCTTAAGGAATGTTATGGGCTCAAGATAAAGGTTATGCAACAGCACAGAGAGACTCTCAAAGAGCTTGTGGTGAGTTTTGAACTTCCTCAAACCACATTGCAAAGGACTATAAGGCTGTCAATAAGAGTGCCGAATACAGTAGTGACAAACATGTTACAGCTATGCATCCTACTCCACCTCTTGACAACTCACAATCCTCAACAGCATCTAACACCATTGCAAAACATTGCATTGAGCTAAAAGCTCAAAATTTAACTACAGCCACTGTCTCCTCTTCATGCATGGAAGTATATGGAAAAGAGACTGGTCCAAAATGTTGCACCAAGATATGTCTGATCAAAGTCAACCTAGAAAGGCAACCTGAGAAAGCCACCGAATGCAGGCCATTATAGATGAACAAAGCAACAGGTCTCTAGCAAAACCTAAATTCTAAGACTTCTTTGATATAAGGGGCCAAGAAATACCATAAACCATCAACACCTGCTTTGGTCATGTAGAGAATTTCAGCAGAATGACCACTGGGTATGTTGTTTCTTTAATTAAGGGAAATACTCACATACCTTAGCCATAATTACTTCAATGTTAACAGAAACCTGATAAAAAATAAAAAAAATCCTACTCTAGAGCCTAGAATCTGCATATCATCATCCCCATTTAAGGCACCAAGCTAATAAAATTCTTCCTATGGACATAAATGCCAATACTCTATGCTTACTTAGGCATCTCAGACATAATCTGAGGGTCTATAAGGAGTGGCAACTATGCAAAGGTCTAGATGGCACCTCATATGCACAGAGACTTGATTTAGGCTGGGTAATTATGAACCATCTAAAGTTAACTCCTTTAAAACGTATGCGCTCAAAAATGGTCGCACAACCAACTTTAAGCCACACTCTTATGCTCTCATCCAGGTACCAGATGTCATTTCTACTCCTTATGATAATGATTTAGGGAGATCAGTGCACAACACAAGATGACAACTAAATAGCCCTGTCTATAGAAGATAAATAGTTTAATAATGGACAGCGGATTCTCTAAAAATGATTATAACCACGTTGAGAGGATTAGGAAGGTCTCTAAGCCTGAACAACTACATTATGTTCCATCTAGAGATGAGCAAACCTTTTGATTTGGTTCATTTCAGGTTTGCCAAATTTTTGAAATAGTTTATTTAGGACCTGAACAGTTTCTACCCTAATCAAAGTTGCTCCAATTGACCTGAAAATCGGTATCTAACATCCTCTAGTCTCCTAGGAAATTATGTTTTCTTTTTTCGTAAATTTCTTTGAAATTCTACTTTTTCTCTCCCCCTTTCTAAGCTCTTGAATGCAATGACAGCAATAGAGAATAATGTCAGAGTGACACGGTCATATATAGCTATGGGTAAACGCATGCTTGATGGCATTAACGAGTAGCGTGTTTAAAAACACACTGCGCTGTCACGTGTGTTATGCTTTTTCATATTCCAAAACTTTCAAAAATTGTCCCTTATTGGGGCAGATGGTGTTTAAACACAGGGTGCTATGGGAAAAAAGAGTGGCTTGTTTGGGGACCAAGCATCCAAAAATTATATCTTCATGGGGGCAGAATGCCTGCCCATATGATACACACAGTATCTGTGGGGTGATCTGAAGAGGGCTGTGCACAGGAGATGCCCTCGCAATCTGACAGATTTGGAGTGTTTTTGCAAAGAAGAGTGGGCAAATCTTGCCAAGTCAAAATATGCCATGCTGATAGACTCATACCCAAAAAGACTGAGTGCTGTAATAAAATCAAAAGGTGCTTCAACAAAGTATTAATTTAAGGGTGTGCACACTTATGCAACCATATTATTTTATTTTTATATTTTTTCTTCCCTCTACCTAAAAGATTTCAGTTTGTTTTTCAATTGAGTTGTACAGTTTATAGGTCACATTAAAGGTGGAAAAAGTTCTGAAATGATTTATCTTTGTCAATTTTTTTTTTTTACAGCACAGAAACCAGACATTTTAACAGGGGTGTGTAGACTTTTTCTATCCACTGTATTTCATACTGTGGGGTGTAATATACTGTATACTGTGGGGTACTATATACTGTAGGGTGTTATATACTGTATACTGTGGAGTATCACTGTATACTGTGCAGAGTGTTGTACACTATACACTATGAGGGGCTGGAGGTGTTATACTATATACATCAATTCAACAAATATGACCCAGATAAATGAAGGGTATTAGGTCCTACTAAACAAAAATTGGCAGCCCTATGGCTGATAGAACCCAATTTACATTTATTCCATAACCTGCAATAATAAAATTACTTTTTATTTCATTAAATTAATAATCCTCTAACCACTAAACACCCAGCCAGCCATTGTAGAGTATTATTCTGTTTGTTTACTTTCACCACTAGTCCCTTTTCTTATGCTTCCTCTTCATTAAAAAAAATCACAATGATTGAACAGTTTACTATCAGCACTGACTATAGCTGTCTTTTAAAATCGCTTCTTACCCTGCCCCCCAAATGTTTTGCCAGATCCCTGATGTCCTCATATACGTGGCATCATTTTCTTTAATATTTACCAGGAAAAACAAACAAACACAGGGCACAATGTGAAAGAGGGGATGATCGGGTAAAATGGAGGGAGGGGACCCACGATTGGTAAACAACCCTGGGCCTATGATACGCTTAATCTGCCCTTGCATGTGGCCACAACAGTAGTGGCAGCAGCAGTAGCATAGCATGTAACATACAAGGCAGTAGAACGGAGGTTTATGGGTAGTAGTAGTGGTGGATGTGTAGCGTTAATAATGGTGGCAGTATTATCAGTGAGGAGTAACAGTAGAGGCGGCAGCAGCCATGTGGTATGCTGGCAACAGACATCTGCTTCCTGAAAGCTGTAGCAAACTGCGTACACAGTGTTTCCTGATAATAAAGTGATTTGGCCTCCCTTTCGGCTGGAGGAAAACATTCTTCCATTTTGCTGTGATAGGAAGGGTCTAAAAGCATTGCTATCCTGTAATCATGAGACTGCTTAACATCAATGATACGCCTGTCAGTGCATAAGCAAGAGTTCCCGAGGAGCCATTTCTTTATGGCTCCGCCCCCACTGAGACAATTGGATGTGGTGGCTAGTGTCATAATCATCATCCCCCCTGCTCCTCCACCTCTGACTCCTCCTCCAGTGGCAGCTCCTCATACCCCTCCTCCCTAGGAATTTCTCCTTTTGGATCTTTAACAGCTACAGGTCAGACAGCAAGATGCGTTAGCTGTTCTTCTTCCATCCCATCCCTTGTTGCATGAACATCTGTTCTAAGATAAATATGAGAGGGATGAGAACTTTCATGCAGCAGTTGTATCCACTGACAAATTTTGAGGCCTCTTCAAAGGGCTTCAGCACGCGACAGGCATCTCTGATAAGCTGCCACTGCCTGACCTCTAAACAACACATGCTCTCTGCTGAGGTGGCCTGGTACATGACAAAATCATTCACAGCTCTACACTGCTTGTACAAATGCTCTACCATGTGCAATGTTCAATTTCAGCAAGTTAGAACGTTGCTGATTAAGTGGTGTAATGGCAGACCGTTCAGTCGCTGCAAGTCCAGGAGACCGTTCATTGCTGAAATGCAAGGACATTCCCTTGGACATTGCCAGCACCTTGTGCAACCCAGTGTACATTTTTAAAAAGTGCTGCATGCCTAGGTTAATCACGAGTGGCATGCAGGGAGCATTTCTTATTTACCTCAGGTCCAGCGATTTGACCAGTTGAGTTGGCAGGTTTGCTGCTTGATGCACTTTAGCAAGTGATTGGCTGTGTGACAACCCTGGCCTCAGATCCAACACCATATGGCAACAATTGATTTGACACATGTGATAGGAGGGAGGAGGAGTGGGAGCAAAGCTCTGACCTGCTGCTGTTGGGGACTGGAGGATGTCCACGGAGGAGAAGGTGGTGGAGGCGGATAAGTGCCTTGTAGGGGAGCCAAGCTGACACAAACGTGGAGGTGTCAAAAGAAACTGACCTTGTTGCTGCCCGCAAAACATTGACCCAGTGAGCTATAAAACAAATGTATTGTCCCTGCCCCTAACAGCTTCTCCAGGTATCCACTGTGGTGTGCACCTTGTTGCGCAGCAACAATTGCAAGGAGCAGCCCACATTCTCCGCCACATGACAGTACAAGGCAGAGAACGCTTTTTGGGAGAAATATGAAGGCTAGGTATCTTCCAGTGAGGCTGAGTGCACGACATCAGCTCCCTAAAGGCAGCAGACTCTACTAAATGGTACGGCAGCAACTGCACTATCAGCAACTTGGCCAGGTAGGAATTAAACTTGCGCACCATCGGATTGCTGGGAGTGTAAAGTTGTTTTCTGGCCATGCATTCCATTAACGATGGCTGACAAAGGATCTGAGAAGGAGGAGTCTTAGCGGGAGAAGCAGTAACTAATGATGACAATGACAAGGACACCGTACTGCATGTGGATGCCGCAATGGAGAGCGGTTGAAGGAGGAAACTCTTGCTGCGGTAGCTGGTGCACACCTCTGTTTGCCTGCTGGATCGGGTGATGCTGCCTCATGTGGTTTAATAGAGTTGTGGTGCTTATGTTCCTGTTTGACTGCCCATGGCTTATTTTATTCTTGCAGAACTTGCACAGGGTAATGCTGTTGTATACTGGCAGTGTGGAGAAAAACTGCAGATAGCTAGAGGCAGCAAGAGGCAAGTTTTCAGCCTAAGGCACCCATAATGTCAGCGGCATCACCAGATCCCGAAGCAGATATAGTCCTGGCTGTTCTTTCGGAGGTTCTGGCTGCACATCGACTCTGCTCTTTATTGCTGCCACTGCCACCACCCTCCTCATCAGATGCTACCTCCTCAGCACCCCGATTTGTCTCCCAGGTCCTGTCCAACACACAATCATCATCGGAGTCCTCACTCTCCCCATCACTTTTAGTGGACTGTGATATAGCATTGTGGGCTCCTTGGCCCCCTCCTGATTACCTGCTCTGCATTTTCCCCAACTGCCATTGTCACTACCACTGCTCCCACTGCCAATACCATGGCTATGGGTGCCACCACCAACACGGCTATGCATGGGGTCCCCCGCCTTCTCCCGATCCTCCTCTTCAGGGCAGTCCAAACTCTGACTGCTCTCACACAATTCAACAGGGAGACTCTCTTGAATATCTGCCATAGGGCATGGGGAGGATTTGTTACCTCTTCTTACGAAAAAAGAAGGCGCCCCAATAGGAAGGGTCAGTGAAGACAGAGAGGATGGTGTAAGAAATATGATTATCGACAATATTAATATTAAATAAGATAATAATATTGAGCAATAAAAATATTCCTACGTACGTTCTAGGGGACAGTCAGCAAAGAAAGCACACCAACAAAAAGTGTATATTTAAAAAAAAGAAAATATATTATATACAGAGTCAATTATCCAACATTAATATTGATAAGACACGAATAAACCAATTACCATAACATAAAAGAAAACCACGTTAAGCAATAAAACAGATATTTTATAAACCATAACCCAGCCTATATATGTGGGACAGAAAAACAATTAAATCACAAAACTATTTCACTAATTCCCGGACAAAAGAATCCTAGACATAAATCACATAAACAAAACCTGTTAACCACAACATTATTACACAATGCATAATAACCATTCAGTAATGTGGAATCATTGAGTTATAGCTACCAGAATAAGGTTCCTTTTTGAGCTCATAGGCCACCTTCCCCCACTCTCTGACCTGTCCTATGCCATATTTTGCCCATGTTTTATACAATTTTTTGGGGATCTTGGAACTCACTCCCCCTCCCATCAGCAAATATTTCCTACTTCAAATGCCGGTTTCGATCTCTGTGTGTTCCCTCCCAATATGCACCAGGAGAATAAAAGGTGTCACATTTTCCCACACCTTGCATATTATGAAAACTCTATTCTCCCGTCATTTGCACATTGTGATGAGATCACACTGACGAGACATCACGACTGGTTGTGATACAATCTAGTATTCCTATTTGAATGGGAGAGTCTGCCTTTTATATTCAATCAAAGCACTCCCCTGTGTGCAAATAATAGGCGGACAAACGAGTCTCACTTTGACTCTATACTTTCTCACATACAATTCAGCCATTCATTGGTATTATGATCAAGCCTATGAGGAAAAAGTTACTCACGCTACAGAAGAATCTTCAATATATTTGTAGCTTAAGGCTAGGTCTACACGACCACATTTGTCGCGCGACAATTTTTATAATGGCAGTCTATGGTGTCGCACTGCAACATGCTGCGACTGCGACGCAACAGTCGCAGAAAATCCGTTTAAGATGTTTTTTTCTGCGACTGTTGCGTCACAGTCGCAGCATGTCGCATGTTGCAGTGCGACACCATAGACTGCCATTATAAAAATTGTCGCGCGACATTGGTGCAACAAAATGTTGCGCGACAAATGTTGCAGTGTAGTTGTGCCCTATCTGTTGCGCGACAAATGTCGTCGTGTAGACCTAGCCTTTTTCTTCTTGATAAAAGACATATATGGCTCACAGGCACTTGTTGTTCAGAGGACGCTGAGCTGTACCACACTAGTTAATGCGCGACATTTCGGGGGTCACGCCCCCTTACACATGCGTGAACATCAGGTGTAACTAGCAGGCTTAAATGCTCAATACCATGGGTGGGGTGTATTTTTATATTATACGCCCTATTTAGAGAAAATAAAATAGTTACAAAATAACTCACAAAACCACCTTAAAATTACAGATGTCATTTAACCCTTATGGTTTTAATGTCTCCATTTTTGTTATCCATCTAGTTTCATGTTGCAATAATTTGCATTTATTCTCATCTGGAGTTGTTCCTGGTTTAACATATTCTAATACAACCCATTTTATTTCATTCCATCTATGTTTCTTTTCCTGACACTGTTGCAACAATGTGGTTTCCTGGTATTTATTTTTTCTTTTTCTATTCTGCTGTCTGTCGCATCCATGCATCTCCTTATGTTAGATTTATGTTCATTTAGTCTCACACCTATTTCCCTTTTAGTTTGTCCTATGTACCACATGTTGCAAGGACACCTCAATCCATATATATTTTTAGTCATACATGTGGCATAATGGTACATAGGAATTTCATATCCTTTTCTTGGATGGTTAATGTTCTGTCCTCTTAAAATTTGTTTACAGTTCATACAGGATAAACAGGGAAACGTACCCTTTCTTTGAGTAGCTAACAAAGTTTGTCGATCTTTTTTATGTATTTTTTATGTTCCCCTTAATTAGTCTGTTTTCTATTGTTCTTCCTTTCCGATATGCAAACCCAGGTTTGTTTTTGAACAGTCTACCATAATTTTTATCATATTGTAATATGTCCCAATATTTATTGATGTTTTTCTAAATTAATATTGCATGACAATCTTATGTCCCTATATACAACAGATGATCTTTAGTATCCTTTTTAATCTTCTCTGGGAATTTGTTAAACTTCCTTTTTTATATTCTCCATCATATTTTTTGGATAGCCTCGCTTAATAAATTTATGTTGTATAAGTTTTTTCCTGTTTTATATAATCAGTATTCTTTTTCGCTATACGTTTTGCTCTTATCAACTGACCTTTAGGTATACCTTTAAAGGTATGTTGGGCATGGTGTCTAGTGTAGAGTAGGGTATTATTCTTATCTGTAGGCTTTGTATACAATGTAGTATCAAAACCTCCTTCACTGTCCTTAGTTATTTCTACATCTAAGAATTGTATAGTCATAGTGTGATAGTGTAACTGGAATTGAATAGATTCATGGCATGTGTTCAGACAGTCAATAAACGTGAGAAGAGATTGTTCACTATCTTTCCTTAATAGGAAAATATCGTCCACATAGTGTAGCCATGTGGATGTACTTTTTAGTTTTCCAGGATTAAAAATAAAATTATTTTCAAACATAGCCATGAAAATATTAGCAAAACTCGGTGCTGCGGAGGACCCCATCGAAGTCCCCCGCAGCTGCAGGTAATATGCATCGTCGAATCTAAAATAATTTTTGGTTAGGACAAATTCCAAGAGTCCATCTGCCCTCAGGATGCCTTAGAAATGTAAATGATTGTAAACACTACTGTAGACATCCTGATTAACAATACATAAGGCTTCTCTACAACGATTGACCCCAAGAATATTAATTAGAAAACCTTTTCATCTGCTACATCAATGACTCCAGAAATCTGATATAGTTCACTCAATTCATTAAATTATAACTCAACACATAAGACATTTTATATGATCATATCTTACAATTGCACTGAAAGGCTTATCTGGGGCTGCAAGGTGGAGGAGCAGGATTAATGCTATGACTGAGGACTGGAGTGAGCCATCAATCTTAACCTCTATCTCCTCAATGAAAATGTTGCACCTTTCCAAAGCCAGGTAGAACTGTTGGCTACTGCTTCTACTATTACTACTACTACTACTACTTCTGGCTGGATAGCCAGTGCTTCTACTACCCACATTCAGGCTCTGGAAGGACAACGCCTGACCCTAGGTCTTTTGTTTGGAACCCTTCTTTATTCCAGACATTTTGCCTAATGTATAAAGTCAAACAAATTATGGAACGGTTTGAAAGTCTGTTTTCTGGATGCAATTAAATGCCCTTCCCTTTCTATAAACACAATGAAGATTCTGCTATTGACAATTTATTTTGGGAATAATGCAGTAAAGCGCCACTAACAGATTTTGGCCTAGTGTCTTATGTGCGTTCAAATACACAGATTCAGAAAAAAAGCTTTCTCTAATGTAAAACACAAGTTGTCAACCTACTATGCGATTATTCCCCAACCCCCTACACCAGTGGTGGGCAACCTTTTTTTTCAACTGAGCCAAATATCGCCAAAACCACGATTGAAATTTCTTTGGAGAGCCACATTTTTAAAACCTAAAATATTGCGTCAACAGTACCAGTGAGGACTATTAGGGCTCATGCACACGACCGTGTGCCCGCCGTTGCCATATTGCAGGTCTCATACGGCGGGTCCGCAATACACGGGCACTGGCCGTGTGCAGCCCGCATCAAGGACCCATTCACTTCAATGGGTCCAGGATCCGGAATATGAGTGCTACAGAGTGCTTCCGTGGAGCTTCTGGCTGTGCCTCCGCACCGCAAAAAAGTAGCGCATGCACTACTTTTTCGCGGTGCGGAGGCACAGCCAGAAGCACCACGGAAGCACACTGTAGCACTCATATCCCCGATCCTGGACCCATTGAAGTGAATGGGTCCATGATGCGGGCTGCACACGGCCAGTGCCCGTGTATTGCGGACCCGCCGTATGAGACCTGCAATATGGCAACGGCGGGCACACGGTCGTGTGCATGAGCCCTAATAGTCCTCACTGGTACACTGGCATCATGGACCCATTCACTTTAGCATGCGCTACTTTTTTGCGGTGCGGGCAGTCGGATGCGGATCGTGAACCCCATTCAAGTGAATGGGTCCGCGATCCTCATGCAGCTGCCCCATGGTCTGTGTCCGTGCATTGCGGACGGACCGCTATTTGCGGTCCAGAGCACAGGCACGGCGCCCTTACATTCGTGGGCATGAGCCCAGAGTGTGTTTTTACATACTTTTATATGTACTTTCTTTTATTTGGATCTTGATTATTATTTCATTTAATCTTTATAATTTTTTACTTTTATTAAACGCACTTATGGGGGATATCTGTGGATGACGCACTTATGGGGGATATCTGTGGATGACGCACTTATGGGGGATATCTGTGGATGACACACTTATGGGGGATATCTGTGGATGACACACTTATGGGGGATATCTGTGGATGACGCACATATGGGGGATATCTGTGGATGACGCACTTATGGGGGATATCTGTGGATGACGCACTTATGGGGGATATCTGTGGATGACGCACTTATGGGGGATATCTGTGGAGGGCGCACTTATGGGGGATATCTGTGGAGGGCGCACTTATGGGGGATATCTGTGGATGACGCACCTATGGGGGATATCTGTGGATGACGCACCTATGGGGGATATCTGTGGATGACACATATATAGCATAAGATGCTATATAAGTGCCCTCCACAGATATCCCCCATAAGTGCCCTCCACAGATATCCCCCATAAGTGCCCTCCAGTAAGTAAAGTAATGTATTAGTGGGGGGAAGGGAGGAGGCACATGAAATACATGAAGCCCACGGGGGCACTCGGGAAAGCGGCATTTGATATTTGCCATTCGGTGTTCTTGGAAAGGAGGGTGACCACTTTTTTGCGCGCAGTAATGGCGGACATATTGCTTAAGACTCATAGTCATTGGTTATTATTTTTAAACTTTTATTTTTGAAGAAAATTTTCCACAGCTCACAGAACATTTTCCACAGCTCACAGAACATTTTCCCTCAGAGCCTATGTTCATTTTTGAGGGCTATTTTCCCTCAGCACAGTTCAGTCATTAATCCCAATTCATCCCTGTTTACTAAAACTTCCCCCGACGTTAGTCTCCACACCTCCCCATTGACTGCGACCTTCATCTGTATTATAAAGTACTGTAGAGGGCCCGGCCAGAGGCTATTCAAAACTCACCGCACGTCCGCACAGTCACTGCCGCCTGCTGCTTCTGAGTGTCTGACTGGGAGGGATCCGGAGATGCACGGAAACCACGACTCCGGGCGGCTCCTCCTCACTCTCCTCTGACACACGTGAGCTGCCTACTGCGCTGCGCCGTGCGCACTGCCCCCGGCACTGTTAGATCACATTTTGAATAGGAGGCGGTGGGGGGGCCGGGGGCCCCCCTGGCTCAGGGGCCCGGTCGCAATTGCGACCGCTGCGACCCCTGTAGCTACGCCACTGCATCTCACCCTCCGTCATGCGCCTGCTGCCCCGCCTGCCTGCTTCATTCATAAAGTGGAAGGAGCAGACAGACGGGGCAGGAGGCGCATGACGGACATTTTGCAAGCTTGAGCGGCGCGATATGGCTGCGCGGCCGCCCACCCGCCAGCCCGCACGAAAGAGCCGCATTCAAGGATAAAAAGAGCCGCATGTGGCTCGCGAGCCGCGGCTTGCCGACCACTGCCCTACACCAATACTTGAACTGTCTGGAGATGTCCTGCAAAAGAGTTGGGACTATTGTTTGATGTGTGTTCACATAGCGATTTAAAGCAGTAGTTGTATTGTGTGATTGTAAAACATCCGTTGCACACTTGCATTATGATTTTATTACAAGACCCGGAGGCTCGTATTGCTATTCTCCTTCTTTACTCTGACCAATAGCAGCAAAGACAAAAATATTGAAACATTTGAACAGCCCCTCCCCATAGTCCTAGTATAACAGGCCACACTTCCTGTAAATCCTCCTCTTTCTTTGCTGCTGACCGCAGAGATAAGTACCTATGATATATGTGGGATTATTATTATTACCTTTATGTAGTTTTTTCCCCCCTTTTTTTGGGTTTATGGGATATACTGTTGTTTCAGGTTTGATTTACAGGCTCTCCCCTATTTCTTGTGCCGTTTAACCCCTTGACACATCTCTGGTGTCCCTGTTATTCAGGAGAACCCCCCTATATACCGATTATCTCCTTTTGGGGTTATGTATCCCCTTCTGTCTGTCCCTTCCTAGTTGGTGATTGTCTTTTTCGCTCTGACTGAGTTTTTCCTCAGTCCCTTCAATCTGCTTGCTCCCCCACGGTCCCCCCTCCTCCCTCGGCTGTTTTTCGCGCCGCGGCTCACCTCTTATCTTGCCGCCGGCTCTCCTGCTTGCTGCGCTTCGCTCCGCCCGAGATCTCGCGAGATCTCGGGCGCTTCCGCTTCCGGTTTTCTCAGTGCGGCGCTCCGGAGTCTCGGCGACACTGCCCTGCATCTGCTCTCCAGCTCCTGTGTATTCGGCGGCCTCTGCTGCTCTCCGGCTCCTTTCCTCTTAAGGTTTTTCAATCCCCACTTTAGCTTCTCCCTGGCTGGGGAAAATCCTCACCAGCGGAGCTCATAGGATAGGATTCTAGTTATAAATTAACCCTATCACTACCAATATTGAGGCAGGCTGTGTTATCATGCCTAATACAAGCCACAGTGGGCAAGGCCCTAGTGAGGAGGACATGCCTCAAGTTGATTTAACCCCTTCTGGGGAAGTTTGTGACACAGTGATGTCCCCTGTGGATCAATCCCTGGCTTTTCAAAACACATTATCAAATGTGATTGCTGCGGCTATGGGATCAATGACCTCTGTCATTTCCCAGTCCATTGCCCAGGCCCTTGCTACCCATCCAGCTGCCTCTCCCACCCCACAGCCCGCTACGGTTTCTAAACCAGCCGGACCAGGGCCATCAGCCTCCAGAAAACGCATGACTGGTGACGATGTTTCCACCAATGTTGGCGCGCTAGGTCCGCGCAAAAGAGCCTGTACGCGTCAGGCAGAACGTACGCGAAACTGGAAATGTGCTAGAGCACAGCAGGATACAGCTTCCGACTGTGAAGTCGGTTCTGATGAGGAGGCTTTAGACGACGCCTATGAGGAGGCAGAGGACGACCCTTCTGGGGTCATAGATTCTAACCCCTTACCTGGGTGTAGCTCCATGGTTTCGGCAGCAGATGTTTTCCCTGCTTCGTTGACAGATCCCTCAGGGGAACCTCTGTTTGACCCGGATTCCCTCCACCACCATCGGTCGGCGGAGTGGTTGCCAATGGATCACGCATCCAAATATTTGGAGGCCCGCGTGCGTTGCCCCCTCTCCAAAGAGGCGCGCAACAAACTTAGGGCAGAATGCCCCAGGCCCATAGTTCCCAACAGGGTTTGTGAGACTCCAGCGGTAGACCCCAAAATGACCCAATTCCTCACCAAATCTGGGTGGAATCCGAGGAAGGGTTTGGAGTCGGCCCTGCGCGCTTGTCAGGACAAGGTCCTGGACATATTTGGCCCCCTGGCAAAGATCTTCGACTTGGCCGAAGCTGCCAAGGCTGAGGGTAGGCAGGTAGACCCTCTAGAGCTGCGCGAGTGGGTGCAGCGCGCAATTTGCGTAGCAGGAAACGTGAACACGTCCCTGGCTATTGAACGGCGCAAGGCCATCCTTTTTAAAATTGAGCCAAAACTCTCCAACTTGGCGCTTACCGAAGCCGGTAAGGAGGCCCAGGGCCTGCTCTTTGGCGAGTCCTTTATCAAGGACTTAGGACGATTCGTCGGTGCTTTTACTGCACTCGACAAAGCCCAAAGTTCAATGAAACGGGTGTTTCATGGTAGGGTCTCTACCAGGGCCGGCAGTTTCAGGGGCCGCCTGTCCGGCCGTGCCCACTTTCAAGCCCGTGGTTCCGGCCGAGGCTCCTTCGCCCAGAGACCTGCATTCCAGGACCAAAGGCGAGAGACACCATCCTTTTTCCCTTCCCGGGGAGGATCCTGGAGACCTAGAGGATACAGAGGACACCCTGGTTCCAGACGTCCCTACGGTAAGACCAATGCCTCATGTCAATTCTTTAACTGTTTGCGTAGGGGGCAGACTCCGGCTCTTTTCTCAAGCTTGGTCACGTATCACCTCGGACCAATGGATTCTTTCCACGGTCAGGGGTTTCCACATAGAGCTGACGTCCTCTCATTTACCCATTCCGCCCCCACACCCTGCAGTGCTGTCGGTAGAAAACCGCTTACTGGTGGACTCAGAGTTATCAGATCTCTGCCGCAAAGGGGCCATAGAGCTGGCACCGGCATCCCCGGGTGCGATAATCAGCAACATCTTCTTGGTGGCGAAAAAAGGGGGCCAGCTGCGGCCTGTCATCAATTTACGCGCCCTCAACGCGTTCGTCAGGTACCGCCATTTCAAGATGGAAGGCATCCATCTACTTCGGGACCTCCTTCAGGTGGGCGATTGGATGGTCAAGTTGGACCTGAAGGACGCTTATCTTACCGTCCCTGTCGAGGACGCGTCCAGGAACCTTCTATGCTTCTCTTGGAAGGACAGGATTTGGCGGTTTACTTGCCTCCCTTTCGGTCTCTCTTCAGCTCCATGGTGCTTCACCAAGCTGATGCGCCCGGCCGTGGCCTGGCTGCGCAGTCGGGGAGTTCGCCTCATCGTCTATCTGGACGACATCCTGATCATGGCACAGGACCATTCGGTGTTACTGAATCACCTTCGCTGGACAATGGATCTCCTGTCGGATCTGGGTTTCCTCCTCAATCAGGAGAAGTCCTGTCTCACTCCGGCGCGCAAGATGGAGTTCCTGGGGTTTCTGGTGGATTCCACGGCAGGAACTCTCAGCCTACCACCGGCCAAGGTCCGGTCCATACGGAAGGAATTGTGCAGAGCCAAGTCATCTTCCCAGATCCCTTTGCGCCAACTAGCAAGGATCATAGGCCTTCTGGCCTCATCCATTCAGGCGGTCTTCCCGGCCCCACTACATTACCGGGCTCTCCAACGACTGAAGATCTCCCACCTGCGGACGGGGGCTTCCTATGCGGATTGGATTTCCCTGGACGAGGAAACCAAGGAGGAGCTATCCTGGTGGATCCTCAATTTGCAGGCTTGGAATGGCAAGGCCATTTTCGGTCATCGTCCGGACTTCGTGGTAGATTCGGATGCCAGCCTGTCGGGTTGGGGTGCTCATTGCGAGGGGATCTCAACCGGAGGCGGCTGGTCAGCGGACGAAGCGGGATTCCACATCAATGCGCTGGAACTGTTGGCAGGTTCGTTTGCAATCAAGAGTTTCACGAGAGACACGGCCAAAGCCTGCATTCAACTTCGCATGGACAACGTGTCGGCAGTGCGTTACATCAATGGCATGGGCGGAACCCGTTCCACCATTCTATCTCGGTTGGCGAAGGATTTCTGGGACTACTGCCTGGACAAGGAGTTGATTGTCTTGGCAGAATATCTTCCAGGCGTCCAGAACTTTCGGGCGGACTGGAGCTCTCGATATCTCTCCGACTCCAGCGACTGGCAGTTAGATCCAGCGGTGTTCCGTTCATTAACATCTCTGTGGGGTCCTTGCTGTATCGACCTGTTTGCCTCCCGCCTGAACACGCAGCTGCCACGTTTCTACAGTTGGCGCCCGGACCCGGAGGCCGAAGCGGTAGACGCGTTCCTACAGGATTGGTCCAGGGGCCTGCTGTACGCATTTCCTCCTTTCCAGCTGATTCCCAGGACCCTGATTCAAGTACGCCGTCATGCAGCGGATCTGGTTCTTCTGGTCCCGTTTTGGAATTCCCAGTCGTGGTTTTCCTCACCTTCTGGAGATGATGATAGAGACCCCGTGCCTGCTCCCGACATCTCAGACTCTCCTCCGAGGTCCGAATCACCAACCACACCCTCTTCTCCTGGACGGATCCCTGCGCCTGTTGGCATGTCGAATTTCAGGGGACCCTGGGAGGTCCCGGGAGTTTCGGGAACAGCTAGAGTCCTCTTGGAGAACGCTTGGGCCCCAGGAACCAGAAGATCTTACAGATCTGCCTGGGGATCTTGGGATCGCTGGTGCGTGGCTAGGGACTTGGATCCCGTTTCGGCACCTGTGACAGAGATTTTGCATTTCCTGTCTTCTCTTTTCGACCAGGGTAAGGCCTATCGCACGATCAGCCTTTTCAGATCGGCCATTTCTGCGTCCCATCAGGGATTTGATGGTACTCCCGCGGGCCAACATCCTTTGGTATGCCGTCTCTTGCGGGGCTCTCGGATGTCTCGTCCTCCTAGGCCTAGATTTTCTTCTACTTGGGACGTGTCTTGTGTCCTTTCCTTTTTGTCTTCTTGGCCTCAGAATACAGACCTTTCCTTAAGGCAACTGTCGGCGAAGCTTGTCACTCTTTTCTGTCTAATTTCCTGCAAGCGGGTGTCCGACGTCCGGGCTTTGGATTATGATGCCCGCTCGTACACTCCGGAGGGGGTCTCTTTTGACATCTCTAGGAGGACCAAGACTCACATTCGTTCAGTCGCTTATCCTGCCTTCCCGGCCTCGCCTTCTCTTTGTCCGGTGGAATGCCTCAAGGAATATGAAGCTCGCACGTCACTTCATCGTTCGCGAGAATTTTCTCATCTCTTCCTCTCTACCATTCGTCCTTTTGCCCCAGTGACCACTCCCACGCTGGCTAGGTGGATGAAGTGGATCATGGAATTGGCGGGCGTGGACACTTCTATTTTTCGGCCCATTCCGCTAGGGGGGCATCTGCTACCTCTTTGGCGGTTTCTGGCGCCAGACTGGAGGACATTTTAAAATTGGCGGACTGGTCCAGAGTATCCACGTTCAGGGAATTTTATTTTCGGCCAGGTCCTCACGTTTTTTCATCGATCATTGAGAATTTATCTTAAACTTTGAACTTGCAATACGAGCCTCCGGGTCTTGTAATAAAATCAGGTGATTTTCCTATTTCATGACGTAAAGTCATGATTTTATTAAAGACACGGAGGCGAGTATTGCCCACCCTATGGTCCCTCCCTATATGTATGTTTATTATTATGAAGGATGTTTTTTCCGAAAGATATTATTGATTTGTGGTCATAATGCATGTTGTTTTAACTCTATGAGTTTTTCCTGAGTAGGTTTGTCGCAACCAGTTGATTTTGGATACCATGTCCCTATTGGTTTCTATCATTCTCTGTTTTTCACCTTTTCAGGTTGAGACCGGCCTGGTGTGCTGCATCCATTTGTTTACGTCGTCGACAGTTCGGTTCCAGACGATCGTTTGATATGGACAGGACGAGGAGCATCCTGCGGTGTTGTTCCAGTTTCGCTTCCGGACGGAAGGCGGTGGTTGTTCCTTGATGTTCTGGGACTCTTGGTTTTCCGGTTCAGTTGGAATTTCGGTTTCGTGTTACAAAGAAAGAGGAGGATTTACAGGAAGTGTGGCCTGTTATACTAGGACTATGGGGAGGGGCTGTTCAAATGTTTCAATATTTTTGTCTTTGCTGCTATTGGTCAGAGTAAAGAAGGAGAATAGCAATACTCGCCTCCGTGTCTTTAATAAAATCATGACTTTACGTCATGAAATAGGAAAATCACCTGATTATTCTCCCTCCCCCACACACACAAACATTTCAACTGTGCAGGGAAGGTGGTTTGATTTCTGTGCACGATGTAATTTGCATTTAATTTCCCTGGTAGAAAAACTGCGTTATTGCAATGTTTTTGCTATAGGACATCACTTGCTTTTTGGTTTTGGGAGTGGGCGTGTATACCTTCCCTGGTTCAGGTCTAAGAGTCCCTCCACCCACTCGGTGTCCGAGGTACTGTACCTCTGTCAGGGCTATATGACACTTCCCAGGCTTGATTGTCAGACCTGCGGTTTGGATTCGCCGGAGCACCTGTGACAGGTGGGTCAGGTGATCCTCTCAGGTGTGACTGAACACCGCAATGTCATCCAGGTAAACCCTTTAAACTCCTCGAGCAGCTGTTTAACCAAGCACTGGAAAGTGGCATGACTACGTATTCATAAAGCCCAAAAGGAGTGATAAAGGCTGATCTCTCCTGGGCTTCTTTGGACATGGGGATTTGCCAATATCTCCTACTCAATTCCATAATTGTGATGTACTTGGCACTGGCGAGCTGATCCAGTAACTCATCTATGCGGGGCATCGGGAAAGCATCAAACACGGTGATGGCATTCTATTTTCTGTAATCCCCACAAAAATGGGTCTTCCGATCTTTCTTGGGGATGAGGACTACAGGTGAGGTCCACGCACTATGTGTCTTCTGGATCACGCTCAGGCCTAACATCTCCTCTATCTCCCTCTTCATCTCAGCCCACACCTCTAAGGAGACTTGATAGACTGATTGCCAGATTGGGTGGTGAATGATCTCCCGTGTCCATGTGGTGGAAGGCGAGCTGGGTTTTCCCTGATTTCCCTGTGAAGGTGGCTAAGAGAGGGTTAAATATCTCCCACAGCTGGAATGTCTACATCAGAGGAGATGTTACTGAATGTACTAGGTATGAGGTGCTGTATTCTCCTGTATGACCAGACATGCAGAACCAAATACTAAAGTGTAGCACAAAATACTGACCCACTGTAGCATTGCTGTCCCTATCCATGTGTGTTAGCCCCATCTACTTGAGTTGACCCTGTCTACTCATGCTGGCCACACCTTCTGTCAATTTCAGCCCACCTAAATAATGAGATCACTTTAAATTCCGAGACAACCCCTGTGACAGCACAGGAAGAAGCAAGAAAAGGGTGAGTATTGATTCTTTAGTTTTTAACATAGACAACTCCTTTAGTCCCTTAGTGACCATGACCACCAATACGCCTTTGGCTGCCCATGCAGTGGAGAGTGTGGGTTCGGCTTTCACATGAGAGCCGGTCCCCTGCTCCAACAGACTGGACTGGCAGGAGCATCAATCTGGGCTGTTTAACCCTTTATATGCTTTATATGAAGAAGAGTCCAGGTGCTGAACTGGTCTGCCTGCAATAAAAATCATTTGGAACATCATGAAACAAAAAATCTGGCAAAGAAGACCCAGGACTGTTGAGCAGCTAGAATCCTACATCAGACACATCAGATAAGAATAGGATGACATTCCTCACCCAAAACTCCATCAATTGGTCTCTTTACTTCCAAGACGCTTACAGACTATTGATTAAAGAAGAGGGTATGCTACACAATGGTAGAGATGCGTTGCTGTCATCAAGTTCTAAATAATTTTTTTTCCAAAAATGATATAAAAATGTTTAATAACAAGCAATCAAAGTGTTATGTACCCCAAAATGATCCTAATGAAAACTGCAAGTCGCCCCGCAAAAATCAACCCTTCACACAGCTCCATAGAAAGAAAAATAAAAAAGCAACCATTGCAATACTTCCATGAGTAAAAAACAGGGTTGGAGCATTCATGCAGTAAATCACAGCAGGTGTAGCAGGGACGGCCGTTTCTTGCTGGACTAGCGCTTCATCTGGCCACTGGCCAGATGAAGCGCTAGTCCAGTGCAAAACGGCCGTCCCTGCTACACCTGCTGTGATTTACTGCATGAATGCTCCAACCCTGTTTTTTACTCATGGAAGAATAAAGTGAGTGAATTTTTCTACAGTGGTGAGTGCCGCCTTCTTTTCTTTCTACGTTTGAACCTTTGATACTTTTTTATGGCTGAGCACCACCGTTACTGCTTAGTGCGGATTAACACACGTGGCAGTGCCAACCAGCTCTGTACTCTTACTCATATAAAACCATTGCAATACAGTGCTTCCACAGCTAGCAATGCATCCCTTTAGATAGCCATACGCTAGTTAAAAATTAGTTTCATTTGTGTCTACTGATGAAATTGGACCAACCATCCAACAGAAACGCGTCGGGACCAATCTCATTGTTTCATCTATCACTATTACTTACAGGACCAATGCCTCGCTGGAACCACCTGCATTAGGGCTGCAATATGGTATCCTAGCCAGGCTCAGACTGGCCCACAGGGTAACAGGTGAATCCCCTGGTGGGCCCCTGAGAAAGGTGGGCCCCTAGTCTCCCATCCCTTGCATAAGTGGCACACAACACAGTAGACTTACTGTACTACATGCATATATTCAATGTACAGCACCTCAACCAGCCTATGTTCATATAAAACACTTGATAGATTATTAAAGAAACTCCCCAGTTTATTATTATAGACACTATCAGAGCTGAGATGACTTCTAGGTATAGAGAGAAGCTGGCCAGGGACCCACATATTCAATCATCTAGTAGCATCTTCTGCTGTTGCGACGTCCGACAGCGGCAAAGGGTCCCTTTAAGAAGTATTCGTGACGCCAGTTGCAGTGAAGCAACAACGGGACAGAGTCCCTTTAAGAAATTGTGTTGGTGGTGGTACCCAGGTGCAGGAATGGCCAAGTGGTATAGGGTGGCCTACAATGTCCCTTACTGTTTTGTATGTGTCACTGTGCTCCTACCTGGAAATGCTGGACCCCAGGCGTCTTCCGAAGCAGTAAAAGAGGAAAAGTTAACTTGGGGATGAAGAATAAATTGAGTCCAGACCTTGTGATGAAGTTGAAAAGCAGCTTTACTTTGCATAAACCTTTCTCCAAACGATTTACAGACTTTATCTTGGTTCCAGCAGGCTTTAGCGTCAAAACTGTGGCAGGCAAAATCCTCTCTGCTACATCTGTTGCTCCCTGGCTCTGCTGTACTGACAGGCTGGCTATAGAACTCAGCTTCTTATTTATGCTGTACTTCACTTTGTAATCTGGTCTGTTTCTAGATTTGTCCAGGGAAAACTCCTCCTTGCTTCTGAGGCTTTAAGCTGTGGCCTCCATGTCCAGCAGAGCTGAAGGTGCTCTAGCTGGCTTGCCTTGCTTAGCTGGGGCATGTCCAACGGCGACGTGCCCTGCCCTTGCTTCCTTCCCCTAGCATGGGTTAATCTAGACTGCTCCTAATTAACTAGTCCCCTCCCCTCCTTAGAGGGAAAGTTAGAATTGAAAGAAGGGTTCCATTCTCTCTAACTGTAGCTCTGCCATGCTTGCTGCCACCTACTGGTGAACCAGGTAAATTACACTTGAACATAACAGTTGCAAAATAGGAAATGCACAGTGTTTGGACCTGAAATAAATACACACGATGACATGAGGTTAACCAATAAAGACAGTAGCGATGTGCAAAGGCGGTAATGCCACTCTGGGGCGTTACTCTGTGTGAGCAGGTAATATTTGAATGTATCCGTATGGTGGGCCCCCAAAATAAATTTTACTGGTAGGCCCTAGGCACCCCAGTTCTATACTGATCCTAGCTATTGATTAGGGAGGGTCCAGAGGGGTCACCCCTTTCGGGGTGGGTGCTCTGACTAAACTGGACAATTAGCTTAGTCGAGGCCAAGTAGGGGCACACTAGGGTTGTCACCCAGGTCTGCCTGGCTTTACCCCTCTAAAAAATCTCTCCCGCTTGCCTCAAACTATACAAGCTGCATCTGGTAAGACTGTTCATTTTTAAGTGCACTGGCTCACTGTCCGGCACTTCAGTAAGTTTGGGTTTTTGTGCCCTCTGTTTGCTAGACTTCCAAGTACAGATAATTGTATTTCTGATAGCCAACGATTACTTTGGCGGTGTCTGTTACATTGAGATAAAGAAGGCTCTGCTGCATTGGGCAAACTCAGTCTGCCGTATAAAAAAAAAAACAGGCTGAAACACAATCTGGTTTCTACAGGCAGTTTTGGAAATCAAAGTCAGGAGTGAATAAAAAAAAAAGAGAAGATCTGTCCCTAATACTTTCTCTCCTTTTAAGAAACACTACTGATTTTGGCTTCCAAAACTGCATCAGGAAACCTGACCGTATGGCTGAACCCTAGGTACTTGTGATAAGCAAAGCCTTGTGCCATCTGACAGACCCAAAACTGCTACGTCCAAAAAACTCTACTGAATCCAAGAAGCTAAGTTCTGCTCCATCTGACATCTAAGCTTAACTGCATCTTTATGTCTGTATAACATTTATCATTTTAAGTTGCTTTCAATCAGTTCTCCTACCTGGCCAAAGAAGCTGTGCCAAAATATATGATCAGCCATGGTTTTGTACATCTCCAGTTCTCATGCACTGCAGTTGGAGGATAAAGAGGCAAATATCAGGTCCATCTGATGAATAATGGTGAGCTCCTTTTGCATTAAGATGTATTATGTGTGCCCTCGATTTTTCATGTAGGAATTAGGGAGGATTCAATCATACCTGGGATCCACCAATGTTAGTCAATGTGAAGCACCTCCTTTTGTTCCAGCATGCAATATCATGCCAGTCGTAAATCACATTGTCCTCTTGAGGCAACTTGTACAATAGAAAGGTACAGATAATATCTAGTAATTAGGAGTATTACAACTCCAGATCATGTTACAGCAATAAGCAGATGATTCAAAGCTCCCAATCTGATAAATAAAACCACAACGCAGATGTAAAACAGTCTTACATGGACAGCCGATTGTATTACTACAATGAGAACTGTGTAAGGGCTCATGCACATGACCATTGCGGTTTTTACGGATCGCAAAAGTCCACATTTTGTGGAACAAATGTCCGGCCCCTAATAGAACAGTCCCGTCCTTGTCCATACTGCGGATAATAATAGATCATGTTGTATTTTTTTACGGGACCTTGGAATGGACATACACTGTGTACAGAATTATTACGCAAATTAGTATTTTGACCACATCATCCTCTTTATGCATGTTGTCTTACCCCAAGCTGTATAGGCTCGAAAGCCTACTACCAATTAAGCATATTAGGTGATGTGCATCTCTGTAATGAGAAGGGGTGTGGTCTAATGACATCAACACCCTATATTAGGTGTGCATAATTATTAGGCAACTTCCTTTCCTTTGGCAAAATGGGTCAAAAGAAGGACTTGACAGGCTCAGAAAAGTCAAAAATAGTGAGATATCTTGCAGAGGGATGCAGCACTCTTAAAATTGCAAAGCTTCTGAAGCGTGATCATCGAACAATCAAGCGTTTCATTCAAAATAGTCAACAGGGTCGCAAGAAGCGTGTGGAAAAACCAAGGCGCAAAATAACTGCCCCTGAACTGAGAAAAGTCAAGCGTGCAGCTGCCAAGATGCCTCTTGCCACCAGTTTGGCCATATTTCAGAGCTGCAACATCACTGGAGTGCCCAAAAGCACAAGGTGTGCAATACTCAGAGACATGGCCAAGGTAAGAAAGGCTGAAAGACGACCACCACTGAACAAGACACACAAGCTGAAACTACAAGACTGGGCCAAGAAATATCTCAAGACTGATTTTTTTAAGGTTTTATGGACTGATGAAATGAGAGTGAGTCTTGATGGGCCAGATGGATGGGCCCGTGGCTGGATTGGTAAAGGGCAGAGAGCTCCAGTCCGACTCAGACGCCAGCAAGGTGGAGGTGGAGTACTGGTTTGGGCTGGTATCATCAAAGATGAGCTTGTGGGGCCTTTTCGGGTTGAGGATGGAGTCAAGCTCAACTCCCAGTCCTACTGCCAGTTTCTGGAAGACACCTTCTTCAAGCAGTGGTACAGGAAGAAGTCTGCATCCTTCAAGAAAAACATGATTTTCATGCAGGACAATGCTCCATCACACGCGTCCAAGTACTCCACAGCGTGGCTGGCAAGAAAGGGTATAAAAGAAGAAAATCTAATGACATGGCCTCCTTGTTCACCTGATCTGAACCCCATTGAGAACCTGTGGTCCATCATCAAATGTGAGATTTACAAGGAGGGAAAACAGTACACCTCTCTGAACAGTGTCTGGGAGGCTGTGGTTGCTGCTGCATGCAATGTTGATGGTGAACAGATCAAAACACTGACAGAATCCATGGATGGCAGGCTTTTAAGTGTCCTTGCAAAGAAAGGTGGCTATATTGGTCACTGATTTGTTTTTGTTTTGTTTTTGAATGTCAGAAATGTATATTTGTGAATGTTGAGATGTTATATTGGTTTCACTGGTAAAAATAAATAATTGAAATGGGTATATATTTGTTTTTTGTTAAGTTGCCTAATAATTATGCACAGTAATAGTCACCTGCACACACAGATATCCCCCTAAAATAGCTAAAACTAAAAACAAACTAAAAACTACTTCCAAAAATATTCAGCTTTGATTTTAATGAGTTTTTTGGGTTCATTGAGAACATGGTTGTTGTTCAATAATAAAATTAATCCTCAAAAATACAACTTGCCTAATAATTCTGCACTCCCTGTATGTGCTGGCCGCATCTTTTGTGGCCCCACTGAAGTGAATGGGTCCACATCCGACCCACAAAGAAGGCAGATCGGATGCGGACCAAAAATACGTTTGTGTGCATGAGCCCTAATTCGCCAGAAACGGGGATTATTATACGGTATATAAGTGGCAAATTTTGTCACAAGTGCTGATTTGCGAGGAAATGTGTGACTTTTTGTTTTTTCCTTCACAACTTTTCCAAAAAGTAAGCGGGGCATGGGTGGAGGGTGGTACGAGGATCCACAAAATACATCCATCTGCATTCCAGAAATTCCGCAAAATGGACAAGAATATTACGTGTTCTATAGTTTGTAGAATGACCATATGGACACTGGCAGCACATGGATGACATACGTGTGCTTTCTGCATTTTTTGTGGGTCCATAGTAATGAATCAGTCCGTGTGCGATCCGCAAAAAATGCGGATGAGACGCGGCCCCAAAATATAGTCATCTTTCAGCCCTTTTCCTGAACTGTCACGTGTTCTGCCATGCTCTACCCCGCAACATCCCCTAATGTCATACAGCAAAGTAGAAACTTCTGTGGTCAGATGTTTCAAAATTTGAAATTCTTTTTGGAAACCAGGGACACTGTTTTCTGTGTACTCAAGATGAGAGGGGCCATCCAGCTTGTTATCAGCACACAGTTCAAAAGCCTGCATTTCTGATGATATGGGGTTGAATTAGTGCCTATGGTGTGGGAGTCTTACACAACTGGAAAGACACTATCAATGCTGAACAATATATAGAGGGTTTTAGAACAACATATGCTCCCATCCAGACAACGTGTCTTAATTTAGGAAAGGCCTTGTATATTTCAGCAAGACAATGCTAAACCACATACTGTATCCATCACGACAGCATGGTTTCACAGAAGAAGAGTCCAGGTGCTGAACTGGTCTGGCTGCAATATAAATCATTTGGCAGATCATGAAACAAAAAATCTGGCAAAGAAGACCCAGGACTATTGAGCAGCTAGAATCCTACATCACACAGATAAGAATAGGACGACTTTCCTCTCCCAAAACTCCAGCAATTGTTCTCCTCACTTCTCAGACTTTTACAGACTGTTGTTAAAAGATGAGCAGATGCTACACAATGGTAGACATGGCCCTGTCCAACTTTTTTGAGATGCGTTGCTGACAGCAAATTCTAAATGTGTTATTTTTTTTTCACAAAATGGTATAACTTCTCTTTTTCAACATCTGATATGTGTTTTGTGATCTATTGTAAATAAAATAAGGGTCTACAATCATTGTATGTGGACGCACATGCTCAGTTCTATCCTCCAATTGCCACCAGATCTACTGTTACAGGGAGAGAGCTGCAGTCAAAAGACACTCCCCCAGAGAAAGGACACACCTCTTGACAAAGGAAATGCTCCCTGAGCTGCTAGCTTGAAATAAATCTAGCAGAATATTTGGAGCAATGAATGGGGAGATCTCTGGATCCAGGTGAGGCACAGGGCTGGTTCTAGCTTTGTTGGAAAGACAGTGTCATATACTACAGTCCTGATCAAAAGTTTAAGACCACTTGAAAAATGGCAAAAAATCATATTTAGCATGGCTGGATCTTAACCACTTGCCATCTGGGCCATTTGCCCCCTTCCTGACCAGGCCTAATTTTGCAAAACTGACATATCTCACTTTATGTGGTAATAACTTTGGAACGCCTTTACTTATCCAAGTCATTGAGAGAATGTTTTCTCGTGACACATTGTACTTCATGATAGTCATAAATTTGAGTCAAAATATTTCACCTTTATGTATGAAAAAATGCCAAATTTACCAAAAATTTTGAAAAATTCGCAATTTTCTAAATTTCTATTTCTCTGCTTTTAAAACAGAAAGTGATACTTCATAAAATATTTATTACTTAACATTCCCCATATGTCTACTTTATGTTGGCATCATTTTGGAAATGTCATTTTCTTTTTTTAGGACGTTAGAAGGCTTAGAAGTTTAGAAGCAATTCTTCAAATTTTTAAGAAAATTGCCAAAACCCACTTTTTAAGGACCAGTTCAGGTCTGAAGTCACTTTGTGGGGCCTACATAGTGGATACCCCCATAAATGACCTCATTGTAGAAACTACACCCCTCAAGTTACTTAAAACCGATTTTAAAAACTTTGTTAACCTTTTAGGCATTCCACAAGAATTAATGGAAAATAGAGATACAATTTCAAAATTTCACTTTTTTGGCAGATTTTCCATTTTAATAATTTTTTTCCAGTTACAAAGCAAGGGTTAACAGCCAAACCAAACTCAATATTTATGGCCCTGATTCTGTAGTTTACAGAAACACCCCACATGTGGTCGTAAACTGCTGTACGGGCACACGGCAGGGCGCAGAAGGAAAGGAATGCCATATGGTTTTTAGATGCCATGTCCCATTTGAAGCCCCCTGATGCACCCTTACAGTAGAAAGAAATGATCCCATTTTGGAAACTAGGGGATAAGGTGCCAGTTTAATTGCTACTATTTTTGGGTACATATGATTTTTTGATCATTCATTATAACACTTTATGGGGCAAGGTGACCAAAAAATTGGTTGTTTTAGCACAGTTTCTATTTATTTATTTTTATAGCGTTCACCTGAGGGGTTCAGTCAAGTGACATTTTTATAGAGCAGATTGTTACGGACGTGGCGATACCTAATATGTATACTTTTTTTTATTTATTAAAGTTTTACGCAATAATAGCATTTTTGAAACAAAAAAATTATGTTTTAATGTGTTCATGTTCTGAGAGCTATAGTTTTTTTATTTTTTGAAAGATTTTCTTATGTAGGGGCTAATTTTTTGCGGGATGAGGTGACGGTTTTATTGGTACCATTTTGTGGGACATACGCATTTTTGATCACTTGGTGTTGCACTTTTTGTGATGAAAGGTTACAAAAATTGCTTGTTTTGACACAGTTTTTTTTTTGTTTTTTTTACGGTGTTCACCTGAGGGGTAAGGTCATGTGATATTTTTATAGAGCTGGTTTTTACGGACGCGGAAATACCAAATATGTCTATTTTATTTTATTTTTTCTATTTTTTAATTTTTTTTTTTATTCCTTACTTGGGGAATTTTTTTTTTTACATGTGAAACATTTATTTTATTTTATTTTTTAAACCCTTTATTTATTTATTTTTTATTTTACACTTTTTCCTCCCGCATAAGGTCATACAAGACCTCTGGGGGACATTTACTTCACTTTTTCTTTTTTTTTTCACTGTTGATTTCTCCTGTAACTGGGGCTGACATAGTAGCCCCAGTTACAGGAGAAATACACCTCCTAGAGAGGCTGTACAGCATAATTCTGCGCTGTACAGCCTCAGTGCAGGGCTGATCGAGGTCTGTGGATGACCTCACACAGCTCCTGCACTCTCCGGTCCCGGCGGTCAAATGACCGCCGGGCCGGAACAGGAAGCGCATAGCGCTGTGTATGCAGCGATCTAGAAGGCAGGGACACCTGGGGACTGTCCCTGCCTTCTCTCTGGGTTGCCCTGCTGTCACTGACAGCGGGCAACCCGATCAGCAGCTGCACGATTAGCATGCAGCTGCAGTTTCTGAACGGACGTTCTGGAACGTTCGTTCAGAAATAGAGAACCACCTCCCGGACGTTTATATCATATGGGCGGACGGGAGGTGGTTAAATGATCCTGAGGGTTATGGAACAAAAAAGTGGAAGACCCAAAAAAATGTTATCAGCACTGAGCCGGAGGATCCAATTGGCTGTCCGTCAAGACACTGGACGATCCTCAGCCCAAATTAAGGCCCTTACTGGTGCTGACTGCAGCCCCATAACCATCAGACGGCATCTGAGACTGAAGGGCTTCAAAAACTAAGAACGTCTTCAAAGACCTTGTCTCCTTGAACGCCACAGAACTGCTCATTTGGACTTTGCAAGAGAGCACCAAACATGGGACATTCGAAGGTGGAAGAAAGTTTTATTCTCTGATGAGAATTATTTTTACCTTGATGGTCCTGATGGTTTCCAACATTACTGGCATGACAAGCAGATCCCACCTGAGATGTTTTCTACGCGCCACAGTGGAGGGGGCGCCATAATGGTCTGGGGTGCTTTTTCCTTGGAACAATGGAGCTTCAGAAAGTGCAGGGGCGTCAAACGGCCACTGGCTATGTCCAGATGTTGCAGAGACCATTCCTCATGACTGATGGCCCTCGTCTGTGTGGTAACGACTGGGTTTTTCAACAGGACAACGCTACAGTACACAATGCCCGCAGGACAAGGGACTTCTTCCAGGAGAATAACATCACTCTTTTGGCCCATCCTGCGTATTCCCCTGATCTAAATCCAATTGAGAACCTTTGGGGATGGATGGCAAGGGAAGTTTACAAAAATGGACAACAGTTCCAGACAGTAGATGGCCTTCGTGCGGCCGTCTTCACCACTTGGAGAAATGTTCCCACTCACCTCATGGAAACGCTTGCATCAAGCATGCCGAAACTAATTTTTGAAGTGATAAACAATAACGGCGGAGCTACTCATTACTGAGTTCATGTTTGGAAGTTAGATTTCTCTTTTGGGGGGGTTTAGTTTTTTTTTGGAGGTGTGGTCCTAAACTTTTGATCAGCTGAAAAACAGCCTGTTTCAGTTTATTCGTTGTTTTCATTTAATAAAAAATGTTTTGTCTCACTCCCATTTCTTCTTGTTGCATGTTGAAGCTCTACTTGGAATCTTGTTAACCGCTTTACGTCCGCCCATAGGATATAAACGTCCTATGGGTGGACGTCTATTTCTCAAAGCACGTTTTAAAACGTCTTTTCAGAAATAGCAGCTGCACGCTAATCGTGCAGCTGCTGATCGGGTTGCCCGCTGTCAGTGACAGCAGGGCAACCCTAAGACAAGGCAGGGACAGTGCCCAGGTGTGCGCTTCCTGTTCCTCTTCCTGTTCATGTGACCGCCGTGACCGGAGAGTGCAGGAGCTGTGTGAGGTCTCTCAGAGACCTCGATCAGCCCTGCTGTGAGGCTGTACAGCGCTGGATTGCTGCTGTACAGCCTCTCTAGGGGTGCATTTGTCCTGTAACTGGGGCTACTATGTCAGCCCCAGTTACAGGAGAAATCAACTGTGAAAAAAAAAAAGAAAAAGTGAGGTAAATGTCCCCCAGAGGTCTTGTATGACCTTATGGGGGACGAAAAGTGTAAAATAAAATAAATAAAAATAAAAGGTTGAAAATAAAAAAATTAAAAAAAGTTTCACATGTAAAAAAAAAAAGTCCCCAAGTAAGGAAACAGAACTGCTATAAATGTAACAAAGACAGAGGAGATTATAAACATCTGTTGTGGGAATGTCCAGGGATAAATGAGTATTGGATAAAAATATTTCGGAAACTGCAGGACCACTCCCCTATGAAGTACCAGGCATGCATTGACTATTCCATCCTGGGTACATTGCCAGAGACGGTCGAAAATAAAACTGAGCAGATACTGTGGTTTCGGGGCATCGCACTAGCCAAAATAATAATTGTGAAACATTGGGGCACCATGAAACACCCCAGTTTTCAGGAATGGTTGGAGTGGATGAACAGGGTTAGGCAGTATGAATACATTCTAGCCCAAACAGCGGGGAAAAGGGCAGTCTGGCTGCGGATCTGGGGTAACTGGAAATAACGACAACCGATGTAGATACGGCGGCTATGCGGAGGTGAGGGGGGGTAACTGGCGACTGGAAACAATGATAAAGATGTAGACACGGCAGCCCCGCGGAAAGAAAAAGGGGAGGGTAGAGGGAGGGATAGGAGGGGTGTATAAACAAAATGGAATCTCAGCACAGGATTAGATGAATGCACTAATGTATTCCTACTATATTGCTTTGTGATACGTAAATAGAAAGACTGTTATATAGTACTTTTTTTGGAAAATAAAAATATATTCAAAAAAAAAAAAAAAGTTTCACATGTAAAAAAAAAAAGTCCCCAAGTAAGGAATGAAAAAAAAAAGTTAAAAATAGAAAAAATAAAAAAAAGTATACATATTAGGTATTGCCGCGTCCGTAAAAACCAGCTCTATAAAGATATCACATGACCTAACCCCTCGGGTGAACACCGTAAAAAAAAAAAAACTGTGTCAAAACAAGCAATTTTTGTCACCTTGCATCACAAAAGGTGCAACACCAAGTGATCAAAAACGCGTATGTCCCACAAAATAGTACCAATAAAACCGTCACCTCATCCCACAAAAAATGAGCCCCTACATAAGAAAATCTCTCAAAAAATAAAAAAACTATAGCTCTTAGAACATGGAGACACTAAAACATCATTTTTTTGGTTTCAAAAATGCTATTATTGTGTTAAAGTGAAACAAATAAAAAAAAGTATACATATTAGGTATTGCCGCGTCCGTAAAAACCAGCTCTATATAAATATCACATGACCTAACCCCTCGGGTGAACACCGTAAAAAAAAAAAAACTGTCAAAACAAGCAATTTTTGTCACCTTGCATCACAAAAGGTGCAACACCAAGTGATCAAAAATGCGTATGTCCCACAAAATAGTACCAATAAAACCGTCACCTCATCCCGCAAAAAATGAGCCTCTACATAAGAAAATCTCTCAAAAAATAAAAAAACTATAGCTCTTAGAACATGGAGACACTAAAACATCATTTTTTTGGTTTCAAAAATGCTATTATTGTGTTAAAGTGAAACAAATAAAAAAAAGTATACATATTAGGTATTGCCGCGTCCGTAAAAACCAGCTCTATAAAAATAAACCATGACCTAACCCCTCGGGTAAACACCGTAAAAAAAAAAAAAAAAAAAAAACTGTCAAAACAACCAATTTTTGTCACCTTGCATCACAAAAGGTGCAACACCAAGTGATCAAAAATGCGTATGTCCCACAAAATAGTACCAATAAAACCGTCACTTCATCCCGCAAAAAATGAGCCCCTACATAAGAAAATCTCTCAAAAAATAAAAAAAACTATAGCTCTCAGAACATGGACACATTAAAACATAATTTTTTTGTTTCAAAAATGCTATTATTGTGTAAAACTTTAATAAATGAGAAAAAGTATACATATTAGGTATCGTCACGTCCATAACAATCTTCTCTATAAAAATGTCACTTGACTGAACCCCTCAGGTGAACGCTGTAAAAATAAATAAATAGAAACTGTGCTAAAACAACCAATTTTTTGGTCACCTTGCCCCATAAAGTGTTATAACGAATGATCAAAAAATCATATGTACCCAAAAATAGTACTAAAAAAAATGGCACCTTATCCCCTAGTTTCCAAAATGGGGTCACTTCTTGGGAGTTTCTACTGTAAGGGTGCATCAGGGGGCTTCAAATGGGACTTGGCATCTAAAAACCATGTGGAGTTCCTTTCCTTCTGCGCCCTGCCGTGTGCCCATACAGCAGTTTATGACCACATGTGGGGTGTTTCTGTAAACCGCAGAATCTGGGTAATAAATATTGAGTTTTGTTTGGCTGTTAACCATCGATGTGTTAAAGAAAAAAATTGATTAAAATGGAAAATCTGCCAAAAAAGTGAAATTTAAAAATTTGATCTCCATTTTCCTTTAATTCTTGTGGAACGCCTAAAGGGTTAACAAAGTTTGTAAAATCGGTTTTGAATACCTTGAGGGGTGTAGTTTCTACAATGGGGTTATTTATGGGGGTATCCAATATGTAGGGCCCACAAAGTGACTTCAGACCTGAACTGGTCCTTAAAAAGTGGGTTTTGGCAATTTTCTTAAAAATTTGAAGAATTGCTTCTAAACTTCTAAGCCTTCTAACGTCCTAAAAAAAGAAAATGACATTTCCAAAATGATGCCAACATAAAGTAGACATATGGGGAATGTTAAATAATAAATATTTTATGAGGTATCACTTTCTGTTTTAAAAGCAGAGAAATTGAAATTTAGAAAAATGCGAATTTTTCAAATTTTTGGGTAAATTTGGGATTTTTTCATAAATAAAGGTGAAATATTTTGACTCAAATTTATGACTATCATGAAGTACAATGTGTCACAAGAAAACAATCTCTGAATGACTTGGATAAATAAAGGCGTTCCAAAGTTATTACCACATAAAGTGAGATATGTCAGTTTTGCAAAATTAGGCCTGGTCAGGAAGGGGGCAAATGGCCCAGATGGCAAGTGGTTAAGAAATGAAGGTCAGTCAGTCAGCCGAAAAATTGGGAAAACTTTGAAAGTAAGGGCTATTTGACCATGAAGGAGAGTGATGGGGTGCTGCGCCAGATGACCTGGCCTCCACAGTCACCGGACTTGAACCCAATCGAGATGGTTTGGGGCCAGCTGGACCGCAGAGTGAAGGCAAAAGGGCCAACAAGTGCTAAGCATCTCTGGGAACTCCTTCAAGACTGTTGGAAGACCATTTCAGGGGACTACCTCTTGAAGCTCATCAAGAGAATGCCAAGAGTGTGCAAAGCAGTAATCAAAGCAAAAGGTGGCTACTTTGAAGAACCTAGAATATGACATATTTTCAGTTGTTTCACACTTGTTTGTTATGTATATAATTCCACGTGTGTTAATTCATAGTTTTGATGCCTTCATAGTCATGAAAATAAAGAAAACTCTTTGAATGAGGAGGTGTGTCCAAACTTTTGGTCTGTACTGTATACTCGCTCCTGCACAGAGGCGGGACACTGATGGCGCTGCGGAGGGCGAGTGCCTCGTCGGCGTCCAGTGACACAATTTCCAAGAGACAACAGTATGCGTGCACTCATCCAACTGAGCAGAAGCTGAACATGCTCCTCCTGGCCAAGTTGCTGGTGCTGCAGTCCCTCCCTTTCCAAGGGGTGGACTCTGCACCAGAGAACTGATGGCTTATGCCGAGCCGAGGTGGAGAGTCCCAAGACGTAATTTCTTTGCCAAAAAGGCAGTACCAGCCCTGCACAAATATGTAGAATAGAAGGTATGCCAGTCCTTGAGCCTGTCGGTGTCTGCCAAAGTGCACAGCAGCGCCGACGTGTGGAGCTGTAACTACAGTCAAGGACAATATATGTCCTTTACGCCCCCACTGGGTAAATGTGGTTCATGCCCAGCCAAACCAGCAACTTGGCCAGGTGACGCCGCTTCCGCCTCCACGTTCTCACGCCACTGGTCCGGCCACAATGTCCGCCTCTGCCTCCTCGTCCTCCACCGTGTCCTCAGCAGGGACAATTCATAGTGCTCCTCCAGCATACCACATGTGCAGGGTACGGCGGTGTCACGCTGTTCTACACCTCGTTTGCCTGGGCAAACAGAGTCACACAGGGGAGGAACTGCTCTGTGTCCTTCATCAAGAAATCGAATCCTGGCTTTCTCTGCGACATATCAAAATCGGAACCATGGTGACCGACAATGGGAAGAACATTGTGTCGGCACTGCGTCAAGGAGGGCTGAGCAATGCGCCCTGCATGGCACATGGGTTCAATCTGGTTGTCAAGCGGTTCCTGAAGTCTTCCACCCATATGCAAGACATGCTAAAAATGGCCAGGAAACTTTGCATGCACTTCAGCCACTTGTACACCGCCAAGCACACCCTCATTGAGCTGCAGTGGCACAACTGGGTCCCCCAACATAGGCTGATATGCGACATTTCCACCCGTTGGAATTCCCCCCTCCATATGTTGGACCGAATATACGAACAGAGAAAGGCCATAAACGATTTCTTGATGATCCAAGCGGACAGGAGTACTCCCCTGTGTAACTTCAACGTCAGCCAGTGGCAGCTCATGCGTGACACCTGCCGTTTGCACAGGCCCTTTGAGGATGAACAACGTCATTCCACTGCTTAATATCTTGGAACAGATGCTGGTACATCTGGCTGGTCAGAGGACTGGAGACGTGGCGCCTACATCTCATGGCTACATGAGCCCTGTGGGGGCCTGAGGAGGAGGAGAAGGACATTGGAGCACAAGCAATGTGTAGCGAAATGGGTGGCTTTTCTACACAGGTGACAGGAGAGAAGGAGCAGGAGCAGCCGGAGGAGCAAAAGGGAGATGAGGAAGACGAGGGAGAAGACCCAGGCACACCATGGCAGTATGCAGTGGAGATGGAGGCAGGGATTCCCTCAATCACTTGCGCAAATGGCTTGCTGCATGCTCACTTGCTTGGATAGTGACAGCCGAATTGTCACCATTCGGCAGAGGGATGACTTCTGGCTCTCCACCTTGTTGGACCCTTGCTACTGGTCCAAGATGGGGGCCTTTTTTTTACACCCGCTGAGAGGGAGGACAAACTGAACTACTATAGAGACATCCTATGTAGTCAGTTGGCCGCTGCCTATCTGTGCCATCGTCCATACTTTCGCAGGTTTGACCGGGGGGGCCCTCTGCGCTCTCGTTCCACTGCCATGGCTGCTGTGGCAGGGTGGGGGGTAGGAGCAGTACCAGCTCTATCAGCAGCAGCTTGAGTCTAGAGTCAATGATGAGCAGCTTTCTCCACCCGCCTAGTGAAGAAACTGCTCACCAGCAGCAGCTAGACCTGGAGCAGAACCTGAAACAGCATGTGGTGGCATACTTGGACAGCACCCTGCCAGCCCACATTGAAGATCCGCTGGACTGCTGGGCAGCCAAACTATATTTGTGGCCGCAACTGGCCGAGTTTGCCCTGCAAAAGCTGTCCTGCCCATCCAGTAGTGTGGCATCAGAGCGGGTGTTTAGTGTGGCGGGGGCCATAGTTACCCAAAGGAGAACACTCCTGTCCACCCAAAATGTGGAGAGACTGACCTTTTTCAAGATGAATCAGGCGTGGATCAGCCAAGATTTCCACCCACCAATGCCTGATGCATCAGATTAGATCATCTGTTCTGCCCAGCAGGGTTATAGAATCATTACAGATCACATCTGCCTTAAGGCTCATGCACACAAACGTATTTTCTTTCCGCTTCCACTCAGTTTTTTTGCAGACCGTATGCGGAACCATTCACTTCAATGGGTCAGCAAAAACAATGGAAGGTACTCCGTGTGCATTCCGTTTCCATATATCCGTTAAGCAAAAAAGTAGTGCATGTCCTATTATTGGACACGGTCCGAGGCCCCATTCAAGTAAATGGGTCCACAAAAAATACGGAACGCACACGGAACACATCCGTATGTCATCCGTATTTCATCTGTATTTTGTGGATCCATGCTGTAGAAATGCTATGTCCAGCCCATATTGCTCATGTGTTTGGTGATTAATAAGTTACTGTTTCCGTTTCCGATCCGCAAAAAAACGAATCGCATATGGAAACCACACGGATATGTTTTGTGGAATAACGGAACGGAAGATGACTTAAATAAGAGAAAAAAAAACTCAGATACGGAACAACAGATCCATGAAAAGCGGACCGCAAAACAACAACGGTCGTGTGCATGAGCCCTTAGTCTTTGTATTTCTCAAGTGTTTAACCACCTCAGCCCCTATAGCTTAAACACCCTTAAAGACCAGGCCACTTTTTACACTTCTGAGCTACACTATTTTCACCGTTTATTGCTCGGTCATGCAACTTACCACCCAAATGAATTTTACCTCCTTTTCTTCTCACTAACAGAGCTTTCATTTGGTGGTATTTCATTGCTGCTGACATTTTTACTTTTTTTGTTATTAATCGAAATTTAACGATTTTTTTGCAAAAAAATGACATCCATATATAAATTTTGCTCTAAATTTATTGTTCTACATGTCTTTGATAAAAAAAAAATGTTGGGGTAAAAAAAAAAAATGGTTTGGGTAAAAGTTATAGCGTTTACAAACTATGGTACAAAAATGTGAATTTCCGCTTTTTGAAGCAGCTCTGACTTTCTGAGCACCTGTCATGTTTCCTGAGGTTCTACAATGGCCAGACAGTAAGATTTTTTATTTTATTTTTTTTCTTACAAAGTCTCATATTCCACTAACTTGTGACAAAAAATAAAAAGTTCTATGAACTCACTATGCCCATCAGCGAATACCTTTGGGCGTCTTCTTTCCAAAATGGGGTCACTTGTGGGGTAGTTATACTGCCCTGGCATTCTAGGGGCCCAAATGTGTGGTAAGGAGTTTGAAATCAAATTCTGTAAAAAATGGCCGGTGAAATCCGAAAGGTGCTCTTTGGAATGTGGGCCCCTTTGCCCACCTAGGCTGTAAAAAAGTGTCACACATGTGGTATCTCCGTACTCAGGAGAAGTTGGGAAATGTGTTTTAGGGTGTCATTTTACATATACCCATGCTGGGTGAGATAAATATCTTGGTCAAATGCCAACTTTGTATAAAAAAAATGGGAAAAGTTGTCTTTTGCCAAGATATTTCTCTCACCCAGCATGGGTATATGTAAAATGACACCCCAAAACACATTCCCCAACTTCTCCCGAGTACGGAGATACCAGATGTGTGACACTTTTTTGCAGCCTAGATGCGCAAAGGGGCCCACATTCCTTTTAGGAGGGCATTTTTAGACATTTGGATCCCAGACTTCTTCTTACGCTTTAGGGCCCCTAGAATGCCAGGGCAGTATAAATACCCCACATGTGACCCCATTTTGGAAATAAGACACCCCAAGGTATTCAATGAGGGGCATGGCGAGTTCATAGAATTTTTTTTTTTTTGGCACAAGTTAGCGGAAATTGATTTTATTCATTTTTTTCTCACAAAGTCTTCCTTTCCGCTAACTTGGGACAAAAATGTCAGTCTTTCATGGACTCAATATGCCCCTCACGGAATACCTGGGGGTGTCTTCTTTCCGAAATGGGGTCACATGTGGGGTATTTATACTGCGCTGGCATTCTAGGGGCCCTAAAGCGTGAGAAGAAGTCTGGATTATAAATGTCTAAAAATTTTTACGCATTTGGATTCCGTGAGGGGTATGGTGAGTTCATGTGAGATTTTATTTTTTTACACAAGTTAGTGGAATATGAAACTTTGTAAGAAAATTTTTTTTTATTTCCGCTAACTTGGGCCAAAAAAATGTCTGAATGGAGCCTTACAGGGGGGTGATCAATGACAGGGGGGTGATCAATGACAGGGGGGTGATCAGGGAGTCTATATGGGGTGATCACCCCCCCTGTAAGGCTCCATTCAGACGCCTGTATGTGTTTTGCGGATCCGATCCATCTATCAGTGGATCCGTAAAAATCATGCGGACGTCTGAATGGAGCTTTACAGGGGGGTGATCAATGACAGGGGGGTGATCAGGGAGTCTATATGGGGTGATCACCACAGTCATTGATCACGCCCCTGTAAGGCTCCATTCAGACGTCCGTATGCGTTTTGCGGATCCGATCCATCTATCAGTGGATCCGTAAAAATCACATGCGGACGTCTGAATGGAGCTTTACAGGGGGGTGATCAATGACGGGGGGTGATCAGGGAGTCTATATGGGGTGATCACCACAGTCATTGATCACGCCCCTGTAAGGCTCCATTCAGACGTCCGTATGCGTTTTGCGGATCCGATCCATCTATCAGTGGATCCGTAAAAATCATGCGGACGTCTGAATGGAGCTTTACAGGGGGGTGATCAATGACAGGGGGGTAATCAATGACAGGGGGGTGATCAGGGAGTCTTTATGGGGTGATCACCACAGTCATTGATCACGCCCCTGTAAGGCTCCATTCAGACGTCCGTATGCGTTTTGCGGATCCGATCCATCTATCAGTGGATCCGTAAAAATCATGCGGACGTCTGAATGGAGCTTTACACGGGGGTGATCAATGACAGGGGGGTGATCAGGGAGTCTATATGGGGTGATCACCACAGTCATTGATCACGCCCCTGTAAGGCTCCATTCAGACGTCCGTATGCGTTTTGCGGAATGCGATCCATCTATCAGTGGATCCGTAAAAATCATGCGGACGTCTGAATGGAGCTTTACAGGGGGGTGATCAATGACAGGGGGGTAATCAATGACAGGAGGTGATCAGGGAGTCTATATGGGGTGATCACCACAGTCATTGATCACGCCCCTGTAAGGCTCCATTCAGACGTCCGTATGCATTTTGCGGATCCGATCCATCTATCAGTGGATCGGTAAAAATCATGCGGACGTCTGAATGGAGCTTTACAGGGGGGTGATCAATGACAGGGGGGTGATCAGGGAGTCTATATGGGGTGATCAGGGGCTAATAAGGGGTTAATAAGTGACAGAGGGGGGTGTAGTGTAGTGTGGTGCTTGGTGCTACATATTGCTGAGCTATCTGTGTCCTCTGGTGGTCGATCCAAACAAAAGGGACCACCAGAGGACCAGGTAGCAGGTATATTAGACGCTGTTATCAAAACAGCGTCTAATATACCTGTTAGGGGTTAAAAAAATCACATCTCCAGCCTGCCAGCGAACGATCGCCGCTGGCAGGCTGGAGATCCACTCGCTTACCTTCCGTTCCTGTGAACGCGCGCGCCTGTGTGCGCGCGTTCACAGGAAATCTCGCGTCTCGCGAGAGGACGCGCTGGCGCGTCCAGGCGGAATGAATCAACCACCTCCAGGACGCGTCGCTGCGTTCGGCGGTCCGGAGGTGGTTAATGTGGTTATAGCACCATCTCGCGGTGTTAAGTTGTATTACACTTTGTTTTTCCTGTTACAAAGACTACTGCATTATGGGTGGTGCACTGCATTGTGGGAGTGCAAAACATCCTGGGAAAGAGAAGCCTCTTAGTCTCCAGGACATATCAGCAGAACTGTCCTAAGTATGTCTCCTTCTCAAACTCCACCATCCTTGTAAAAGCATATCTGGTGGGAGAGCTACCTTCATTTCAGGGATATTGTGTGTTGCAGAGCTGTTCAGCTAGTTGTAATTGTTCTTCAGGGAGTTGTTACTACTGTTAGTTAGACATGTAGTCCTATGTTAGGCAGCCATTTTACCATGTGCTTTCAGTGTTAATGCAAATGGTATAGTACATGCTATCTATACTTTATACTTATACTTGCTATTTGTATGCTTGTAGTTTTACCAATCAAATGTACAATCTCTCACTCATGCACCCTGCGCAGAGAGTACAACCTGTTGACCAATGAACACGTTAGACTACAAAGAACAGTCTTCTTATTTGGAAGACAGGAATGGTTTATGCTGAATGTCAGACTGCACACTATGTAAACGTGTATGAAGACAGAACATCAGCCATGCTGCCTCACCCAAACCTTGACAAAAGAGACCGGTTTCTTCTGGCTACCTGCCTCAGCTACTATTCTGATGCTGTCACCCGCCTGATGCCAGACATCTGATGCCAAGTGCTCCTTGTTACACCCATCGTCAATGGGTACTGTTATTTCCACCCACCTCCCCACTCTGTCACTGGGTCACTTAGTGGTCTCCTGATACTGCTGCCACCTCACCACTCAGATCTCCACACTTTGTCACCTGGCCACTCTGTGGTCTCCTCATGCTGTTGCTAAATCAACACTATGTCAATGGGCCACTCTGTTGTCTCCTCATGCTGCTGCCACCACCACACTATGTCACCTTGCCAGTCTGTGGCCCCCTCATGCTGCTGCTAACTCAACATTATGTCACTGGGCCACTCTGTGGCTTCCTCATGCTGCTGCCACCTCAACACTATGTAAATGGGACACTCTGTTGTCTCCTCATGCTGCTGCCAACTTATCACTATGTCACTGGGCCACTCTGTGGTCTCCTCATGCTGCTGCTACCTCAACACTATGTTGTTGGGCCACTCTGTGGACTTCTCAAGCTGTTCTCCCACCCTCCCCACTCCATGACTGGGCCACTATTTTGCCTTTTTAGCCTGGTTGACGTCATCATTTATTTCACCCTTCTTCTGATCTGTCAGAAGGAAGGAAAAATGAGACGCACAACGGATCATGTCTGTGTAGCAGCTGTAAGGCCTGTATGGTCCCATCAAAATTGGCTTATGATTTGGTAGCCAAAAGCAGGAGTGGTTACAAAACACAGAAGACATGCAAATATTCCATTCACTTGTCATCTCTGTTTTGGATCCACTCCTGTTTTTTTTTTGGCTTTAGCAAAACTGATGGATTACTGACCAAATGCTGACCGAGTGAAGGCGGATGCTCAACAGACAGGATACGTTTTTTGGGGGGTTATTGTTCTGACGGATCAGAGGAAGGGCAAAATAATCTGTGACATCAACACAAACTTACTGCTGACACCCTCTCCACTCTGTCAGGGGGGCTCTAATTGTATAAGTGTTTAATAGAACAGGTTCTGTAGACATCTATGTAGAATCAGCTGACGACAGTGTAAAAGGAGTGTGCTCTTTCAAGCTACAGTAGGATCTTGGGCCTCTGCACGGTTCTTTATACCTGGCGCTAACATCGACCTGTAAAGCTAAGTTGACACTTGAGTTATTTGGTCAGTTTTGGCCCCGTAACTGCCCAAATAAGTGAAGTGTGCAGTAATTCTAAGAGCGACGCCTGTCATGTGCATGTCATACTGACTTACAGTATTGTTTCACTACCACAGTAGACTCCCTATGCGTGTTACTGCAAGGCACAGTGTTCTACACCACTATACAGGCTATCTGCAGCCAGGAAATAGCTGTTTTTTAACCAGATTCGCCACGAATAAATTCGGATCGAATCAAATCTTTTCAGAAATTTTGGCGAACCGGACGAATCTAATTTTTGAGAAATTTGCTCATCTCTAGTAACTGCTATGGGGCCTGGGGAAAAGGGACTAGGAGTGGAACTGCTTCTCCTGTTCCCTACATAGATTCACAGCATTTTCCACTAGCCGCCACTTGGGGGAGATCAGTGCAGAAAAGTTTATTCACCGCTTCCATTTAAATCACTAAATCAAAAAATTCTTATGCACTGAGCTCCTCCTAGTGGTGGCTTCTGGCAGTCAGTTTTAAAATATGCAGTGTGAAGGGAAGCAGGAGACATTGAGCTGTGTGGAGATTTATCAATGTATTTATTTCAGTCTTCTGGAGTAAATATATTGAGAAACATGTGGGGTCATTTATCAAACTGGTGTGAAGTAGAATTGGCTTAGTTGCCCGTAGCAACCAATCAGATTCCACCTTTCATTTTGGACAGCTCCTTTGGAAAATTAAAGGTAAAATCTGATTGGTTGCTATGGGCAACTAAGCCAGTTCTACTTTACACCACTTTAATAAATGATCCCAATGGTGTTCAGAATGAGTACCATATTTATGAAGCACCTGTTAAACTCTTACCATCATAAAAGTCAGATAAAGTTGGGTGACTTTTTATTACAATTTTTTTACTAAAAGATTTTTCCACTTAAAGGGGTTGTTCATGATTATTTTTATTTCTTCACCTACCTAGTGGTACCTGTGAAGTAATCTGTGCTTACCTGGCCCTCACCCCTCTGTTCAGACTCCATAGCTCCTAGGCTGTCTTCACTGGTCTTTCGGTCACAAGACAGCAATGAGAGCAGGTACCGTAAGTATAGATTTCCAGAAAATATATGCAGTACGCAGCCCTGCAGGGTATTGCGATGGTGAGGTCACGGTTAATAGGCAATCGAGGGTTGCTCTTGGTTACTCACAGTTTATAGGAAGACCCTGGGCAGGCGTACAGCAGTGATGGAGAGGCTGGCACAGAAGTCCTCTGGGGCACTCTCAATGTATAGGGACCAGGTCGGTGGTAGGTGAGGTGCCCTGGGTGTTGCAGGTTTAATGTGCCGGTGGCAAGATCCCTTAAAGTTCGTGACGCCAGTGTCGGTAACGGTGGCACACCGATTTGTAATAGGAATAATTGAGGAACACGATGTTGTGGTGAACCAAAACTTCCTTTTACTGGAAACAATAAACTTTTTACAGTCTCTTGTTCAGCTCCACATGTCAGCAGCAGTCACAAGCAGGCTTATACAAATGGCAGGCACAATGTTCTTGCAAGATACTCAGAGGGTTAACACACTTAAAGATCAGGCCACACTTTTCCTCAGAAATCCTGTCTGTCTTTATCCTAAGCCCGTATGCCCTATTGTTGGCTTTATCCTTGGTTAGGGAAACTTCCTCAGGTATATATATCCTTGCTTTCCTATAAAATCCTTCTGCCCTTCAGCTCTCTTGTCTGGCTGGAATACTGGCTCTTAGTGATGTCCGGTTCATGAACGAATCGTTCATTTGAATCGATTCATTTCAGTGAACCGGAGGAGTCGATTCATTTGAATGATCCGATCCGTTTGAAACGGCTCTTCTACACAGACAATGAATGCAGACGCTCAGCTCACCACCTCACGCTGGCAGCAGGTCAGGAGCCTGAGGGAGGGACGGGGAGGAGTCAGTAATATGATCTTAGAGTGGAAGAGCTGCTTCTGCCAGCCCCGCCCCTCCCCGCCCACCAACCAATCACCAACCAGAGCTGAGGGGGCGAGGCCAGCACAGCACACTGCAGCTCTGACTCGAGTCCTCTGAGCCGTCTGTACAGGGAGTCTAAGGGAATCGAATGAGTCACAAGAATCTAAAGATCCGACTCAGTCAGTGACTCATTCGATTCAAGAGCCGAGAGTCACTAGAACAGGTTACATTACACTGAGGCTGTCGGCTCTTGTTGCAGCAGTGATAAGGTTAAGGGACAGGAGCAGAGATAAGAGAAGGGACAGATGACAGAGTTTAGATTATAGGTTGAATTAAATTAACCCTTTAGAATCAAATTGACTTCTCAGGAGATATATATGTTAAAGGCATCTCATTCAGTAGCTATATAACTAAGGGTGGGTTTACATGAGATGCCTTTAACATATATATCTCCTGAGAAGCCAATTTGATTCTAAAGGGTTAATGTAATTCATCCTGTAATCTAAACTGTGTCATCTGTCCCTTCTCTTATCTCTGCTCCTTATCACTGCTGCAACAAGAGCCGACAGCCTCAGTGTAATGTAACCTGTTCTAGTGACTCTCGGCTCTTGAATCGAATGAGTCACTGACTGAGTCGGATCTTTAGATTCTTGTGACTCATTCCATTCATTTAGACTCCCTGTACAGACGGCTCAGAGGACTCGAGTCAGAGCTGCAGTGTGCTGTGCTGGCCTCGCCCCCTCAGCTATGGTCGGTGATTGGTTGGTGGGCGGGGAGGGGCGGGGCTAGCACTTGCGAGTCAGCTCAGCAGTCTGACTCACCAAGTGAACCGAAGATCCGATTCATGAATCGGTTCATTTGAATGAGCTGATTCAAATGAACCGATTCACCTAAAAGAGCCGAACTTCCCATCACTACTGGCTCTGCTTTGCTCTGTTATGGGAACTTGTTTCTCTCAGGAGGCAGGCTCTTCTCCTGGTGGCAACTAGAAGCCTGGGCTATCTAGCTGCATATCAGAGGCTGGATCCCAGCTACCCTCTGCCTAGGGTGCACACTGACTTCAGGAATCCACAACTCTGACTGAACTCCCCTCTCTGGTCTAGACCTGGCTATATATACTAGGGGCCCCCTAGCTCCCTCTAGATTCTAGGAGGAGGAATTACACCCCTACAGGCTTGGTCAACTGGAGATAACATTAAATAACATGAAAATATACATTAAAATGACATATAAAATACAATGGCCCTGTTCTACAGGAGGTGGAGAATAACGTGGCCCAATTGACCCTTGTGTAGTGCCCACATTTACCTAGTGGGACACTACATACACCGTTGCTTTGAAGTTGCCCGTCCTTGGCGCAACACAAGGGGCCCGCCCAGCTGGAGACTGCAACCTGAAAGACAAAAATAAAATGCAAAGCAGGCACACACATCTACTATTGCAATACACATATATATCAGGCAGCTCCGCTGGCAATGGAACAAGTCCGGTGAAAAGGGGCGTCGTTCTCTTCACTCAGGATAGAATAGGGAACAGGGGCGCTGACCTGGTACAGCTTATCAAGGATACCCAGGATAGTCCATAGTAATAATAAAATAGTCCCATAAAACAGCATCTCAGAGATCCACAAGCACTGTGGTCATCTCCGGGCACATTTCTTGAATTTAAAGATTATCACATAAAAGTCACAGCACAAAAAGTCCACATCTAAGGGTTAATTTCCCTGGCAAGTCCTGGCATATAAAAATAGTGCTGCAATATCCCCTATTCAACCTGAAAAGGGGGTTAAAATGGTTAAGGTGCAAAGAAAACAAACAGGCACAACTGGGCTTGAGTACTTGAAGCAGGCAGGAGGTCCTGTAAACTGTATGGCAGTAGAGCATTAGTACGCTCAGTGGTTTTTACTACCCCTGGGCTGTGGGGAACTGGCAGCAGCTCTTGTGGCCATAAACATAGGACTCCTGTCCTGAAACAGCTGAGTTCACATATCTGGGTCCATCAGCAAAAGTAAAACATGGCCTAGCAGACCTACTCACAGGTATATATCAAGTCCACCCTGGTCATCAGTGGTACATCCTGGCTCTGCTCTGGGCCTCGGCCTGAAATGGGGGTCCATGATTGGCTGGGCCCACAAAATAGTGTTGACAGGCAATTGTAGCACAAATGGGCCTGTCACTGGTATAGGCCCCATGGGCCTGGGGGTTAACACTGTAGGAGGGGTTAACGCTTCAGGAGACTCCACGGGTTTGGGTGTCGCTGGCCTCAGGCGACGGACCCAACTCCTGGCATAACACAGCTTCTCAGGTGCCGCAGCGGCGGACACACTTATGGGAATCGCTGAGCTGGCGGGGACAGTAACTCTGACTGCAGGCTCGGGGACATTTGAGTTCTTTGGGAGATCACCAGTGTCCGAAGGTATAGGTGCCGTTCTGGACGCGACAAGCTGGCGCAGGCCATGAAGGTGGATCTCTAACCTGGCTATTTGATCCTCCAGTCTCTCGGGCGCGGCTTCACCGCAGGTCTCCGGCGCTGTCGCAGCAGGCTCCGGTGCAGGGTCGCCTCTTTTCTCTCGCCGCAAGGCATCTAGGGCTTCCTGGAACTTCTTCACATTCTCTAACATTGTAGGTTCCATAATCCGGACGACTGGTGAAGCCATTAAATCAGAGCAGTCCTCACTCTTCAGCATGCTCGATCCTTCTCTGATGAGCGACAGGGCGGCATCCAGTACAGCACACAAGACCTCCCACTGCTCCAGGAGGCCGCCCCCTAGGTACTCCAACATGGGGAGGCGGAGTCCATCTTAGCAAACATGCAAATTTCAAGATAAGGCGGTGGCGCGGACATACAGTCTTTCCCGCTCTTGATAGCAGAAGGCGCCAATTTTTCCCGCCAACACAAGACAGAGATGACGCAGCAATAAATCAGTCAGCTTAGGCGGCCATCTTTAAGTATAACGCTGTCCATTCACTGACAGCAAGCGGTGACTTTAAGAAGCGGCAAATAGTCCACAGCAACACAATTTTCGCACCGCAATTTTTACAGTTCTTGGCCCAGCAATTTTGCGAATAAACATATAGGGCTTTATCACTTCATGGCAATAACGGCACACAGTTTATATTCCACAATGGCGCAGGAATGATCGCATCCTGTTCGGGGACGCCAAAATATTCAGTACGCAGCCCTGCAGGGTATTGCGATGGTGAGGTCACGGTTAATAGGCAATCGAGGGTTGCTCTTGGTTACTCACAGTTTATAGGAAGACCCTGGGCAGGCATACAGCAGTGATGGAGAGGCTGGCACAGAAGTCCTCTGGGGCACTCTCAATGTATAGGGACCAGGCCGGTGGTAGGTGAGGTGCCCTGGGTGTTGCAGGTTTATTGTGCCGGTGGCAAGATCCCTTAAAGTTTGTGACGCCAGTGCCTGTAACGGTGGCACACCGATTTGTAATAGGAATAATTGAGGAACACGATGTTGTGGTGAATCAAAACTTCCTTTTACTGGAAACAATTAACTATTTACAGTCTTTTGTTCAGCTCCACATGTCAGCAGCAGTCACAAGCAGGCTTATACAAATGTCAGGCACAATGTTCTTGCAAGATACTCAGAGGGTTAACACACTTACAGATCAGACCGCACTTTTCCTCAGAAATCCTGTCTGTCTTTATCCAAAGGCCTGTATGCCCTATTGTTGGCTTTATCCTTGGTTAGGGAAGCTTTCTCAGGTATATATATATCCTTGCTTTCCTATAAAATCCTTCTGCCCTTCATCTCTCTTGTCTGGCTGGAATACTGGCTCTGTGTCACCGCCAGCAATCTGAGAAGCTCTGGCAGACGTTCTTCTGTACCTCTTGCATGATGTTCTTTGTTTTGGTTTCACTTTGTCATCTTTTTTCCTTCTCCCAGCTGTCATCTATTTACACTGATTGCCTCCCTTTATATTCCCTCCCATACTGCCTCACTTTGTGGTTTATACTACTTCCTGGATTGTGTTCACTGCTAGATGCTGCAATGCAGGTTCCTCAGATAAGTCTTTTCCTTTATTTGTGTTTCCGTTCTGGCTTGATTCTAGGTGACCCTGACTCCCTCCGTATTAAGTGCAGGGAGCCGGTGGTCGTGTCCCCTCACTATTATAGGGTTTTCAGGTGTCACACAGTCTAGATACGAGGGCATGAAATTATCTATCATAAAGATCTTTGCATGGGCAGAGCAGTCAGGGAGAGCTCTAGGGGTTTTATAGGGCTCACCCATATGTTCCTTAGTTTGGGATCAAGTCAGTCGGATGTTTATTTATAACTTCCAGTTTTCTGCAACACCATCCGTGACATTATAAACCGCCAAAACCGTCTTAAGCATGGATCCGGTTTCTGCCTTAATTGACCGCATGCAGGGTCTTTCACTGGAGGTAGCAGATCTCCGTAAAACTGTTTCTCAGTTTCAGGTGACCGGTTCTGATTGCGTTCATGGAGTTTGTTCCGAGCCTAAGATCTCGCTTCCGGATACGTTCTCCGGGGGTAGTGAGAATTTTGTTTGTTTTAGAGAGTCTTGCAAACTCCATTTTCGCCTACTTCCCCATTCCTCTGGTGACGAGGAGCAGAGGGTGGGGATCATCATCTCGCTGCTCAGGGATAACGCTCAGTCTTGGGCCTTCTCGCTGCCGGTGGGGGCACGACCCCTCCGATCGGTGGATAAATTTTTTGTAGCCCTGGGGCAGATATATGATGACCCGGATCGTATTGCTCTGGCTGAATCTAAACTGCGTCTTTTATGCCAGGATAAACAGTCCGCAGAGATATATTGTTCAGAATTTCGGAGATGGGCAGCTGATACTGGTTGGAATGATGCTGCACTCCGAAGTCAATTTTGCCATGGTCTTTCGGAGGGATTGAAAGATGCATTTGCCTTTCATGAGAGACCTGCCTCGTTGGAGTCTGCCATGTCTCGAGCTGTTCGTATTGACAGGCGTCTTAGAGAGAGAGGAGAGATCACTCCTTCCTGTCATATTCAGTCCAAGGACAGTGGGGCGGTCTCATTCAGTGCGCAGGGGCCTCAGTCTCTCTCAATCCCCTCTGAGGAGGAGGCCATGCAGCTGGGTTTGCTTGCCTCTGATAGTAGAGGATTCAGCTCTCAGAGGAGGGTTTGTTTCTGTTGTGGAGGTATAAATCATTTGGCAAATGTTTGCCCCTCTAGGAGATTCAGGGAGTTTTCTGAGGGTAATAAAGAAACAAAAAGAAAAAAAAACACAAAAAAATTTCCATCTGTTACTATTGGCAAGGTTGATGCGGAAATCTAAGGTTTGCCGTTTGCTTGTAGTTCCCATTTTGTCCTACCTGCCAGGGTGGCGCTAGATAGCAAGAACATTGTTTGTGAGATTTTTGTAGATAGTGGAGCAGCTGTCAATCTCATTGATAATCAATTTGCTATAACACAAGGTTTCCAGGTATGCACTTTGGGAAAGGATATACCTGTTTTTGCTATCGATTCCGCTCCACTTTCTCAAAAATCGTTAAAGGGCATAGTTCACAATATCCGTTTGACTGTGGGTGATGCTCATGTTGAGGATATGTCATGTTTCGTCCTAAGCGGATTACCTACTCCTCTAGTGTTGGGGCTACCCTGGCTCACTAAACATAACCAGACCATTGATTGGCAAGCAAGGCAAATAAATGGTTGGAGTGACTTTTGCAGAGAGAATTGCCTCACGGTGTCTCTTTCAGAGGTTTCTACCAAGACTGTACCATCTTTTCTCTCAGAATTTTCGGATCTGTTTTCAGAGAGTGGTGTCCAGGAGCTGCCCCCTCACCGGGAGTACGATTGCCCTATTAATCTCATCCCAGGCGCCAAGCTGCCAAAATCACGTTTATACAATCTCTCCCAACCTGAAAGGGTCACTATGCGTACTTATATCTCTGAAAGCCTGAGAAAGGGACACATCCGACCCTCGAAGTCACCTGTTGCCGCTGGTTTTTTTTTTGTTAAGAAAAAAGATGGTTCTTTAAGACCATGTCTGGATTTCAGGGAGCTGAACTGTATCACAATTCGTGACCCTTATCCGCTTCCTCTGATCCCGGACCTGTTTAACCAGATTGTTGGGGCTAAAGTTTTTTCTAAGTTGGATTTAAGAGGGGCATACAACCTAGTCAGGGTCAGGGAAGGGGACGAATGGAAGACGGCCTTCAATACCCCTGAGGGCCATTTCGAGAATTTGGTTATGCCCTTTGGTTTGATGAATGCTCCAGCCATCTTCCAACATAATGTGAACAGCATTTTTTATCATTTAATGGGGAAATTTGTACTGGTGTATCTAGATGACATTTTAATTTTTTCTCCTGATTTCAAAACTCATAGGGACCACCTACGTCAGGTCTTGCTCATTCTGCGGGAGAATAAATTATATGCTAAACTGGAAAAATGTGTGTTTGCGGTTCCAGAAATTCAATTTCTGGGTTTTCTTCTCTCCGCTTCTGGTTTTCGCATGGACCCTGAGAAGGTCCGCGCTGTGCTTGATTGGGAGCTTCCTGAGAATCAGAAGGCGCTGATGCGGTTTTTGGGTTTTGCTAATTATTACAGGAAGTTCATTTTGAATTTTTCCTCAGTTGTTAAGCCACTCACTGATATGACTAAAAAGGGGGTAGATTTTTCCTTCTGGTCGGTAGATGCGCTTAAGGCCCTTTCTAGTATCAAAGAGAGTTTTGCTTCCGCTCCCATCTTGGTACAACCTGATGTCTCTCTGCCTTTCATTGTTGAGGTGGACGCTTCTGAGGTGGGTGTGGTCTTGTCTCAGGGTCCCTCTCCTGCCAAATGGCGACCGTGTGCCTTTTTCTCAAGGAAACTCTCCTCCGCAGAGAGAAATTACGATGTGGGAGATAGGGAGTTGTTGGCCATCAAATTAGCTTTTGAGGAATGGCGCCATTGGCTAGAGGGAGCCAGACACCCTATTACCGTGTTTACCGACCATAAGAATCTGGCCTACTTGTAATCAGCCAAGCGTCTGAACCCGAGACAGGCCAGATGGTCTTTATTCTTTTCTAGGTTTAATTTTGTTGTCACGTTCCGCCCTGGGGTTAAAAATGTGAAGGCTGATGCCCTGTCACGTTGTTTTCCGGGAGGGGGGAACTTTGAAGACCCGGGTCCCATTTTGGCTGAAGGGGTCGTCATCTCTGCTCTTTATCCTGATTTGGAGGCAGAGGTTCAGGCAGAGGCTCCTGATTTTTGTCCTCCTGGGAGGTTGTTTGTGCCTCTCGCTTTACGACACAAGGTTTTTAAGGAGCACCACGATACTGTCCTTGCTGGGCACCCGGGGAGTAGAGCCACAGTGGATCTCATTGCTCTGAGATTCTGGTGGCCGGCTCTTCGTAAGACGGTTGAGGGTTTTGTGGCAGCCTGCGAGACCTGCGCTCGTACCAAGGTCCCTCATTCACGGCCATCGGGTTCTCTCCTCCCGTTACCCATTCCTTCCCGTCCTTGGACGCATCTGTCCATGGACTTCATTACGGACCGGCCTCGTTCCTCGGGGAAGACTGTAATTCTGGTAGTAGTGGACCGTTTTAGCAAAATGGCGCATTTCACTCCCTTTCCTGGGTTACCCTATGCTAAAACGCTGGCGCAAGCATTTGTTGATCACATTGTCAAATTGCATGGCATTCCTTCAGACACAGTTTCTGATAGGGGCACGCAGTTTGTTTCCAGATTCTGGAAGGCTTTCTGTTCTTGCTTGGGGGTTCGGTTGTCGTTCTCTTCTGCTTTTCACCCACAGTCGAATGGCCAGACCGAACGCGTCAATCAGAATCTGGAGACATATCTGCGCTGTTTTGTGGCAGAGAATCGGGAGGATTGGTGTTCTTTTTTGTCCCTTGCTGAGTTTGCTTTAAATAACCGTCACCAGGAGTCCTCGGATAAGTCACAATTTTTTGGTGCATATGTGTTTCATCTGCAGTTTGGGACATTCTCTGGAGAGGGGTCTTCTGGTTTACCTGATGAGGAGAGATTTTCCTCGTCTTTGTCATTTATTTGGCAAAAGATTCAGGGTAATCTGAAGAGGATGAGTGAGAGATATAAGCGTGTGGCGGATAAGAGACGTGTGCCTGGTCCGGACCTGAATGTGGGTGATCTGGTGTGGTTGTCTACAAAGAATATCAAACTGAAGGTTCCCTCCTGGAAGTTGGGTCCTAAGTTTATTGGGCCTTACAAGATCTTGTCCTTCATCAATCCCGTTGCCTTCCGTCTTGATCTTCCTCAGACTTGGAAGATCCATAATGTTTTTCACAGGTCCCTATTAAAACCGTATGTCCAACCCACTGTACCCTCCTCTTTGCCCCCTCTCTGATTGTTGTTGATGGTAATCTTGAATTTCAGGTCTCTAGGAATGTGGATTCTCGCATTATCCGCGCTTCTCTTCAGTACCTCGTTCATTGGGAAGGTTATGGTCCTGAGGAGAGGATGTGGGTCCCAGTGGCGGACATTAAGGCCACTCGTCTCATCAGGGCTTTCCATAGGTCCCATCCTGAGAAGGTGGGCTCTGAGTGTCCGGAGTCCACTCGAAGAGAGAGGGGTACTGTCACTGCCAGCTCTCTGAGAAGATCTGACAGACGTTCTTCTGTACCTTTTGCATGATGTTCTTTGTTTTGGTTTCACTTTCTCATCTCCTTTCCTTCTCCCAGCTGTCATCTATTTACACTGATTGCCTCCCTTTATATTCCCTCCCATACTGCCTCACTTTGCGGTTTATACTTCTTCCTGGATGAGTTGTTCACTGCTGGATGCTCCTTCTCCTGATTCCTCAGATAAGTCTGTTTCCTTTATTTGTGTTTACTTGCTGGCTTGATTGTAGGTGACCCTGACTCCGTCCGTATTAAGTGCAGGGAGCCGGTGGTCGTGTCCCCTCACTATTATAGGGTTTTCAGGTGTCAGATAGTATAAAGATCTTTGCATGGGCTTAGCAGTCAGGGAGAGCTCTAGGGGTTTTATAGGGCTCACCCATATGCTCCTTAGTTTGGGATCAAGCCAGTCGGATGTTTATTTATAAGTTCCAGCTTTCTGCAACACCATCCGTGACACAGACCTGAAAGTCTAGTTGATCTTGGCCAACACAATTAACCTATGGTATGTGACCAACATAATTGCCTAAAGATACTTTAGTAAGTATTATTATTTTAATTTTATTTAATTGTATGTACTTCTAAATATCCAGTCCAGATTTTAGTTTTGTTCTTATATTTATTCCAACTGATAGCCAGTCCAGCCTTTACAGCTATTCCAATGCTAACAAATCTAGACCATATTGAGGTGGCAAATACATTATTTTTGGCTACTGAATAGTGTTGGGCGAGCATGCTCGGCCGAACACAAATTTTACTCGAGCATCGCGATGCTCGGCACATTGCGGTGTTCGGCCTAATACCGCGTGTGCTCGAGCGCCATGCTCGAATCTCCTCCCCGCACGTTTGTTGGCTGCTATGCAGCCAATAAACGTGCAGGTAAATACTGCCATTTACTGTAATGCCCTAGCCATGTTGGCTACTGGCATTACATTGATTGGCTGTCTGCAACGCGTCATCGGGTGCTATATAGCACCCGATGACATGTGGTTCGGCTCAGTCTTAGTCAGGGAGAGCTGGAGAGCAGAAGGAAGAGATAGTGTAGGGAGTGAAATAGGAATATTTTAGCTTTTATACTTGTTATAGACCCAAAAGTCCTTTTAAGGACTATTGTGTGTGGCAGCAATATATATTTTTAGCGCAACCTGCGCTAAATTGCTAAAACTTGTTAGAGACCCAAAAGTCCTTTTAAGGAGTTGTATATATATAGTTGTATCTGGCAATCTGGCAGCAATATATATTTTTAGCGCAACCTGCGCTAAATAGCTTACAATTGTTTGGCTGCTGTAGACAGCGACATTATCTGCACTACATCTCCTGTATAACATGTGCACAGCCTAAAAATATCTGTGACATCCAGTGTACTTTTTCCGTAGACGGTGTCCGCTGCGGACAGTTACATTACCTGCGCTACATGTCCTGTATAACGTTTGCGTATTCTGAAATATCAGTGACACTCAGTCAAATTTTTTTGCTGCTGGTGGCAGCGACATTACCTGCGCTACATCTCCAGTATAACGTTAGCACATCCGAAATATCAGTGACATTCAGTGTAATTTTTTTCGCCGGTGGTGACAGCAACATTATCTGCGCTATATCTCCTGTATAACGTTTGCCCATCCTAAATATTGATTCAGTGTAATTTTCAATTAGCCACTGGTGACAGCGACATTGCTTGCGCTATACCTCCTGTATAACGTTTGTGCATCCTAAATATTAGTGACATTCATTCAGTGTATTTTTTATTAGCCGGTGGTGACAGCGACATTACTTGCGCTATACCTCCTGTTTAACGTGTGCGCATCCTAAATATCAGTGACATTATTTCAGTGTAATTTTTTATTAGGCGGTGGTGATAGTGACATTACTTGCACTATACCTCCTGTTTAACGTGTGCGCATCCTAAAAATATCTGTGACATTCTGTGTACTTTATTTGCACATACACTTACAAAACCTGCACTACTGTACATGTGACATACTTGCAAGCATATATACCATTTAATATGCGCAAGTCTAGCAGTACGGGACGGGGAAGTGGCTGTGCTGCTGATGGTGCACGCAGAAGCCGTGGCCCTGCGCAGGATGAAACTGTGCCTGTTGCCAGAGCACAAGAAACAAACTTATCCACAATACCTAGCTTCATGTCCCAGTTTGCAGGGCGGCGCAGGACACCACTCTCGAAGTCAGACCAGTGCGACCAAGTGGTTGGTTGGATTGCAGCAGATAATGCTTCCAGTCGGTTAAGCAACACCCTGTCTCCCACAAAGTCCAGTCTCAGTACCCAAGAGTCTAGTCAACACAATTTTCACCCTGATACTCCTTCCACCCACTATGGAGAGTCTTGGCAAACAAGTGATCCCATACTTGGATATTCCGAGGAGCTCTTTTCATCGCCATTCCTTAATTTGGGCCTCTCGCCAAGCCCGCTTGAAGAGGGACATGAGGAGATCATGTGCCCTGATTACCAAACTCTGGAGCATCCACAGTCAGAAGAAGATGACAGTGGGGAACGGCAATTAGTGTTTCATGATCACGAGGTGGATGATGATGATGAGACACAGTTGCCAATAACTCAACCGCTATTAGTGTCTCAAGAGGTTCATGATGAGGATGAGACACAGTTGTCAATAACTGAGGTTGTTGTTAGGTCAACAAGTCAGGAGGATGACCAGAGTGAGGAAGTGGAAGAGGAGGTGCTGGACGATGAAGTCACTGACCCAACCTGGGACGGTGGCAAGCTGAGCAAGGACAGCAGTACAGAGGGGGAGGGATCCACAGCACCAGGCTGGAAGAGGCAGTGGGGTTGCAAAAGGGAGAAGGTGGGCCACGCCAAACAGGCCCGCAACTGCTTCCCGGAGCACCCCGTTGCGGAAATCTCCCTTGCCAAGGGGTAGGTGTTCCGCAGTCTGGCGCTTTTTTGAGGAAAGTGCGGGCGATAAAAGAATTGTCATTTCCAACCTGTGCTGTACTAAAATTAGCAGCGGCGTGAACACTAGCAACCTCACCACCACCAGCATGATCCGCCACATGGCATCAAAGCACCCTAATAGGTGGGCCAAATGCTGGCCAATCCCTTGTACAAAACGCAGGCCCGGATGCCTCCCGCCATGCACCTGGACCTTCGCAAGCACCATCAGCGACCACATCCACATCTGTGTTCCAGCGCAGCGTACAGATATCTATACCCCAGGCCTTTGAACGAAAGCGCAAATACCCAGCCACCCACCCACAGGCCATAGCACTAAATGCGCACCTTTCCAAATTGCTGGCCTTAGAAATGTTGCCATTTACGTTACCCCTGATAAAGCCAGATTATCTAGCGAAACATATTGGGGGACAGTTTAATGTTTTAGACTGTGATCCATGTCAGTTCCAGCCACAAGTATTAATAGCAGAGCATGTCCTAGTTTGAATAGTGTTTGCACATAGAATCATCTATAGCGATACAGATAGGACGGTGCTGTATAGGTCTGCTAATACAGTATTAAAGTGTGTGAAGGCACGGGAGTGCACCCCCGGCTTACATTGTAGCTAGGATACACATGCTGCAGTACTGACAGGGCATCAGATAGTTTTAACCCTTTCCGTAGCTCACTTTCTTTTCACTTAGAAATTCTTAGCAGATTCAATAAAAGTTACGTTTTATTATCTGGGACAAGTGAGGTTAATAGCCTAAACAGGCTTTATTTGTTGATTTATAATAAACCCTTCCCAAATAGGATCTAGTATTTTGTTAGCATTTAGGCTTGTGGACACTGAGGCCTTCCGCAGCCTGATTGTGGCGGCTGTCCCGCAGTACTCTGTCCCCAGCCGCCAATATTTTTCCCGGTGTGCAGTCCCAGCCTTACACCAGCATGTGTCCCGTAACATCACCCGTGCCCTGACCAACACAGTTATTGGGAAGGTCCACTTAACGACTGACACATGGAAAAGTGCATTTGGCCATGGACGCTATATTTCCCTGACGGCACACTGGGTGAACGTTGTGGAGGCCAGGAGCGAGTCGTACCCTGGGATGGCTCAAGTACTACCGATGCCAAGGATTGCGGGCCTACCTCCATCAGGGTTTCCACCGCTACCTACATTAGTGGCTGCAACTCCCCCTTCTCCTCCTCCACCTCCTCCTTCACTTTCACATCTGAATTATCATCTTGCAGCACCAGTCAGCCATCAGTCAGTAGTTGGAAGCAGTGTAGCACTGCAGTGGGAAAGCGGCAAAAGGCCGTGCTTAAACTGATCTGCTTAGGTGACAAACAGCACACCGCCGCAGAGTTGTGGCAGGGGATAAGGGACCAGACTGAGCTGTGGCTCTCGCAACTCAACCTACAACCAGGCATGGTTGTTTCTGATAATGGCCATAACTTGGTGGCGGCTTTGGAGCTCGGCAAGCTGACCCACATACCATGCCTAATCCACGTGTTCAACCTAGTGGTTCAGCGGTTTCTCAAAACCTAACCCAATTTGCCTGAGCTACTGGTGAAGGTGCGCCACATGTGTCCCCATTTCCTCAAGTCATCGACAGCTTCTGCCGGACTGGCAACACTGCAGCAGTGCTTGCAATTGCCAGCTCACCGACTGTTGTGCGTCTACCGACTCTACGTTCCACATGTTGGCCAGGCTCTGTGAGCAGCAGAGGGCAGTAGTGGAATACCAGCTGCAACATGGTCGTCGCCTTTCCGCTGCGGACAGTTACATTACCTGCGCTACATGTCCTGTATAACGTTTGCGTATTCTGAAATATCAGTGACACTCAGTCAAATTTTTTTGCTGCTGGTGGCAGCGACATTACCTGCGCTACATCTCCAGTATAACGTTAGCACATCCGAAATATCAGTGACATTCAGTGTAATTTTTTTCGCCGGTGGTGACAGCAACATTATCTGCGCTATATCTCCTGTATAACGTTTGCCCATCCTAAATATCAGTGACATTGATTCAGTGTAATTTTCAATTAGCCACTGGTGACAGCGACATTGCTTGCGCTATACCTCCTGTATAACGTTTGTGCATCCTAAATATTAGTGACATTCATTCAGTGTATTTTTTATTAGCCGGTGGTGACAGCGACATTACTTGCGCTATACCTCCTGTTTAACGTGTGCGCATCCTAAATATCAGTGACATTATTTCAGTGTAATTTTTTATTAGGCGGTGGTGATAGTGACATTACTTGCACTATACCTCCTGTTTAACGTGTGCGCATCCTAAAAATATCTGTGACATTCTGTGTACTTTATTTGCACATACACTTACAAAACCTGCACTACTGTACATGTGACATACTTGCAAGCATATATACCATTTAATATGCGCAAGTCTAGCAGTACGGGACGGGGAAGTGGCTGTGCTGCTGATGGTGCACGCAGAAGCCGTGGCCCTGCGCAGGATGAAACTGTGCCTGTTGCCAGAGCACAAGAAACAAACTTATCCACAATACCTAGCTTCATGTCCCAGTTTGCAGGGCGGCGCAGGACACCACTCTCGAAGTCAGACCAGTGCGACCAAGTGGTTGGTTGGATTGCAGCAGATAATGCTTCCAGTCGGTTAAGCAACACCCTGTCTCCCACAAAGTCCAGTCTCAGTACCCAAGAGTCTAGTCAACACAATTTTCACCCTGATACTCCTTCCACCCACTATGGAGAGTCTTGGCAAACAAGTGATCCCATACTTGGATATTCCGAGGAGCTCTTTTCATCGCCATTCCTTAATTTGGGCCTCTCGCCAAGCCCGCTTGAAGAGGGACATGAGGAGATCATGTGCCCTGATTACCAAACTCTGGAGCATCCACAGTCAGAAGAAGATGACAGTGGGGAACGGCAATTAGTGTTTCATGATCACGAGGTGGATGATGATGATGAGACACAGTTGCCAATAACTCAACCGCTATTAGTGTCTCAAGAGGTTCATGATGAGGATGAGACACAGTTGTCAATAACTGAGGTTGTTGTTAGGTCAACAAGTCAGGAGGATGACCAGAGTGAGGAAGTGGAAGAGGAGGTGCTGGACGATGAAGTCACTGACCCAACCTGGGACGGTGGCAAGCTGAGCAAGGACAGCAGTACAGAGGGGGAGGGATCCACAGCACCAGGCTGGAAGAGGCAGTGGGGTTGCAAAAGGGAGAAGGTGGGCCACGCCAAACAGGCCCGCAACTGCTTCCCGGAGCACCCCGTTGCGGAAATCTCCCTTGCCAAGGGGTAGGTGTTCCGCAGTCTGGCGCTTTTTTGAGGAAAGTGCGGGCGATAAAAGAATTGTCATTTCCAACCTGTGCTGTACTAAAATTAGCAGCGGCGTGAACACTAGCAACCTCACCACCACCAGCATGATCCGCCACATGGCATCAAAGCACCCTAATAGGTGGGCCAAATGCTGGCCAATCCCTTGTACAAAACGCAGGCCCGGATGCCTCCCGCCATGCACCTGGACCTTCGCAAGCACCATCAGCGACCACATCCACATCTGTGTTCCAGCGCAGCGTACAGATATCTATACCCCAGGCCTTTGAACGAAAGCGCAAATACCCAGCCACCCACCCACAGGCCATAGCACTAAATGCGCACCTTTCCAAATTGCTGGCCTTAGAAATGTTGCCATTTACGTTACCCCTGATAAAGCCAGATTATCTAGCGAAACATATTGGGGGACAGTTTAATGTTTTAGACTGTGATCCATGTCAGTTCCAGCCACAAGTATTAATAGCAGAGCATGTCCTAGTTTGAATAGTGTTTGCACATAGAATCATCTATAGCGATACAGATAGGACGGTGCTGTATAGGTCTGCTAATACAGTATTAAAGTGTGTGAAGGCACGGGAGTGCACCCCCGGCTTACATTGTAGCTAGGATACACATGCTGCAGTACTGACAGGGCATCAGATAGTTTTAACCCTTTCCGTAGCTCACTTTCTTTTCACTTAGAAATTCTTAGCAGATTCAATAAAAGTTACGTTTTATTATCTGGGACAAGTGAGGTTAATAGCCTAAACAGGCTTTATTTGTTGATTTATAATAAACCCTTCCCAAATAGGATCTAGTATTTTGTTAGCATTTAGGCTTGTGGACACTGAGGCCTTCCGCAGCCTGATTGTGGCGGCTGTCCCGCAGTACTCTGTCCCCAGCCGCCAATATTTTTCCCGGTGTGCAGTCCCAGCCTTACACCAGCATGTGTCCCGTAACATCACCCGTGCCCTGACCAACACAGTTATTGGGAAGGTCCACTTAACGACTGACACATGGAAAAGTGCATTTGGCCATGGACGCTATATTTCCCTGACGGCACACTGGGTGAACGTTGTGGAGGCCAGGAGCGAGTCGTACCCTGGGATGGCTCAAGTACTACCGATGCCAAGGATTGCGGGCCTACCTCCATCAGGGTTTCCACCGCTACCTACATTAGTGGCTGCAACTCCCCCTTCTCCTCCTCCACCTCCTCCTTCACTTTCACATCTGAATTATCATCTTGCAGCACCAGTCAGCCATCAGTCAGTAGTTGGAAGCAGTGTAGCACTGCAGTGGGAAAGCGGCAAAAGGCCGTGCTTAAACTGATCTGCTTAGGTGACAAACAGCACACCGCCGCAGAGTTGTGGCAGGGGATAAGGGACCAGACTGAGCTGTGGCTCTCGCAACTCAACCTACAACCAGGCATGGTTGTTTCTGATAATGGCCATAACTTGGTGGCGGCTTTGGAGCTCGGCAAGCTGACCCACATACCATGCCTAATCCACGTGTTCAACCTAGTGGTTCAGCGGTTTCTCAAAACCTAACCCAATTTGCCTGAGCTACTGGTGAAGGTGCGCCACATGTGTCCCCATTTCCTCAAGTCATCGACAGCTTCTGCCGGACTGGCAACACTGCAGCAGTGCTTGCAATTGCCAGCTCACCGACTGTTGTGCGTCTACCGACTCTACGTTCCACATGTTGGCCAGGCTCTGTGAGCAGCAGAGGGCAGTAGTGGAATACCAGCTGCAACATGGTCGTCGCCTTTCCAGTCAGCTTCCGCTCTTCACAAGTGACGAGTGGGCATTGATGTCTGACCTCTGTGAGGTTTTACGCAACTTTGAGGAATCAACACAGATGGTGACCGGCGATAACGCTATTAACAGCGTAACCATCCCACTTCTGTGTCTACTCAAACGCTCGCTGCTCACAATTAAAGCGGACGCTTTGCATGTGGAAGAGGTAAAAATGGGGGAACAAAGTACACAGGGTGATAGCCAGATCACCCTCAGTTAGTCTTCTTAGTGCGAATTGGATGATGAGGAGGAGGAGCAGGAGACGGTTGCCTCCGCTACAGAGGGTAGTACCCATGGAAGTTTTATTCCATCTGTTCAGGGGGAAATTACTGGTTGTTCACCCTTCTCGACCCCCGCTACAAAGAGAACTTCTCATCTCTCATTCCTGTGGTGGAGAGGACGAGCAAAATGGTGCAATACCAGAAGGTTCTTGTGCAAAAATTGCTCCAAAAATTTCCAGCTGAAAAAGCTGGCTGCAGAGTACGTAGTTCCTTGGCCAACCGAGGAGGGGAGATGAGGGGAACACACAGCAGTTCCAACAGAGGCAGGGTAACACTCTCTAAGGCCTGGGACAGTTTTATGACACCCCGCCAGCACCCTCAACCTGATGTGCGGCCTAGTATCACAAGGAGGGAAACATTTTGGAAAATGGTGAAGGAGTACGTAGCAAACCGTGTCAGCGTCCTCAGTGATCCCTGTGTGCCTTACAACTATTGGGTGTCCAAACTGGACACTTGGCACGAGCTGGCGCTCTACGCCTTGGAGGTGCTGGCCTGCCCCGCCGCTAGCATTTTGTCAGAGCGTTTATTTAGTGCTGCTGGGGCATAATAACTGATAAGCGCATCTGATAATAACTGATAAGGCAACAACCCAGCAGCAGGACCGCTACCTCCGCCTTTGTGCAAGGAGGAACAGGAGGAGCACTGCCAGAGCCCTGCAAAATGACCTCCAGCAGGCCACAAATGTGCATGTGTCTGCTCAAACGGTCAGAAACAGACTCCATGAGGGTGATATGAGGGCCCGACGTCCACAGGTGCGGGTTGTGCTTACAGCCCAACACCGTGCAGGACGTTTGGCATTTGCCAGAGAACACCAAGATTGGCAAATTCGCCATTGGCGCCCTGTGCTCTTCACAGATGAAAGCAGGTTCACACTGAGCACATGTGACAGACGTGACAGAGTCTTGAGACGCCGTGGAGAACGTTCTGCTGCCTGCAACATCCTCCAGCATGACCAGTTTGGCATTGGGTCAGTAATGGTGTGGGGTGGCATTTCTTTGGAGGGCCGCACAGCCCTCCATGTGCTCGCCAGAGGTAGCCTGACTGCCATTAGGTACCGAGATGAGATCCTCAGACCCCTTGTGAGACCATATGCTGGTGCTGTTGGCCCTGGGTTCCTCCTAATGCAAGACAATGCTAGACCTCATGTGGCTGGAGTGTGTCAGCAGTTCCTGCAAGACGAAGGCATTGATGCTATGGACTGGCCCGCCCGTTCCCCAGACCTGAATCCAATTGAGCACATCTGGGACATCATGTCTCGCTCTATCCACCAACGTCACGTTGCACCACAGACTGTCCAGGAGTTGGCAGATGCTTTAGTCCAGGTCTGGGAGGAGATCCCTCAGGAGACCGTCCGCCACCTCATCAGGAGCATGCACAGGCGTTGTAGGGAGGTCATACAGGCACGTGGAGGCCACACACACTACTGAGCCTCATTTTGACTTGTTTTAAGGACATTACATCAAAGTTGGATCAGCCTGTAGTGTGTTTTTCCACTTTAATTTTGAGGGTGACTCCAAATCCAGACCTCCATGGGTTGAAAATTTGATTTCCATTTTTTTATTTTTGTGTGATTTTGTTGTCAGCACATTCAACTATGTAAAGAACAAAGTATTTCAGAAGAATATTTAATTAATTCAGATCTAGGATGTGCTATTTTTGTGTTCCCTTTATTTTTTTGAACAGTGTATATATATATACAACTCCTTAAAAGGACTTTTGGGTCTCTAACAAATTTTAGCAATTTAGCGCAGGTTGCGCTAAAAATATATATTGCTGCCAGATTGCCAGATACAACTATATATATACAACTCCTTAAAAGGACTTTTGGGTCTCTAACAAGTTTTAGCAATTTAGCGCAGGTTGCGCTAAAAATATATATTGCTGCCACACACAATAGTCCTTAAAAGGACTTTTGGGTCTATAACAAGTATAAAAGCTAAAATATAACCCAATTTGCCTGAGCTACTGGTGAAGGTGCGCCACATGTGTCCCCATTTCCTCAAGTCATCGACAGCTTCTGCCGGACTGGCAACACTGCAGCAGTGCTTGCAATTGCCAGCTCACCGACTGTTGTGCGTCTACCGACTCTACGTTCCACATGTTGGCCAGGCTCTGTGAGCAGCAGAGGGCAGTAGTGGAATACCAGCTGCAACATGGTCGTCGCCTTTCCAGTCAGCTTCCGCTCTTCACAAGTGACGAGTGGGCATTGATGTCTGACCTCTGTGAGGTTTTACGCAACTTTGAGGAATCAACACAGATGGTGACCGGCGATAACGCTATTAACAGCGTAACCATCCCACTTCTGTGTCTACTCAAACGCTCGCTGCTCACAATTAAAGCGGACGCTTTGCATGTGGAAGAGGTAAAAATGGGGGAACAAAGTACACAGGGTGATAGCCAGATCACCCTCAGTTAGTCTTCTTAGTGCGAATTGGATGATGATGAGGAGGAGCAGGAGACGGTTGCCTCCGCTACAGAGGGTAGTACCCATGGAAGTTTTATTCCATCTGTTCAGGGGGAAATTACTGGTTGTTCACCCTTCTCGACCCCCGCTACAAAGAGAACTTCTCATCTCTCATTCCTGTGGTGGAGAGGACGAGCAAAATGGTGCAATACCAGAAGGTTCTTGTGCAAAAATTGCTCCAAAAATTTCCAGCTGAAAAAGCTGGCTGCAGAGTACGTAGTTCCTTGGCCAACCGAGGAGGGGAGATGAGGGGAACACACAGCAGTTCCAACAGAGGCAGGGTAACACTCTCTAAGGCCTGGGACAGTTTTATGACACCCCGCCAGCACCCTCAACCTGATGTGCGGCCTAGTATCACAAGGAGGGAAACATTTTGGAAAATGGTGAAGGAGTACGTAGCAGACCGTGTCAGCGTCCTCAGTGATCCCTGTGTGCCTTACAACTATTGGGTGTCCAAACTGGACACTTGGCACGAGCTGGCGCTCTACGCCTTGGAGGTGCTGGCCTGCCCCGCCGCTAGCATTTTGTCAGAGCGTTTATTTAGTGCTGCTGGGGCATAATAACTGATAAGCGCATCCGCCTGTCAACTAAAACTGCTGACTGGTTGACTTTTATAAAAATGAACAAAGCCTGGATTGCCCCTGACTTCTCTACTCCACCAGAGGAAAGCGGCTGAACATAAAGGCACTCCAAATGTGGCTTTTATGGTGTATTGCATACACTGTATTCCCATGCACCCCTTCCACCACTAAAAAGGGTATATGGTTCAATCTCCCTTTCCCCACACTGTCCCCACATAGCAATTTCCCCACACTGTCCCCACATAGCAATTTCCCCACACTGTCCCCACATAGCAATTTCCCCAGATAGCAATTTTCACACACTGTCCCCACATAGCAATTCCCCCACACTGTCCCCACATAGCAATTTCCCCACACTGTCCCCACAAAGCAATTTCCCCACATAGCAATTTCCCCACACTGTCCCCATATAGCAATTTCCCCACACTGTCCCCACATAGCAATTCCCCCACAGTGTCCCCACATAGCAATTCCCCCACACTGTCCCCACATAGCAATTTCCCCACACAGCAATTTCCCCACATAGCAATTTCCCCACACTGTTCCCATGTTGAGGAAGGGTTGAGATGTATGCATATACTGTATATCCATACATGCATGCAAACACATGCATGCATGTATGATATATATGCATGCACGGACTGCCACATCATAGGATGATGTGCGCAGATGTGCCCAGCATCTGTGCACATCTGGCCTTGGTGGCCCACAGGGGCTCATTGTGACCCCTGTGGGAAATATATGGCCCCTGTGGGAAATATGTGCCCCCTTATAGGTCCCTTGTGATATGTATATATATGTATAGATGTCATATGGGCCCCCTAATAGGTATATAATATATATATGTCCCCTATATACCCCAGTATCAATTGTATACATGTGTATGGATGTGCCCCAAGCATCCATATACATGTATATTATATATTATGCCCCCTGGTTCACCTGAAGCCAGATGTATCAGTGTGAATGTGCCCCAAGCATTCGCACTGATGCCATCTGGCTAATTGCATCAGAATGACCGGATAAATGTCCGGTCATCCTGTATACTTCAAAGAACTCCGATTCAATGGAATCGGAGTCCTTTGTAGTAAGTATCTCCAGCGCTGCTGGAGATATTCATGCATAATAGGAAGAGGGGCGAAACCTCCCCTCCTTCTATTACGCGCATTCCGGCCGCGCGATTACTATCGCGCTGTCCGGAATGCAAAGTGCTGCAGGCGGGAGATCAAAGGATTCTCCCGCCTGTCAGCAAATGGCGCGGCCCTGCTGTGCGTGTGCAGTGACGCGCAGGCTGGCGCGGTGACTTCATATCACCGCGCCGGCCCACGTGTCTTTTGCCCGTGCCGCACGCACAGTGCATGCGCTGCGGCCCAGGAGTGCGGGCTGCGGGATATAAATATCCGGCAGCCCTGCACTGAGAGAGGTGTGTACCCCTACTGGCCTCCCTGAAGGAGAGCGCAGCCGGCGCTCAGAGAGAAGAGCCGTGCCGCCCCCCACAAGAAGACCACCCCTGGACGAACGAGCAACCCCCTAGACGAACGAGCAACCCTTCTACCGCTACCCCACCAACGATTTCCCCCTTATTAACCCTTACACCCCTGATTCCCTACCACTATCCCACCAACGATTTCCTCCTGATTAACCCTTACCTACCCTGTCCCACCAACGATATCCATACCCCCTATTACCCCTTGCCCATTACCACTCACCCTCACCACCATCCCTTTCCCTGATCCTAACCCCCACTATCCACCCCTATTCCATCATACTCTTGCAAGGTATTAACCCTTGCATTGCCTGCAGGAGCATCACTGTTCCCCATTCCCCCAGACTGTATTTCTGTCTGTGGCCTGCAGTCACCCCTGCTGTGCCAACGTTAACCCTCGTTGTTCCCTTATGGATAGGATTAGTAACAGGTGGGGTGGGCTGCTAATATATGTGTGTGTACTGTATTAGATAGCTTTGTGGGTGGAATTTGGGAACCGTGTAGTGTAGTTTAGTACTGAATTTATAGTGCTGTATTGTTAGTGTATTGTGTGCGTAGTGTACTAGATATTAATAAATATCCTGTTTTACTTGTAACTATCTGTGTAACGTGTGGTTTTTGGCGATAGTTAGTTCAGTAAGGTGCATGCAGCTAGTTTAGTGATTAGTGTAAAGTATAGTGAAAGTATTGTGTTATTAATATAAAGGTATAAATAGGTGGAGTCATCAATAGACGGTTCCTCCTATTTATAAATATTAATTATCGATATTTGCACAAATATTGGTGATTAATTTTCCCCCTTTACACCCCACATAGCAATTTCCCCACACTGTCCCCACATAGCAATTTGCCTCACACTGTCCCCACACAATAGTTTCCCCCACACTGCCCCCACACAATACTTTCCCCCACACTGCCCCCACATAGTAATTTGCCCCCACACTGCCCCACATAGTAATTTGCCCCCACACTGCCCCATATAGTAATTTGCCCCCACATAGTAGTCCCTTCTATAATAATTTTCCCCCACATAGTAATTTGCCCCCACACTGCCCGATATAGTCATTTGCCCCCACATAGTAGTCCCTCCCATAATAATTTGCCCCCACACTGCTCCCACATAGTAATTTGCCCCCACACTGATCCCACATAGTAATTTGCCCCCACACTGCCCCATATAGTAATTTTCCCCCACATAGTAGTCCCTCCCATAATAATTTGGCTCCACACAGCTCTCACTTCCCCCCCTGATGTACTTGATGTCTCTTCACTAATATGTCCTCCTGTGTGTCCCCCCCCACATGTCCCCCAAAGTAGGCACATGAAATAAAAAAATAAAAAAATTAAAAAAATTAAAAGCTCAATACTCACCTATGTCCAGGGCCAGGCGCTTGCTCGCAGAGGAAGGCGGGATGAGGCAGGCGTGCACACGTCACAGTGCTGCGTCCCGGCACAGGCGCGCGATGACGTCATCACGCCCACCTGCGCCGGGATTTCACTACCGCATAGGCCTCAGGCCTACTAGGCCTGAAGCCTATGGCGGTGATCGGCGACGGGACAGGGAGCTATGTGCTCCCGTGCCCCGCCGCAGTATGTGGGTGTTTGGGTCGGCTTTGGGCCCCCCAGGGGTGCTGGGCCCGGGGCTGCCGACCCGAACGTCCCTATTGTAATCCGCCACTGCGTTCAGGACCTTACCAAGATCCTACCTCCAGTTTGTTTTTGTAGTTGTCTGTGGGCACCGTACAGGTCAGTGTGCTCGGCATACAATAATTTACTTTCACTTAATATATCCATATATACCAGAGTGAGCCATTCATCTTGTTTGTTCCTTATGTCTAGCAAAATCCCTTTAACGGCCTTTTACACAGGCCTGATATCGGGAATGTAAACATGCTCCTGATCACCCACTAAATGGTTGTTTGTTGGGTGATTGCATCTTTTATGTGTAATTAAAATTCCCCCGTTGACAATAACGGAACTGTATATGCACGAACAACCACATTAATGATCATTTTGGAACATACAGTGGCACTGATTGCTCCATGTAAGCAAAGCTAAAAGAGCACTGATCGACATGCTATATCGTCAATTGGTATTTGTTTCGGGTAAAAGATCTATCCTTGTATGAGAACTAGGGATTCGCATAAAACTTTGTTCCAATACTGTACAGAGCAGGAGCTCCTTACAGTGGGCTTCTTATTAAGTGGAGTTAAAAAAAAGGAGTTCAAGAAAAGGAGTTGGAAACTAAGGTTGGATATAATTTCCTTGTGTGTTGTTGGCTTAATTCTAGGTAGTCCTTCAACAGCAGACAGGGTCTAATTCTAAATCATATTTACTGTTTTACTTTTTTACTGTTGTAATCTCCATTTAGTATGTGTTGCAGAATTGACAACGCAGTCCAGTGCACATCTTGCATGATGTATGCAGTCCTGGAACAGCCATTCGAGGGTGTATATCTTTGTTCAAGATGTCAGCAAATTACCAGTTTGGAATCGCAAATAGAGTCTCTAAACGGGCAAGTTGCAACACTGAGAGGCATTGACAATTTGCAAAAGAGTTTGCTTCTCACCTAGCAAGCACTCTTTGGGGTAGATGAGGGGGAGGGTGACAGAGAGGAGGCGGAGGAAAGTGAGGTAGCTATCTGGATAACAGTTAGAAAGCAGGGTAGAGGGAAGAGTGCCAGGGAGGCTAGCCTTGATCTGACACACCCCAACAAGTTTGCACGTTTGGCAGATGAGGGGGATGTCAGTCCAGGGACGGCACTGCTGCAGCCGGACACTTCCTCTGCCAGTCAGGGGGATGTCAGCTCCAGTAATCAGGGAACCAGGAGAGCAGGGCAGGCCAGACAGGTGCTGGTAGTGGGAGACTCCATTATTAGGGGAACAGATAGGGAAATCTGTCACAAAGACTGTGATCGCCGAACAGTGTGCTGTCTTCCTGGTGCTAGAGTTCGACACATCGCGGATCGGGTTGACAGATTACTGGGAGGGGCTGGAGAAGATCCAGCGGTCATGGTCCATAACGGAACCAATGACAAAGTTACAGGTAGGTGGAGAGTCCTTAAAAATAATTTCAGGGATTTAGGTCAAAAGCTTAGGGCAAGGACCTCAAAGGTAGTATTTTCCGAAATACTGCCTGTACCACGAGCCACACAAGAAAGGCAGTGGGAGATTAGGGAGATTAACAAGTGGCTCAAGAACTGGTATAGGAAGGAGGGGTTTGGGTTCCTGGAGAACTGGGCCGACTTCTCTATCGGCTACAGGCTCTATCGTAGGGACGGGCTGCACCTCAATAGGGAAGGGGCAGCTGTGCTGGGGAGAAAGATGGCTAGAAGGTTGGAGGAGTGTTTAAACTAGGGACTGGGGGGGAGGGTAATTACACTATAGAAGGGGAAGATAGTGCAGATAGAGACCGGGGGCAAGGTAGTGGGACTGGGGGAGGAATGGAAGGAGGGACTAGAACAGTTCAGAAGGTGCAGGGTAAAAAATATACATAAACCTCTCAAATGTATGTATACTAATGCCAGAAGCCTGACTAATAAAACTGGGGAATTAGTGATGTGTCAGGAGAACTATGACATAGTGGGAATAACTGAGACATGGCTGGATGATAGCTATGACTGGGCAGTTAATGTACAAGGTTACAGTCTGTTTAGAGAGGATCATAAAAAAACGGAGAGGGGGAGGGGTTTGCCTTTATGTAAAGTCCTGTCTAAAGCCCACACTCCGTGAAGATATAAGTGGGGGACATGAACATGTGGAGTCACTGTGGGTAGAGATATATGGAGCTAAAAACAACAATAAATTACTAATAGGAGTTTATTATAAACCACCTAATATACCAGAGTCCACAGAAAATCTACTACTAAACGAGATAGACAAGGCGGCAAATCATAATGAGGTGGTTATTATGGGGGACTTCAACTACCCAGATATAGACTGGGAAACTGAAACTTGTATATCTCATAAGGAAAACAGGTTCTTGGCAATAACCAAAGACAATTACCTCTCCCAACTGGTTCAGGACCCGACTAGAGGGGCGGCCATACTGGACTTAGTATTAACCAATAGGCCTGAAAGAACAACAGACGTGCAGGTTGGTGGACACCTGGGAAATAGTGACCATAAAGTAAAATAACCTTCCAATTGTCATTCAAAAGAGCGTTTCTACAGGGAGGAACAAAAATACCAAACTTCAAAAAAGCAAAATTTTGCCAACTAAGAGAGGCCATAGGCCTAACTAACTGGGACAAAGTCCTCAAAAATAAAAATACAGCCACAAAATGGGATATCTTTAAAAACATCCTAAAATCTCATTGTGAGAGGTACGTATGTATGGAAATAAAAGGTTAAGGAACAAAAAGAAACCAATGTGGATAAATAGAACTGTAAAGAAAGCAATAAATGACAAAAAGAAAGCATATAAATCACTAAAACAGGAGGGTCGCACGAAAGCACTGAAAAACTATAAGGAAAAAAATAGATCATGTAAAAAACAAATAAAAGCGGCCAAACTAGAGACCGAGAGATTAATTGCCAAAGAGAGTAAAACTAACCCTAAAATGTTCTTCAATTATATAAATGTTAAAAAGTATAAATCTGAAGGTGTCGGCCCTTTAAAGAGTAATGAGGGGGAAGTTGCAGAGAGCGACGAGGAGAAAGCAAAGCTGTTAAATAAACTGTCAGATGACATGCAGAATGTAAAAATAAATTCCCCATTAAAAGTATCCTGTCTGACCCAGGAAGAAGTACATCAGCGACTTAAAAAGATTAAAATAGACAAATCGCCAGGACTGGATGGCATACACCCCCGTATCCTAAGGGAATTAAGTAATGTCATAGCCAGACCCTTATTTCTGATATTTGCGGACTCTATACTGACAGGGAATGTCCCACAGGATTGGCGCATGGCAAATGTGGTGCCAATATTCAAAAAGGGTCCAAAAACAGAGCCTGGAAACTATAGGCCGGTAAGTTTAACATCTGTTGTGGGTAAACTGTTTGAAGGTTTTCTGAGAGATGCTATCTTAGAGCATCTCAACGGAAATAAGCAAATAACGCCATAACAGCATGGCTTTGTGAGGGATCGGTCATGCCAAACTAATTTAATCAGTTTCTATGAGGAGGTAAGTTCTAGACTTGACAGCGGCGAATCAATGGATGTCGTATATCTGGACTTCTCCAAAGCATTTGACACTGTACCACATAAAAGGTTAGTATATAAAATGAGAATGCTCGGACTGGGAGAAAACGTCTGTATTTGGGTAAGTAACTGGCTCAATGATAGAAAACAGAGGGTGGTTATTAACGGTACACACTCAGATTGGGTCACTGTCACTAGTGGGGTACCTCAGGGGTCAGTATTAGGCCCTATTCTCTTCAATATATTTATTAATGATCTTGTAGAAGGCTTGCATAGTAAAGTATCAATTTTCGCAGATGACACTAAACTGTGTAAAGTAATTTACACTGAAGAGGACAGTATACTACTACAGAGGGATCTGGATAGATTGCAGGCTTGGGCAGATAAGTGGCAGATGAGGTTTAAGGCTACTTTCACACCTGCGTTAGGTGCGGATCCGTCTGGTATCTGCACAGACGGATCCGCACCTATAATGCAAACGCTTAGATCCGTTCAGAACGGATCCGTTTGCATTACCATGAACAAAAAAAAATAATTATTATTATTTTTTTTTTTGTTCATGATAATGCAAATGGATCCGTTTTGACTTTACATTGAAAGTCAATGGGGGACAGAGCCGTTTGAAAATTGAGCCATATTGTGTCAACTTCAAACGGATCCGTCCCCATTGACTTACATTGTAAGTCTGGACGGATCCGTTTGCCTCCGCACGGCCAGGCGGACACCCAAACGCTGCAAGCTGCGTTCAGGGGTCCGCCTGCTGAGCGGAACGGAGGCCAAACGGTGCCAGACTGATGAATTCTGAGCGGATCCGCATCCACTCAGAATGCATTAGGGCTGGACGGATCCGTCCGGGGCCGCTTGTGAGAGCCTTCAAACGGAACTCACAAGCGGAGCCCCGAACGCTAGTGTGAAAGTAGCCTAACACTGACAAATGTAAAGTTATGCACATGGGAAGGAATAATGCAAGTCACCCGTACATACTAAATGGTAAAACACTCAGTAACACTGACATGGAAAAGGATCTAGGAATTTTAATAAACAGCAAACTAAGCTGCAAAAACCAGTGTCAGCCCGTGATGAGAACATATTCCTATTACTTTACAAATCGCTAGTCAGACCACACATGGAGTACTGTGTACAGTCCTGGGCTCCTGTGAACAAGGCAGACATAGCAGAGCTGGAGAGGGTTCAGAGGAGGGCAACTAAAGTAATAACTGGAATGGGGGGACTACAGTACCCTGAAAGATTATCAAAATTAGGGTTATTCACTCTAGAAAAAAGACGACTGAGGGGAGATCTAATTAATATGTATAAATATATCAGGGGTCAGTACAGAGATCTATCCCATCATCTATTTATCCCCAGGACTGTGACTATGACGAGGGGACATCCTCTGCGTCTGGAGGAAAGAAGGTTTGTACACAAACATAGAAAAGGATTCTTTACGGTAAGAGCAGTGAGACTATGGAACTCTCTGCCTAAGGAGGTGGTGATGGTGAGTTCACTAAAAGAGTTCAAGAGGTGCCTGGATGTATTTCTGGAGCGTAATAATATTACAGGCTATAGCTACTAGAGAGGAGTCGGGAAGGAATTTTTTATTCCCCTAAAGTGGGGAAAATTGGCTTCTACCTCACAGTTTTTTTTTTTTTGCCTTCCTCTGGATCAACTTGCAGGATAACAGGCCGAACTGGATGGACAAATGTCTTTTTTCGGCCTTATGTACTATGTTACTATGTTATTGGCTCCGATGAGCCGAAGTTATTGCTTTGCGAACCCCAGTTCGGGAAATTATTTTTTATAGTACAAATTAATTTATGAAGTAATTACCCGAAGTCTCGCAAGACTTCGCAAAGCAATAACTTCGGTTCATTGGAGTCAATACATTCTAATACTGTACAGAGCTCCTGCTCCGTACAGTATTTGAACGAAGTTTTATGCAAAACTACTTCGGATGTTTCATCCGAAGTCGATTCGCTCATCCCTAATGAGGACATTTACCTTCTGCTTCTGTGCCCTTGGACTTTTATCTATTGTCTTGTTAACCTTCTTGTACAACTTTGACCTCAGCCCTTTTTAAGTCTTTGCTGTTCCTAGATGATTGCTCATTTACTCGTTTAGAAAAAGGTAGTAGATTACAGGTGGCCTGCAGCCGGAGGGTGAAGACGTGATCCACCATAGCTCCTGCGGATGGGATCTAATCCTACCTCATCCGTCACCTTAACATCGCCACAGCGCCCCAGTTTTTACATCTGTGTGCTCCACTCTCCACCCGACAGTGTTTGAGCCAAGTAGGAAGCTTCCACTACCCGGGCGGCCTGAGATACAGTTGCGGCCTAGCCGAGCAGACGGATCCCCGGCCGCGATTTTCGGCTGCAGCGCAGCCAGAGCGCAAGCGACCCGTCCTAGAGGCCCTTGGATCCAGCCTCGGACCCCAGCGGTGCTCGGAGGGGATTTAACAGAGACCAAGCTCCATCAGGTCAGCGATCTCCCCCTGCCTCCCCTCACTCACCGGCTCAGACGAGGAACATCGGCTCAGCAGGGGCGCCATCTTGGAGGCGGCGTTCTCCTTCAGCATCATCCTACAGGGGAGCAGAGACTCTCTGTGCCTGCCGTCCTCCAGACCCACAGGGGGTGAGTGACCCTTGGAGTAAACCAATAGGTTTCAAGCTGCTGCCGATCACAGCAGACTTTGCAAAAATAGTACATTAGCAGCACTGCTACATCTCCTTAAAGACACAGTCGTCGGGGGAGGCGGAGCTAGCCGATGGCTGAGTGAGATGTGGCTTATGTGAGCTCCCATAAGACTCCAGCAACTACTCTTCCAGCAGGACTTTATTAACTCTCGGGACCCCATGGGAGGCCGTAGGAGAGGGGCCCCATCGACTCCTGCTCCTGCCCTCAGATCCGCGAGAGCAATCACCCGCTTTTTCAGCACTCCTAGCCAGTCGAGTGCGCACGGCGGGGAAAACGAGGGGCCTATGATGGCGCAGGCAACGAGACAGGCGGCCGCTTCTTCCAGCAGTGCGCTGAACAACCCCGAACAGGACACTATATCTGGTAACGGGATCCCGCCGAGTAGTCACTCACCTACTTCATACGCAGCGGCGGTGAGTCCGCCCTCGGCTCTCTCGTCCTCTCCTGCCCTCTTCAAGATGGTGGACGCATCCCTGAGCTCCTCACCACAGGTCCGCAGCTCGCCAGAATCTTCACCCAGGTCAGTGACCCCACGGGGTCTGCAAAATGATGGGGATGAATGGGACTGGAAAACTCATCTCAAGTCCCTTCCCACTAAACATGAGATAGACGGGCTTTTCATGAGACTTGAGGCGTCTCACAAACAAGACATGGCGGCAATACAGCAAGACATTCAACATGTCGGCAACCGGGTGGAGGAAATAGAGTTTGCCCAAGAGCAATTTCAGGAGACCATAGAATCGCATAGGCTGGTCTTGCAAGATCATACTGACCAGATTCAAGATATTCTCTCCCATCTTGAGGACATTGAAAATCGTAACCGGAGGAATAATCTCCGGATCCGGGGCCTCTCTGAGAAAATACTCCCCCAAGACCTGGAAGCCTGGGCCCTGTCCTTCTTCGGATCAATCCTACAAAAAAAGCCAGATCAACATATTGAATTGGACAGGATCCACAGGGCGTTGGGCCCCAAGCCAAGTGACCTAACGCGTCCCCGAGACGTTATATGCAGGGTGCATTTTTACAAGGATAAAGAGGCAATCCTGAGGGCCTACAGGAATATGAATCACGTCCGGTCTGAGGATAATGAAATCCTTATCTTGCCAGATTTGGCCAGACGCACTTTGCTCCTGAGAAAGGCCCTAAAACCCCTTCTTTCTGAGCTACAGAAGCGTTCCATACCGTATAGATGGGGATATCCTTTTCAACTAATCGCCAACAAGGATCGGAAGACGGGGTCATTCAAGTCTATATCGGACCTTCCCAAGTTCCTGGAGACCTTCGATCTACCGCATCTGGACTTGCCAGAGTGGCCTAGGCCTCGAGAGATCCCGGGGGCCTCACGTCGCGAGCAATGGCAGAGGGTGGCAGCCAAACCAAAGAGACCACCCAGAGGTCCTCCAGCGATTGCTGATTAATCTTTGTTATTTCACTTAGTACAGAAGCTGTACCATTGTCGCGATTTTGCTACTCACCTAGTGTTTCTCTTCATGTCAATTTTACGGGTCTCATTGTGTATTTGATATGTCCTGCACTGTTATAAGTTCACTTTCTTGTGTTGCTGGAGTCTAAGGTGGAGTCCACTTGGTTCTGGGCTTCTCCTTCTCCCACCTAGGGGTCTGCGGTACATAGTACTGCCTGTGACCGTAGTCACGACCTAAGTTCTTTCTTTTTGTTTTTCTAGTCCACTTTCCTGCTCCCTCCCCCCCCCACCCTTGAGTTTGTGTCTTGTCTAGTCCTATATTCAGTGTATTAGTCCCTAGTCCCATTTGTCACATCCCCCTCCTAGTGTTCCTCCCTATCCCTCTTCACATACAGGTTTCTCTAGAGCTACAGAGAGATGGCACCTCTTTCTTTTTGTACCTACAATGTTAGGGGATTCAATGTGCCACAAAAAAGGAGTCAGGTCCTGTATAGATTACATAGGAAAAGGGTATTGATTGCTATGTTGCAAGAAACGCACTTTAAAGTTAATGCTATCCCGAAATGTGAATCTAAATATTACCCAACCTGGTTTCATGCTCCCAATCCTGAGAGAAAAGTGTCCGGGGTGTCTATTGCTTTGCATAGACACCTCCGCCACTCAGTATTATCCTATGAGGTGGATCCTAAGGGCAGATATCTCTTTCTAAAGATCTCGGTTGACCAATCTGTTATTTCAATTGCTAACGTGTATTTCCCCAACCAGGGTCAATCCGCATTCGGGACCAAGGTCTTGAGGAAAGTGGCTAAATTCGCGGATGGTTCCCCGATCATCGTAGGTGGCGACTTTAACTTAGTGATGGACCCGACCCTTGACTCATCCACTGGTAAGTCCTCAGTCTCCTCGGTGTCGGTACATCAGTTCCAAAAGGACTTAGGTGTCCTTGGTCTGGTGGATATGTGGCGGGTCCTGCACCCAGGCATCAGAGATTACACCCATTTTTCCCATAGCCATAATAGCTACGGCAGGCTGGACCATCTTTTCATATCTCAGAAACTCCTTGACCTTGATCCCAAATGCTCCATAGACACTATTGTGTGGTCCGACCATGCCCCTGTATATGGTCTTCTGAAGGGTTCCACACTAGGAAATAGAGCATCCTCATGGTGGCTAAACGACAATCTGCTGAACGACGGGGTGTGTATGGCTGACGTCAGGAAAGCCGTAGCGGATTTTTCTGTAAACCACGAATCCGACACTACTGCTCAACCGATAAAATGGGAAGCCCTCAAATGTGTGTTAAGAGGCCTCTTTATCTCACACGGGACGAGGTTGAAAAAAGAGCGTACCTTGAAACTGTCCAATCTTTTCTCTGAGCTTTCTCGGAGTGAGGAGCGGAATAAGCTGTCTCCTGCGGATTCCCTGAGGGCGGACATCTCTTCCCTTCGTCAGCAGATCTTAAAGATATTAGATCAGAAATCCTTATGCGCCAGAGATAGAGTTAGACATGGTTTTTATGAATATGGGGATAAAAGCGGCCGATGGTTAGCACGAGCCCTCCATCCCAAACCCCTAACGACACACGTGCAGGCTATTAATACAAACACAAATGGCTTGGTCCATGCCCCTTCAGCGATCTCCACGGAATTTAAAAATTATTACTCCGCCCTCTATGACTTACAGGCCTCCCGAGATATATCTTCGGCACTTCCGCCGGAGGACATACGTCAGTACATTACATCCCACGGTCCCAAGCCCTTTGACACGGTGACATCTTCAGACCTGGAGAGCGATTTTTCCTTATCAGAAATTAAAGCAGCGATCCAGGACCTGAAAATAGGGAAATGCCCGGGTCCTGACGGGTTCACCCCCCGTTTTTACAAAGTCCTGACAGAGGACTTAGCTCCGGTTCTAACTGTGACCTTTAATTCTATTTCTGCCGTATGCCCCTTTCCATTTAATGCCCTACAGGCACATGTAGTAGTCATCCCTAAGCCGGGTAGAGATCCTAAGGTTTGTGGAAACTACAGGCCCATTTCGATTCTCAATGTCGACCTGAAAATGTATGCTAAGATTTTAGCCACACGACTGCGCCCACACATCCCTGGTAGTGTCCATAAGGAACAGGTGGGATTTGTCCCCGGCCGAGAGGCCCGTGATAATACTCTGAAGTCCCTGGGGCTCATAGCCAGAGCTAGACAATATAAATCACCTTTATGTCTTCTATCGATTGATGCCGAGAAGGCATTTGACCGGGTGGACTGGAGGTTTCTATCTGAAACCCTAATCCACCTAGGCCTAGGAGTCAAGATGCTTCAGCGTATCATGGCTCTTTATTCTACACCATCGGCATGTGTGCGGGTAAATGGCACTCTATCCTCACCGTTTCAGATTAGAAACGGTACACGCCAAGGTTGTCCATTGTCCCCGTTTTTATATATACTGACTATGGAGTCCCTGGCCAACGCCCTTAGGGCAAACACAGCAATCAAAGGCTTTCGTATCGGACAAACCGAACATAAGTTATCGTTGTTTGCAGACGACTTGCTTTTATACCTTACATCCCCCAGAATAGGCCTTCCGTCCGTTCTCAAGGAATTTGATATATTTGGACGCGTCAGTAACTTCAAAGTTAATGTACACAAGTCCGAAATTCTGAATATTAACCTTCCCCATAGGGAAGTGCAATCCCTTGGAGAATCCTTCTCCTTTAAATGGACGGAAGACTCTATCAAATATTTGGGAGTTCACATACCTGCCAATCCCTCACATCTGTTTAAACTGAATTATACTCCTCTCCTCAAATCCATTACAGAGAGCCTTCAAAAATGGTTGTCCCTACGAATCTCTTGGTTTGGTAAAATTAATACCCTTAAAATGGACATATTACCGCGCCTGCTTTATCTATTTCAAACAATTCCATGTAAAATCCCCCTGATCTACTTTACTCGCCTCCGGCGCTTGGCTTCCCAATTCGTGTGGAATCAATCCAGAGCGCGGCTTGGCCATAGTCTTTTGACTCGCCCTAAATTAAAGGGAGGGACAGGTTTACCTAACTTTTTGACTTATTACAGGGCTGCAGTCTTGAACTGCGTCTTAGATCTTTTTCATAATAAGAATACTAAGATATGGGTAGAAATAGAGCATGTTACGAATCCCCACCTTGCAACAGGTATATTTTGGCTGTCCCCTAACTCCCTATGCAACCTCCCGCACGCCCAATCTGATATGCTCCTTCCTACTTTAGCAGCCTCATGGATAAAGTTTGCACCTAAACTGAATTTGGCTAAGATCCCAGGTCCCCTCTCAATGCTCACTGACCACCCAGACTTACCTATGGGTCTGAGACAGGTGCCCGCCTTCCGAACTACCCACACATCTACTGTCAGACTGAGAGACGTCTGTTCTTCTACTGGGATACGCCCTCTGGAGGACCTATCGCACATACTCCCATCATCTCCTGGAAGATGGTTCCTCTATTTTCAACTCAGGGGATTTGTTGGATCTCTGATGCCTGGTTCGCGGTCCCATACATCTCTAACGGATTTTGAAAAGCTATGTGTTGCTCAGGCTGCCCCTGGCCATGCTATTTCCTTGCTTTACATCATGCTGAACACCGAGGTGACTGAGGGCAGCCAATCTGGAGATTCCTACCCCAAACTCAAGTTTATGCTTGATTGGGAGACGGAATTAGGTAATACTTTTACTGGGGATCAATGGAAACGCTCTTTGCTTTTCACGCATAAGATCTCTATATCGTGTAATTTACAAGAACTCAACTATAAAATACTTACCAGATGGTATCGGACACCGGAGAAACTGCATCGGTTCTACCCCTCGGTTTCTGAACTATGTTGGCGATGCCATGGTGCTAGGGGGACTATGACCCATATATGGTGGGATTGTCCGAGGCTTAACCCATTATGGAAAGATGTCTTCAAGCTTTATAATTTTCTATTCCGGGCCTCCATTGCATTTTCCCCTTCCATCGCTCTGCTTTCTATTTTCCCGGGGCGGATCTCACATGTTAAGAAAGGTTCATTGCGGCTCTTTATGCTGGCCATGAGGCAAATTATCCCACGCAATTGGAAGTCAACAGAGAGTTTGAAAAGGATCACTTGGGCCTCTGCACTGGATGAGCTGTTACACAGGGAAGAGATGTATGCCTCTGATCACAACAAGATTCCGGAGTTTCTTAGGAGTTGGGAGCCATGGTCCAGGTTTAGATCATCTATGTCGTTTTCGGTTTGGTTGGCATCTGGGGTTCTCCCTGATTCTCCTCCTTAATAGTACCTAGCTATTCTCTAGATATGACCTATGATTTCTCCCCCCCCCCCTCCCCTTGTGTGTCACCCTGTCTTCCCCCCTTTTATGTCAAGTTTGTCTAGAATTATTGGCCTATACATCATTTGTTTGAGGCCTTATTAAGCCCTTTAGGGCCTTTGTTTTCGCTGATTTTTTGTCAGCTGACTGTTTGTTATACAGATACTGATACATGTTTATACCTTGTCCTTTATGCCGTATTGCTGTTCATGATTGCATGTCGCAATGCATCTTTGTATGCGGTATGTATACTGCAATTTGGGATGTTCTATTATGATTGTATTTGATAATTATAATAATAAAATCTTATTGAACCATAGAAAAAGGTAGTAAAGGTATACGTCCCAAGACATTGGTACAATGAGAACAAATATATGAAAGGGACGTTAAAATAAGCAAAAAATAAAGTTTTATTAAATGCGTAAGGTGAAAGAACGTAAAAAGGTGAGTGACCTAAACATAGTAGTGTTGGGCCGAATAACGGTCCAGTAATGCTTAACCCCTTAGTGACCACCCATACGTGTTTTTACGGCGGTCACTAAGGGGCCTTAGGCTGGGCCGCCGCGTTTTTACGGCGGCCCAGTCTAAGCGCTGCACGGCTCCCCCGTGCAGCGGGGAGCGCGGACCTGGCTCTCACATGAGAGCAGGGTCCCTGCTCTAACAGCCCGGACCGGCAGGAGTGCCGATCCGGGCTGTTTAACCCTTTACATGCCGGGCGCAATGGCGCCCGCTGCATGTAAAGTGGTGACAGAGGGAGCGGTCTCCCTCTGTCTCCCATCAGCACCCCAAAAATGCGATTGCGGGGTGCTGATGTGTTGGGAAGCTTACCTTGCTTCCGATCAGAGCCCCAAGCCTGTCTTCCGTTACCTCCAGCAGGCTGTGCCTCTCTGGCGCAGCCTGCTGGTCAATGTTTGAATAGCATTGCTATTGAAATGCAATGCATTATAGAGATAATGCATTACATTTTAAAAGCAATCAAAATACTGTATATTATAGTCCCCTTGTGGGACTATTAAGTAGTAACAAAAAATAGAAAAAAAATACACATTTATTAAATAAAAAAATTCCATAAAATAAAAAAATATGCTTTTTTTTCCATTGAAAATACGCTTTTCAATGAAAAAAATTGCAAAAAGAAAATATCCCCCATATGTTTGGTATTGCTGCGTCCGTACCGACCGGGACTACATAAATATTACATAAATTATCCCCTATGGTGAACGCTGTAAAAAAAAAAGACAGAATTTCGAATTTATTCTTAGTTTCCACTGAAAAAAACGTAATAACAAGCGATCAAAAAGCGGCATTTACTCCAAAATCATACCAATGAAAAATACAAGTCGTCTTTCAAAAATCAAGCCCTCACACAATTCCATATAAAAAAAAAAAAAAAGTTATGGGTCTTGTGAAGCGGCAATGCAAAATCATTTTTTTGGTAATAAAAGGGGTTTTATTGCAAAAAAAGTAGTAAAACGTAAACAAAATTATAAGTATTTCATATCACTGTAATCGTACTGACCCAGAGAATAAAGATATTATGTTATTTGTACCGAAAAATTAACGCCATAAAATGTATAATGTAAAAACGCAGTGGCAGTATTGCTATTTTTCCCCATCTCCCTCCCAGAAAGAGTTAATAAAAGTTAATCAGAAAGTTATGTGTACCCCAAAATGGCGCCATTAAAAACTACAACTTGTCCCGTAAAAAACAAGCCCTCATAAAGCTATATGGATGAAAAAATACAAAAGTTATAGCTCTTGGAACGAGACCATGAAAAAAGGAAGAAAAACGCTTGGTCATAAAGGCCCAAACAGGCTTGGTCACTAAGGGGTTAATAGGGTGCACAGAGATCTGATCAGAGTCCCCACTCAGTAGTTGTATGGGGGAACCACTTTGAATACCCTATAATTGATAAAGACCCAGATATTTAAATATACGAATCCCACCGCTACTGGTGATTGGATACAAAAATCCAATGAGCAGGATATTTGCCACTGCACTAATTGTGAGCTGGTGGAATTAGTACTAAAAAGAATGATATCCCCACTGGGATTGGCAGGTATTATCAGAGAGATGTAATGTCTCACAAAGAGGAACCCAGTGGGGTAACATTCGCAGCATACCAAACTGTCCAGTACCCAATTGGCCACTGGGCAGTTGAAGTCAGCAAGTGGGAACGGCTGTGCACTATACCGCCCCTCATACACTGACACTCGTGCGGTGCACAACAGTAAGAGGTAATTGCTTGTCTGGCTATTTTACCACCACCTGCCAGCAGTCCCTAGTAACACTTGGCTACGGCTCAACGCGTTTCTGTGCACATATCACATGCACTTCGTCAGGAGCCAGGGAACGCGATTCTGTGCATATATCACTGCACTTCGTTAGGAGCCAGAGTAGCAGTAATTTCCGAGGTGAAAAATAGGCCCAACTGGTTATTATTTAGGACTGCAACAAAATCATGAAAGAGATGGTGCTACCCCCTTCCCCACAGAATCAGTACATCATCAATGTACCTAATCCATAGAGGGATAGCTGAAGTAAATTGCTCCATGTCATTGGAGAAAACCACTCCCCTCTCCCACCAGCCCAGGAAGAGATTCACAAAAGTAGGGGCACATGGACTGCCCAGTGCGACTCCCCTGAGCTGGTGGAAGAACTGGCCATCGAATAAGAACACATTATGTGACAAGATGAAGTCCATCACAAAGGCATTATGACCCGCGAGATGTTCACCCCTCTGTTGTAGGAATTAGAGGACCGCTCTACAGCCCAGATGATGGGGAATGGAGCTGTAGAGGGCCTCAACATCAAGACTGGCCAGATGGGTACCTTTGTCACAGTGGATACCGTTTAGTCGTGCTAGCACATCCATGGTATCTCTGGCATAAGACAGCAGACTAATGACAAAGGGTCTCAGGATGGTATCCACATAGGTGCTGATATTCGCAGTGAGACTACCAGTACCAGACACAATCAGCCTACCTTTTAGGGGGTCATAGCCTTTATGGATTTTGGGTAGGCTGTAAAAAGTGGCCAGGACAGGATGTTCAGAGAGCAGAAATGCAAATTCAGCCTTATCGATAAGTTTATTGGTCAGGGCCCTGGTTAAAATAACCCGTAGTTCATGTCTGAACCCCAGAGTGGGATCCGCTGGGAGTTTTCTGTACGTAAACTCATCGCACAAAATGCGACGACACATTCTTTGGTATTGCTAATGTCCTAGCACAACGATATTACCCCCTTTATCGGATGGTTTGATAACCAGTTCCCTATCCTGTTGTAGCCCATTTAAAGCTTCCCTTTCAGCCCGTCCTAGATTCTCAGCGCCACCCCAATGTGTTTCTAATTGACGGAGCTTATTGGTCACCACCGACACAAATATGTCTATGGGAGTATTGTCATTCAAAGGAGGCATCTTTTTTAGAGGGAAGGCGCAGATCCGTAAAAGGATCCTCACCAGGTTCACACAGTCCTTCAGAGTACAGATCTGCCAGAAGTTTTACATCAGGAAGCTCAATGCGTTTTGCACTCGCGTGAGAAAAATCGCGCATGTTTGGTACCCAAACCCGAACTTCTTCGCAGAAGTTCGGGCTTGGGATCGGTGTTCTGTAGATTGTATTATTTTCCCTTATAACATGGTTATAAGGGAAAATAATAGCATTCTGAATACAGAATCCATAGTAAAATAGTGCTGGAGGGGTTAAATTTAAAAAAAAAATTTTTTAACTCACCTTCATCCACTTGATCGCGCAGCCCGGCATCTCTTCTGTCTTTAACTGTGAGCAATAGGACCTTTGATGACGTCACTACGCTCATCACATGATCCATCACCATGGTGATGGATCATGTGATGGACCATGTGATGAACGCAGTGGCGTCATCAAAGGTCCTATTGCTCACAGTTAAAGACAGAAGAGATGCCGACTGCGCGAACAAGTGGATTAAGGTGAGTTAAATTTATTTTATTTTATTTTTAACCCCTTCAGCCCTATTGTACTATGCATTCTGTATTCAGAATGCTATTTTTTTTTAATCAATAGATTTTTATTGAAAGGTATATTGTAAAAGGTACATTTTACAGATTCTGCACACTGGACAAAATAATAATAATACATACATAGTAATTAAATAATAATACATATGAAATAAATAATAATAACACAAGTAGGTACCGTCGATGTTACATCCAAAAGTACAGGCAAAATATGCACCGTGTGCGATGAGGTGAAACATTTATCACAGCTCCCCTTACATACCCTAGCGTAAGCATATTATATTTTTACCACACATCTAGAGCAAGTGGTGAGGAAGTGGGACCGCATAAGCGCTGGATAACCAAAGTAACCATGTGTTATGCGTTGCAATTCTATTTTTCATAGAGGAGGCAAAGGTGAATTCGCACTGCATATGATAGTTAGCCAGCCCAATGACTTCACCAGTTGATAGGGACTGCAGACCCTTCCACTGGCGAGCAATCACTGTTTTTGCAGCTGATAGAATCCTAGCTACTATGTTTCTGCTATCATTAGGTAGATCCCCTAGACCGATGCTAAGAATCGCCAGCTCTGAGGACAAAATTCCCTCAATCCCCGTGACCTCTTCTAGTATTTTTGATATTGAGTCCCAGAAATGAGTTAAGGCTGTGCAATTCCGCCACATATGATACGGCGTACCCGGCTGTCCACACCCTCTCCAACACAAAGGTGAATATTCTGGATTGGAATAGGCTTTTCTTTTGGGGGTGAGATACCATCTTAATTGGATTTTTCTATTCTGCTCAGCATGATTTATGCATTTCGAGGATTTGATAGACCAGTATAGCGCATCATTCCATTTATCCAATGTGAACTCCTTCCCCACCTCAGCCTCCCATCTAGACATGAAGGGCTTCTTACACTCTCCTTCTGAGGATTGCATAAAAGAGTACCAGAAAGATAGGCTGGAATGGGGATGGGCATCCACACTGAGAATCTTGATAAGAGGGTCTCGCATGTTTACCTCTTTGTCTAAGGTAAGAGGTGAAAGAAAGTGGCGAATCTGAAGATATTGGTAAAATACAGAGTTTGGTAATTTGAAGATATTGTGCAAAGACTCAAAGGAGCGTAGGACAGAATTCTCAAATATACTCCCTATAGTACCTATTCCGCAGTTCAGCCAACCTGTAATTTGGAGCGTGGGGATGTGATATTCAATGACTGGTAAGGGAAACTGCTTCTTCTCAATAGGGAAGGGCGTTTTATTTTTAAATATATGGGCCCAAGCAAATATGGTAGCTTGCATCGTGTCTAATGGCATGGGGAAAGTAATAGGTTTTAATAAATATGCCGCCAGCAGTGATTTTAAAGATCTCCTTTTAACATAAACCTCTTCAATTGTTAACCATTTGTGTGGCGAGGTCGGAGACCACCATTCCATAGATTGGTCTAGTAAGTTGGCCATATAGTACCTGTGAAGGTCAGCCACCCCCAAACCTTCCTTAATGAGAGCTGGGAATAACACATGTTTGCTGATTCTGGGGCGGGTACCTCCCCAAACGAACCCCAGCATGTCGTCCTGCAACTTTTTTATGTGAACTCTAGGGATTTTCAATGGGATACATCTGAATATGTACAAGATCTTTGGGAGCACCATCATCTTTACTAAATTAATTTTAGCTATCCATGAAAGTAACACTTTGCCATATTTGGAGTAATCCTTTTGCAGTTCCGATCTTAATAGTTTGTAGTTAAGCAAAATCATGCCTGTTAATGAGCTGGTTAACTCCACCCCCAAATATCTAATCGATTCAGATGTCCAATTGAAAGGATACCTATCGCCAAGTTCTTGATGTAGGCTGGCAGGTACATTGATGGGAAGCACGTTTGTTTTACTAACATTTAACTTATAGTATGATACGCTTGAATACTGGTCCAATATTTCTAGTGCAGCAGGTAATGAGATCATAGGGTTTGCTAGCGTCAAAATGACATCATCGGCATATAATCCTATGCAGTGCAAATGTTCCCCCACTGTGATCCCCGATATCCGCGCGCAGTTACGCATTTTCTCTGCCATGGGTTCCATCATCAGCGCAAATATCAGGGGTGACAGCGGGCACCCCTGCCTAGTCCCATTGGTAATTGAAAAAGGGGCGGATAAGAAACCCGAAGCCAGAACGTTCGCACTAGGCGCTGTGTAAAGCCCTAATATAGCTTGCAAAAAGTGACCATCAAACCCGAATTTCCTAAGGGTCTGGTCCAGGAACCCCCAGTGCACTCTGTCGAACGCTTTTTCAGCGTCTAAGGATACAAAGATCGTGGGAGTCCTGGACCAGCCAGCAATCTGGATCAGGTCTTCAGAATGCTATTATTTTCCCTTATAACCATGTTATAAGGGAAAATAATAATGATCGGGTCCCCATCCCGATAGTCTCCTAGCACTTGCTTGCGGATGCTTGCGATTTTCACGCAACCCCATTCACTTCTATGGGGCCTGCGTTACGTGAAAAACGCACAAAATAGAGCATGCTGCGATTTTATCGCAAAGCACAAGTGATGCGTGAAAATCACCGCTCATGTGAACAGCCCCATAGAAATGAATGGGTCGGGATTCAGTGCGGGTGCAATGCGTTCAACTCACGCATCGCATCCGCCGCGGAATACTCGCCCGTGTGAAAGGGGCCTAATTCTTCACATTTCTGGCGATCATGAGTGGCAAAGAATTTACGCCGTTTTAACTTGCGTGCAAGCAAGTGCAGATCTTTGACCCATCCGAACAGATTACATTTCCGAATGGGCACAAAGGAAAGTCCCTTACGAAGCACTTGAATCTCCATGGTGGTAAGGGGGCGAGATGATAAATTAATGACCTGCAACTCTTCTGTGTTGGTGGAAGAGAAACTGTGAGGTTTGGCTAGTGTGTGGTCTAAATCTAATTTTAGTTTCTGAGTAGGTACTGAGAAACTGGGGGGTATTGTCTTAAAAACTCCCCCCTGCCACCACTATTACCACCCCGACCTCTTCGTCCTTTACCTCTGCCCCTACCACCTACTGGCCTCCTGTAGAATTGAGGTGCTTTTCCCCTAACTGATGCCTCAAGTTCAGCCTCACACTCCGATGACGAAATATCAGTATCAAGTTCTAGCGCATCTGAGTGCTTGACACTATAGTCAAATACCTTGCCCTCTCTAAAATCTTTGGTCTCTCTATTGAACAGAATATGCTTTTTTTCTTTAAGCTATGCAGTATATTTTTCAATTGAAGACTGTAGGAGGGATTCCTTCTTCGCAAAATCAGAGTGTGTATTTAACTTTTTTGCTGCTTCAATGTTCTCCTTTAGCTTACATTCAGCTGAGGACAGAACATTCCTCTCTTCTTCTAACAGCAATTTCATCAATCTAAGGGAAGACTCAACTGATTCTTTCTCCCACTTTTTGATAAAGTCAGGGGCCTCAACCGTGCCGCAGGCGTAATTGGATTGCGTAGGCTCTGGGGGACGATTTTATTTTTAATGTACACATAGAAACAATAGAAACAATGTGTCGGCAGATAAGAACCATTTGGCCCATCTAGTCTGCAATATAACAAAACAATAACGAACACAGGTGCACTCTGCAGTAATACTAAATCCTCAAACTGATTTTAAAATTGAGAGATTAGTCAACATGTCCCACGGTGTAGAACATGTCTTAAGCCCGGACACCGCGACAAGGTTTCTCAAGTAGCCCGGGATTTAGTATTACTGCAGAGTGCACCTGTGTTCGTTATTGTTTTGTTATATTGTTATATTAATTATTACATCCGCACTTGTTACCTTGTGTAGGATGTCTATTGTGGTACTTGTGGTTCGCTGCGGGCATCCTCCATTGTATGCATTTTGCTGGGGATTGCCATTAGCAACGGGCCACAAATGCAGGATCTGCTCCCCTATATATATGCACAACTGCATGTGGGTTTGAAGCACCTCCTGCTAATGCCAACCTGTCTTCTTAGTTTGTATATATAGATTTCTGGAGGTGTATAAACTCCTATTTAAATGTGCCTGTTTTCCATCTACAGGTCACATTAAGGTGCACCTGTGAGGCCTGGGACATATCAGCAAGTCTTGAGTGGGACTCACAGACTCCTCCCTCCTCCCATTGCAGGCATGGCCACATGCTGGAGGTAACTGGTGAGTTGTTTGTGAGTCGGCCCAATGCTCCTGTAATTTGCCCACTGGCTCCTGGTATTGCCCATATGGCTCAGGTTGGAGAGTGTAGGGTCCCGGGCTACTTGAGAAACCTTGTCGCGGTGTCCGGGCTTAAGACATGTTCTACACCGTGGGACATGTTGACTAATCTCTCAATTTTAAAATCAGTTTGAGGATTTAGTATTACTGCAGAGTGCACCTGTGTTCGTTATTGTTTTGTTATATTGTTATATTAATTATTACATCCGCACTTGTTACCTTGTGTAGGATGTCTATTGTGGTACTTGTGGTTCGCTGCGGGCATCCTCCATTGTATGCATTTTGCTGGGGATTGCCATTAGCAACGGGCCACAAATGCAGGATCTGCTCCCCTATATATATGCACAACTGCATGTGGGTTTGAAGCACCTCCTGCTAATGCCAACCTGTCTTCTTAGTTAGCCCATCTAGTCTGCCCAATATATCTGAATCCTATGAATAGTCCCCGGCCCTATCTTATATGAAGGATAGCCTTATGCCTATCCCATGCATGCTTAAACCCCTTCACTGTATTTGCAGCTACCACTTCTGCAGGAAGGCTATTCCATGCATCCACTACTCTCTCAGTAAAGTAATACTTCCTTATATTACTTTTAAACCTTTGCCCCTCTAATTTAAAACTGTGTCCTCTTGTGGTAGTTTTTCTTCTTTTAAATATGCTCTCCTCCTTTACCGAGTTGATTCCCTTTATGTATTTCAAAGTTTCTATCATATCCCCTCTGTCTCTTCTTTCTTCCAAGCTATACATATTAAGGTCCTTTAACCTTTCCTGGTAAGTTTTATCCTGCAATCCATGTACTAGTTTAGTAGCTCTTCTCTGAACTCTCTCTAGAGTATCTATATCCTTCTGGAGATATGGCCTCCAGTACTGCGCACAATACTCCAAGTGAGGTCTCACCAGTGTTCTGTACAGCGGCATAAGCACTTCACTCTTTCTACTGCTTATACCTCTCCCTATACATCCAAGCATTCTGCTGGCATTTCGTGCTGCTCTATTACATTGTCTTCCCAACTTTAAGTCTTCTGAAATAATTACTCCTAAATCCCTTTCCTCAGATACTGAGGTCAGGACTGTGTCAAATATTCTATATTCTGCCCTTGGGTTTTTACGCCCCAGGTGCATTATCTTGCACTTATCCACATTAAATTTCAGTTGCCAGAGTTCTGACCATTCTTCTAGTTTTCCTAAATCCTTTTCCATTTGTCGTTTCCCTCCAGGAACATCAACCCTGTTACATATCTTTGTGTCATCAGCAAAAAGACAAACCTTACCATCGAGGCCTTTTGCAATATCACTTATGAAGATATTAAACAAAATTGGTCCCAGTACAGATCCCTGTGGAACCCCACTGGTAACATGACCTTGTTTTGAATGTTCTCCATTGACTACAACCCTCTGTTGTCTGTCACTCAGCCACTGCCTAATCCACTCAACAATATGGGAGTCCATGCTCAATGACTGCAGTTTATTGATAAGTCTTCTATGTGGGACAGTGTCAAAAGCCTTACTAAAATCTAGATATGCGATGTCTACTGCACCTCCACCGTCTATTATTTTAGTCACCCAGTCAAAAAAATCTATAAGATTTGTTTGACATGATCTCCCTGAAGTAAACCCATGTTGTTTTTCATCTTGCAATCCATGGGATTTTAGATGTTCCACAATCCTATCCTTTAATAGGGTTTCCATTAATTTGCCTACTATTGATGTCAGACTCACTGGTCTATAGTTGCTCGATTCCTCCCTACTACCTTTCTTGTGAATGGGCACGACATTTGCCAATTTCCAATCTTCCGGGACGACTCCTGTTACTAATGATTGGTTAAATAAATCTGTTAACGGTTTTGCCAGCTCACCACTAAGCTCTTTTAATAATTTTGGGTGTATCTCATCAGGCCCCTGTGACTTATTTGTCTTCACCTTAGACAGCAAACTTAGAACATCTTCCTCTGTAAAGATACATGCATCAAACGATTTATTAGTCATCCTTTCTAGTGGAGGTCCTTCTCCTTTTTCTTTTGTAAAAACTGAACAGAAGTATTCATTAAGGCAGTCGGCTAGCCCTTTATTCTCTTCTACATACCTTCCGTCCTTTGTTTTTAATTTAGTTATTCCTTGTTTTAATTTCCTTTTTTCATTTATATATCTGAAGAATGTCTTATCCCCTTTTTTCATAGACTGAGCTAGTTTTTCTTCTGCCTGCGCTTTAGAAGTTCTTATAACTTGCTTGGCCTCTCTCTGCCTAATCTTGTAGAGTTCCTTATCTTCATTGCTCTGGGTTTTTTTATAATTACAAAATGCTAGCTTTTTATTTTTAATGATTTGGGCCACTTCTGCTGAGTACCACAGTGGTCTCTTCCTTTTTTTGCTTTTACTGACAAGTCTAATGCAATTTTCTGTTGCCTTCAATAATGCACCTTTTAAGTAGTCCCATTTCTCCTGGACTCCATGTAATCCGTTCCAGTCTGATAAGGACTCATTTATGACTAATTTCATTTTTGAAAAGTCTGTTTTTCTAAAGTCTAAAACTTTTGTTTTTGTGTGGTGGGACTCTTTCACAGTTCTTATATTAAACCACACTGACTGGTGATCACTAGATCCCAAGGTTTCGCCTACAATGACATTATATACCGAATCCCCATTTGTGAATGCCAAATCCAAAATGGCCTCCCTCCGGTTTGGCTCCTCAACCACTTGTTGTAGAGATAACCCCAGTAGGGAATTTAGAATATCTGTACTCCTGGTAGAACTTGCTATTTTGGTTTTTCAGTTTATATCTGGAAGATTGAAATCTCCCATAATGATAACTTCTCCTTTCATTGTCATTTTAGCTATTTCTTCAACTAGTAGATCATCTAGTTCTTTAACTTGACCAGGTGGTCTATATATCACACCTACACGAGTTACTGCATGGTTAGCAAACTGCAACGTAACCCAAACTGACTCTATGTTGGCCTCACCAACTTTTATTAGGTTAGATTTAATGCTATCTTTCACATACAGGGCCACTCCTCCTCCTTTCTTGCCTTCTCTGTCTCTTCTGTATAAAGAGTACCCTGGTATGGTTATGTCCCAGTCATTTCTTTCATTAAACCATGTCTCCGTAACAGCCACTAAATCTACATTCTCAGATGCCATTATTGACCCAAGTTCATTGATTTTTTTACCTAAACTGCGAGCATTTGTAGACAGGACTCTGAGCTTATCATTTCTTAACCTCTGTGCTTCTGACCTGTTCTGGCATTGCTTCGGGGGGCAATTGGACTCTTTTATTTTCACTCTTTTGCCCCCCCTTCCTAGTTTAAATACTCTTTTGCAAATTCTTGGAGTTGTTCACTAAGTACATTTGTTCCTTTGAGAGAAAGATGCAAACCATCTTTTTTGTACAGTTCCTTTCTATTCCAAGTAGAGCTATCATGAGAAACAAAGCCAAATCCTTGCTCTTGACACCATTTACCAAGCCATATGTTGAACTCCTTTATGCGCCTCTGCCTATCATTCTGAACATTATGCACAGGCAGAACTTCAGAAAATGAAATGGTGGATGCAAAATCCTGTACGTCATTACCAAGTGTGATAAAAGATTTTTTCACCTCTGACACTTCATTGCAAGCCAGGTCATTTGTCCCTAGATGGACAAGAACATCCACGTCCCCTTCCTGCTTTGCTTGCTTAACAATATTAATAATACGTCTTCTATTTCTTCTAGCAGCAGCCCCAGGGAGACATCTCACAAAACCATTTTCTTTAAGCTCCACACTTCTTATGATTGAATCACCCAGCAACAGCTGCTTCCTTTGAGACTTCACTTTATCTTTTTTGTCCTTGGCTGCAGTCTTGCATACATTAGACATAGGAGTCGATGGTTTCTCACCCTCTGTGCTTGAGTCCATATCCATGTTGCCCTTACATTCTGAGAGTGCTGCAAATGAATTATGGAGAACCACCGACTGTGGGACATGTCTTCTATCCACCACTAGTCTTCCAGAACCTACAGTACCCTATCTGCCATTTCTGGGAGTCCTCTGTGGCAGTGGCATTGCAGCAGTCCTAGCTGGAGTTTGTTTAACAGATAATTTAAATATTTCAGATTTCAAAAATGCCATTTCCTGCTGCAGTAAGGAGAACTGTCTACAGATCTGACAGCATCCGAATCTCCAAAGAGTGGAACATGAAATAAATGCACAACAATTCCTGCACTGAACCAAGTCTGCCATTTAAAAAAAAAAAATTGTAAATTTAAATCAAACAAATCAAACAAATCTTACCTTTTTTTTTTTGTATTGTTTCCACCTTCCAGCCTACCTCCTGACTATCTCCTGCAATATCTCTTCAATGTACTTAATGTAGTACTTGAAGGTAGTACTTGCAGCTAATGAATTAGGCCAGCTAATGAGTCTGTCTCTATATATACACACACTCCTTCCCAAGCTCCTCCCCCAGCAACAAATGTAACACCTTAGTGAGCTAGGCTCATTAGCAAACGCACAATAGCAAACACCTGACCAAATTCCTTACCTCTTCTCAAGCAGAGGTCAGAAAAAAACCCCACAGATGAGCCAGTTGAAGACTCCAAACCAATCTCTTGCAGTATCTCTTCAATCTCTTCAGTCTCCTGCAATATCTCTTCAATGTACTTAATGTAGTACTTGAAGGTAGTACTTGCAGCTAATGAAGTAGGCCAGCTAATGAGTCTGTCTCTATATATACACACACTCCTTCCCAAGCTCCTCCCCCAGCAGCAAATGTAACACCTTAGTGAGCTAGGCTCATTAGCAAACGCACAATAGCAAACACCTGACCAAATTCCTTACCTCTTCTCAAGCAGAGGTCAGAAAAAAAAACACAGATGAGCCAGTTGCAGACTCCAAACCAATCTCTTGCAGTATCTCTTCAATCTCTTCAGTCTCCTGCAATATCTCTTCAATGTACTTAATGTAGTACTTGAAGGTAGTACTTGCAGCTAATGAATTAGGCCAGCTAATGAGTCTGTCTCTATATATACACACACTCCTTCCCAAGCTCCTCCCCCAGCAACAAATGTAACACCTTAGTGAGCTAGGCTCATTAGCAAACGCACAATAGCAAACACCTGACCAAATTCCTTACCTCTTCTCAAGCAGAGGTCAGAAAAAAAACCACAGATGAGCCAGTTGCAGACTCCAAACCAATCTCTTGCAGTATCTCTTCAATCTCTTCAGTCTCCTGCAATATCTCTTCAATGTACTTAATGTAGTACTTGAAGGTAGTACTTGCAGCTACACCTCCTAAGACTGAACCTCCCTTCTCAGAAAACACCTCACCAGGATCGCCCATCCATTGCTCTGTATTGATGCTACCAGACAAAAAGCCTGCCACTCCCAAATAGCTATAATCACTAGACTTGCACAATACTTGTTTAGAAAAAGGTAGTAAAGGTATACGTCCCAAGACGTTGGTACAATGAGAACAAATATATGAAAGTACACCTAAATCTGCCTAAGCCGAAACCCTAGTGTGGGAGACGGCGTGCTGCATCCACAAACACAGCCCCGGCACCATGATGGCCGCGACGCGGCCAGCAAAACGCTGTGATTTGAAGGGCAGACACCACACCCCTGTGAGCGCGCCTCCCATCACCAGCCAATCCGGCTCGAGAAACACTCATACCGAGCCGGTCAGCTGACGAATGGGAGGAGCGTAGATGCGCTCAGGGGAAAGCGCACTAGCGCTACATAGTAACTTTATCATAGGGAATAAAACAGCGGTGTCTTAGAAGAAAGCGGTAACTGTAACAAAAGAGTGACTAGGGCGTAACACAGATGGGCTATATAACATGATGGAACAACATACGTAAAAGAATAGATGTGGCAACTGTAAGGTGCATGCCGGGCACATCATATCAGATGGTACGAATGTCAAAAGCAGAAAAATTATGAAACCATAATTAAAAGCTTTACTAACAAAGCTGGCAACTCCAAATTATATAATGGCCTATGATGGAATAAGGACCATTGAAATTTGTCAGCCCAACAGATGGTAATAACCCCTTATCAAAGGTATGGGAATATAGGGGGAAAATAAGAGAGGCAAGGAAGCTGCACAATGATAATTGCGCAATGAATATCAAACCTCGGGAGGGGGCGGAGTCAAGCGGTGACCAACTAATATGAATGGCACATAGGATATGGTATCATTAAGACCATTAGGTTTAATGGTCCCTAGCCTAAAGATCCACTGTGCCTCTTTCTGCAGGAGAAGACGGTCAATGTCCCCCCCTCTCGGTGACCTTTTGACCAGATCAATGCCCTGAAATTTGACAAACGACGCATTCCCATTGTGACATTCATTTAACAGAAAGACAAGGTCTTATAACATTTTCAATTAAGATTACATATAGTGTACCGTATGTCCTGTTTTTGCAGACACAGTTCTGGCTATTATAAATCTTATAAATATACATGTTACAAGTTTTGTAGAACACTCAAGATTCTGGATGTACTACAAGTTAAAATGGTCATTGCAACTGTAGAAGAGTCCATTTTATTGGTTGAATGAACACCCATAAGAATTAAAGAGCCTCAACAGTTGGATGGCTGTTTCCTGGCCTGAAGCCTGCACTCTGCACACATTCCACTTGAGTATCTTCTGCAGATTTAATGCAATAAATCGCACTCAGCATCAATCATCCTACTGCACTCAACTACAAAATCTTGAAAATAATATACAAGGAATAATAAACAAATGGCACAAATTTCAGTCATAAAAATAAAATAGAATTGTTACTAAAAGGGAGAACAAAACAGGCATATCAGGGGAGGTTCCAGGTCCTCTTTAAATACAGAGAACTACCAACAGCTACCCTTAAATTAGCCATAAAACCATCTTTAAGCATGCTGGCTGCATTCAATTATTGGTGGGAGTGCTCTTTAAATGTAGATCCCTGTAAATGTCTCTACTGTCTCAAGTGACCTTGTTTCCAATCCAGTGAAAAGTCTCTGTTGGACAGATCAGACCTTGAGCTTGTAGCTGGTGAGCTAAGACCTGTCCTAGGTTGTTAACATAGTTTATATGTTTATACAGCTAAACCTGCCAATAACCTTAATACAGTTCCTATGTTTGTGTGTTAAAGACAAAAGCAGAGTTATTTACAGTGACTTTATGTTTTGATGTCATATAACTTTTATATATATTGTGGTCACAGAAGCAGAAAAGATAATGGGCCAGATTTATCATTACACTGACCGCTCACTCCACTTTCACATATGGCTAAAGTCAGTTTTAGCCAAGTCAGATTTATGATTAGCTTTTTAAGACAGTAATAAATGTGGTTTGACGGTAGCAGTTTATCTGTCAGTAAGCAGCTTTACAAAAGTCGCACATCTTTTTACGAAAAAGTCGCACGTTTTACGAAAAATTTGCATGTTCTATTAAAAAGTCTCATGAGATAAGCATGGTCCTCACTGGAGTGAAATTGCACATTTTTTTGCGACTTTTTAAATAGTCCCAATAGTAAATCTGTCTAGAGATTCATTTACATAAGTAAACACGCCCACTTTCAGAAAACTGGCGAGCATAGTGCAGAGCAGTAAAAAGTCGCAAATTTGTGCGCAGTTTTAGCGTTTGCGTATTTTATTGCGACTTTTTCACTCCATTATTCTGACTTGAGCTAATGATAAATCTGCCCCTATATGTCTTTAAGGGAAGTCCTGACTAAATACTGGCCCATCTTACATATGGATTCCGACCTATCAGACATCGTGAGTAAATATCCCTCGGTTTCCTACAGACGGGGTAGGAGCCTGAGGGACCGCCTTGTCCGCAGCCACTTCTCACCACCAACTAAGGGTGGCTGCTGGTTGGATCGCAAACCGATTGGCATCTTCAAATGCGGGAGATGTAAGGCCTGCAAATACATCTCGACTGCAAAAATCATCACCTGCTCGGCCACAGGTCTTCCCTATCAGGTTCGCGACTTTACCAACTGCGTGTCGAAGGGCCTGGTGTATCTTTGCCAGTGTTCTTGTCCACTGGACTATGTGGGCAAGACCATCCGCGAGTTCAGGAGGAGAATCCTGGAACACATTAACGATGTAAACAAGAAGGAGCCAACCCCGTTGGCTTTACACGTTAATGATTGTCACGGGGCAGACCCCTCTGTTCTCCGGTTCTCCGTCCTTGAATTGGTGCCCCCCTCTCCACGTGGAGGTGATTGGGACAGACGTATTTTACAAAAGGAGAGTGAATGGATACACAGGTTCCGTTCACAATCTCCTCGTGGTTTAAACGAACGTCTCACCTTTTCATGTTTTTTATGAGTCATATTTTCAACCTCCTTGGTATTATTCCATCATTCATATGCTGATCTCCATTCATTTTATAAGCATCCATATGTTGCTTACTTTCATATCACAATTTTCATGGTCCTTATTCTGTTGTTGCTTCAGCTCTGGCCTCGCGCGGGGACACTTCTTGTTATGTCCCGTTCGCCATTGTGGCCATCCGTAAAGATATTAAGTATCCCCCGTCTCTTAGCCTGGGTACGTAAAGTACCCGAATGTAATATCGACTATGGTGTGGCCCTTTAACAGTGCACACCATCTATCTGGCACCTGTCATCATTAGGGCTGTCAGTCTTTTACTATCATCCTTGAGTATTTATTTGCCTTTCTCATTATAATCCAATTTTTTGCACACATTCTTTTCCCCCTTCCTCCCCTTTCCCTCGTTCGATTTTCCATTCCTCAGCCCTAGCATTTATCATCTATATGTGGCTTGTCGCTATATACTTACACAGCGGTGCATTTCACTTCTGATAGCGCTGTATACCCGGCCTGGCTTTAACCCGGAAGTGATTCTTCCGGTTTGCGTTCCACGCTGGGACGCATGTTCACCTTCGATCACATGATGTCTGCGGTTCACATACCGGATATCCGTCCGGCAGCGCTTCGACTGTGATTTTCAGGCGTGCGTTCCACAGTGGAACGCACCCTTGACGGCAAACGCACAGCAGCGGCTGAGGATGGAGCTTTCTTCACCTGGCGTTAGGTAGTTGGTCTACGGCACCTCCCCTCTTTCCCCCCGCCCCCCGCATCCCACGGTGGGGTGGGTATTTATAGGGTGGAGGTGTCCACCATCGCTACCCCAGACCCTCTTTCTATATCTGAGACGGCATCATGTAAGTACTTACCCCTGTGTCTTCATGCTTCCTGGACGGTCCGTCCACAGGCTTATCACTATAGCCCTATTTTATCCCCAGGTTTCGGCTGGGTTGGTAGCCCTGCACCTTAGGAGCCATACCCTGCAAGTTTATCTGACATCAGGAATGCATATCAGGTACTGGACTTGGTTCCCTCTTCGTATATCATAGCCTTGAGAGGCTACCTAATACCATTACCATGGTCAATATCTTATCTCTTGCAGTTATACCGAATGTGGCTTGGGGTCACTATCTCTGATGTTGCTCTTGTGTGCATATGCATAATTCATTAGGTTGTGCTTTTCGCGCTCTCTGTGACTCCAGGTAACTGATCCTCTATTTATGTATGTATTCGTCAAACTCGGAATTGGACCTGTATTTCTATGACTCATTTCTTTGACGCATGTATCGTTTCATCCATGTCCCATTCCCTGTAGAGACGAGTACCTTGCATGTACTGAACTTACCTGATTGCCTATCTCATCACCAGTGACTGTATGTATTGAGTCTTTATTCGATGTTTATTTTCATTTACACTATTCCTGGGTCTGGTGTCTTTATGGAATCTTCCTAACGTATTTACCAATTACGCTTCTCTACGGGGCCTACTTTATATCCAGTGGGCTCCCTATATGCAGTACGGGGCCCAACGTATCTAATTGATGGGCTCCCCATATCTACTTTGCTTTTATGTATCTTGCTATCTCCATATATCTACCTTGTATTACCTCCTGATGATCCCACTTTGTGGGTGAAACGCGTCGGGATCGTTTCTGTATCTGTAACATATCATTATAGCATCTTATTAGTTTGTTCTTTGTGCGTATGTTCTGTTTGCGTATTTTTAACCCCTAGGTGGACCCTGTACCTCCTGGCAATCGGTCACGAGGGATGTATATAGTGGACACCTTTGTGTCTCTATCTTTGTTTTTGTTTTTGTGCTAGTCACTTATCGGGGGGCCACTTTTGGCACCAGCATCACTCTACCTGTCACCTCTATAGGGCCAGACAGGAGTTTGAGGCTAGGTACGAGGACAGGGAGTCCCCACCATTAGGAGACGTCCCTGGGCATAGGACCAGTTTAGGGCAGTAGTGGCAGGGACACCTTCCCTACCATTCACCCAGTATGCTAGATCTGGCTGTGGCCCACCCGATTTTGACTATTTAGGTATAGTTTTCTCATTAAATTTAGACATTGTATCATGTACTAGGGTATTGCTGCTGGACGTGTTCATTTCTATTTTTACCCGTATTCTATGTTATATCGATATCGTTTCTTGCTGGACTTTTGTTCCTATATGTCTTTAAGATTCATTATATAATGTAAGGTAAGCTCAATGACACAGCAGAAACAACAGAAAGCACAGAGTTAAACTGTTGTTGCTGGGCAGGAGTCTCGAACAATCACAGCCAGCCTCACACACCAAGAGTTTTGACCAATCACAGCCAGCCTCACACACAGCATGTGTGGGAAATTCCTCTAGCAGGAGCTGCTAGAATCATTACACTAGAGGAGAGAAGCTAAACAGACATTCACTTCACTAAGAGCTGTGTTTTATGGAAGCAGAGAGGCCAAAATAGGCATTTAAAACTGTTATATAATGTTCCTACTGTTAATATAGTGATTAGAACTGTATATTGAACTAGTTATATATGTGTTCACTTACAGTTCCACCAATTGCAAACTACGAATTCAATTGCAAACTAAAAAGTTCACAATTGCAACCATACAAATGAACTATTGAGCCATACAATTATACAATCCAAACAAATTGCATACAAATGCAAACTGCTCATACCAGATCATAAGCAATTGTATAGAGCAAACTGCAAACCAAGTAGAGCAAGTGAACTATTGTTTAACCTCAGATATAACTCTCAGAGAGATCATAAAGTGCTTGAATAACTTAAAGTCAGAGTACAGATACTGAAGAGAGAAATACAACCACCATTTTATGCTGAATGACAAGATTGAACAGTTGAACCACAATCTTATGCATACTGCCATTTTATGATACTTTATTCAACACGTGTTTTGTACATGGACTATCTGCTGTGGAGGCGGCAGTGTTATATGAAGAAAAGTTGAAGTTAATAAAGAAGTTATTTCAAGCATTTGGTGGGCTCTTTAACCCCTTAAGGACCGGGCTCATTTTCACCTTAAGGACAAGGCCATTTTTTGCAAATTTGACCAGTGTCACTTTATGTGGTGATAACTTTAAAACGCTTTGACTTATCCAAGCCATTCTGAGATAGTTTTTTCGTCACATATTGTAATTCATGACACTGGTAAAACGGAGTAAAAAAATACCAAATTTACCAAACATTTGCAAAAATTAGCAAATTTCCAAGTTTAAATTTCTCTACTTCTATAATACATAGTAATACCTACAAAAATAGTTATTACTTTACATTCCCCATATGTCTACTTCATGTTTGGATCATTTTGGGAATGACATAGAATTTTTTGGGGATGTTACAAGGCTTAGAAGTTTAGAAGCAAATCTTGAAATTTTTCAGAAATTTTCAGAAACCCACTATTTAAGGACCAGTTCAGGTCTGAAGTCATTTTGTGAGGCTTACAAAATAGAAATCACCCAAAATGACCCCATTCTAGAAACTACACCCCTCAAGGTATTTAAAACTGATTTTACAAACGTCGTTAACCCTTTAGGTGTTCCACAAGAGTTAATGGCACATGGAGATAAAATGTCTGAATTTCGATTTTTTGGCAAATTTTCCATTTTAATTCATTTTTTCCAGTAACAAAGCAAGGCTTAACAGCCAAACAAAACTACATATTTATTGCCCTGATTCTGTAGTTTGCAGAAACACCCCATATGTGGTCTTAAACTGCTGTATGACCAAACAGCAGGGTGCAGAAAGGAACGCCGTGTGGTTTCTGGAAGGCAGATTTTGATGGCCTTTTTTTTTGGCACCATGTCCCATTTGAAGAACCCCTAATGCACCCCTAGAGTAGAAACTCCATAAAAGTGACCCCAACTAAGAAACTACACCCCTCAGGGTATTCAAAACTGATTTTACAAACTTTGTTAATCCTTTAGGTGTTCCACAAGAGTTATTGGCAAATGGAGATAAATTTTCAGATTTTCAATTTTTGGGCAAATTTTCTATTTTAATCCATTTTTTCCAGTAACAAAGCAAGGGTTAACAGCCAAACAAAACTCTATATTTATTGCCCTGATTCTGTAGTTTGCAGAAACACCCCATATGTGGTCGTAAACTGCTGTATGACCAAACGGCAGGTGCAGAAGGAAAGGAACGCTGTGTGGTTTCTGGAAGGCAGACTTTGATGGCCTTTTTTTTGGCACCATGTCCCATTTGAAGAACCCATAATGCACCCCTAGAGTAGAAACTCCATAAAAGTGACCCCAACTAAGAAACTACACCCCTCAATTTGAATTTTTGCTAAATTTTTCATTTTAATAAATTTTTTCCAGTAACAAAGCAAGGATTAACAGCCAAACAAAACTCAATATTTATTGCCCTGATTCTGTAGTTTGCAGAAACACCCCATATGTGGTCGTAAACTACTGTACGGGCACACGGTAGGGCGTAGAGGCAAAGGAGCGCCGGGTGGTTTTTGGAAGGCAGATTTTGATGGCCTTTTTTTTGGCACCATGTCCCATTTGAAGCCCCCCTGATGCACCCCTAGAGTAGAAACTCCATAAAAGTGACCCCATCTAAGAAACTATACCCCTTAAGGTATTCAAAACTGATTTTACAAACTTTGTTAATCCTTTAGATGTTCCACAAGAGTTATTGGCAAATGGAGATAAAATTTCAGAATTTCAATTTTTGGGCAAATTTTCTATTTTAATCCATTGTTTCCAGTAACAAAGCAAGGGTTAACAGCCAAACAAAACTCAATATTTATTGCCCTGATTCTGTAGTTTGCAGAAACACCCCATATGTGGTCGTAAACTGCTGTATGACCAAACGGCAGGTGCAGAAGGAAAGGAACGCCGTGTGGTTTCTGGAAGGCAGATTTTGATGGCCTTTTTTTTGGCACCATGTCCTATTTGAAGAACCCCTAATGCACCCCTAGAGTAGAAACGCCATAAAAGTTACCCCAACTAAGAAACTACACCCCTCAAAGTATTCAAAACTGATTTGACAAACTTTGTTAACCTTTTAGGTGTTCCACAAGAGTTATTGGAAAATGGAGATGAAATTTCAGAATTTCTATTTTTGGTAACCTTGCCAAAAATGGGTTAACCACATATGGGTATATAACCACATATGGGTTGTTTCTGTAAACTGCAGAATCAGGGTAATAAATATTAAGTTTTGTTTGGCTGTTAACCCTTGCTTTGTTACTGGAAAAAAAACTTATTAAAATGGAAAATTTGCCCAAAAATACCTATTTTGGCACCGTTTTTATTAAATTTTTTTGACCGTGTTCATCTGAGGGGTTAGGTCATGGGGTATTTTTATAGAGCAGATTCTTATGGACGCAGCGATACCTAATATGTCTACTTTTTTTCAATTTATTTAGGTTTTACACTATGTTATCCTTTTATAAACAAAAAAAAAACATTTTAGTATCTCCATAGTCTAAGAGTCAGTTTTTTTTAGCCGATTATCTTAGGTAGGGGCTAATTTTTTGTGGGATGAGAGGACGGTTTTATTGGCACTATATTGGGGGGCATATGACTTTTTGATCGTTTGCTATTACACTTTTTGTGATTTAAGGTTACAAAAAAAAAACTTTTTTTGCACCGTTTTTATTTTAATTTTGTGACCGTGTTCATCTGAGGGGTTAGGTCATGTGGTATTTTTATAGAGCAGATTCTTACAGACACGGCGATACCTAATATGTCAACTTTTTTTATTTATTTTAGTTTTACAAAATAATATTCTTGAAAAAAAAAATTGTTTTAGTGTCTCAAGTCTGAAAACCATCATTTTTTTTCGATTGTCAGTGGCTAAATGGAATTAAAATTGGGGAAGGGGATTATAAATGTAGTACTCCGTGGAATTGTGGTATTCCCTAAAGCAACCGTCAATGTAGAGGCCCGGATGATGGGGGCACGTGTCACACTGAGTGGTGGTGTCCTTCCGTATCCCCCTCCTGTTACACACTCTGCACTTTTTTTGGGACCGTCCCTTCTTTCCAGTATGTGGGACCACACCTGGAAAGGTACTCCGGCCTGCTCTTTGCCAGCGCTCTGGGACAGCACAAAAGAGTTGTACAAGGAAACCTGTACCAAGTACACCGCAACTTTTTTGTACCATGCCCGGGTTTTGCGCATGGCATTATATGGCTTGAGGACTTGATAAGAAAGATCAACTCCTCCCATATACCGATTGTAGTCGACGATACAATCGGGCACAGGTACCTCGCACAGGGACAGAGGTGATGTTGTTACCGTGAATTGTGGACAGTACAAGGACATCCCTCTTGTCCTTATATCTGACCAGCAACAGGTTTCCACTGGTAAAGGCACGGGTCTCACCCCTGGGGATAGGTACCTGGAGGGGGTGGGTAGGGAGTCCGCGTTGAATTTTCCGCACGGTCCCACAAGCGGATGTGGATTTGGTGGTGAGGGACTGGAACAAGGGGATACTAGTATAAAAGTTATCCACGTACAGGTGGTAACCTTTATCTAGCAGTGGGTGCATAAGGTCCCACACAAGTTTCCCGCTAACACCCAGAGTGGGGGGACATTCTGGGGGTTGAATACGGGAATCTCGCCCCTCGTACACACAAAACTTGTAAGTGTACCCTGGCACTCTCACAAAGTTTGTACAGCTTCACGCCATACCTCGCCTGCTTAGAGGGAGCATACTGGTGGAAAATGAGTCTCCCCTTGAAAGCAACGAGAGACTCATCAACCTCGACCTCTCTTCCAGGTACCTAGGCCTCCAAACATTTATCTGCATAATGCAGGCATTTCCGGTTGGCCTAAAACCGGGTACGTGTCATGGTAGTACTGTAAAGTGGGGTCTGGTAGAGGACGCCCCCATTCCAGTAATGCCTGACACTCGTTTTTTTTACTAGACCCATGTGCAGCACGAGGCCCCAAAACGTCCTCATCTTGGCTGCACTGACCGGAGTACAGCCACCGGCCCTAGCCAAAAAGGAGCCCGGGTGTTGAGCAATGAACTCTTGGGTGTACAGGTTCGTTTGCTCCACCGTCAGATTCACAAAGTGGTCACCGAAAAAAAGACTAAAATAGTCATATTCAGTGAAGCCCACTGTGGGAATCTGGATTCCTGCTTGGCCAACAAAATCAGGAATCACAGGCTCAAAGAGCTCTGGGGTACACCAGACAAGTTCACCGGTAGGGGGCTCAGGCGGACTTATCTAGGGGGCTGGAAAACTAGTACGAGCCCCAAAGCTGCTCGTACTAGTGTGGGCCACAGGGTCCCTGGCACGGTGGTCCCCTTGCTCCGCTTTGCAGCGTCTCCGCCGCCTTGCTGCACTGCCATCTGCCAACTCCTGATGCGATCCTTCACATAGGCTTCAGGCTAAGGGTCTCTGAAGCCTATGAGACAGTAGCTGCAGGTCAGTATGTGGAGGAGAAGATTGACTGTTATGTGTACTTGGGGGGAGGGGGGGGGTTTGCAGGGGCTGAAGAGAGGAGGAATAACCCTTGTACTGGAGACTGTATGTTAGAGGGGTCTGAAGAGAGGGGGTGAAGTGATATTATTTACCTGGGGACTGTATGCTGGAGGGGCTAAAGGCAGGAGGGGTGATATTATTTTACATGGGACTGTATGCTGGAAGGGCTGAAGGCCGGGGGAGTTTTGTATTTTACATGGGACTGTATGTTGGAGGGGCTGAAGGCAGGGCGTGATGTAGTTTACATGGGACTGTATGCTGAAGGGGCTCAAGGCAGGCAGCGAAGAGAGGAAGGGTGATATTATTTACATGGGACTGTATGTTGGAGGGGCTGAAGGCAAGGAGTGATGTATTTTACATGGGACTGTATGCTGGAGGGGCTGAAGAGCGCCATAATTATTACTATTAGGGTTCATTCATAAGTCCGCAGTGTTTTGCGGATCCGCAACACACCCGCCAGGCACTCCCATAGAACAGCCTATTTTTGTCCACAGCTGCGGACAAGAATAGGACATGTTCTATTTTTTTCCAGAGCCGCGGACCAGAAGTTCGGCAGGCCGCTCCGGAAATGCGGATGCGAAGAGCACACTGTGTGCTTTCCGCATCCATTCCGTCCCCATGTAGAATGCATGGGTCCGCACCCGTTCCGCACAATTGCGGAATGGATGCAGACACATTTTGCGGACGTGTGAATGGAGCCTAATACAGAGGGGGCCATTATACAGTAATATTAAGAATAATAATTACACAGAGGGGCCAGTATACATTATAATTATACAGAGGGCATTATATTTATGGGCACTACGGGGGAGGGGAGGTCTGTTATCTGAGGATGATAGTAAAGTGAGAAATCTAAACATTTTTCTGTGAAACTCTGCAGAGACGCGGCTGAAAGAAGGTATCATGGCGGTCTTATCTCCGAATGAAGACGTTGAGGAAAGTCTACATCACAGGAGACGTCACTGGATGTAACAGGTATGTGCTGCTGTACTCTACTGTATAGTGTGCACCATTATATGTAATGTCCATCCACATATCTGTTTGGGGGGGGGGGGTGGCTATAGGATTTAGCTCACACGGCTGCAGTCCGGTCCCAGACTTCAGGTCACACTGTGCGTGTTCTGAATTCTGGGGCCTCACACCCATCTACTACATTATCTGTACTCAGAGAGTTACCACTGTGTTATCTGTGGTATTATATAGGACTGCAGGTGACATCTGCTACATTATCTGTACTCAGTTATCACTGTGTTATCTGTGGTGTTACATAGGACTGTAGGTGACATGTACTGCATTATTTGTAAAAAGGGGCGTGTCCACAGATTGGGGGAGAAATACTTGGCTCGCCCCGGGTGCTGGCAACCCACGCTACACCACTGGAACTCTGCCCTGTATGTTCCCTGCTGCTTGCTACCCCTCCTCAATTACACCCCTGTATAATGTGCAGCGTACTCAAGTTGTGCAGTAGGTGTTTCTGGGTGATGTAGTGCAATATACACTAACCTGGTACAGCTGACTCTCTGCAAGGGCAGGTATAGGTAGGGAATAGTTCGTGACGCCAGTGCCAAGTAAACGGTGGCACGCCGTTTGCGGATGCAGGAATAATTTGAGGAAACGTGGTGTTAAAACAGAACTTCAACTTTAGTAGTTTGCAGGCAGAGACAATATTGGAAACGCAGTTCCTCAGCATACAGTCGATTTGGCAATTCGGTCGATGCAGGCAATACAGTACAGCAGGGTTATTACAGAGTGTTGAACACAGGATTTGCAGCAAAGGAGCTTGCACTCTAACTCTGTCTGATCCTGGAATGTAGCAATCCTCCACCAAGGCCCATTAACCTAAGTCTGGCTTTATATCCTTGATTTGGGCTTAGATAAGTACCTCCTCTGTCTTTCTTAGTACCTCTGGCTCCTCTGATCTTTGCCTCAGTCTCTCCTAGCTTCTGAATGGTTCCTCAGGCCCTTAGGCTAAGATGTTCCTGCTTCTGCATATGGGTATTCAGGAGGGAATCTTCTCCTGAACAGCAGGCTTCAGGCCTGGACTTGTCTCAGACATAGTCTAAACTCCAACTGTAGATTACAGACACTAGACTCCGTCTGCCCTGCACTTCCCTGACTGGGCTTTATATAAACTAGGGCTCCCTAGCTCCCTCTATGGACTAGAAGTAGGAATGACACCCCTAGCAGGCCTGTAAGTGCAAGTTTCAGTGACAGGGAAATACACACATTACATTACATTTTATAAAACTGGCATATAACAACTCCCCAATATTAAGGAGGGACGACAGCACACCAAGTGACACTTTGGTAGTAACGGGTATTACAACTCCCGTATACTACATACCCCACTGCTTTAAGCTGAGTACGACCTCGTACTCCATCATGGGTCTCCCAACTGGAATCTCTACCTGAAATAGAAAATAGAGACATGCAGGCATACATACATGTAATTCATCTGCATTTACATTTACATCAGGTCCAATTGGCAAAAGTGAAGTGTGGTGACAAGGGGCGTCGTTCTCTTCTCTCAGGATAGTGAATGGAACGGGGGCGCTGACCTGGCACAGCGTAACATTAGAACCAGGATAGTCCATGACAATGAATAAGTCCATGATAAAACAGTAGAAAACGGTATAAAAGTTCTTGGAGGCTCAAATAACAAACATGAGTCCGTACCCAGGTTATTTCTTATTAAATCACAGAGGCTCTCATGCGGTGGAGTCCATCTCTGGGCACAATACTTTTAAAAGAATAAGAATCTCAGAGGCTCAGGTACTTTTGAGTCTGTCTCCGGGCACGGTTCCTTGGTAACTGGTTGCACAATAAAATGGACAGCAAAGACAAGTGCTGTAACACCCCTGATCAACCTGAAAAGGGGGTGAAGGGTAAAAGGTGCAACAAAGGAACAGGCACAACTTGGTGTGGGGTAACAAAAGCAGGCAGGAGGTCCTGGAAACAAGCCTGGCCTTGCTGACTTTGTAATTTCAGTGGTCAACACCTACCACTGAGCCGTGGACAAACTGGCAGCCGCAACAAAGGACCAGCAACATAGGACTCCTGTCCTGGAAGGGTTAACATTAACTTCTTGGGAAATAAATCAAAGGCCTAGCAGGCTGATTACAGTGGCCTATCATATCCACTTGGCTCCGCTGGCAAGTATCGTCTGTAGTAGTCCTCTACAGGAGGATGTGCCCACATAACAGTATCAGGGGGCAGCTGCAGGGTAAAGGGGCCCCTAATAGGTATTGGCCCCATAGGCCTAGGGGTGAACCCTCTGATGGACCGTGCCGGCCCTGGTATAATCACTGCAGGGTGTGACATGCTTGGCGCCGCCGCTGCAAGCGGTCCGGTGCTCTGGGTGCAGCAATTCACGGCGATCGCGGGTCCGGTCTGGGGTACTGACGGAGCGGTGGCTACAGAAGGCGGTCGGCGGGTGGTGACAGGCACCCTTACCTCATCCTTCCTCGGCGGTGTCTGGATCCTGGCGGTGTAGGTCTTACGCAACTCCCGCAACTTCTCCTCCAGCCGGACGATCTGCTCACCGATACTCTCTGTGTCGGAGTCGCTGTTCTCTGCTGGCGCCGCCGGCGCAGGTACAGTCACCGATGACGCAGACTCGGCCTCTTCAGGTTCTGGACTTGCATCTGGTCTCCGTCCCATCCGGATGTTCTCAAAGGTAGCACTAAGTCCTTTTAACTGTTCCAGCTCAGATATTGTCTTCTCCCGACGAGGCAGCTCGGGGGAAGGATAGGGGCTCACCCATTTCTCCAACACGGTTGGCTGCCAGAAGACGTTCGGCCCGATGAAGGAGCTCCGCTCCTGAAAGGCGTGATGGGCCGGCTCTGGAGAGCGTTCCGGTTCTCGCTCGCAGCCAGAGTAGTCTTCTCCTTCTTCTGCCTCCCAATCCTCAGGTCCTCGCTTCGGACGGGTCACAGCAGTCGCATAGGGGCCTCGCAGGCCCTCGGCAGGGGTGTACTCCACTTCCTCTCCCTCGCGGAGGCTGTGCTGGTACGAAGGGAGGTAGTCTCTTTTGACAGACCTTCGATTGACATAGAGGTCTCTGCCAGTAAGATAGTCCTGAATAAACCCGTAGCCACGGGATTTGTCAAACGACAGCACCACTCCCTTTCTCCTTTCCAGGCGGGGTTGGGTGTGCGTATGCTTCTCGTGGATGGTCTTGGTCAATTCCTCATACACGATCTTAGTCTTTATGTTCCGCTTGATAGCGGCCTCTCGGATCTCCGCCATCAGGGAAGACCATTTGAACGATGGCTGAAAAAAGTCCCTCCATGAGCCATAGTAGGGCTCGGGTTCTTTCTCCCTGGTGCGGCAGGCGGGTTGCTCCGGTCCCGGAGCGTAGGCCGGTGGAGCCTCTTCTGGCTCTACGCCGGTGTCGGTCATTTTTTCAATTACAGGTGCGGACGCTGCAGCAACACTCTGCTCACAATCCAACATGCTCGATCCTTCTGAGGAGAGCGATAGGGTCGCGTCAATTACAGCAGCCAGCTCCTCCCATTGCACTGGGAGGCCGCCCCCCAGGTATTTCAGTATATGGAGGGCAGTGTCCATGCTGGCAGACATGCAAATGTCCAGATAAGCCGTGGCGCCTGCCCCTGACCTTCTTCCCGCTTTTTCCTCAGAAAGGCGCCAATTTTTCCCGCCTTTTCGGGATGAAGGTGACGCAGCAGTAAATTCAGCAAGCCCAGCGGCCATCTTTAGGTACAAACGCTGTCTATTCACTGACGGCAAGCAGGAATGTTTAAAGTCCACAAAACCACACTCCAATGCGGCGATTTTCTTCCTCTGTGCAGCGCAACACTGCACAGCGCTTTTTAGAGGTTTTTGGTACACTTTGGGTATGATTTTTAATCCACAAAGTCCACTTGAATAAAACAGGAAAATGTCACTTTGGTCACAGGGCAACGGTATAAGGCACAAAGTTCACGCTTCTTGCACTAGAAAGCGTGCGTATCCTGTTCGTGACGCCAAAAGAGAGGTGCAGCGTACTCAAGTTGTGCAGTAGGTGTTTCTGGGTGATGTAGTGCAATATACACTAACCTGGTACAGCTGACTCTCTGCAAGGGCAGGTATAGGTAGGGAATAGTTCGTGACGCCAGTGCCAAGTAAACGGTGGCACGCCGTTTGCGGATGCAGGAATAATTTGAGGAAACGTGGTGTTAAAACAGAACTTCAACTTTAGTAGTTTGCAGGCAGAGACAATATTGGAAACGCAGTTCCTCAGCATACAGTCGATTTGGCAATTCGGTCGATGCAGGCAATACAGTACAGCAGGGTTATTACAGAGTGTTGAACACAGGATTTGCAGCAAAGGAGCTTGCACTCTAACTCTGTCTGATCCTGGAATGTAGCAATCCTCCACCAAGGCCCATTAACCTAAGTCTGGCTTTATATCCTTGATTTGGGCTTAGATAAGTACCTCCTCTGTCTTTCTTAGTACCTCTGGCTCCTCTGATCTTTGCCTCAGTCTCTCCTAGCTTCTGAATGGTTCCTCAGGCCCTTAGGCTAAGATGTTCCTGCTTCTGCATATGGGTATTCAGGAGGGAATCTTCTCCTGAACAGCAGGCTTCAGGCCTGGACTTGTCTCAGACATAGTCTAAACTCCAACTGTAGATTACAGACACTAGACTCCGTCTGCCCTGCACTTCCCTGACTGGGCTTTATATAAACTAGGGCTCCCTAGCTCCCTCTATGGACTAGAAGTAGGAATGACACCCCTAGCAGGCCTGTAAGTGCAAGTTTCAGTGACAGGGAAATACACACATTACATTACATTTTATAAAACTGGCATATAACAACTCCCCAATATTAAGGAGGGACGACAGCACACCAAGTGACACTTTGGTAGTAACGGGTATTACAACTCCCGTATACTACAAATGTACCCCGATACCCCTCAGTTATATGATACTGTATAACTGAGGGGTATCAGAGTAAATTACAGGGGGTAATATAACTGAAGGATCAGGGTAAATTATACAGGGGGTAAAACTAAGGGGTATTAGGGTACATTATTATACTGGGGTAATATAACTGAGGAGGGCTATCTCAGGGGACATGATGAAGGGGTAATATAACTTATATACAAACCGGATTCCAAAAAAGTTGGAACACTAAACAAATTGTGAAAAAAAACTGAATGCAATGATGTGGAGATGGCAAATGTCAATATTTTATTTGTAATAGAACGTAGATGACAGATCAAACGTTTAATCCGAGTAAATGTATCATTTTAAAGGAAAAATACGTTGATTCCAATTTTCACGGTGTCAACAAATCCCCAAAAAGTTGGGACAAGTAGCAATAAGAGGCTGGAAAAAGTAAATTTGAGCATAACGAAGAGCTGGAAGACCAATTAACACTAATTAGGTCAATTGGCAACATGATTGGGTATAAAAAGAGCTTCTCAGAGTGGCAGTGTCTCTCAGAAGCCAAGATGGGTAGAGGATCACCAATTCCCACAATGTTGCGCAGAAAGATAGTGGAGCAATATCAGAAAGGTGTTACCCAGCGAAAAATTGCAAAGACTTTGCATCTATCATCATCAACTGTGCATAACATCATCCGAAGATTCAGAGAATCTGGAACAATCTCTGTGCGTAAGGGTCAAGGCCTTAAAACCATACTGGATGCCCGTGATCTCCGGGCCCTTAAACGACACTGCACCACAAACAGGAATGCTACTGTAAAGGAAATCACAGAATGGGCTCAGGAATACTTCCAGAAACCATTGTCAGTGAACACAATCCACCGTGTCATCCGCCGTTGCCAGCTGAAACTCTACAGTGCAAAGAAGAAGCCATTTCTAAGCAAGATCCACAAGCTCAGGCATTTTCACTGGTCCAGGGATCACTGTTCTGTGGTCAGACGAGTCACGATTCGAAGTTCTTTTTGGAAATCTGGGACGCCATGTCATCCGGACCAAAGAGGACAAGGACAACCCAAGTTGTTATCAACGCTCAGTTCAGAAGCCTGCATCTCTGATGGTATGGGGTTGCATGAGTGTGTGTGGCATGGGCAGCTTGCATGTCTGGAAAGGCACCATCAATGCAGAAAAATATATTCAGGTTCTAGAACAACATATGCTCCCATCCAGACGTCATCTCTTTCAGGGAAGACCCTGCATTTTTCAACAAGATGATGCCAGACCACATTCTGCATCAATCACAACATCATGGCTGCGTAGGAGAAGGATCCGGGTACTGAAATGGCCAGTCTGCAGTCCAGATCTTTCACCTATAGAGAACATTTGGCGCATCATAAAGAGGAAGGTGCAACAAAGAAGGCCCAAGACGATTGAACAGTTAGAGGCCTGTATTAGACAAGAATGGGAGAGCATTCCTATTTCTAAACTTGAGAAACTGGTCTCCTCGGTCCCCAGACGTCTGTTGAGTGTTGTAAGAAGAAGGGGAGATGCCACACAGTGGTGAAAATGGCCTTGTCCCAACTTTTTGGGGATTTGTTGACACCATGAAATTCTGATTCAACATATTTTCCCCTTAAAATGGTACATTTTCTCAGTTTAAACTTTTGTTCCGTGATTTATGTTCTATTCTGAATAAAATATTAGAAGTTGGCACCTCCACATCATTGCATTCAGTTTTTATTCACGATTTGTATAGTGTCCCAACTTTTTTGGAATCCGGTTTGTAATATAAGTTATATTACTCCTGTATAATGTCCCTGATAGCCCTTAGTTATATTACCCCTGTATAACACATACATACATACATACATACATACATGCGCGGCGTGTGTTTGTGCTTTAGGGTGCACACCCTAATGCAATAGGCTGCGCACACCTATGCAAGCATGGCGTATGCCTCCTCGGCCAAGAACGTCCGGCGGGCCATAGGGAAGTGTGTGTGTGTGTGCGTGCGTGGAAAACTTTATTCAGTGTGCGTGTGTGTGGGGAAGGGTGTTCACATACTTACCCTAAACCTGACAGAAAAAAAAAAGAAAAAATTTAAAATCCCAAAAAGTGTAAAAAAATGCAAACGCGATGATCAGCGGTATGAAGCTGATTAGCGGTGGGGTTGGCGATGCGCTAAGAGTACCGGCCACAGTCAGCGCATTAAAAAAAAAAAAAAAAAAAAAAACACTTACGCCCCAAACAAATTGGTGTGTGGGGGGGGGGGGGGGGGCTAAGCTGCAGCACCTCTGAGGGGTCTAGGGTCACACAGCTGAGTGCTGTGGACCCCAGACACCCGATCCGGGTGCTAGACCTCAATAAAAAAAACTCCCCCCCCCCCCCTAACTATACCTCACTATCCCTGCCTAATCTACCTCTCCCTACCTCTCCCAAAAACACAGATTAGTGCTTGATGGCACAAAAAAACTTACAGTACATCCGAGCTCCTCTCTCTCCCGCTCCACGGACCTGTTGTCACGGCCATGCCCATGACCGTGACTTCTTTACCGCATGCAGTTGCCTGCGGTTTTGTATGGGTGTTCAACCACGGGTGAGGGCCGCTTGTTTGTGGCCTCACTTGTGGTTGCCGCGGGCAACTGGTGTTGTATTTAGCAGCAGAGCAGCCTGAGCGTCGCTAGGCAGCTTGCTGCCCTGGCATGCGGTCTCACCTGACTTTGTTTATGTTAGGAGTGTGTGTTGTGTGCATGGTGTATTTTGTATTGTGTGCACTTCCCCTTTATGTGTCTTTCCCTTCTGTGGTACTGGAAGGGTTAACTTCCTTCCCAGTGTGTGTGTGATGTCACTGGGTGTGCCCAACCCTTGGGTGTGGCCACTTGGGCCTATATAGACCCTCTCTTTAGCAGGGCTCAGGAGGTTGTTTCAGTCTTGCTAGCTGGAGCAGCCTCCTGTCTTTTCTATCCGCCTGTGAGAGCCACCACTGTGGTCATAGGTTTAAGTTTAAGTTTAGCTAAGTCTGTGTGATGTTCGGTTTATGTTTCCCTGTATTATTCAGTGCTGCCATGTATCTGGGTTCCGGTGTGTGGATGAGTTTGTGCTGACTTCTGTTTGCTATTTGTGGACTTCAGCTTTCCTGCACACGGATCCAGTCAGCAGGGCTGTGGCAGGTGGCTGGAACTAGTGCAGCACCTGCCATATACATAGGCTTGCATTTGTTCCCCTTTTCCCAACAGCTTGGCCAGTGAGACTCCTGCCCCTCCATGCCTAGGAGGAGTAGGTCGTCTTACCCTGACTCCTAGCGCAGGGACCGGATGGAGGGTGAGTTAGGGATCCGAGGTTCCTGCGCATGGGTCCTCCTACCTTTAAGGTCGGCCCATGCAGTTAGGAGTTAGGGTCAGGGTAGGGACGCTGTTAGGAGGTGACCTGCTCCCTATCCTGTTCTCCTGGCTGAGCAGCCATAACATCACCTGGCACGCACGGCTGAGGATTTCCCCCATCCTCAGCCGTGACACCTGTATGAGCGGGGAGAGGAGCTCCGGCAATTCAAAACTGCCGCTCCACCTGCCTAGCCAATCAGAAGCGATCCTGAGAGGTGGGGTGACCGCCACCTCTCAGGATCGCAGGATGGTGATTGGTGGTGTATTATCACACCACCAATCACCGTCCTATTCCGGGTTATCGGGTCACCAGAGACCCGAATAACCCGGAAACGCAGCAAACCGCAGGTCTGAATTGACCTGTGGTTTGCTGTGATCGCCAACATGGGGGGGAGGGGGGGGGTCACAGGACCCCCCTGGGCATTGTACCAAGGTGCCTGCTCAATGATTTGTCAGGCGGTGATCGGAAATACACAGTGTCCTTAAGTACCAGGACATCAGGGCGTACCTGTACGCCCTGTGACCTTAAGAGGTTAAACCTACTGCTTCCATAGAACGGTGCTAGAGGAATTACAGAGTAATAGACAGTCTGGTTGCACAAAAAAGTCAGAGATACCAAAATTCTTCTAATGCCACAGCGCAAAAGGCACTTCATAGTGCTGCGCCTGCCACAGGGCTTACGTGATTGATGGCCATGCTTTGATCAGCCGGCCGCCTCCACATCAACCTTGGAAGAAACAGAAACATTTATGAAACTTGTAAAATTTAACAGATATCATTCCAGCAAGTACACTGACCATAACTCCAACAATAAAATGCAAAGTAAATGCAAAGCAACCAGTGAGGTAACGATTTATTTTTCCTGCAAACCAGGCTGAACTTCAGACAACTTTTAACTCTTTATGTTCAAACTTTTTAATAATTGGTGCAGTACCCCAGAAGCACTACTGCAAAGGGTTAACAAATGCAACAAGAGTTAATGCCATGTTATCGAGTTAAATGTTGTGATTTTTTTTTCTGCTTATGTACTCAATACCAACGTATAACGCAACAAAACTGTTAAACAAATTGGCAAATTGTTTAGGTTGCCAGGGTGATGGACCTGGTTTGCGCCCTGGTTAGTCAGTTAGTTAGTCTAGTCTAGCAGTGCTACAGACAAAAGCTACATGTGATAGCTCCTGAGAGCTAGGCCCAGGTTCAGAGAACCTCTGTCTCTGAAAATTTAGCTGCCAAGAAAGCAACTCTACCACCAGCATAACTAGGGTGGCCACTGGCTTCCCCTCAGAAAGCCCGACCTCACAGGTCACGCCCCCCAAACCAATAAACTACGCCCACATATGTGAAGCCACGCCTGCCTCAGTGAAGCCATGCCCCAATCGTAGGCCGGGTTTTCCCCATGAAAAAGAGGAAGGTGAGGAAGGAGTCCGTCACATTGGGGTCGCTGTGTGGATGGAGGGGAGGGGGCGATGGCCTCAGGGGAAGAGCGGTGCCCCCGGGTTATGGGTAAATATGGGCACCAGGATATTGGGGAGCAGTGCTGTGTAATGGGAGCGCTGCAGCCAGGGCATCAGGGTTGCAGGATCTAGTATGAACTATGGCCGGGATAGTAGGGTACACCTGTGCCCATAACCGGCCCCGGACCAGACCCTCCATGCCAAGTAGAAAAGTTTACACAGTGCAGGTGCCGCGCTCAGTCTCTCAGGGAGCCCCAGCAGCTCGTCCTCTACCTTCCTGAACAAACCTGCTCTGCTCCTGGCTGCACATGCCAGCTCTCTACACAGGCTGAATGGCCTGCACCGGTGAGGTCCCATCCCGCGCTCCTCTGTTCCCGATTTCCCAGAACTGACCGTTGCAGCCGCAGCGCTGATAACATTGTGACGTCAGCGCGCAGTGTAAGCCAGACGTGCCCTCAGGCCCTGCCTCCTGCCAATTACTTAAAGTGACAATGCCTGAGCAGAGTGAGCGGACCCTCCGTCCCCGTCACCCTGTTAACAACAAAAAAGAAGGACTTCTGGCCGTCCGTCCGTCCTGGCCTTGCGCTGGACGGAGGACCAGGAGTCTAAAAACCGGACTGTCCGGCCTAAAACTGAACATTTGGCCACCCTAAGCGTAACCCAGAGAGAAAGGTTCATGCAACAAGATATTTATGGCAGAAAGACTTTGCTGCTTTGAGACAGAATATTGCAAAAGCATCCCCTACACTTTGAGAGAGACTGGCCATCCATATCTAATATCTGCACCGCTCACCCCAGGAGTTAACAAGAACCTTATTGCATATCTGCAGTACTACTATTGCCATCACTGTTGCTGTCTATATGCTGCTATTTGTGAGAGGATTACACTGTAATAGATACTTTGGAACGGTGCCTTTTACTGCCATATGTACTACTATTCCCATTTTCACTTTATTTATAGCTACCTGCATCCTGGTTATTGACTCTACCATACATTCACCAGCCTGGTCACCCCGCACACCAAGAAAGAAATGTTATCTTTCCTTGGTATGATAAACTACTGCAGACAATGGATTCCTGATTGCTCCTACTATGACAATGTAATGAGACAAGCCACTCTGGCAGACATGCCAGATCTCATCAGGTGGTCTGAGGAAATGTTTAATGCATTTGATTATTTGAAATGTTCTTTAATGACAAGTCCAGGTTTGCCTCCCTGACTACAAACTCACATTCCATGTATATGCTCGACAAAATTGTAAAACCATGGCGGGTGTGCTGACACAATATCACGGAGGCAAGTTACGTCCTTGTGCCTTTTTCTCAAAGGTGGTTCTGGCATCCGTCCAAGGAATGCCGGCCTGTCTGAGATCTCTTGCAGCCTGTGCTATGATGGTTGAACTTGCAACGCCACTCACAATGGGACATGAGACTATCCTGTACACCACACATGATGTAGTAGGCCTTCTCAAAGGCATACACACACAGCACATGTCCGCACAAAGACTATCTGGGTGTGAGATTCTACTCCTCAGCAATCCCTCCCTCCAAATCAAATATGCAACACACACCTCAGGTCCAGCACCTATCTTGAATGCCCTATTAGGACTTAAAGGACCTGAGGATCACTTGATAGAGGCACATGATTGTATACACGCCATACAACATGACACATATATTGTCCTGGAAGCCAGACCCATCACATACCAATCTGCACAAGCAGCAGGATTAATTGCACTCACGAGAGCATGCATACTACATGAAGGCGAGCCAGTCACTATTTACACTGACAGCAGGTATGCACATGAAGTGGTCTGGGACCACGGGGTCATTTGGCAAAGGAGAGGATTCATTGCAGCTGATGGTAAGCACATCTCACATTCACAACTTGTCATCCAACTTTTAGAAGCCATAAGATTTCCCTCACAGATTGCAATTGTCCACTGCAGGGCGCATACTGGTGGTAAAGATCATGTGTCCCAAGGCAATGCCCTGGCAGACGCGGAGGCCAAGAAGGCTGCACTGATGGCCCCGGCCACATTGCAAATGGTGAAATTAGTACCTCCTTCACTTGAGTTAACTCAGATGCTTGTGGATCTCCAGTCCTCAGCTACTGACGATGAAATGGCCGATTGGTGTTATCCAATCTTGCAGAAGAATCCTAGGACAGGATTAATCTGCAAAGAGGGGGAAACATGCATACCACAGCACAGCTCCCCTCTGTTCATTGCACATTTTCATGGAGTAGGACACAACAGCATTCAAACAACACACATGCTGCTAGCACAGAACTTCTATATTACAGGCATTAAACAGTTAGTGTCAGATTATGTGGGAAGGTGTATCACATGTTTGAGGAACAACCCAAACACCAATGTAACCAGATTGATTAAAGCCCTAAGTGAAATTGAGGAAAAAAGTTGCTTGTAAGTCTCCTTGTCTTCCACAGGAACCAACTCACCCATTCCAAGTGGGAGATATCGTGCTGATAAAGAAATTAAAGAAAGGAAAATTCGCAGGAGACTTCACCTACGGACCACCGACTACAGTGGTAGCCGTGACCCGCACAGCAGTACTCACGGAAGAAGCACCTACTTAGATCCACGCCACCAGAGTGAAACTGCTAAAGGAGGGACCCCAAAAGGAGGTAATAACGAGGACAGACAGTCCTGACCTCGAAAAAGGACAAAGTGAGGTACTAACGGGAGCAGACAGCTCTGACCTCCACCAGGATGCACTCCCTCAATTCTGGAAGATGGCACAGACGGTCCACTTGGACTGTGGGATTACTGACGATTCTAATGACTCTGCCGGAGGATAACAAAGCTGAAGTTGCTATAACTCAGAAAGGTGGAATCACTACCTTCTGGTACAATTCCTCCAGTACTCACGTTGCAACTTACTGCTTCTGTTTATGCAGCATAATGAAGTGCAGTCCTTCCACGAGATGCGGCAACCACTATAAGAATGGACAGGCTTATATCTGTATTACTGACCCTTATTGGGGTAATAGATGCGCATACTGGGGGTCAGTAAGATGGAATACAGGAGAAGACTGGGGGTATAAATCACAGAATGCCCTTAATCGAAAGGATAAGAGTGGTAAATCCTTGATTAGTAGAATGACAATTATCAACGGAGGGGACTGTCACATAGATGTTAGCCTATATCCTATGGTGTCTGAGATGAAAATAATTATAAACATAGAAAATCCCAGCAAAGGTGATGAAGGAGATTACGTGCTGGGATGGTACTTTCACGACATAGGGGGGGGGGGGGGGGGGAGATTTCAATGGTCACCAAACACTTTGAAATAAGAGATATGTGTCAATCCTCAGAATGGACATACAGTTGTGTTCAAAATTATTCAACCCCCACTGAAATTGAGTGTTTGGGCCAGTTTGACATTGATTTTGATCATTTCAGTCATCTTGTTTACAATTAAATCAAAGAGGCACTTGTAAGTCAGACAAATATAACATAACATTTATAATGAAATAACCACAAATGTATTTTCTGTGCTCACATCATTATCAGTTTTATTCAACCCCCAAGTGACATTCAATCTTAGTACTTAGTACAACATCCTTTTCCAGTTATAACAGCTTTTAAACGTGAAACATAGCTTGACACAAGTGTCTTGCAGCGATCTACGGGTATCTTCGCCCATTCTTCATGGGCAAAAGCCTCCAGTTCAGTCACATTCTTAGGCTTGCGCGCTGCAATTGCTTTCTTTAAGTCCCACCAGAGGTTCTCAATCGGATTTAAGTCTGGTGACTGCGATGGCCACTTCAAAATGTTCCAGCCTTTAATCTGCAACCATGCTCTAGTGGACTTGGAGGTATGCTTGGGATCATTGTCCTGTTGAAAGGTCCAACGTCTCCCAAGCCTCAGGTTTGTGATGGACTGCATCACATTTTCATCCAATATCTCCTGGTACTGAAGAGAATTCATGGTACCTTGCACACGCTGAAGCTTCCCTGTACCTGTAGAAGCAAAACAGCCCCAAAGCATGATTGACCCCCCGCCATGCTTCACAGTAGGCAAGGTGTTCTTTTCTTCATAGGCCTTGTTCTTCCTCCTCCAAACATAGCAATGATCCATGGGCCCAAACAGTTCTAATTTTGTTTCATCAGTCCACAGAACACTATACCAAAGCTTTTGTGGTTTGTCCACATGACTTTTGGCATACTGCAGTCGACTCTTCTTATTCTTTGGAGACAGCAAGGGGGTGCGCCTGGGAGTTCTGGCATGGAGGCCTTCATTACGCAGTGTGCGCCTTATTGTCTGAGCTGAAACTTCAGTACCCACATCTGACAAATCTTTTTTCAGTTCCTCAGCAGTCACACGGGGACTTTTCTCCACTTTGCGCTTCAGGTAGCGCACAGCAGTCGAAGTCAGCATCTTCTTTCTGCCACGACCAGGTAGCGTTTCAACAGTGCCCTTTGCCTTGAATTTGCGAATGATGCTTCCTATGGTGTCTCTTGGTATGTTTAACATCTTTGCAATCTTCTTATACCCATTGCCCTTCCTGTGAAGAGAAATCACCTCTTCTCTTGAATTCACCATTCTCTTGACTTCACCATGTTTGTAAACACACCAGTAAATGTCTAGAAGGAGCTGAGTATCACAGTCCTTTTAAATCTGCCGAATTGGTGCTTATTATGCTTGATTGCTGCTCCTTGACATCCACAGGTGTTTTCAATACCTGATCGAAAACACTTGAATGAACCTTTGTTCTTAAGAGTGGTAGTCTTTAAGGGGTTGAATAATTGTGTCAATGAAGAAATCACAAAAAAAACATTTAATACTGTATTACAAAAACAATTGATGTCATTTTAGTTGCATTTGGTTCTTTAAAAAGTCCTTGTAAGATTTCATTCTGAACACAATTACAAATGTACACTAAATTCCCTAAAACCCTTTACAGCATTGGGGATTGAATAATTTTGAACACAACTGTACCCTCAGAAACAAACAAACCCCCTCAAACCCTGTATCTTAACTTTTAACAATATGAGAGCAATATCTGACCCAACATATGAGCAGGTTCTTGTCTTGCAGCAGAAACTGGGTTCTCTGATGCCAACCTATGGTTAGAATGGATGAAGTACAGCGCTGCTTCAGTAAATAAAAGTAATTGTTATATATGTGGGACAGCTAAGCCTCACCTAGGTACTGTGCCCTTAATATTGTCCTCTATTGTTGAGGAATGTTTTTTGCAATTATTCTCAAATTCATCTAGTAACCAGTCTGCATGTGAAGAATGGAAGCAAAAATACCCACTCCTCATAAAAACTCCCCGCCCTGGTGCAGGTATACATATCTATCCTGGTAACTATACCTGCCACAGAGGGGGAGATCAAGGAAGATCCCTGGGTAATTTCACTGAAGGATACTGTGCAACTTACATTGAAACAGATACCTCCCTCACACAGAATCAAGTATACTCGATTGGAGATGTATATTGGATCTGTGGGGATGGAAAGATAGATCTAGACTAGAGGGTTCCTGGAAAGGTGAATGTGCTCTTGCTAAAGCCATCATGAACATACACATCTTCACTGAAAATGAAAAAGACACCAACACACATATACGCAACCATCGTGCCCTCCCAAAAGGTAACTTCGACCCACACGTGTATATTGATGCAATCAGGGTCCCAAGAGGGGTCCCTGATGAATTCAAGGCCAGAGGTCAGGTGGCAGCAGGATTTGAATCCATAATTCCCCACATAACAATCAACAAAAATGTAGACTGGATCAACTATATTTACTATAATCAACAAAGGGTTGTAAACTACACCAGGGATGCGTTACAGGGTGTAGCAGAACAGTTACAGGTAGATTCCATTATGACATTTCAAAACCGCATGGTACTCAATATGATACTTGCAGAAAGAGGTGGTGTCTGTAAGGTATTGACGGACCCCTCATCCTGCTGCACGTTCATACCCAACAACACCAACCCTAATGGTAAGGTCACACTGGCAATAAAGAAACTCGAGGATTTATCAATCGAGCTCAAAAGAAACTCCAGTATCGATAACCCTTGGGATCAGTATTTTGGCTGGTTCACTAACTGGAAACAGGCACTTGTACAGTTGGGAATCATTATCCTGATAATTATTATAGTAATAGCAATAGTTGCAACATGTACCATACCATGTGTACGGAAACTGATAATGAAAGGAGTATCAAATATGTCATTTTATGAGACTCTGCTGCCTAATCCTGAAGACAACTCACATGAAGGATATAGAAAATATCTGGCGGTATACAGGGAAAATGGCAAGGGTAAGAACCATATTATCTAAGAAATTTGGTTCTAAGAGGGGATTGAAGAGACTTCATCTTGTCTTCTCTTACATGTACAGAATTGCTATAATATCTCACCCACGCACTTCACATCCCCCCCGCTGTGAGTTAGGTTCACTTATCTGTCTCAGGACAGATTCTGGGAATCTCCCAGAATTAGAACAAATGTTCTGTTTCACTCAGGGTCATTCGGCACAACTGCGTACATTCTTATATGTGACGTATTACATACCCATAAAAGGATGTTCCGGTAGTATCTGTATGAGCACCAATGTATATCATTTATGATTGGTTTAACGCTGTTGTTATGCAAACTTTTCTACTGCCTATATAAGGCCAAGCTATAGCATAATAAAATTAGAGTGTTTCTCAGTGATGTGTGTGTCTATTATTGCCAACTGAGAAACATCTCTCCTGACGTCAGTGTCTCAAACCAAGGTGGTCGTAGAGGTCCAGAAAGGTCCAAATCCTTTCAGGCACCACAACTACCACCAGGTTGGATCCCTGACATTATGATGTGCCCTGATGAACAAAAGGGTGTGCCCTTCCAGTCACTGCATGGCCCTATCGAGTGCCATAGTGGATAATGTGACTGTGAACTATAATAGACTTAGATTCACAACTACCAATACTCATAGTCTACACTGCATCTCCCCTTAGGAAAACTGTTTACAAATGTATATAATGCTCTGTCTGAATTGTTCAGGGTAAAACCTGTTGTGGAAATTTTATTAGGATGTGTATTTAATATATTGTGTATTGTCACCATGTCTCTCAGTGTCAGGGTAAACCATTGGAGTGGATATCTTCCCGTGTATGTCCTGTCACAGCTGCTGGGCGCAGAGGTCTCCGTCGGTGAATGGTCCATGTGCTAAGCACTGGGCTGTGGGCCGGGGGAGACTGATGTCTTCAGCAGAGCAGTGTTTTGTTGGCTGATGTATGGACGCCGGCTAGGGCCCCCGCGCAAGACGCAGATTTATTGGCTTGGCGTGGATGCTTTTGTTAAGAGAACAATATATGAAAGGAACGTGCGTTTGTTGTCTCTAGTGCGCCTGATCAGCCGCTGGAGATAATGACGTTGTCCTGTAAATAAACATGCATGAGGATCATAGTAACTTTATCTGGCATTGATCACTGAGCGAGGATGGATAAAGTTAACTCCAGTGGTTATAGGATACATGTGTTTGTGAGCTGGCTATGTTATTCTAAATGATGGTATCTTGTCTTCCTATGTCATCACTTCCTGTATGTCATCACTTCCTGTATCCTTGTTACATGAAGTAACTGGTCGGGTGATGGGCCAGCCCCTTTTATATTGTTACTGTGACTAAATAAAAGGTGAGCAGAATGTGGAGGAGGGGGAGTGCTCAGCAAGAATTCAAGATGGTAACACCTTTGTCTGACTGCGGTTGAGAGATTTGCCTTTCCTTGCACAAAATCTGATGCGAGCGGATTTCAACGACAAATATTTCTATATCAAACCATATGCAGATGATTATCAAACAGCATAGAGTCTGCTTGTACTGCATGGACAGGGTTAAGAATCATCCTATATGAAATACATCTCATTTGTATAGTCGTGTTGTGAATCGTATTGTATCAGATATCAGTTGCATACATGTATAAATTGCATACTCCTGCAGAGGTGTGTTGATTACATTTTCTAGAAGGTAATTAAATTAGTTCAAGTGACCAACAGGAACAAAAAGCCCTTTGTGAATTGCTACACTGACCCAGGTGCTGAGGGATATGAGATATCAGTCTCTCCAAAACACAGGGGGTAGATCAAATCGAGCCCTCTGCACAGGGCAAAGAACAAATATCTGAAAACCCACAGTCATAATCCATCAAGATATTCAGAGTCATAAGACTTCAGTCGCCAAGTACTAGAAGTTTCTGCCTTGAGGAACCTGAGAATCACATATTGGTTCCAATTATTATTATTATTATTTATGATTAAAGCGCCATTCATTCCATAGCGCTGTACATATGATTCTTCCAAAAGCTATGGATCAATCTAAAGTTGTCATATAGCAGGTGATTTATTACCCAGCATTTAGTCACATGACTAAGGGAAGGGCTAAAATGTCTCATGAACTAATATGGTGGGTCAAATCCCAGAGATACACCAAAATTTTAAGTATGATCGACTTTCTCCCAGTGGATCACTCACCGATCGAATTAGTATGCGATTAGTTATTTGATTCTCATTTTATTTCTGTACTGTTTGCATATCTGTATGTCCTTTTTTGTCATCTTTTTAGAGTCCACCTTTTGTATATTAAATTTAGTAAGTCATTCCTTAATGCTCTAAACTACCCACACCCTCTAAGTACAGTTTTGCTGTGTTACCATTGAAGGCTGTGTGTGGATGTGTTTGTGGGTCACTTAACTCCTTGGTAGACTAATGCATTAGGCGAGTGTGAAAGCGATTGTGCAGTGAATGCCATAGTGCCCCCTTGTGGCCTGTCATGTGACATGTGTGCCTATAGTCACAGACAGCTACTAGACAACACAAACTAACGTCTCTCATGCCTTTTAGCATCAAATTACATAAATAGGTTTATTTTTTTTGTTTGGATTTTGATTTTGAATAACCTTGAACAAATGGAAATACTGAAAATGGAAGATCGGCAGTGGGCTGGCAACACAGACTGGGAATAGCCACATAAAGTCAGTCTCCACATATTGTTTTCAGGTCCAAAATTCTGTGCTGATTCAATTGTTAATTTATCTTTTCAGCATTTAATGCATTGTTTTTCTGATACAGAGCTACAGATCTCCTGCATAAAAGATAACATTTTGTCTACTTGCATTCACCATTATGGGTAGCTCAAGAACATTAAGCAAACTGTACTAATATTGAGTTTAATGTATAAATAGTATGCAATAGGCTCTTAAGCTTCTCTTAGTGGTACCTGAGGTGGCCCCCAACACTATGCTGGGTCAGTGGCGTTGCGAGGCGGGTGCGGGCCGCACCGGGTGACACCAGTCTGATGGGGTGTCACCCGCCGGCCGCCGGAGTTCTCCTCACTCACTCACAGGCACGTCGGCCCGGCCATCACGTGGTGAAGGCGGTGTGACTGGCTGGTGAGTGGCGCCACGGCGGCTGCACTGCAGGAGCAGCCAGCAGGCCCAGGACTGGAGTCTGGAGCTAATGGATTGGGTGGTGAGTCACGTGACAGCCAGACCTGCCACTGCCGCGCCTGAGGGAGGAGGAGGAGGTGTGGTAGGTAGCGCAGAGAGCGCATATTGACTTTATATTTAGATGATTTAATTTAATACCCCATTATAGTATTTATTATATTTAGGGGGGGCGGGGGGTTGGGGCCTCCAGGTCTAGTCAGGTTAAAGCTTGAACAGAAGGTGGAAATGCACTTTAATGCTCCATGACTCATGTGTGAATTGCTGCCTTGTGCTTAAGGGGGATTTGTTTCTTAAGGGTCATTCAGAAAACGATTTGAGGTTCCACATATTAGAGCAGATACAGATGGGCAGACGTGGTGGAGATAGGAAGGCTCTCCTCAAAAAGCGAGAGCTATTTTGGATTTTTACCTTGAAGACCCTCAGGTCAAATGGTTTAAATGTTGACTTCAGGGTGGATTAGTGGTGTCTCTCCCCGTGTACCGTGTTGTCCTTATCCCCTGGTATGGATATAGTGAACATGTGTATAATACAACCAAGCTGAAATATAGATTGTTTTTAACATTTTCTTTTTTTTGTATTATTTGTAGATTCGGCTACTAATCACGATCATGGCTGATATTCTGCATGAAGACAAGAGCATCTCGGTCCCCATTAGCTATCCACATTCTGTTTTACATATTTTGTTAATATACGTATATATAAGAGGGGCACACCTACATCTAGATTCACACAGGACACTTAGCCAATATATTACTAAAATATTTATTTAATATATAATATATAACAGATAAGGTACCTAATTTATCACACTAAAAAGACATATAATACATATGTTAAAATGTTACCATACTAAGGGTTAAATGTGTACTCAAAGAGGACCTTTCACTAGTTTAAAAACTAAAAACTAACTATATCAGTGGGCAGAGCGGCGCCCAGGGGTCCCCCTGGACTTACTAGTATGTCTGGGCGCCGCTCCTTTCGCCCGGTATAGGCTCCGGTGTCTGCAGCTCCCTCTGTTGTACTGGGCGGAGTTTTTGTATTAGGGTTGTCCCTTGCTGCAGCTCTGGCCAATCGTAGCGCACAGCTCATAGCCTGGGACCTCCAGTCAGTCATCCACTACCTAGATGACTTTCTGGTCATGGAGGACCCGCAGGGCGGGTCTGGCATTCTCGCCGTCCTCCTTGAGATGTTCGCCAGTCTGGATGTTCCGGTCGCCCAGACCAAGACTGAGGGTCCCGCCGCGAGGATCTCGTTCGTTCCTGGGCATTATCCTGGATTCTGTCAGCCTGCAGGCCAGCCTCCCGGAAAAGAAACTCACTCAGTGCCGAGAGGTCATTTCCCACGCTGCCTCCTCGGGGTACCTCACTAGGGTCGAGTTACAATCTCTTCTGGGCCGGCTTAATTAAGCCTCTAGGATCATGCCCCAGGGAAGGACATTCGTGTCGAGGCTACTCCAGCTTCTTCCCTCGGCACCCAAACAGGACAGCGTCATCCACTTGGATGGCCAGGCAATGGCAGACCTGGCCATGTGGGAGTTGCTCCTCTCCCAGTGGAATGGCATCTCCCTCTTCGTCCCTCCATGGTCACCCTCCTTCCCGACTATCTTTTCAGATGCCGCTGCATCCTGCGGTTACGCAGCCATTTGGGGTCCTCGTTGGCTGGTTGACCGTTGGCCCATGTCCGTCCTGGAGGATGCCGAGTCCATCCGCACCTCTTCCCTGTTGGAGTTATACCCCATTGTCGCAGCTGCCCAGGCATGGGGTCATCTCTGGGCTAACTTCAGCCCTGGATGGTGCTCCTTTTGGGCCCTTCTCCAGCTTGGTCTTTAAAGCTGCTATGTACTTGGGCTTCTACGGGTTCCTTAGGCCAGGCGAATTCACTTACAGTGCGGCAGGGCGTTGCAGTCTGTACAAGGAACAGCTGGTGCGGAACCAGGACCATTATACGCTCAAGTTAATTTCCACCAAGACAAGCCAAACAGGTCCCCCGGTTGAGGTTCATTTTTTTCAGTCTGGCAATGAATGGTGCCCGGTACAAGTATTTGGCCAGCTCATGCACGCCATCCATGATGCTCCCCTTCACAGCCCACTGCTACTGCATCTTAATGGCGCTCTCACCTCCGCGCAATTCATCGGCCATATCCGTACTATTGCCGCTGGCTTGGGGTTTGACCCCGGCTCTATATCTGCCCATTCCTTCTGCATTGGAGTGGTTTCCGCGGCTTCCCGACACAGGGTCCCCGCTCATGTCATCCGAAGGATGGGAAGGTGGCTGTCACAACCGCTACCCCAGCAGCAGTCGTGTCGCACCAGACGAAGGGGAAGGGGGACCCTTATCTACGGATGGGAATAGTATGGCCACCCCTGACTAGCTCTAAGCTGGCACCTGTCTGCCCTGATACCCTAGACGGGGTGTGAACCCGTGCGGCGAGCAGGATGCCTAAACCCTCAGTCACCCTAAAGCCTAGAGTGGGGAAAGGCCGATGGGAGCACTAGTCACCATCACTCATGTCTAGGAGAACAGCAGGGGAAGACAGCAACAAACAAACTATATCAAAGATAGACTTATCCAGTCACGAGCAGAGAAGGCGATCCCAATCACGACAGTCCACGCCGGACAAGAGCTCCACCATCAAACGATCTCCTTCAAAGGTCAGAATAGAACTGGAAGTAAGGACTATATCTGGCAATGACTGCAAGGGAAAGTGAAACTAATATAGTAGCTGGGAGTGGCAGACAGGACTCACCTGAGAAGGATGCCTACAAACTCCCAGTCAGGACAAAAAGGTTCACAAGGCAAAACCCAGATGACATACCCTGAACCACGGAGCAAACTCACAAGCTATCGCGAGTAGCAAGTCGCTGCGACCTTCTCCTCCCAGACCTGTCTGGATCAGTCACAGTCGTGACAGTGGCGCTTGTCTTGCTTCGCCCGAGTTCGTATTTTAGCTGCGACCACAAGTTGGTAAGGCTGAAGCTCAGCCTGCATTTGTGGGAGGGGCTTGAGCCTTTATAAGCCCCCTCTTTCCCTCACCCGGTAGGCGTTTCGGTCGTGGACCCACCCACCCATTCCCCTTATTTCAAGGCTCCTCCTTTAGGGCAGCCCCCTTATAGGCTGCTCTAGTATCCGGCTCCAGGCACACCTCAGCCGGTTTAGGTTCAAGGCGGGCACGCTGCCCGAGTTCGTATTTTAGCCGCGACCACAAATATTATATATTAAATAAATATTTTAGTAATATATTGGCTAAGTGTCCTGTGTAAATCTAGATGTAGGTGTGCCCCTCTTATATATACGTATATTTGTCTTTCTTCAAAGGTTTGGGGTTACCTTTTTAGAGGGATCACCCACCCCTTGTAGTTTGGAGGGTGAGCCATCCCAACATATCCATATTTTGTTAATAACCTCTATGATGGCCGTGTCTGTATTGTGCCACACATGTGACGTGTTGCATATTACAATTTTAGTTCCACTTATATACTGAATGCTTTTGGAACATGTTACACCTGAAAAGGTGCTGCCCCCTCTTTTGACAAGGGGTCACGCCAGCTCTGATTTTATCCATGTAGGGCACACGTGTGGATTTGCTCAGTGTCTCATAGGGTGCATGGGCAGTTTGACACGGTGACCCATGCCAACGCCACTGCTGCCCTATTACAGTGATGACTTTACTGCTGACCAGGTTGTTCCTGACTGTGAGACACTTTCTTTCCCCACGTTGTGTATTTCATGAATGGGTCTATATAGCAGTAGGAGGGTTGGTGGGACGCTTGACCTTGGGTTCCATGGCAGCGTTTCTACCGCCGATTACTGGGGAATCATGGGCTGCTTGCGCAATCCTGACCCGCAGTCTATCGCTTGGATCCTTTACATCCCCATAGTTTTGCTTATCCGGCTCTGTTTGGATCATGTGACAAGGATCACATGACTCTAGAGCGGGTGGCCTCTATTGCGTAAGTATGCGCACTTGTGGGCACCTTTGGATTAGGCCATCTTTGATGAGGTCTCCATTAAGTTCCCTTGCTCCCGAGATATCGCGAGATCTATTGTTCTCGTTCATGCGCAGTAACCGAATGTGGACGCCTCCGAGACCGCTATGCTTGGCGCGTGCAGTGTATCAGCTGATTGTATGAGTTTTTAATACACATCATGTATTGGGTACACCTGTATTTTTTTAATCATCAATTATACCTTATTATGTATTGTCACTATATATCATGTATTGTTTACAAGGCACTGTCACTTTATTCCAATTATGTAATTTGCACATTGATGCTGATGAGTTTGTAATTCTTTAAATGTGATTTATCATGAATTTTGTTCACTTTTAAAGTTAATTAGATTTTTTGTATTATGAATTGACACACCTATATATATTTTGGTTGTAACACATGTGCACATAGCTTGAGAAAGACCGCAACAAGCGATTGAAACGTCGCTGCTACATGACACAGGGTGAATAAACCACACGTGTTTTTTTGATCTTAATGGTGTGCTGCTGGCTTCTTCCTTCTTATTGAATGGGACCTTGGTGCTGGTTCATATTGGCCTGATTTTGCACCCAACCGATAAGTGTGCTGCATCTTCATCTTCCATTTTTTATATATATATATATATATATATATATAAATATATATAAATATATATATATATATATAGACACAGTGGATATAAAAAGTCTACACACCCCTGTTAAAATGTCCGGTTTCTGTGCTGTAAAAAGATTAGACAAAGATAAATAATTTCAGAACTTTCAAAGTATACTCCTTAAATGTAAAAGGATTTAATCATCCATATAAACGCCATTCTCTCTGGAGGGAAGCAAAAAACTATGGAGCAGACATTATCTGCATTCAAGAATCCCATCTACTGCTAGAAGATGGCTCTAGAATGAAGCATAAACGTTTCCCCCATATTTACCACTCATGATCAGCCACAAAAAGGCGGGTGTATGCATTGCAATTAAAAACTCCATAGCATTTGAGAAAATATGTCTATTGAAAGATAACAGGGGAAGGTTTCTTGTCTTAGTATGTAAGCTGAATAATATAACATATTATCTTTTTTAGCAAAAGTTCAAAAGGGTCATCTATTCATATTTTGTGACCTCAACATTATAGCTAATCCAGCCTTAGACACTACTAGCCGAAACAGGAGACCTACCCGTTCATTGAACTCATGTTTATTGGAGAAGGATTTATATGATTCCTGGCGCTGCATCAAGCAAATGAGAGAGATTACACTTTCTATTCAACAGGTCATGATTTATATACAAGAATAGATTACTGTTTAGCTAATAGACACTCTCTTCAATTAATATCTAACTGACAAATAGGACTAATCACATGGTCAGACCATGCCCCCCTAATCACTACCATAAAAGAAACCAACATACCCAATACAGAATACGTTTGGCGTATTAATATTTACCTGATTGCAAATAAAGAGTTACAGCGTAAACTAGAAAAAGACAATCAGGAATATTTCCAGAGCAATGACCTTCCTGAGACTAACAAGTTTACTCTCTGAAATGCTCACAAGGCATACACCAGGGGTCTTTTAATGAAATATGGTTCTCAGTATAAAAAAAAAACAGACAAATAAAACTAAACGACAAACTGGATAAATTGAAAAAAGCTGAATAAGACTACAAAACATCTAGCTACTCACAAAATTTAGACCATATAATAAAATTGACAGCTAAAATGAGGTCACTATTCCTAGATGACTATGAATGCAACCTTGTAAAACTTGAACTACACTACTATAGCCAAAACATTAAGGCCTCCTCCTTTATGGCCAATCGAGTGAAAAATATAAAAACGAGAAATAAAATTGCTCACCTCACAGATACAACAACCAATAGTAAATTACTGAATCCCCTACATATAACAAACCACTTTAGTGATTATTATAACTCATTATATAACTTAAAAGATGACAATTCAACAACAGAATCCAAACAAGATGCAATAAAAGCTTTCTTACAATCCATCAACTTACTGTACCTACTTTATCCCCTATTCAACTAGAAACTCTCAATGCACCTTTCTCTACTAGGGAAATAATGAAAACCATTAACTCACTTAGGCTCCATTCACACGTCCGTGGAATGAGTCCGTATCCGTTCCGCAATACCCGGAATGGGTGCGGACCCATTCATTCTCAATGGGTCAGGGATGGATGTGGAGAGCACACAGTGCTTTAAATATTTTTCCCACATTCTAAACCCACACTTACAGAATATATTCAAACAAGCAATGGTAGACGGTCATTTTCCTACAGAAATGATGCAAGCAACTATAATCCCTAAGCTAGATAAGGCCCCCTTATTAGTAACTAATTATCGCCCAATTTCTCTTCAGATTAGAAAATATCATCCCGCTTCTTGTAAAACCAGATCAGATTGGGTTTGTCGCCAGAAGGCAAGGCCCTGATAGCATACGTAGATTTATAAATATCTTAAAATGGATAGAAATTAAAAAATGCCTTCTCTGCTCCTATCTTTGGACGCAGAGAAGGCATTTGACAGAATACATTGTGATTATATGATCAACATGCTCGAAAAATTCAGATTCACTGGCCATATCCTAAAAAGTATTAAAGAAGCTTTATACCTCAATACTACAGCTAGAGTTTACTCCAACGGCTTATTATCCAAACCATTTTTTATAACAAACAGGACCAGGAGAGGCCCAAATCTGAAGGACCAACTGGTTCATAGTCATCTAGCGGAGGAGAGAATCCGGACTGGTGAAATAAGGGAGAAGCATCGGGGTTCATCACCATGTGGAGATTGCTCCTTTTGTAAATATATACCCCGTATAAAAAAGTTCACAAACCCTGGAGATAAAAAAAGAATATGAAATTAGACAACTCGCTACATGCAGAACACAGGGGGTCATTTACATAGCTTCTTGCCCATGTCCTAAACTATATGTAGGAAAAACTATACAGGAACTGAGACGCCGCATCTCAGGCCATCTGAGTACAATTGAAACCGACAAAGACACCCCTATAGCTAGACACATCAAGTATATACATGGCAATAAGAGCTCCCTTCTACGTTTCTGGGGTATTGAAAAAATATCCATGGGACCAAGAGGGGGTAATTTAGATAAGAAACTCCTACAAAGTGAGGCTCGCTGGATCCACAGACTAAATACTATGAGTTCATATGGATTGAATTAAGGTTTTTCCTTTACGGCAGTTATTTAAGAATTTAAAAGACATATAAATTACAGGTAAAATAGAAGGAAACCTAGAATACTAGATTATAACATCAATATAACATAGGGAAAAGTAATAGTGAAGAAGAAAGAAGAAGGCCAATAACTACCCACATCAGCATTAGTCATAGATTTTTCTTTTTCTAAAAAATAAAAAAATAAAATAAAAAAATGGACTAATTATCCACTGACAGATTAAATATTATGAGACTAATGAATATTACAGGAGGATAGAAAACTCTCAAAAAGAAAAAGAAATAAAGTTAGTAGATATGCATAGTGGATATCAGTATCAAAGTCTACCAATGACCTAGCTAGTATATATGCGCAGTACTGGGTTTAAGATATGCGCAATATACTCTATAGACATAGGATTGACAATTAAGACATACATATCAAGAAAGATAACATTGAATAGTAGATTAAGTCAGTAGACATGCGCTGTAGGAATTCCATCAAAATCTTCTCCTAAGTTCTAGCGCACGTGCGCCCATTCTGTTTCTATATAATAAACTAAGACCTAAGACATGCGCGCTAAAAGAGATAACATCGATCAGTAGACCAAGTCAGAAGACATGCGCTGTAGCAATTAGCGATACCTCTGAATACTAGATGTAGTCAGAAGACATGCGCTGTTGGAAATCTTTCAAAATCTCCTTCTCAGTCCTCGTGCATGCGTCCTTATTCTCATATTTGATTTGGAGACAGAGTCGGAGGGCATTCGCTGTGGGATCTTCCTACGGATGAACTATTTCTAAGTTCTAGCGCATGCGCCCCCACTTAGGATTTTTTTGGAGATGGAATCGGGAGGAAAGCGCAGATGGAGAGACTCGGCCTACAGGACATGCGCAGATGTTCGGAAGACGCTGATATGAAGGTAAAAGTTCTTACACAGGTGCATATCCCCTGTAGGCATTGGTGACACTCATAATCGACTAATTGATAAGACTGAAACCTATTGGCCAGATTTCCTTGCTGTCACACGAGCGCTGCAGGCTTATTGGAGAATAGAAGAGAAAAGACCCGCCTATAGTAGTTATAAACACAGATTCAAATGGCGTTCGTGTTGATAGTAGCTCCATTTCCCCTGAAGACGCCACAGCAGTGGTGAAACATGTCGGGGGAGCTGCAATTTAGGTTTTAGGCTAAGTGTTGCTGTGACTTAGTGACCGTGTCTCAGTGCGCTGCAGGCACTTAGTACACGGACACAAGCGGCAAGTTAAATCCATTCATAGGGGAAAACTAGTGAATGAAGGGACAGGCAAGCAATACCAGACAACAGCGCTCCTCTAATTACAATATATAGGGATAGAGAGTTAAGATCTCAATATCTAAAGGACAATAGTCAGAAAGTTGAGAACTGAGAAAACATCTTATCCCCAGATACTGATAGAGAGAGAGTATATAGAGGAAAGTGACTGTTGACAAAGGATCTAACTTACAAGTTATTACATTACCCCGTGCTGCAGAGCCCAGCCGCACCTCATTTTTAACTACTTTTTTCTTTTTTCTTCCAGTCTATACATTTAAAAAAAAAATGCAATAAATGTTACGTTTTAAATTAGACCAGAAACGGGAACCTATTAGCCTTAGGCTATTTGAACTGCAATAGTTAATTCCCGGGTCCAAAGGGTCCCTGAAGTAAAAATCTGCGTCACACCTCACACAACCTCTGATCAAAAAGATCCAATAACTTGACCACCCCCAGAATTCAACTAAAAACCTTTGGAGCCAGAGCTTTCTGTCATGCTGCCCCTACTTTGTGGAATGCCCTGCCAAACGCAATCAAGACAGCTCCAACATTGGACACATTTAAATCAAAACTGAAAAGCCACCTGTTTAGCCTGGCATTTACGATCACATAACTTTTTCCCCCTGTACATATCACTATGTACCAATCTGAGGCAAGCTTATGCACTTTGAGTCGTATGGGAGAAAAGTACTTTACAAATGTTTCGTTGTTGTTGTTCCCCGGAAATTTCAGAGATAAAAATCGGAGACTATACGCATAAACTCGGCTTATTTGTGGATGATATCATTATCTGCTCAGACGACCCCCTCAGATCATTAGATAAAATATACTCTATTATCCAAACCTTTAGCTCCATATCATATTATAAAGTCAACAGTACAAAATCCCAACTTCTAGGCATGAATATATTCCATATTAATAAAATGATAATACAGTCAAGTTTTCCCTATAATTGGCAAGAACATTGCGTTCCATACCTAGGCATTCAACTACCATATCTGATCTCAAATATGGTTAAGGGGAACTTTAAAGCACTACTAATCAAACTCCAAACAGATATTAACCACTTAAACTCCTTTGAAATATCATGGTGGGGAAGGATATCATTATATAAAATGCTAATACTACCCAAGATCCTATAACAATTCCGCTCAATTCCCCTATCTATCCCAAAACCAATAATTCAAAAATTTCAATCTCAATTTAACAGATTTATTTGGTCAAACAAACATCCTAGAATCGCAGCTGGGGTACTGACCAGACATAAAAACCATGGTGGTTTGGGCCTCCTAGATATTAACTCATATCATATTGCTTCGCTGCTTGATCAATCGACAGCATGGTGGACCCCCCAATCTTACAAACTCTGGCTAAGCATAGAAAAACATACTAGTCAGACTGAAAGACTAGACATTCTCTTACTGGTATCTAATGTGGGCAATATAAATAATAGGGATGAGCGAATCGACTTCGGATGAAACATCTGAAGTCGATTCGCATAATACTTTGTTTGAATACTGTACGGAGCAAGCACTCCATGCAGTATTAGAATGTATTGGCTCAGATGAGCTGAAGTTATTACTTTGCAAAGTCTCGCGAGACTTCGCATAATAACTTCATAAATTAATTTCTACTGTAAAAAAACATTTCCCAAACTCGGGTTTGGTTCCAAGTGGTACCTTGGAACCAAACCCGAGTTCGGGAAATAGTTTTTTACAGTACAAATTAATTTATGAAGTTACTATGCGAAGTCTCCCGAGACTTCGCGAAGTAATAACTTTGGACAAAAACTATTCTAACACCTGATTGCACTTCGACGTGCTAAGGTGTATAGTCACACTCCCAAATATAGCTCAAATTCTATGGTTGACTGGGTATATTAGTTCATTAAAATATAACTTTTACTAGATATGCCATAAAATATTAAAGAGTTAAAACACCAAACAACGGTGAGCAGATGGACTGAACCACTACCTGCACATCCAACTAATTGCCCAAAGAAAGAAAAGGGTGATATACAGTCCTACCGCCTCCAGACGTGTAGATTGCAGATGGATGTGTATGGTATCCTTCAGTGCAGTGGCCAAGGATATTGTGGACGGGTGCTGGGTTGCACACAAGCAGCAACAACTAGTGACCCTATCACAGGTTCCCTCACAGTTATACTAAGGAGGGGACTACTTCATTTAACTGCCTAGCAGACACAGAGCACCCGCCCCTATAGGGGTGACCCCTTACGGAACCTGTCCCTAGTTAGGGGCCTATTCCCTATGCTTGCCCTCACTTATCCCTACATGCCACGTTTCGTCCTCATCATAGGACTCATCAGGAGAATATAGTAGTGAAGTTAAATAGTGAAGTATCACATCAACTCCTAACTCATAGGAGGCACAGTCCGACAGTGGTCATGCTGTGTTCAGATGCTGAGAAGTGTCCCATGCATCCTGCTGCCTCACCAACTTTGGGCAATTCGTTGGATGTGCAGATAGTGGTTCAGTCCATCTGCTCACCGTTGTTTGGTGTTTTAACTCTTTAATATTTTATGGCATATCTAGTAAAAGTTATATTTTAATGAACTAATATACCCAGTCAACCACAGAATTTGAGAAGTAATAATTTTGGCTCATCTGAGCCAATACATTCTAATACTGTACGGAGCTCCTGCTCCGTACAGTATTGGAATGAAGTTTTATGCAAATCGACTTCGGATCTTTCATCCGAAGTCGATTCGCTCATCCCTAATAAATAATACTAACTTACTGCCCACAGTCAAATCTACCCTCCAAACATGGAAATCTTATATCAAAATATGCTCAAATCTACCAATCCTTAAATGGAAATTCCCCTACACGTCCTAGATATTGTCATCCCAGAAATATCAGTCTTTTCAGGGATAAAATCAGGTTTTGAGACAATACAAGATCTTTACAAAGGCCCAGAATTTTCCATTCTGTAGCAATAAATACAGACTAGATAAATCAGATTTATATAAATATCTCCAAATATGTAGCTTCCTGAATAAAAAAAAAAAGAGTTCTCACCCCCTAAAATTCCTCCCCAAGTATACCTATTATTGAATAATCAAATAAATAAGTATGTAAAATATAAGAGTGAAACTGGATCGCACATCCTCAATACTATGCTTTTATCTAATAACTGCTCCTCAGCATAATTAACATCGCTTCTCAGCGCAATTTATTGTGTACCTACCCCTATATTGCATGCTGTACATGAGGCATTAGTATACAATTTGATCAAAAAGCATAGGCCCGCTCACCAGGACAAGGTTGTCTCTTTGAATGGGACGCTACTCTAAATTTGGCACAGACCTGCGCGGCGACCACTGGCACCGCACCAGCAGGCAGCAGGACCCAGCAGTCAAACAGCGCCCCTGCTGGGCCCCACCAGCACAGCACCAAAGCAACAATGGCCGCCACGCAGCACTGCACCAAGCGAACAGGTGTGAAACTCACCTTATCACATACTCTCAGGAACTCCAACTGAGAGGAGGTAGGAAGTTATACACCCTTATGCAGACTCCTGCTAATTAAAAGCACCTGGGCTGAATAGGGAGGAGTGCTGATACCAGAGAGGGAACAAGCGTAGATTCTACAAAACGTGTAAAATATAAGAGTAAAACTGGATCGCACATCCTCAATACTATGCTTTTATCTAATAACTGCTTCTCAGCAAAATTAACATATCTTCTCAGCGCAATTTATCGTGTACCTACCCCTATGTTGCATGCTGTACATGAGGCATTAGTATACAATTTGATCAAAAAGCATAGGCCCACTCACCACGACAAGGTTGCCTCTTTGAATGAATTTAGAGTAGGGTCCCATTCAAAGAGGCAACCTTGTCGTGGTGAGCGGGTCTATGCTTTTTGATCAAATTGTATACTAATGCCTCATGTACAGCATGCAACATAGGGGTAGGTACACGATGAATTGCGCTGAGAAGCGATGTTAATTATGCTGAGAATTGAACACAAGCATCCCTATGACAAAATGGAAAAAAAGCCTATTTAACCTCAATGCGCAGCACATCATGTGCAGACCATCATGAGGCTTATTCCAAACCAATCTTCAGATGGTATTACACCCCATACAGGCTCTCTAAAATATATAAAGATTCCCTCAATCTATGTTAGAGAGGCTGTAATCAAGTCGGCACATTACTACATACATTTTGGGAATGCCCAATTATTACAGGTTTCTGGAAAGAAACTGCCCTTCTAATTTACTCTTCACCAAACATCAATCTACCATTTAAAGGGAACCTGTCCTTGGGATTTTGTGTATAGAGCTGAGGACATGGGTTGCTAGATGGCCGCTAGCACATCCGCAATATCCAGTCCCCATAGCTCTGTGTGCTTTTATTGTGTAAAAAAAAAACACAAATTGATACATATGCAAATTACCCTGAGATGAGTCCTGTCCCTGACTCATCTCCAGAACAGGACTGATCTCAGGTTAATTTGCATATGTATCAAATCGATTTTTTTACACAATAAAAGCACACAGAGCTATGGGGACTGGATATTGTGGATGTGCTAGTCGCCATCTAGCAACCCATGTCCTCAGCTCTATACACAAAATCCTGGTGACAGGTTCCCTTTAACCCTGACACTTTTTAAGAATTGATATTGATAGGTACTCAGTCCCCCAAAGGACTGTTCTCTGTCATATTTTTACAGCCTCTTTCCAATGTATAGCGCAAAATTGTAAATCCTCATCAACTCCTCACATGTCTCAAATAATAAGGAAGGTAAATGTCAATTGTAGCTTTGAAAATATGATTGCCAGAAGCAACAATACACTTAATAAATACACAAAAAATTGGACACCATGGTCTTCATCGAGGTACTTCTCATTATTAGACAGTTAGATTAGGTTGTGATGTACATTTTTTCCTTTGCATAAGGGACCTAACTAGGTTTTCTAAGTTCTCTCTAGTTACCTATCTTTTTGTTTATTTCATCTCTACCCTCATCTACCAGTTTATTTTTTCTTCTACACATTACATACAGTACACAATACTTTTTGGCCACACAAAGCAGGCTCCATGTACCAACTAGAAGGTTGCTTCATTGAAGCACAATAAAGAATAGGATGCTGCTTTACATAAAATAAAGAATGTTATCTGAATAATTGTATTATATTGGAACTTATATTCTCCTTTGATTACCTGATTATAATAGTATTCTGCCTGACACTGTAACAAATCAAACTGTAATGTACTTTCTTTAACCGTTTGAATTGAAAACTATTGAAACAGAGATGTGTGTTTTTTCTATGCTTAAAAGCTAATACATATTACTGGTGTCAGGGGCGGACTGGGAACTTAATATGGCCCAGCAGAACTATATACCACAGTGCATCATGATATACTGTCCCAAAAGCGCTCTGAGATGAGGAGGCTCGTCTCCTCAGAACTCCCTCAGTGCGTCTGCGCCGATGACGTCTTCTATTTCGATGATGTCATCGGCGCAGGCGCACTGAGGGAGCTCTGAGGAGACGAGCCTCCTCATCTCAGAGCGCCTGCGCAGATTCAACACGGGCGCGCGATTTTTGAAATGCCGACAGGGCTGGCCGGAGGAGGAGATCACGGCTGGCCCTGTCAATCAACAAGAGGCGGGGGCGGATTTCTGCAGCAGCTACCAGCAAGTAGACGCCCTACTTGCTGGTAGAGACCGAATTTGCATATGATAAAACTTCGTTTTTTGACTAAACTGCTGGATCAAAGTAAGGAACACTATTATATTTTCAGATATCGCTATATAACTAATTTAACTAGCCCAAAAAAAAAAAAATCACTTTAGTGGGGTGACAGAAACCCTTTAAGAGAATGAAAATACTTAAATATTACTTTATAATAAATATATTCTCAAATACCTTTCATCATTTATAATGGCTCGTTTTGTATGGGGAGCAATCATCAGGGGAAACAAAATGGCCACTGTCCTATTAGTACACACAAAATCTGTCCTAATCATACAGGACAACTTACTTCACAACACTGAGGTAAAGAGCTGCCTCATCCTTCTCTCTGCTCTACTTGTCAGGGATTATGATCTTGAATACAGCTTATAAAAACTTCAGCTAAATCTCTGGGGAATTTAGTTCATGAGGAGGCATGAAGTCCGGAGAGCATGGACAGGACATTCAAGTGCTGCTGCTCATTAGCCACAACCCACCCTCATCTCTGTACGTCATGTCTCCTTATCATCTCCATTCCCACAGCGATTCAGTTGAAGATCTTATCAGCTGTATTAAGGATCATAAGCAGAGAGGGGGATGAGGCAGCTCTTTAGCTCAGTGTTCTGAAGTAACTTGTCCTCCTGTGTAATTAGGACAGGTTCTGTGTGTACTAATAGGACGGCGGCCATTTTATTTCTCCTAATGATTGCTCCCTAGGCAAAACAATCCATTATATCTAATTAGAGGTATTTGTGAATATATTTATCATAAAGTAATATTTAAGTATTTTAATTTTCTTACTTCCCGGAGAACCCCTTTAACCACCTCCGGACCGCCTAACGCAGATTCGCGTTCCGGAGGTGGCAGCGCTGCGCACAGTCACGCATATACGCGTCATCTCGCGAGACGCGAGATTTCGCTCAAAGCCGGCCCGCGCATGCGCATCGCGGGCCGGCAAAAGTTAAAGAACAAGTTCGTCACCAGCCTGCCAGCAACGATCATTGGCTGGCAGGCTGGCGATTTTCAAAAAATCCAATCACAAGCCATATAACAGATCATATTAGTAAATATGATCTGTTATATGGCTTCTCTGCTCCTCTGCTGGTCCTTTTCGTCGGTTGGATCCAGCAGAGGAGCAGACTGAACTGTGAGTAGCACCAAACACTTCACTGTAGCCCCAGATCACCCCCTGCACCCCAATTAACCCTTTGATCACCCCTTTGATCGCCCCTGTCAATCACTAGTGAAAGGAAAAAAAGTGATCAGTGTAAACTGTCACTTTTTTTTTTTCACTGGTATTGACTGTTAGGTTTTAGGGATAGTTTAGGCCCCTTGGTTAGGTAGTTTAGCGTGAGTTAGCACCCAGCCCACCGCACCGCAGTCACTTATTCGCTGTTTAGCATATCGCTAATCAGCATTTGTACTTTTATAGTATCTGTAAGTGATCAAAACTGATCACGGTCAGATCTATAATTGTATTAGTGTCACCTTAGCTCGCCCTCCACCCAAAACGCAGTGTTTGCCCGATCAGGCCTGATCGGTCGCCCACACGTGCGTTCACCCACGCCCGCCCCACCGCAGTGACAAAAATTATTTTTTTTTTTGATCACTGCACATTCATTTTACACGCACTGCGGCGATAAAAAAATCAGTTTTGATATTTTTTATCAACCGCAGCAGCCTCCGGTACTTCGCTAGCCTCCCCTTTGTAAGACAGGCTTGCTTTTTTTCTTGGGTAGTCTCAGGGAATACCCCTAAATTTAGTAGTCCAAAATGTCAAACAGGGGGTATTCTTCTGAAGAGGCCTACAGGATTCTGACCCAGTCGGATGAGGAATGGGAACCCTCATCTGACGAATCTAGCGGGTCAGAATATGAACCTGTAGAAAGCAGTGGCTCTCTGACCCAAAGTTCGGACGAGGAGGTGGAGGTCCCTGATAGCACCAGGCATACCAGGCCCCGTGTCGCTAGACCACAGGTTGTGCAGGATCCGCTTCAAGAGCAGCAGAGTGGGGCTGTCGCTGCCGGATCACGTGGTGAGGCATACACCAGCAGCGCAGCCCTCCGTGGACCTAGTACCAGCACTGCCGTACAACATGGTGACGTGGCGAGCACCAGAAGGGCAGTTGAAGCTGGTACGGTGGCACGTGCAGTAGTTACCCCGTCGCAGCCACCGCACAGACAGGCCCGTAGAGCCCCTAGAATCCCTGAGGTGCTGGCAAACCCTGATTGGCAGTCACCAACTTCAGCCGCACCATTAGTTCCCCCTTTCACCGCCCAGTCTGGAGTTCGGGTTGAGATGGCTCAAATCGGTTCGGCCCTGGGATTTTTTGAGCTGTTCTTGACTGCGGAGCTCTTGGACTTAGTCGTGGCAGAGACAAACCGGTATGCCACACAATTTATATCCGCCAACCCGGGAAGCTTTTATGCCCAGCCTTTCCGGTGGAAACCAGTCCAAGTTTCCGAAATTAAATTTTTTTTGGGCCTTCTCCTCAACATGGGTCTAACTAAAAAGCATGAATTGCGGTCATATTGGTTCACGAACCCGATTCATCACATGCCCATGTTCTCTGCTGCTATGTCCAGGGTACGATTTGAGGCCATCCTCCGTTTCCTGCATTTTAGCGACAACACCACCTCCCGTCCCAGAGGCCACCCAGCTTTTGACCGGCTCCACAAAATTCGGCCCCTCATAGACCACTTCAACCAGAAATTTGCAGATTTGTATACCCCCGAGCAAAACATCTGCGTAGACGAGTCCCTAATACATTTTACCGGGCGCCTTGGCTTCAAACAATACATCCCAAGCAAGCGTGCCCGGTATGGGGTCAAATTGTATAAGCTCTGTGAAAGGGCCACAGGCTATACCCACAAATTTCGGATCTATGAGGGAAAAGATCAGACCCTGGAGCCGGTCGGTTGCCCTGACTACCTGGGGAGCAGTGGGAAGACAGTCTGGGACTTGGTGTCACCCTTATTCGGCAAGGGGTACCATCTTTATGTGGACAATTTCTACACAAGTGTGGCCCTCTTTAGGCATTTGTTTCTAGAACGGATTTGCGCCTGTGGCACCGCGCGAACTAGTCGCGTGGGCTTCCCCCAACGGCTTGTAACCACCCGTCTTGCAAGGGGGGAGAGGGCTGCCTTGTTGTCACAGCCAGACAGCTGAGAAGCGCTCACAGGAGCTTCTCAGATCCTCCTCCTTGAATTTCTTTGTTTTGGTTTAGTTTCTCATCTCGTTAGTCTATCTCAGCTGTCATGCAGTCAGACTGATCGCTACCCTTTAAGTTCCTCCCCATAATGCAGTAGTGTGTGGCTGATACAACTTCCTGGAGTGTGTGTGCATGCTGTTCCCAGTTCCCAGTTCTCAGTCGTCTGCAGATAAGTGCTGTTTATGTATTTATGTTTTTGTCTTTTCTGGATCCAGGTGACCCTGACTCCCTCCGTGTCAGTGTAGGGAGCCGGTGGTCGTGTCCCTTCACTATTGTAGGGTCTTCAGGTAATAGATAGCCGAGGAACGTGGATATGCGGCCATCCACCTTTGGGGTGTTCGCATAGGCTGAGCAGTGAGGGAGAGCGGCAGCTCTATTGCAGGGGTCTCCCTTTGTTCCTTAGTTGTGGATCCAGAGAGACATTGTTTATATGGTATTGTCTTGTTTCCTGTACACCATCCGTGACACTTGTGTAACGAAGAACTGCTCGCGGTGAAATGGAGAGACAAGCGTGACGTTTACATGCTCTCCTCCATTCACGCAGACACGACAATACAAATTGAGCGAGCAACCCGTGTCATTGAAAAGCCCCTCTGTGTCCACGACTATAATGCGCTCATGGGAGGGGTGGACTTCAATGACCAGATGTTGTCTCCGTATTTAGTTTCCCGCAGAACCAGACGCTGGTATAAGAAGGTGTCTGTATATTTAATTCAATTGGCGCTGTATAATAGTTTTGTTCTCTACAGTAAGGCTGGGAGAACACGATCCTTCCTCAAATTCCAGGAAGAGATCATCGAGAACCTCCTTTATCCAGGAGGGTCCGTGGCCCCATCCACCAGTGTAGTTAGCCGTCTACACGAGCGACATTTCCCCAGTGTCGTTCCTGGTACCTCAACCCAACCGTCACCCCGAAAAAGATGTCGTGTCTGTAGCAGGAGTGGAATAAGGCGTGACACCCGCTATTTCTGTCCTGACTGTCCTGACCACCCTGCCCTATGCTATGGAGAGTGTTTCCGGAAGTACCACACACAGGTACACTTAGCATAGGGATTGCATCTCACAGGACAGGCACATAGGGCTATTAGGGCCCTTTTACTCACAGCTGCTGCAAACCTCTCCTTTCATCTGGGATAAAGTGCATAACGTACTTCGCCACATCTTTGGGCGATTTGCGCTTTGCACATTGTCCCATGGGGAAGGAGAGGTTTGTTCTATAAAGGTAAAAAAAACTAAACAAAAAAAAAATACCGGTAAGTAAAAAAGTTAACGTTCAGTTAAAAAAGTTTAAAAAAGTTTATATGTTAAAAGTTAATAAATTTATTGCGTTGCGGCCTGGTTTTTTCTTTTTTGTTTTGTTTTTTTTACCTTCCAGGTGGACCAACCGATCGACTAGCTGCAGCACTGATGTGCATTCGGACAGAAGCATTGCGCTGCTGTCAGATTACACGCAAGTCGGTGTATGCGGCGCTGCAAGACAAGATTTCTCCTCTGCAGTAAAAGATACGTTTGCCGAGGCATATGAGCTGAGGAGGTGGCGGTGTTCATATACTTTGGCAAACACTTTGTATATATAAAAAAAAAAATCCTGGCAATGATTTATTCATCCACATCGATTGATGTGAATGGAGAAATCTGGTTTGCCAGGGCATACGAGCTAAGTGGGTATGGATGTTGGGCGGAGCTCCTATGTCCTGGCAGACGCCTTTCCCCTCCTTTTTCTTTTTCTGGCAGAGATTTTTTCATCCACATTGATCGATGCGAATGAAGAAATCTGTGCCGTTCATTTTTTTCTTTCAGCCCAGAGGCTGAACGAAAAAAAAAAATCTTATTACCCGTATGCTCAATATAAGGAGAATAGCAGAAACTCCTAATGCTGGGCATACATGTAATGATTGCGGAGACCCTCAAATGCCAGGGCAGTACAAACACCCCACAAATAACACCATTTTGGAAAGAAGACACCCCAAGGTATTCGCTGTGGGGCATATTGAGTCCATGAAAGATTGAAATTTTTGTCCCAAGTTAGCGGAAAGGGAGACTTTGTGAGAAAAAAATCAAAAAAATCAATTTCCGCTAACTTGTGCCAAAAATTTTTTTTTTCTATGAACTCGCCATGCCCCTCATTGAATACCTTGGGGTGTCTTCTTTCCAAAATGGGGTCACATGTGGGGTATTTATACTGCCCTGGCATTTTAGGGGCCCCAAAGCGTGAGAAGAAGTCTGGTATCCAAATGTCTAAAAATGCCCTCCTAAAAGGAATTTGGGCACCTTTGCCCACCTAGGCTGCAAAAAAGTGTCACACATGTGGTATCTCCGTATTCAGGAGAAGTTGGGGAATGTGTTTTGGGGTGTCATTTTACATATACCCATGCTGGGTGAGATAAATATCTTGGTCAAATGCCAACTTTGTATAAAAAAATTGGAAAAGTTGTCTTTTGCCAAGATATTTCTCTCACCCAGCATGGGTATATGTAAAATGACACCCCAAAACACATTCCCCAACTTCTCCTGAATACGGAGATACCACATGTGTGACACTTTTTTGCAGCCTAGGTGGGCAAAGGGGCCGACATTCCAAAGAGCACCTTTTGGATTTCACAGGTCATTTACCTACTTACCACACATTTGGGCCCCTAGAATGCCAGGGCAGTATAACTACTCCGCAAGTGACCCCATTTTGGAAAGAAGACACCCCAAGGTATTCGCTGTTGGGCATAGCGAGTTCATAGAATTTTTTATTTTTTGTCACAAGTTAGTGGAAAATGATGATTTATTATTTATTTTTTTTTCTTACAAAGTCTCATATTCCACTAACTTGTGACAAAAAATAAAAACTTCCATGAACTCACTATTCCCATCAGCGAATACCTTGGGGTGTCTTCTTTCCAAAATGGGGTCACTTGTGGGGTAGTTATACTGCCCTGGCATTCTAGGGGCCCAAATGTGTGGTAAGGAGTTTGAAATCAAATTCTGTAAAAAATGACCAGTGAAATCCGAAAGGTGCTCTTTGGAATGTGGGCCCCTTTGCCCACCTAGGCTGCAAAAAAGTGCCACACATGTGGTATCTCCGTATTCAGGAGAAGTTGGGGAATGTGTTTTGGGCTGTCATTTTACATATACCCATGCTGGGTGAGAGAAATATCTTGGCAAAAGACAACTTTTCCCATTTTTTTATACAAAGTTGGCATTTGACCAAGATATTTCTCTCACCCAGCATGGGTATATGTAAAATGACACCCCAAAACACATTCCCCAACTTCTCCTGAATACGGAGATACCACATGTGTGACACTTTTTTGCAGCCTAGGTGGGCAAAGGGGCCCATATTCCAAAGAGCACCTTTCGGATTTCAATGGTCATTTTTACAGAATTTGATTTCAAACTCCTTACCACACATTTGGGCCCCTAGAATGCCAGGGCAGTATAACTACCCCACAAGTGACCCCATTTTGGAAAGAAGACACCACAAGGTATTCCATGAGGGGCATGGTGAGTTCCTAGAATTTATTATTTTTTGTCACAAGTTAGTGGAAAATGATGATTTTTTTTTTTTTTCTTACAAAGTCTCATATTCCACTAACTTGTGACAAAAAATAAAAACTTCCATGAACTCACTATGCCCATCAGCGAATACCTTGGGGTGTCTTCTTTCCAAAATGGGGTCACTTGTGGGGTAGTTATACTGCCCTGGCATTCTAGGGGCCCAAATGTGTGGGAAGGAGTTTGAAATCAAATTCTGTAAAAAATGACCAGTGAAATCCGAAAGGTGCTCTTTGGAATATGGGCCCCTTTGCAGGGCCGATCCTACACGGGGTGCAGTGGGTGCCCCGCACCCCAGCGCTGTCACCCGAAAGGCGCCGAGCGCAGGGCCGGACTGGCCTGCCGGGATAGCGGGAAATTTCCCGGTGGGCCGGCAAGCCTGAGTGCCGCAAGGCCGCGGCCCTGGTGACAAGTGGGGGCGGCCGCGGCCGGCGGCAGGGCAGAGCAGGAGATGAGCGCCTTTATTGCGGAAGCGCTCATCTCCATAGTCATCTGTATTGCCGTCCTCAGGACGGCAATACAGATGCCTGTGCTGCGGCAGAGGAGGGAGAGGTGTGTCCCCTCCTGTTCCTCTGATAGGCTGCCGGCTTAGTGCTGGCAGCCTATCAGAGGCCGGTGCAGGCGGCGCGATGACGTCATCGCGTCGCCTGAGCCGTATAGCGAGGGACACAGACGGAAGAGGCGGCCTGCATCGCATCGCATTGCTGGAGGTAAGTATAAGTGTATTATTTTTTTTTATTTTTTTATATAGGTACAATACTGGGCTGGCACATGATAAGGGGGGCTACTGGGCTGGCACATAAGGGGGGCTACTGGGCTGGCACATAAGGGGGGCTACTGGGCTGGCACATAAGGGGGGACTACTGGGCTGGCACATGATAAGGGGGGCTACTGGGCTGGCACATAAGGGGGGCTACTGGGCTGGCACATAAGGGGGGACTACTGGGCTGGCACATGATAAGGGGGCTACTGGGCTGGCACATGATAAGGGGGGACTACTGGGCTGGCACATGATAAGGGGGGACTACTGGGCTGGCACATGATAAGGGGGGACTACTGGGCTGGCACATGATAAGGGGGGCTACTGGCACATGATAAGGGGGGCTACTGGCACATGATATGGGGGCACTCTGGCTACTGGCACATGATATGGGGGCACTCTGGCTACTGGCACATGATAATGGGGGGGATCTGGCTACTGGCACATGATATGGGGGGGGGGCTCTGGCTACTGGCACATGATAAGGGGGGGGCTCTGGCTACTGGCACATGATAAGGGGGGGCACTCTGGCTACTGGCACATGATATGGGGGCACTCTGGCTACTGGCACATGATAATGGGGGGGATCTGGCTACTGGCACATGATATGGGGGGGGGGCTCTGGCTACTGGCACATGATAAGGGGGGGGGCTCTGGCTACTGGCACATGATATGGGGGGCTACTGGCACATGATAAGGGGGCTACTGGCACATGATAAGGGGGGTCTACTGGCACATGATAAGGGGGGCTACTGGCACATAGGGGGGCTACTGGCACATAAGGGGGGCTACTGGCACATGATATGGGGGGCTCTGGCTACTGACACATGATATGGGGGGGCTCTGGCTACTGGCACATGATATGGGGGGGCTCTGGCTACTGGCACATGACATTTATTTTGACTTGTCAAAGCCGTTGACTAAGTTATTGTCAAAGCAAATTGGTGGGGCTGAAGTTGGGGGCTGAAGTTGTTGCCATAGAAACATTGTAAAGGGGAGGAGTTAGTAAGATAACCACGCCCATGTGGGGGCGCCAGAAATATTTCTGCACCCAGGCGCCTGTGACCCTAGGATCGGCCCTGCCCCTTTGCCCACCTAGGCTGCAAAAAAGTGTCACACATCTGGTATCTCCGTATTCAGGAGAAGTTGGGGAATGTGTTTTGAGGTGTCATTTTACATATACCCATGCTGGGTGAGAGAAATATCTTGGCAAAAGACAACTTTTCCAATTTTTTTATACAAAGTTGGCATTTGACCAAGATATTTATCTCACCCAGCATGGGTATATGTAAAATGACACCCCAAAACACATTCCCCAACTTCTCCTGAATACGGAGATACCACATGTGTGACACTTTTTTGCAGCCGAGGTGGGCAAAGGGGCCCACATTCCAAAGAGCACCTTTCGGATTTCACCGGCCATTTATTACAGAATTTGATTTCAAACTCCTTACCACACATTTGGGCCCCTAGAATGCCAGGGCAGTATAACTACCCCACAAGTGACCCCATTTTGGAAAGAAGACACCCCAAGGTATTCGCTGATGGGCATAGTGAGTTCATGGAAGTTTTTATTTTTTGTCACAAGTTAGTGGAATATGAGACTTTGTAAGAAAAAAAATAAATAAAAAAAATCATCATTTTCCGCTAACTTGTGACAAAAAATAAAAAGTTCTATGAACTCACTATGCCCATCAGCGAATACCTTAGGGTGTCTACTTTCAGAAATTGGGTCATTTGTGGGGTGTTTGTACTGTCTGGGCATTGTAGAACCTCAGGAAACATGACAGGTGCTCAGAAAGTCAGAGCTGCTTCAAAAAGCGGAAATTCACATTTTTGTACCATAGTTTGTAAACGCTATAACTTTTACCCAAACCATTTTTTTTTTTTACCCAAACATTTTTTTTTTATCAAAGACATGTAGAACAATAAAGTTAGAGCAAAATTTATATATGGATGTCGTTTTTTTTGCAAAATTTTACAACTGAAAGTGAATAATTGAATTTTTTTGCAAAAAAATCGTTAAATTTCGATTAATAACAAAAAAAGGAAAAATGTCAGCAGCAATGAAATACCACCAAATGAAAGCTCTATTAGTGAGAAGAAAAGGAGGTAAAATTCATTTGGGTGGTAAGTTGCATGACCGAGCAATAAACGGTGAAAGTAGTGTAGGTCAGAAGTGTAAAAAGTGGCCTGGTCTTTCAGGGTGTTTAAGCACTGGGGGCTGAGGTGGTTAAGCTATAGTATATATGATATTGCTAGCACACAGTTCTGCCCTAAGCATGTCTATCCCTGTCAATCAAGAGGAGGGAGTGTGCAGAGCACAGGGGTTGTTACAAAGCAGTGCTCAAAGGGTTCAGCCCTGCCTCTTGGTGCTTGAACTTCTCATTTGCATATGAATAAAAACACAGATTTCTCCGCAGCGGTTTATCATACAGACAAAAGAAAGGTATAGTGTTAATTATCATGATGAGTCCTACCATACAGTATGCCTGGTTTAATAGGGTTGATCCTGGTGACAGAGCCTCTTTAAAGTGGATGTCTCGGTTCAGCAAACGGCATTTATCATGTAGAGAAAGTTAATACCAGGCACTTACTAATGTATTGTGATTGTCCATATTGTCTCCTTTGTTGGCTTCATTTTTCCATCACATTATACACTGTTTGTTTCAAGGGGTTTCACGACCACTCTGCAATCTAGCAGTGGTGGTTGTGCTTGCACACTATAGGAAAAAGTGCAGTGCTCTCTGGTGGCCAGGACCATGGGAGTGCACATAAGCACGCATGCACAGTAGCTACATCCTGGCTACCTCATATCTGTGTCACGACAGAGGTCGTAACCATGGAAAAGAGCAGTTTATAATGCGATGGAAAATTTATCCAGCCAGCAAAGGAGACAATATGGATAATCACAACACATGAGTAAGTGCCTTGTATTAACTTTCTCTACATGATAAATGCCACGTGCTGAAGCGACACAGCCCCTTTAAGGCTTGGGAAAAAAATGTCATTTACGATCTCCTGATAAAAATGAAGAAACACACTAATGAGATAACTGTACATTACAGACATGTACAGTCAGGTCCATAAATATTGGGACATCAACACAATTCTAACATTTTTGGCTCTATACACCACCACAATGGATTTGAAATGAAACAAACAAGATGTGCTTTAACTGCAGACTGTCAGCTGTAATTTGAGGGTATTTACATCCAAATCAGGTGAACGGTGTAGGAATTACAACAGTTTGCATATGTGCCTCCCACTTGTTAAGGAACCAAAAATAATGGGACAATTAGCTTCTCAGCTGTTCCATGGCCAGGTGTGTGTTATTCCCTCATTATCCCAATTACAATGAGCAGATAAAAGGTCCAGAGTTCATTTCAAGTCTGCTATTTGCACTTGGAATCTGTTGCTGTCAACTCTCAAGATGAGATCCAAAGAGCTGTCACTATCAGTGAAGCAAGCCATCATTAGGGTGAAAAAAACAAAACAAACCCAATCAAGAGAAGACTGGTGGGAAGACAATGTAATAGAGCAGCACGAAATGCCAGCAGAATGCTTGGATGTACAGGGAGAGGTATAAGCAGTAGAAAGAGTGAAGTGCTTATGCCGCTGTACAGAACACTGGTGAGACCTCACTTGGAGTATTGTGCGCAGTACTGGAGGCCATATCTCCAGAAGGATATAGATACTCTAGAGAGAGTTCAGAGAAGAGCTACTAAACTAGTACATGGATTGCAGGATAAAACTTACCAGAAAAGGTTAAAGGACCTTAATATGTATAGCTTGGAAGAAAGAAGAGACAGAGGGGATATGATAGAAACTTTTAAATACATAAAGGGAATCAACTCGGTAAAGGAGGAGAGCATATTTAAAAGAAGAAAAACTACCACAAGAGGACACAGTTTTAAATTAGAGGGCAAAGGTTTAAAGTAATATAAGGAAGTATTACTTTACTGAGAGAGTAGTGGATGCATGGAATAGCCTTCCTGCAGAAGTGGTAGCTGCAAATACAGTGAAGGGGTTTAAGCATGCATGGATAGGCATAAGGCTATCCTTCATATAAGATAGGGCCAGGGACTATTCATAGGATTCAGATATATTGGGCAGACTAGATGGGCCAAATGGTTCTTATCTGCCGACACATTCTATGTTTCTATGTTTCACCAGAGTGAATACAGAGGGTTCACCACAAGATGTAAACCATTGGTGAGCCTCAAAAACAGGAAGGCCAGATTAGAGTTTGCCAAACGACATCTAAAAAAGCCTTCACAGTTCTGGAACAACATCCTATGGACAGATGAGACCAAGATCAACTTGTACCAGAGTGATGGGAAGAGAAGAGTATGGAGAAGGAAAGGAACTGCTCATGATCCTAAGCATACCACCTCATCAGTGAAGTGTGGTGATGGTAGTGTCATGGCGTGGGCATGTATGGCTGCCAATGGAACTGGTTCTCTTGTATTTATTGATGATGTGACTGCTGACAAAAGCAGCAGGATGAATTCTGAAGTGTTTCGGGCAACATTATCTGCTCATATTTAGCCAAAAATGCTTCAGAACTCATTGGACGGCGCTTCACAGTGCAGATGGACAATGACCCAAAGCATGCTGCAAAAGCAACCAAAGGGAAAGAAGTGGAATGTTATGCAATGGCCAAGTCAATCACCTGACCTGAATCCGATTCAGCATGCATTTCACTTGCTGAAGACAAAACTGAAGGGAAAATGCCCCAAGAACAAGCAGGAACTGAAGACAGTTGCAGTAGAGGCCTGGCAGAGCATCACCAGGGATGAAACCCAGCGTCTGGTGATGTCTATGCGTTCCAGACTTCAGGCTGTAATTGTCTGCAAAGGATTTGCAACCAAGTATTAAAAAGGGAAAGTTTGATTTATGATTATTATTCTGTCCCATTACTTTTTTAACAAGTGGGAGGCACATATGCAAACTGTTGTAATTCCTACACCGTTCACCTGATTTGGATGTAAATACCCTCAAAATAAAGCTGACAGTCTGCAGTTAAAGCACATCTTGTTCGTTTCATTTCAAATCCATTGTGGTGGTGTATAGAGCCAAAAATGTTAGAATTGTGTTGATGTCCCAATATTTATGGACCTGACTGTATGTACTGTATAACATATTGGGAAAAGGGGGTATTTGTAGGGAGAGAAGAGGCACTAAAGGGCCCTTTACACGGACCAAGAATTAAAACGATCATTGCTAACGTGTTCATAGTAACGCTTGTTAGTGATGATCTGGTGGTGTAAATATACTGCCGATTACCCGAAGAACAAGAAATTCTTGTTCCCCGGCAGCAGATGGTGCTGTGTAAACACGATCTGCCAGGAAACGACGAGTCTCTATGGGGAAGAGCAATGGCATTAGCGATCACTCCTCCCCATACTCTGCAGGAGCTGGAGAAGATCCCTACATGTAGATGCATCGGTCTCCTCCGCTAGCCATCAGCAGATTGTCAGCAAGGAACGTTTCCTTCCCTACAATCTACTTGTACATCGGCCCGTGTAAAGGAACCTTAACACTGCTACTTGGAGAAGTGAGACCTGCTTTGACTATAGGGAAAAGGGGGAGCCCTTTTGCAATTACTGGGGAAAGTAAATATAGGGTGATAAAGAGGGACGTTCTATTATTACTCTAGGGTGATGGTCGGAGTGGGACAATAATAAAGGTAAACTGCTGGGAAATACTACTAGAAGTCTGCTCCGCTTACTGGAGTCCAGTCACTGGATGCCCTAGATGGTAACTCATTAGGATATCACAAGGAGTTTTACTATAAAAACTGATGCAAAACTAACGGCGGGTAGCATTGACAAGCGTTATAGACAGCCAGTACAGTCTCCATTAATGTTGCCCCGCTTTACACAGACTTTAATGGCATACTAATCTGAATTATTATGCAGCATTACATCCTTCATTCTGCTCTGCCTCGTCCTCAGTCTTCATTGAAGTTCTAGCATTCTATACATAAACCAGGAAGATCAGGATGACTAGTACTGAATTCCCACTCTGAGTGCTACATCTGTATCTGAAATCTGTGGGAACTTCCCAGAATTTTTTGTGGAGGAAAAAGCATTGAGCTGCCTTTAGACTGCCGGGACTATCAAACCCCAAGACGCCTGGAAATTCACATAATCTAACTATAAACAAAATACACAACAACCGAAAAAGCATTGAGCTGCCTAACATTTACCATCTCCAGCAGGCTGTTTTGGCAGAGAGCAACCTGCTGGAAGTGTCTGGATCCAGCACTACCGGACACTATCTGACACCGGCCAGCCTCATTCACTATAACGGAGACCAGTAGAGATCCATCTGGACGATTCTCAGCATATTTGCCGGTGTGTGGCCGGATCTCCATCTGGACAGACGGCGATGCAAAGAGACCAGCAGGCTGTTCCCTGCCGGAACAGTCTGCTGGATCTAAAAGTGGCAGTGTGAAACAGGCCTTAAAGAGGACCTGTCACCTCTCCTGACATGCCTGTTTTAATAGCTTCATGCATTCTCCATGTAATAACAATTCTGGAGCATCTATTCTTATGGCTCTATGTTGTGCCATTCCTGTATTATTTCTACTAGAAGTTATGTATGAAGTGCAAGCAGTCTTCAGTAAGGGTACAGAGGGGAGGTAACCAGTTGGGGGGGGGTGTACCTGCACAGACTGGCAATGGCCGCACTGATTGGATAGAGTGAGGCCTCTTGCAGATGACCGTATGGCTTTTTCAGTGTTTTGCAGTCCGTTTTAAATAGATCCGTTTTTTGTTTCAGTAGTGTTTCCACTCCGCTTCCGTTCCGTTTTGCCGTTTTGTTTTTTCATTTGGTTTCCGTTTTTTTGCGGATCGCAAACGGAAACGGAAGCATGGCATATACAGTATACAGTAATTACATAGAAAAATTGGGCTGGGCATAAAATTTTCAATAGATGGTTCCGCAAAAACGGAGCAGATACGGAAGACATACGGATGCATTCCGTATCCGTTCCGTTTTTTTTACAGCTCTATTGACTTGAATGGAGCTAAGGAACATGATTTGCGGGCAATAATAGGACATGTTCTACCTTTAAACGGAAATACAGAAACGGAATGCATACAGAGTACATTCTTTTTTTTTTTTTTAAATGAATGGTTCCGTATACGGACCGTATACGGAACGCAAAAAAGAGAACGTATACGGGGGAAAAAAAAACGTTTGTGTGCAAGAGGCCTGAGTCTGTGCAGGCACACACCCCAACTGGTTACCTCCCCTCTGTACCCTTACTGAAGGCTAACAGAAATTCATACATAACTTCTAGTAGAAATAATAAAGGAATGGCACATCATAGAGCCATAAGAATAGATGCTCCAGAATTGTTATTACATGGGGAATGCATGAAGCTATTAAAACAGACATGTCAGGAGAGGGGACAGGTCATTTTTTAATTATCTCCAGGATGAGACTTGTATTGATAAGGGTACAGCCACATGGTCAGGTTTCTGCATGCCGTTTTGGAAGCCAAAATCAGGAGTGGACCAGAAAACTAGATAGTATACAGGACAGATCAGACTAATCTTTTTGAATTCATTCCTGGTTTTGGCTTCCAAAACTGCGTGCAGATACCTGACCGAGTGGCCGTACCCTAAGTATTTCACACATGATCTTCAAGGAAAAGCGCAGTCAGTGGAACGTGCTCATGATTCAGCTGTGAACTAATAACGGTTTCTGCATTTTGAGATTAGTAAAGCTGTCAGCACCCTGCAGATCTCCATCAATGTGTACTGAGCACTGCTTGCAGCAGAAACCTAAAACCTGGCAAAGCCTCCTTGACTCATCTCCTGCGCTCTTATTGCTGAGCATCAGCTATGCTTCATGCAGTATTTATAGCACACATGCTGGCCAGGAATGCCAAGCTGACAGCATACACTGGGCTCTAGTTACTGGTAGACAGCACTTTCCTGTGTCCTGGCCCTAAAACCCAACTCTCATATCAGCACATTTCTGGTGAATGTTCCATAGGTGAAGCTATATGCGTTTAGGATGATTGCTGCTACTGACAAGATTGGATGATATAAAAGTAACATCTGGGCACTCACTGACAAATGTGTCAATTTAAAGCAATTTATTGATACAAATAAAATGAATAATAATAGATACAATTAAAAACAATAAAGATGATATGTGCAATCGATACTAGAGATAGCAGCAATCCTATGTAATAAACCTCCAATGGTCAGGAAAATGAGGTCTTAACAAACCATACAGTGTGTGACTAAATGCATAAGATTGAATGTCCTGTATTAAATGCATAAGATTGAATGTCCTATATTAAAATTCCTCTAGAAATATATATGAGAAGGCAGTTCGAAGATATGCGCAATTAGGAGCGGTAGCAGCAATCCAGCAGTGGTCAGGAACAAGGGTCCCTCCAAACCATACAGTCTATTACTAAGTGCATAAAATCGTATGCGCTATATTAAAATTTCTCCAAAGGTACATGGAAGCAGTCTTCAGGGGTTAAGAGTGAACCAATTATTCGTATGTGGCCATACATACAAATATAGTTCGTATTGAGCCCGTATAATTATTGGTGTAGTGGAGATTTTGGAAACTGTTCGTATGAGTGAGCGGCGTCCCGCTACACTGAATATACTAGCGGCGTCCCGCTTCACAGAAACTTCATAAATGGAGCTCTTATTGCTGGTCTTATTCTCATATAGCTTTAAGTACAGTCTTTACCAGAATGTCATGCGATTTCTATTATTTTCTGAGACGTATTACACCTTGGTGTGATTGTTATAACTCCCGATTTGGCGTCCTCACCGCTTCTCTCCCACGCAGGCTAGCACCGCACTCTGACCTCTATCTGTGTTTCTGTGCCGGTTCGCAATATGACCGATGCCGTCTTGCGTCAAGCAGAGTCTTGTATGAACCTCTCCATTCCCAGCGGCAGTGGCACCTAGCAGGACAGGGAGTAAGGGGCCACCATTCTGCAGATACATACTGGTAGGACGTGCATATATAAGACATGACAAGGGTATTGTCGATTACCTCCAGAGCATTCATTAAAGACATAACACTGGAATGAATGAAATAAATCGACCACAACAGTCAGTTATTAAGAGTGTTATATAACATTTTAATATACATTTTATCACAATGATTTCATCCCCCAAAGTCAAGCAAAACAGCCCCATCATTGTAAACATATAATATTACAATTTAGAACAACAGCCTGATAAAATGAGGGTGGTCCACAATGCACTAGTCATTACCCCACATGTGGAAATCAAGGACATATGGAGCTCTATTCCACAAACCTGAGGAATTTGGGTAATGCTCTACTCCTTGTCATACCATCGCACCCTAACCACCGGATTGTATCCTCACTTCATAGGAATTACAACTGTCAATGCCAATGCCATCTGGTCCGACAGCTAGCCTCAACACTTCCTAAAACCCAAAGAAGTGTCTAAGGACACTCCAGACTTAACAATAAAGTAACTACATAACCGCTAGACAAAACACCCCAATGCAAAAATAAGACCCCAACTAAAGTTACAATATACCCATCTATTGACATATTCTTCCCTGTCTCAAATGCCCACTACTCACTGTCATCCAGGGTGAACATATGAACAAAATCTGTTAAATTCCCACCTCCCTATGTGTTTGCTCATTCAAGTAAGGCTACTATCATATACACTGCTCAAAAAAATAAAGGGAACACAAAAATAACACATCCTAGATCTGAATTAATTAAATATTCAGATCTTTACATAGTTGAATGTGCTGACAACAAGATCACACAAAAAAAATAATATGGAAATCAAATTTTTTAACCATTGAAGGTCTGGATTTGGAGTCACCCTCAAAATTAAAGTGGAAAAACACACTACAGGCTGATCCAACTTTGATGTAATGTCCTTAAAACAAGTCAAAATGAGGCTCAGTAGTGTGTGTGGCCTCCACGTGCCTGTATGACCTCCCTACAACTCCTGTGCATGCTCCTGATGAGGTGGCGGACGGTCTCCTGAGGGATCTCCTCCCAGACCTGGACTAAAGCATCTGCCAACTCCTGGACAGTCTGTGGTGCAACGTGACGTTGGTGGATAGAGCGAGACATGATGTCCCAGATGTGCTCAATTGGATTCAGGTCTGGGGAACGGGCGGGCCAGTCCATAGCATCAATGCCTTTGTCTTGCAGGAACTGCTGACACACTCCAGCCACATGAGGTCTAGCATTGTCTTGCATTAGGAGGAACCCAGGGCCAACCGCACCAGCATATGGTCTCACAAGGGGTCTGAGGATCTCATCTCGGTACCTAATGGCAGTCAGGCTACCTCTGGCGAGCACATGGAGGGCTGTGCGGCCCTCCAAAGAAATGCCACCCCACACCATTACTGACCCAATGCCAAACCGGTCATGCTGGAGGATGTTGCAGGCAGCAGAACGTTCTCCACGGCGTCTCCAGACTCTGTCACGTCTGTCACATGTGCTCAGTGTGAACCTGCTTTCATCTGTGAAGAGCACAGGGCGCCAGTGGCGAATTTGCCAATCTTGGTGTTTTCTGGCAAATGCCAAACGTCCTGCATGGAGTTGGGCTGTAAGCACAACCCCCACCTGTGGACGTCGGGCCCTCATATCACCCTCATGGAGTCTTTTTCTGACCGTTTGAGCAGACACATGCACATTTGTGGCCTGCTGGAGGTCATTTTGCAGGGCTCTGGCAGTGCTCCTCATGTTCCTCCTTGCACAAAGGCGGAGGTAGCGGTCCTGTTGCTGGGTTGTTGCCCTCCTACGGCCTCCTTCGCGTCTCCTGATGTACTGGCCTGTCTCCTGGTAGCGCCTCCATGCTCTGGACACTACGCTGACAGACACAGCAAACCTTCTTGCCACAGCTCGCATTGATGTGCCATCCTGGATAAGCTGCACTACCTGAGCCACTTGTGTGGGTTGTAGACTCCGTCTCATGCTACCACTAGAGTGAAAGCACCGGCAGCATTCAAAAGTGACCAAAACATCAGCCAGGAAGCATAGGAACTGAGAAGTGGTCAGGTCACCACCTGCAGAACCACTCCTTTATTGGGGGTGTCTTGCTAATTGCCTATAATTTCCACCTGTTGTCTATCCCATTTGCACAACAGCATGTGAAATTGATTGTCACTTAGTGTTGCTTCTTAAGTGGACAGTTTGATTTCACAGAAGTGTGATCTCTATTTTTTTGAGCAGTGTATATCAGTTGTGCCTGGTCAGTTGTTTATGCTGGAGCTGGACACAACTGACATACTGTATGTACACAGCACTTCAGTGCATAGATCCAGCATCTGTACACTGATGGCACCGGCCAGAAGAACTGAGCATTCAGCGTTTTTTCTGTCTGGCGCTATTTGACATCTGGAATCACGGCTAATGCACCTGATGCATGAAAAAGATCTCATACTAAACTGTGGGGTCAGTTCTGGCTTCAGATTCCCTCTGGTATTTTCTGCTTCACGCCAGAAGAGAACTGAGCCAGATAGCTGGACATATGTATAGGGGGCTTAATACTTTGCTGCATCATTCAAAGCCCCAATCTGGAGTGAGTGGCCACTATATTCCCCATACCCCACCCCTTTTGATTGAAAACACTGCCAAAAACTGATAACTATTAAGTTTGATCATTGTAGTCCAATAGTGGACAATTTATTTCCCACCATAATATTTCAAACACTAAACTGGATACACTTTGGAACCTGGGGCTGCAAACAACACCCTAACCCTGTTGATAACACCCCAATGCCTGCCTGACCAAAAAAAGACTTTGTAAATCAACTAGCCCCCCTCAATTGATACCTAAAGAATCCACCCACCAATCTGTTAACCTTCACTGCTGACCACCCTTCTCCCAACATTGATCTACCATCTGCAAAAAATTATTCTGATCTCCATTTACATTACCCAACAAGGATTTCACATTCCTCCCACTATCACTATGTCGTCAAGTGCAAAGTCCAAGTGCCTTCAGCCGATGAGACCCTGACCAGACCTCCCACCGCTCATTTTTTTTAAAGCAATGTTTATTCAATAGAACAATAAGACCATACAGCTTATAAAGAGCAGACATACAATTAAGAAACAAATGGCGTATGGTTTTTTGTGCTAGCTGACAAAAATGATCCCACAGAGAACCGTTGTCAGCAATGGAATCATGAACCCAAGCGATGTGCACTGCTATAGCCCAAACATTCAGAGCCAAGCATACCATCACCATACCCTGCAATGGCTTCACCACTGGAAGGAAGAAGGTTGAAAAGAGGTTAATTGCTGACACAACCACCTATCATTTTGTTCCTAAACTTGACCTCAAGGGGCTGATTGGCTATAGACACCACAGGGAAATTTCCCGGTGGGCTGATGCCCAGGGGGCCACTCAAGCCCTCTTGATGGCCGCAGCCCAGGTACATAATGAGCTGATGGTCAATGGCCACAGGTGCCCTCCTGAACTCAACTGTATAACCATCCCCATGACAGTGATACAGTTGAATACTGTGGTTGGGGCAGCAGTATTTTGTGCTGCCCTGTGGTTTTTGGTTCTGCTTGGGAGGTATTCTGTGCTGTACTACCATATTGCAGGCCCTGCCTACTTATCTTGTCCCTGCCTACTTGTTTTGTCCCAACTTCTGTCAATTTGGACCCACCTACAACATGGGGTAACTTTTAGTTTTTTTTCTAGGGCCACTTTAAGTTCCCAATGCGCCTCTCCTGACCCTGCTTCTATCCAGTCAGCAGACCATGATCCCACACACAAACTACCATGACAAAAAGCCCCAAACCCATCTCACCGAGCCTCATCATGGCATTCACCGCCAGAAAGATCGGTCACTGCAGATTTTCAAAAAGGAAAGCCATCCTTCCACTCCTGTTTTTAGTCTCACAAGATGATGAAAGGGCCCAATTGCCAATTGTCTCCTGGAGAAGGTAACAACAAAAAAACTGGTGTTGTCCAACACACATTGTTGAGTTTGCCCACTAAGAATTGCAGCTCTCTCAACTAGTTTTTTGCCCTAGCATCAGCTATTGTGGAACACTCATGCTTAAAATTTGCACTGAGGGTTATGGAACAAAAAAGTCAAGTGGAAGACCCCAAAAAATTTCATCAGCACTGAGCCGGAGGATCCAATTGGCTGTCCGTCAAGACACTGGACGATCCTCGAACCCAAATTAAGGCCCTTACTGGTGCTGACTACAGCCCCATAACCATCAGATGGAATCTGAGACTGAAGGGCTTCAAAAACAAAAAACGTCTTCAAAGACCTCGTCTCCTTGAACGCCACAGAACTGCTCGTTTGGACTTTGCAAGAGAGCACCAAACTTGGGACATTCAAAGGTGGAAGAAAGTTTTATTCTCTGATGAGAAAAAATTTAACCTTGATGGTCCTGGTTTCCAACATTACTGGCATGACAAGCAGATCCCACCTGAGATGTTTTCTACGCGCCACAGTGGAGGGGGCACCATAATGGTCTGGGGTGCTTTTTCCTTCAGTGAAACAATGGAGCTTCAGGAAGTGCAGGGGCGTCAAACGGCCGCTGGCTATGTCCAGATGTTGCAGAGAGCATTCCTCATGACTGAGGGCCCTCGTCTGTGTGGTAACGACTGGGTTTTTCAACAGGACAACGCTACGGTACACAATGCCCGCAGGACAAGGGACTTCTTCCAGGAGAATAACATCACTCTTTTGGCCCATCCTGCGTGTTCCCCTGATCTAAATCCAATTGAGAACCTTTGGGGATGGATGGCAAGGGAAGTTTACAAAAATGGACAACAGTTCCAGACAGTAGATGGCCTTCGTGCGGCCGTTTTCACCACTTGGAGAAATGTTCCCACTCACCTCATGGAAACGCTTGCATCAAGCATGCCGAAACAAATTTTTGAAGTGATAAACAAAAATGGCGGAGCTACTCATTACTGAGTTTATGTTTGGAAGTTGGATTTCTCTTTTGGGGGGGTTTAGTTTTTTTTTGGAGGTGTGGTCCTAAACTTTTGATCAGCTGAAAAACAGCCTGTTTCACTTTATTCGTTGTTTTCATTAAATTGAATGCTCAAAAAATGTTTTGTCTCACTCCCATTTCTTCTTGTTGCATGTTGAAGCTCTACTTGGAACCTTGTTAAGATCCAGCCATGCTAAATATGATTTTTTGCCATTTTTCAAGTGGTCTTAAACTTTTGATCAGGACTGTATGTACACTACTACTTCATTAATCTCTGACGGGATAGCCGAGCACTATATTCAGCATCTCTTCATAGTGCCATAGAAATGAATGGGGCAGCAGTGAGCTTGCTAATTCCCAATTCTATTTACATGGGGGAACAGGATCCCTGATGATCATAGAAACATAGAATGTGTCGGCAGATAAGAACCATTTGGCCCATCTAGTCTGCCCAATATACTGAGTACTATGGATAGCCCCTGGCCCTATCTTATATGAAGGATAGCCTTATGCCTATCCCATGCATGCTTAAACCCCATAGAAATGAATGGGTCGGGATTCAGTGCGGGTGCAATGCGTTCAACTCACGCATCGCATCCACCGCGGAATACTCGCCCGTGTGAAAGGGGCCTAATTCTTCACATTTCTGGCGATCATGAGTGGCAAAGAATTTACGCCGTTTTAACTTGCGTGCAAACAAGTGCAGATCTTTGACCCATCCGAACAGATTACATTTCCGAATGGGCACAAAGGAAAGTCCCTTACGAAGCACTTGAATCTCCATGGTGGTAAGGGGGCGAGATGATAAATTAATGACCTGCAACTCTTCTGTGTTGGTGGAAGAGAAACTGTGAGGTTTGGCTAGTGTGTGGTCTAAATCTAATTTTAGTTTCTGAGTAGGTACTGAGGAACTGGGGGGTATTGTCTTAAAAACTCCCCCCTGCCACCACTATTACCACCCCGACCTCTTCGTCCTTTACCTCTGCCCCTACCACCTACTGGCCTCCTGTAGAATTGAGGTGCTTTTCCCCTAACTGATGCCTCAAGTTCAGCCTCACACTCCGATGACGAAATATCAGTATCAAGTTCTAGCGCATCTGAGTGCTTGACACTATAGTCAAATACCTTGCCCTCTCTAAAATCTTTGGTCTCTCTATTGAACAGAATATGCTTTTTTTCTTTAAGCTATGCAGTATATTTTTCAATTGAAGACTGTAGGAGGGATTCCTTCTTCGCAAAATCAGAGTGTGTATTTAACTTTTTTGCTGCTTCAATGTTCTCCTTTAGCTTACATTCAGCTGAGGACAGAACATTCCTCTCTTCTTCTAACAGCAATTTCATCAATCTAAGGGAAGACTCAACTGATTCTTTCTCCCACTTTTTGATAAAGTCAGGGGCCTCAACCGTGCCGCAGGCGTAATTGGATTGCGTAGGCCCCGGGGGACGATCTTATTTTTAATGTACACATAGAAACATAAAAACATAGAATGTGTCGGCAGATAAGAACCATTTGGCCCATCTAGTCTGCCCAATATATCTGAATCCTATGAATAGTCTCTGGCCCTATCTTATATGAAGGATAGCCTTATGCCTATCCCATGCATGCTTAAACCCCTTCACTGTATTTGCAGCTACCACTTCTGCAGGAAGGCTATTCCATGCATCCACTACTCTCTCAGTAAAGTAATACTTCCTTATATTACTTTTAAACCTTTGCCCCTCTAATTTAAAACTGGGTCCTCTTGTGGTAGTTTTTCTTCTTTTAAATATGCTCTCCTCCTTTACCGAGTTGATTCCCTTTATGTATTTAAAAGTTTCTATCATATCCCCTCTGTCTCTTCTTTCTTCCAAGCTATACATATTAAGGTCCTTTAACCTTTCCTGGTAAGTTTTATCCTGCAATCCATGTACTAGTTTAGTAGCTCTTCTCTGAACTCTCTCCAAAGTATCAATATCCTTCTGGAGATATGGCCTCCAGTACTGCGCACAATACTTCAAGTGAGGTCTCACCAGTGTTCTGTACAGCGGCATAAGCACTTCACTCTTTCTACTGCTTATACCTCTCCCTATACATCCAAGCATTCTGCTGGCATTTCGTGCTGCTCTATTACATTGTCTTCCTACCTTTAAGTCTTCTGAAATAATTACTCCTAAATCCCTTTCCTCAGATACTGAGGTCAGGACTGTGTCAAATATTCTATATTCTGCCCTTGGGTTTTTACGCCCCAGGTGCATTATCTTGCACTTATCCACATTAAATTTCAGTTTCCAGAGTTCTGACCATTCTTCTAGTTTTCCTAAATCCTTTTCCATTTGGCGTTTCCCTCCAGGAACATCAACCCTGTTACATATCTTTGTGTCATCAGCAAAAAGACAAACCTTACCATCGAGGCCTTTTGCAATATCACTTATGAAGATATTAAACAAAATCGGTCCCAGTACAGATCCCTGTGGAACCCCACTGGTAACATGACCTTGTTTTGAATGTTCTCCATTGACTACAACCCTCTGTTGTCTGTCACTCAGCCACTGCCTAATCCACTCAACAATATGGGAGTCCATGCTCAATGACTGCAGTTTATTGATAAGTCTTCTATGTGGGACAGTGTCAAAAGCCTTACTAAAATCTAGATATGCGATGTCTACTGCACCTCCACCGTCTATTATTTTATTCACCCAGTCAAAAAAATCTATAAGATTTGTTTGACATGATCTCCCTGAAGTAAACCCATGTTGTTTTTCATCTTGCAATCCATGGGATTTTAGATGTTCCACAATCCTATCCTTTAATAGGGTTTCCATTAATTTGCCTACTATTGATGTCAGACTCACTGGTCTATAGTTGCTCGATTCCTCCCTACTACCTTTCTTGTGAATGGGCACGACATTTGCCAATTTCCAATCTTCCGGGACTACTCCTGTTACTAATGATTGGTTAAATAAATCTGTTAACGGTTTTGCCAGCTCACCACTAAGCTCTTTTAATAATTTTGGGTGTATCTCATCAGGCCCCTGTGATTTATTTGTCTTCACCTTAGACAGCAAACTTAGAACATCTTCCTCTGTAAAGATACATGCATCAAACGATTTATTAGTCATTCTTTCTAGTGGAGGTCCTTCTCCTTTTTCTTTTGTAAAAACTGAACAGAAGTATTCATTAAGGCAGTCGGCTAGCCCTTTATTCTCTTCTACATACCTTCCGTCCTTTGTTTTTAATTTAGTTATTCCTTGTTTTAATTTTCTTTTTTCATTTATATATCTGAAGAATGTCTTATCCCCTTTTTTCATAGACTGAGCTAGTTTTTCTTCTGCCTGCGCTTTAGAAGTTCTTATAACTTGCTTGGCCTCTCTCTCTCTCACACCGATCTGACACTTATGACTTACCGTATATACTCGAGTATAAGCCGACCCGAGTATAAGCCGAGGCCTCTAATTTTACCCCCAAAAAATGGGAAAAATTATTGACTCGAGTATAAGACTAGGGTGGGAAATGCAGCTATAATGCAGAGTGTATGTGTATATAATGCACACACTCTACATTATATACACACATCTGCAAGAGGGTGACTCCCTGTATTTAATGCAGAGTGTGTGCATTATATACACACACACTCTGCATTAAATACAGGGAGCCATCCACAGATTTCCCCCTCTAAACAGTGCCATCCACAGATCTCCCCCTAAACAGTGCCATCCACAGATCCCCCCTAAACAGTGCCATCCACAGATCCCCCTAAACAGTGCCATCCACAGATCCCCCCTCCCCTAAACAGTGCCATGATGGCACTGTTTAGGGGAGGGGGGATCTGTGGATGGCACTGTAGGGGGATCCCCCTACAGTGCCATCCACAGATCCCCCTCCCCGACGCTCACAGCAGTATATTTAAACTAATCAGTAACCTTTAACTTTGGATATCTTACTTTGTCTTTGCTCCGGTAATAGCAGGCAGTGCGGGGAGCGGCGCTCACTCACTGACGTCACGCGCCTGCTCCCACTAGGCGGCGCAGGCGCGTGACGTCAGTGAGTGAGCGCCGCCCCCCGCACTGGCTGCTATTACCGGAGCTAAGACCTAGACTCGAGTATAAGACGAGGGGGCTTTTTGAGCACAAAAATATGTGCCAAAAAACTCGTCTTATACTCGAGTATATACGGTATCCTGTGTATGTTTTTGGAGTTGATCAGATTTGTCATTTTTTATAAATTTACATTTAAATATAAAAAAATTATAGAATAGCTCTTAAATTGCTCATCATATAGCACCACACCTTAAACAGGTTGTCCAGGATTAGCAAACATCGCTGTTTATATAGCACCACCCCTGTCCACAGGTCATGTGTGATATTGCTGCTCTGCCCCTTCGCATCAGTGGAGCTGTGCTGCAATAATAGACACTTCTTTAAATCTCAAATAATTAACCAGTAATTGTGTGCTATGAAATTTATCAGCTCAGTCTAATAAAAAAAAATCGGAAGCAGCTTTTAAGGTGGTTTCACAAAAAGGGGGTTGTTTATGATGCCCCTGTATACCAGAAACTGGTTTAAAAAAAAGTTGTAAACTGCAGGTTTGCGACTTTTTAAACATCATTGTGCCTAAATTCAGATGCAAGTGACATTGTTACACCGCCATTTTCACTTTCTAAAACGGGGGAGTGGCAGGGACGTGTAAGGGCATGGTGTGGGTGAGGCGATCGGCCAGTTTATTGGTATAAATCACAATTGAAATCTACTCCAAATTTCATTCTAGGATAATAAAGACATAAAGCGGGTGCACAACCCACCAATTATAAAAACCAACAAATGGGTGCTACCCTGCCATACCTATTAATAATCCTGAAACACCAAAAGAGCAGATGGTAGGCAATAAAAGTGAGCACTTTAAAATCCAATATATATAAATGATTATACCTTTATTAAATATCATAAAACAAACAATATGAAACCATTTAAAATAAGACACACAAGGGGTTTGCCATGATACGCAGCCCCCCAGGCACACAAATCAATACCAGCATCAGGTCAGCAACGACAGTATGAAGCAAACTTAGGCAAATATAAGGTATATCACACCTAAAGGGGTTGCCTCATCATGGACAATGGGGGCATATCGCTAGGATATGCCCCCATTGTCTAATAGGTGTGGGTCCCACTGCTGGGACCCGCACCTATATCGAGAACGGAGCCCCGCAAATAAAGGAGGGCGCAATGCGCATGTGCAGCCTCCCTCTATTTATTTTCTATGGGGCCGGCGAAAATAGCCGAGCACTGGCTCAGCTATTTCTGTCGGCCCCATATAAATGAATGGAGGCGGGGACCGCGCATGCGTGGTACGCTCCCATTCACTTCTATGGGGAGCCGGCTTGGTGGTGGCTGAACCAGATTCCTCCAGCCACCACCTTGCGGGGCTCCGTTCTCTATATAGGTGCGGATCCCAGCGGTAGGAACCGCACCTATAAGACAATGGGGGCATATCCTAGCGATATGCCCCCATTGTCTATGATGAGACAACCCCTTTAAACCTGTAAAAAACCAACAGTGCAACCTGAGGCGGGGAGGGAAAAAAACACCCCATTTCATTCTAGGTACACGGACTGACTTAATTTATGAGGAGGTGTGTGTCTAGTCATAAGTTAAAGGGTTTCTACCGTCAGAATTACTGTTATGTAGCTGACTGACAGTAGCGATACGCCAATGTCCGCACTATATAACAGTATGTTTTTTACATTTCTCCCTGCAGCCGTTCTGCTAAAATACACACTTTTACAATATGCTAATGAGCCTCTAGGTGCTATGTGGGCGTAGATTCAGCACCTAGAGGCTCGAAAAACGAACCATGTATCCCGCCCAGGTCCTCCGTTCTGCCCACCCCGCTCCTCTTGATTGATGTCCAAGTTCCATGCATGGTTGAGGAAATCCCGCACCTGCGCCGTTCACTTCTGTATTCGGCGCAGGCGCAGTGAGTGAAGGCCGCGCTCCTGGTGCCGGCTTCCTCACTGTGATGTAGTCGGCGCAGGCACAGTGAGGAATCCGGAACCAGGAGCGCATCATTCACTCACTGCGCCGAATACAGAAGTGAACGGCGCAGGCGCGGGATTTCCTCAACCATGCATGGAACATGGACATCAATCAAGAGGAGCGGGGCGGGCAGAACGGAGGACATTAGAAGGATACATGGTTAGTTTTTCGAGCCTCTAGGTGCTGAATCTACGCCCACATAGCACCTAGAGGCTCATTAGCATATGGTAAAAGTGTGTATTTTAGTAGAACGGCTGCAGGGAGAAATGTAAAAAACATACTGTTATGTAGTGCGGACATTGGCGCATCGCTACTGTCAGTCAGCTACATAACAGTAATTCTGATGGTAGAAACCCTTTAAGGGCATACTCTGCCGACTTTTTTTTTCAGCAATAAAACATTGTGGTCAGATATTAAGTGTCAAGTCAATATGAAATGATGAATTAAGCATTTTATTTTAGGGTGTTTATTGTGTCTATGCTGTTAATATTGCATTTTTTCAGATATTTTCATGTAGACTTCTGTAAGTGAACAAAATGTATGTCAAAAATGTGTGACCAAAAACGCCACAGAAAAAAAATCATTGTGTGTGTATATGGTATTGATCCCCATCCCTCCTACCATGATAGCATGGGCGGACTGCAAGATAAAAGTGTCCCCATGTTGTAGGTAGGTCCAAACCAACAGAAGGGGGGGCAACACAAGTAGACTGGAACAATACAAGTCGGCAGGGCCTGAAATACTGTAGTGCAGCACAAAATACCACCGCCGGGAAATTTCCCTGTAGTGTCTATGGCCAGTCTGCCCCTGCCTGATAAGTAGTAGCCTCAGACAGAGAGATGGATTAGATAGATAGACTGTAGTGCAAAATCCGTAAAAGCCGCCCTCTTTTTCCACACACATACCCTCATTGGCAGGTATATGTATATGTCGAGTTAATGCCAAAACTTTGCTTTGGTACAGAGACAACAGAAACAAGGTACTTGTCACAATGAACGGCATTAGTAACGCCTGATAAGTCCTAAGTATAGCCACACAACTGAGGCATGTCAGACACACTAGTGACATGTCTCAGCGCTGCCTTCAGTGACCTTTTGCACAGAGTGGATCACAAATATGGTCATGAAGGGATATGTGCCATCATCTCTTTCTATATTAGCGGCACTGTAGAGCTGCACCTATTGGTTGAGAGTAAGAAGGTTCCCAATGTGCATTTGTTGCTATCAATCATGCTTGTCCTAAGCACTGGACGCTTTTTCTCAAGGCTTTTTCTTCTTCAGTTTACCGTTGTCTGCTGACGTCTTCTTGTCTCCTACCCAAGATCTTCCTTTTACTGGATTATTGAGTAATGAGAACTGTTTCTTAGGACTGAACTGATTTAACCTACTAGAAATTGTCTTCATCTGGCTGTCACCATTGCGTGCTGAAAAGAAGGACACTGCAACTCTGCTGGTAGCAGACTTTAGAAGTTGACTTCTGCTTTACACTGAGATGGCCTCACAGAAAGTGTGGCTGCTGTGCCTTCTAGTCACAGCTATTTGCTCCTTCCATGTGAATTTACTACCTGGAGTTCAAGGGCAGGCCCAAGGTGCAGCAAAAGATAATGATGCCGATGATGATAATGACAACGCTCATGTAGATAATGATGACGACGATGATGATGACGATGATGATGATGGAGACAATAAAGACGATGATGATGACGACGACGATAAAGATGATGATGATGATAAAGATGATGACGACGACGATAAAGATGATGATAAAGATGATGATGACGATGATGACGATGATGATGATGACGACGATGATGATGATGACGATGATGATGACGATGATGATGACGACGACAAAGATGATGATAAAGATGATGATGACGATAAAGATGATGATGACGACGATGACAAAGATGATGACGACGACGATGATGATGACGACGACGATGATGACGACGAAGACGACAAAGATGATGATGATAAAGATGATGATGATGACGATGATGAAGATGATGATGACGATGATGATGACGACGATGATGAAGATGATGATGACGACGACGATCAAATAGTTAAAAAGCATGAAGAGGATGATGACGACGATGATAATGACGACGATGATGATGACGATGATGATGATGACGACGATGATGATGACAAGCAAAAAAAAGAGAAGGCTGATGACGATGATGAAGATGATGATGAAGGTAACTAAGACTAACGTGTTTCATAGATTTTGAAAATAAATAGGGATCATCTCAAGTTTAATTATTCACTCTATTGGAAATGTATCATCAATATTTTTCTACATGAAAACATCTGTATGTAAAATGTCCATTGTCAGCTAGCAGCATTAGCTCACTGGCTTTACTTAACCTATGGCTGCCGGCATGAACAAGATTCAAAAAAAATAATTGAGCTTTGAGCTTATGCCGCTGTTTGCTATGTCTTCGTTGCTTTATTTATGGCAAAATCACTGGGACATTGGTATGGACTGGACCGAAGTTCTACTGGAGGACCAGCTCACTTTGGGACACTACAAATGGCGGCTTACAAATTACTAATGAGCTAATTGTTTATTCTAAGCCTTTATGGAACAAAGCAGTGAAAAGGATGTCAGATAAAGCATTACATCCACTGAAATAAAATTACTTTAAGTTCCCTCTCTCTCCTCCGACTCATAATGATGATGACAACATAGAAAAGGTTGTCTCGCTTTTAGGCCGGTGGTCTACAACCTGTGACTACTGGGCTATGCTGGATTTTGTAGTTTCGCAATAACTGGTATTGTGGAATATAGCATATTATACTGAGCACAGTTTTGCATAATGTGGCTATACCCAAATGTTCTGCTTGTATTATATATTTATGTTCATTTAAAGAGATATTCCAGCTAAAGACATGGGAATCAGACAGTGAGAAGGATGGGGGCTAGCAGCTGGAACAAAGGGCGTAACTATAAGGGTGCAGAGGTTTTAGTTATACCTAAACCCTGGACCCTAAGTGGCCCATTATGTGAAACCTCTACCATAAGTGGTGTTTAAGAGCTAGAGTGCCAAACAGATTTTACATTGAGACCCAAAAGCTTCAGGTTCCATCTCTGGCTGGACTCCATCAATCTGCACAAGTTTGAGAAGGGGATCCCAATTTCCATATGGTCACATGGCTGGACATGCGCAATCACTCCTCCATGAAATGAACAGAGACCTATGAGAACCCTCACCTCTCTGCTAAGGATGGGACCTTCTCCTTCTCAAGATCGGTGGAGTCAGTCCAACTACCTGAATGACATCAGTCTGACTTTCTGGTTGACATTTTATTAGCTGGAAAACCCCTTTAATGAGACATGAAACAATGACATAGCTTCTCTGTATCAGAGTGGCATTGTCAAGCACATCGTCATGCTATGTCCTTAAAAGGGTTCTCTGGGAAGGATTTAAAGAGGACCTGTCACCAAAAAATGCAAGGCAATCTGACAGCACCATGGTATAGAGCAGGAGGAGCTGAGTAGATTGATATATATTTTTGCGGGAAAAGATTCAGTAAAACCTGTAATTTATACATTTATATCTCTGCTTTTTCTACCTTCTGTCAGCAGAATCGGTACAGGGGGAGGTGTTTTCAGTGATGGACAGCTGTATAAGTGTGTCAGTCACTGATAACACCGCCTCCCTGTACCGATAGCTGTAAATGTAAAAGGCCTCATGCACACGACCGTTGTTTTGGTCCGCATCCGAGCTGCTGTTTTTGCGGCTCGGATGCGGACCCATTAACTTCAATGGGGGGCGCAAAAGATGCGGACAGCACTCCGTGTGCTGTCCGCATCCGTTGCTCCGTTCCGTAGCCCCGCAAAAAAAATATAACATATCCTATTCTTGTCCGTTTTGCAGACAAGAATAGGCATTTCTACAATGGGCCGCCTGTTCCGTTCCACAAATTGCGGAAGGAACACGAGCAGCTTCCGTTTTTTTGCGGATCCGCGGTTTGTGGACCGCAAAAAAACTGAACGCTCGTGTGTATGAGGCACTACTCATTCCCAGAGAGCCCTTTCAAAAGTGTGACAGCTAAGTCTTGGTATGGATTGATATATGTACAAATGACAGAGGTTCAGTGCACTGTTCTGTACCTTTAACTGAATGAGATCTCCTTTCCACTGTTCCTCTATACTTTAAGGATGCCGTCACATTCGGCAGATTTTGCTGCAGAAATTTCTGTGACTGAAAATCAGTTCCATTCATTTCAATGAGGCAGCAAGCACATGGATTTCTGCAAGCCCCATTTAGGCGAATGGTACTGATTTCCAGTTGCAAAAATAATTCAGCAACAAAATCTGCAGCGTGTGAAGACCCCCCAAGGGCTCCTCCCTATTGGGGAACAGCTGGGTCTCCCTGGTATACGTTATGCAAATCGTACCTTCATAAAATGAAAGGAGCAATTTAGCATCACCTTTCTCTTCTGTATACAGGTACAGACATGCTATAGACAAGTCATCACATAAACTGATAAGCGGCATCTAAAGTCACTCATCTCACTATTACCATAGAAATACCATATTTGTCTGATCAACCTGAATAAGAATCTCTTCTATGGTAAGGGAGGGATAAGCGGCATGCGATGCCTCTTATCTCCAAGGGGAACAATGGGATCTACAATTTCCAGTCCAACCTATCCAATCTCTGCATCCCTAATGGACACCATAGATGTGAGCTTTTCATTAGATCCCACTACTTCTACATAGAATCTCCAGCCTCCAGCCATGGCTTTGTAAATGGTAACCACCAGGAACCTTTTTTTAATCTTCTTATAAAGGTCATATTTGAATGTGAATTCAATCATGTATAATGGTATGAAATGGATATTGAGATTCCACTATAAATGTAAGAACATTAAATCTGCCCAGGATCAGAAAAACATGGCTTCTTTGTTCCAGAAACAGTAGCATATCTATCAGCGGTTTTTTTCCCCCCTGGTATTGCAGCTCATTTTCATTGCAGTGAATGAGTTGCAATACCATACACAACCTGTGCACGTGTGTGGCACTGTTTCTTGAAGAACGCAGTCGTGTTTTTCAAATCCTGCAGAACCTCTTTTTTTAAAGGGATGATGGGAAAACTCATGACAACTGGTGCAAAGGGAAAGTAGTTACCTACCTATAGCAGCTATGAGTAACAACTCCACTTCTCCATTGCACTTGCTTTTATAAATCAACCTCGACGACTTTAGTAAATGTTCCAAAAAAAAAAAGGACTATTACCTTACCTAAAAAATGTGGGATTCCCCCTTAGGCTACTTTCACACTGGCGTTTTGGTTTCCGTTTGTGAGATCCACTCACAATGCATCAGTTTGCCTCCGTTCAGTCTCCATGATGAAACGGATCAGTCCTGGCACACAATGCAAGTCAATGGGGACGGATCCTTTTTCACTGACACAATCTGGCACAATAGAAAACGGATCCGTCCTCCATTGACTTTCAATGGTGTTCAAGACGGATCCGTCTTGGCTATGTTAAAGATGGATCCGTTTATGACGGATGCAGGCGATTGTATTATCTGAACAGATCCGCACCAAACGCGAGTGTGAAAGTAGCCTTAATCTAAAAAGGGGTTACGATTTCCAGGAACAGCCTTACTCTTCTCCACGGGCCATGTCTGGTATTGAAGCTCTGCTCCATTCAAATGGGCTGCTTGTCCATCTCAATGTTTGGCTTTAAATTGTAAAACAAAGTCTTGTGGCTTTAGCAGGGAAGAGGTTAAAAGGGTTTTCCAAGACTGGATAGGTCATCAGCATCTGATTGTGGGGGGGTCTGACACCCGGGACCCCCGCCGATCAGCTGCTCCGTGTTTACCAAGCACAGCGCTGTACGTTGTATAGTGGCTGTGCTTGGTATTGCAGCTAAGCCCCATTCACTTGAATGGGGCTGAGCTGCTCCTAGGCCACACGACCAATTAACATGTCGTCAATGGCCTAGGAAAAGCAGAGAGAAGGCCGGGGAGCTCACAGAAGCGCCGCTGCCTTCTCAAACGGCTGACCGGTGGGGGTCTCGAGTGTCAGACCCCCACTGATCAATTACTGGTGACCTATCCAGAGGATAGGTCATCAGTTATAAACTCTCGGAAAACCCCCTTAACTTTGTAACCGAGAGCTGAAAAGGGCAGCTTGTAGATTGGCCCAGATTAACCATTTCAACCCTGCTCTCTAATTTCCAGCACCGTAACAAGAATGCAGTGTGCTCGATGACAGAGAAGAGGTTAATACTGGCGCAGCTTGTGTTTCGCGTGCTTATTATAAAGTGGGAATGTGGTCGCAGCCCCGAGCAGCTGCTCCAGCAGATCTCACTCACTACTTAATAAATGCTTTCACTAAACAACCTATGAAGCCTGGAGGACTGCTTTGTCTCTGTGACTGGTTTAATCTTCTCTTCCTATCGTCTGGGGTACTACAACTCTCAGTCTCTGTTATTTCCTGTGTAATCAATAGTAAATGATAACTTGATTGTTATAGCTGTCAAATATCTCTAATGGTATCATATCCCTCGAGCACAGTTTAGTCAGAAGAAATTAAAGAGATATCCCTGAAATTCTAAATCTACCATGTTAGGGTACTTTCACACTTGCGGCAGAGGATTCCGGCAGGCAGTTCCGGAATTTTGGACGGAGATAAAACTGCAGCATGCTGCGGTATTATCTCTGTCCGGAAAAGGCAAAAAGACTGAACTGAAGACATCCTGATGCATCCTGAACGGATTGCTCTCCATTCAGAATGCATTAGGATAAAACTGATCAGTTCTTTTCCGGTATTGAGCCCCTAGGATGGAACTCTATGCCGGAAAAGAATAACGATAGTGTGAAAGTAGCCTTAGCTGCTAAAGGTCTCATAAGAAAAAGTAATGCCTCCACCTTAAGGCTAGGGGAACATGGCGACACTGATAGCGTAACAGCTGTGGCGGCCCGGATCGCTGAGTTGCTGTGATCCCGTAGAAATGAATGGGATCCCGCAACAGTCGCAAGAAATGCAGCCGTGTTGGATTTCTTGCAAATGCAGATCCCATTAATTTCTATGTGATCACCGCAACTTAGCGATCCGGGCCGCCACAGCTGTTACGCAGCCAGTGTCGCTGTGTAGCCTAAGGCCTCGTTCACATTTCCGTTTTTCACTGACGTGTGCTGTCCGCATTTTCTGCAGACAGCACACATACCTATTGATTTGAATGTGTCTGTTCACATTTCAGTATTTTTTTACTGACCATGGGTCAGCAAAAAAATCACGGGGAGATTCACTACTTCAATCCATGATGCGGACCAAGCACGCCTATTCAAATCACTGACACACATCCGTGTTGTGTCCGTTTTTCACTAAAGACTAATAGGAGATTCTTTGGAAATTAATTTTTAGCTAAGCAACGTCAGTGAATTACGGATGACACTCGGATGGTAAAAACGGACCAACCACGGATCCTTTACGTACATCTTCACGTACACTTTTTTTGACACGAAAATGTGAACAAGGCCTAAAAGGTGTTGTCCTATTAAGGCTACATGCACACAACTGACATTTTTAACAGACTTTTATTTCACTGATGCCTTTCTGAGAAACGGACGTTAAAAATGGACCCATTCAATTGTATGGGGGCAGTCTGTCAGTGAAAAACGGACATAATAGAAAATGTTCTAATTTTTTTACGTCCATTTTTCACAAAAAAAATTGCCTTGTGAATAACTCCCTAGACTACCATTGGTCTTAAAACAGACATGTGATGGCCGTTAAAAAAATGTACATCACATGTAGCCCTAGACAACCTATCCTTTAGGCTCCATTCACACGACCGTATGTGTTTTACGGTCCGCAAATTGCGGGTCCGCAACACACCAGCTCGGCAGCCCCATTGAAATGCCTATTCTTGTCCGCAAGCTGGGGACAAGAATAGGACATGCTCTATCTTTTTGCGGAGCTGCGGACCCAAAATCGGGGACGCGCACCGCAAATGCGGATGCAGACAGCACACTGTGTGCTGTCCGCATCCATTCCGTCCCCATAGAGAATGAATGGGTCTGCACCCGTTCCGCAAAATTGCGGAACGATGCGGACCCATTTTACGGTCGTGTGAATGGAGCCTTATCCACAGGATGAGGAATAAGGGGGAAATTTATCAAACTGCTGTAAAGGAAAACTGGCTTAGTTGCCCAAAGCAACCAATCAGATTCCACCTTTCAGTTTCCAAAGGAGCTGTAAATAGTGATGGCCAGTTCGCAGTGTTTGCCGACGAACACATGCGATCTGCCATCTTTATTCCCAAGCCTGGCGATGTACAGGTAAGTTCTTACCTGTGCCTGCGCCGAGAGCCGCTCTGAAACACATGCGGTCACCGGGAGCAGGCAGTTTCGAGAACAGCCGCCGGGGGCCTTCACTGCGAACTTGCCATCACTGGCTGTAAAAAATGAAAGGTGGAATCTGATTAGTTGCTATGGGCAACTAAGCCAGTTCTACTTTACACCAGTATTAAATCTACTCCTAAGGCCTCTTTCACACGACCATATGGCTTTTGCAGTGTTTTGCGGTCTGTTTTTCACGGATCTGTTGTTCCATTTTTTGTTTCCGTTGTGTTTCCGTTTCGTTTTTCCGTATGGCATATACAGTATACAGTAATTACATAGAAAAAATTGGGCTGGGCATAACATTTTCAATAGATGGTTCCGCAAAAACTAAACGGATACGAAAACATACAGATGCATTTCCGTATGTGTTCCGTTTTTTTTGCGGACCCATTGACTTGAATGGAGCCACGGAACGTGATTTGCGGGCAATAATAGGACATGTTCTTTTTTTCAACGGAAAAAAGGAAATACGGAAACGGAATGCATACGGAGTACATTCATTTTTCTTTGCGGAACCATTGAAATGAATGGTTCCGTATACGGAACGCAAAAAAAACGGCCCGTAAACCGAAAAAAAAAAACGGTTGTGTGAAAGAGGCCTAAGTGTCTGTTTGGCGGGGTCTGATTGCTGGAGACCAGCCGATTATGTGAAGACGGGTCCTGCTCCACTCCATTCAGTTCTATGGGGCTGTCAGAGATAGTTCCATAGGTGCAGTCAGATCTGCTGACAGATGCCGTTTAGGGCTCATGCAAACGAACGTATGCTCAGTCCGCATCCGATCCACATTTTTTATGGATCAGATGTGGCCCTGCAAAAAAGATAGAACATGTCCTATTCCAAGTCTTGTCTCGTTTTATGGACAAGCATATGATATTTGTACAGGAGTTTGAAAAAAAAATTGTGGCATGCACCCAAATTGCGGACCACAAAACGGATACAGTCATGTGCTTAAAGGGCTTCTGTCTCCCCACTAAACAGTTTTGGTTTTTTTTGGTTACTTTTAATCCCTATACTGTGATTTATGCATACATACTGTAATTAATCATTTTGGTTCAGCAGATTCTGTTAAAAACTTACTTTTAAAATATGCAAATTACCTTGCAACCAGCAAGTAGGGCGGCTACTTGCTGGTAGCAGCCGCATCCTCCTATCCTAAAGACGCGCGCCCCCTCCTCATGTTGATTGACAGGGCCAGCGGACGGGATCTTTCTCTGCTGGCCCTGTTTGCATTCAAAATATGGCGCCTGCGCCGTACCTGTCTTCAGTCGGCGCAGGCGCACTGAGAGGCGGACGCTCGCTCAGCCGCTCCATCCTCAATGCGCCTGTGCCGATGACGTCACATCTACACCCAGCGCAGGCGCATTGAGGAAGAGCGCCGAGCGAGCGTCCCCCTTCTCAATGCGCCTGCGCCAGGTGTAGATGTGACGTCATCGGCGCAGGCGCATTGAGGATGGAGCGGCCGAGCGAGCGGCCGCCTCTCAGTGCGCCTGCGCCGACTGAAGACAGGTACGGCGCAGGCGCCATATTTTGAATGCAAACAGGGCCAGCAGAGAGAGATCGCGTCCGCTGGCCCTGTCAATCACAATGCAGAGGGGGCGTCTTTAGGATAGGAGGATGCGGCTGCTACCAGCAAGTAGACGCCCTACTTGCTGGTTGCAAGGTAATTTGCATATTTTAAAAGTACGTTTTTAACAGAATCTGCTGAACCAAAATGATTAATTACAGTATGTATGCATAAATCGCAGTATAGGGATTAAAAGTAACAAAAAAAACAAAAAACTGTTTAGTGGGGTGACAGAAGCCCTTTAAGCCTGTAACAAGAGCCAGCTGAGTTCCGTACGGGGGCGCTGAAGTCAACTTTTAGTGAGGGTGCGTCACAATTCTGCCGTGTGGTCACACCCTAATTGCAAGGGCCCTGCACAGAACTTTTTGACCACATAAGAGCTACTAACTACAGCGACTAATTACCCATTCTTCCCTCTCATCCTTATGTGATTGTGCTAGACAAAACTTCACATTTATTGAGGCATTGCCTAAAATAAAAAAAAATGGTTCAAACCCCGACCAATGGCTGCGGTCACTACTAAAGTACAGTATATACAGGGCAGTGTACAACGGCAACGCTATGGAGCCGATAATAAAGTACAGTATATACAGGGCAGTGTATAACGGCAACGCTATAGAGCCGATAATAAAGTACAGTATATACAGGGCAGTGTACAACGGCAACGCTATAGAGCCGATAATAAAGTACTGTATATACAGGGCAGTGTACAACGGCAACGCTATGGAGCCGATAATAAAGTACAGTATATACAGGGCAGTGTACAACGGCAACGCTATAGAGCCGATAATAAAGTACAGTATATACAGGGCAGTGTACAACGGCAACGCTATGGAGCCGATAATAAAGTACTGTATATACAGGGCAGTGTACAACGGCAACGCTATAGAGCCGATAATAAAGTACTGTATATACAGGGCAGTGTACAACGGCAACGCTATAGAGCCGATAATAAAGTACAGTATATACAGGGCAGTGTACAACGGCAACGCTATGGAGCCGATAATAAAGTACAGTATATACAGGGCAGTGTACAACGGCAACGCTATAGAGCCGATAATAAAGTACTGTATATACAGGGCAGTGTACAACGGCAACGCTATGGAGCCGATAATAAAGTACTGTATATACAGGGCAGTGTATAACGGCAACGCTATAGAGCCGATAATAAAGTACTGTATATACAGGGCAGTGTACAACGGCAACGCTATAGAGCCGATAATAAAGTACAGTATATACAGGGCAGTGTACAACGGCAACGCTATAGAGCCGATAATAAAGTACAGTATATACAGGGCAGTGTACAACGGCAACGCTATGGAGCCGATAATAAAGTACAGTATATACAGGGCAGTGTACAACGGCAACGCTATAGAGCCGATAATAAAGTACTGTATATACAGGGCAGTGTACAACGGCAACGCTATAGAGCCGATAATAAAGTACTGTATATACAGGGCAGTGTACAACGGCAACGCTATGGAGCCGATAATAAAGTACTGTATATACAGGGCAGTGTATAACGGCAACGCTATAGAGCCGATAATAAAGTACTGTATATACAGGGCAGTGTATAACGGCAACGCTATAGAGCCGATAATAAAGTACTGTATATACAGGGCAGTGTACAACGGCAACGCTATAGAGCTGATAATAAAGTACAGTATATACAGGGCAGTGTACAACGGCAACGCTATGGAGCCGATAATAAAGTACAGTATATACAGGGCAGTGTACAACGGCAACGCTATAGAGCCGATAATAAAGTACTGTATATACAGGGCAGTGTACAACGGCAACGCTATAGAGCCGATAATAAAGTACTGTATATACAGGGCAGTGTACAACGGCAACGCTATAGAGCCGATAAGCAGTAAGCACACACTACAGCAGCAAATGGTCGCTATTAAAATAGCATAACACTGCCCCCTGACATGTTTTACCAGTAATCTGGCTTCCTAAGGGGTATTGAGCAATGACAGTCACGTTCATCAGTCATGTGGCCTACGCGCAGTTGAGTCCCATTTAAAGGGCTTCTATCAGCAGATATGGATATGGGACCAACACAGATGTCTTCAGCTGCCAAGCGCACCTGTAACTGGTCAGCCAGTTTCATAGGTAGAAAACTGCTGACAGATGCCCTTTATGGCTCATTCAGATGACTGCATCTGTTTTGTGGTCCTCAAATTGCGGATCCACAAAACATAGATACCAGGCATGTGAGCTCTGCATTTTGCGGAACCGAACAGCCTGCCCTATTATAAAAATGCCTATGCTTGTCCGCAAAAACGGACAAGAATACGACATGTTCTATCTTCTTGAAATGAATGGGTCCTCCTCCGTTGCGGAACGGATGCGGAAACCAATATACGGTTGTCTGAATGAGCCCTTATGCGAATGGGGCTGAGCTGAGATGCCAAGCACAGCTGTTGTGAGAAGGTAAGCGGTGAGGAGGCAATAGCCTTCTAAAACCAGATACTGATGACCTATAGGATAAGTCATTACTAAAATAAAGTAGGAAAACCACTTTACGATATTGGGAGTCATTTATCAAAAAACTGCTTTTCACAGTGATTTTTCATAGCCCCTGCGCTGCTGGTGTGAGTGCCTAATTTATAACAAGGTGCAATCCTTGACAGATTTGGCACTGTTTGTGCAATGTTTTTAATCAGCATTTATTTTTTGGAAGTTTGGAAGAAAATCCTCTGTGGCCAGATGTTCCATGTTGAACAATAGAAAATGATAAAATTACTCACAATGCCCCAATCCTGACAAATTTCCTTTTATTTAGGCCTCCTGTACACAAACGTGTGTGCCCCGTGGTCGTGCTGTGGCCCGCAAAATGCGGGCCGCAATGCACGAACGCCGTCCGTGGGGCAGCCGCAGCGGATCGCGGACCCATTCACTTTAATGGGTCCGCGATACGGCCCCTTCCGCAAAAAGATAGGACATGTTCTATCTTTTTGCGGAACGGAAGTACGGGACGAAACCCCACTGAAGCACTCCGTAGTGCTTCTGTAGGGTTCCTTACCGTGCTTCCGTTCCGCATCTCCGGATTTGCAGGCCCATCGAAGTGAATGGGTCCGCATCCGTGATGCGGAATGTACACGGAACGATGCCTGTGTTTTGCGGATCTGCAAATGCGGTCCGCAATACGGCAACGGGACACCTACGGTCGTGGGCAGGAGGCCTTAGGCTGGGGACGAACAATGATCTTGGGCGCGACAGGTGTCACCTGACCAAGGATCTCTGTGTATATCTGCAGCCATAGAAATAAATGGGGTCGCAATATCTCAGAATCACAAAAAATACAGCAGGGTTGAATTTTTTGTGATTTTGGGGTCACGGTAGCAGCAAACATGAGAGTCGTGCTGCGACCCCATTCATTTCTAACGCATGCTGCAGCATTTTTCAAGTTTTTCCTATTGAATTTTTTAATAGGAAAAAAGTCTGAAAAAAAACACAAGTAACACTCACATGACAAAAAAATTCACCCCATGGAAAAAAAAACAAACAAACATGAATTTCATGATGTTTTAACAAGCCCAAAAATGACCAAAAAACTAAGGCTACATTCACAGGACAGTGGGAAAAACAGCAGTTAAAACTGCCTTTTGTATGCCTTTCTGAAAAACGGACATTAAAACTGACCCCCTTCAATAGTATGGGGGCTGTTGGGCCGTGAAAACTGACAAAATTGCACATGTCCTATTTTTTATGTTCATTATTCTCGGCTATGTGAATAGAGCCTCAGACTACAATGGTTCTGAAACCAGGAGTGTAGCTTTAATTTATAAAATCTTCTGCGCCAGTTTTGTAGTGTAAAAATGTCACAAGTGAGCAACATTTTGTGCATTTTTGCAGCTTTTGGTGAAATTTTGCAACATCTGATGAGACTGTTGATAGTCACTTTTAGGAAAGGAGGAGGGGAAGGGGTAACCCCTTAGGTCCCTTTCACACGGGCGAGTATTCCGCGCGGATGCGATGCGTGAGTTGAATGCATTGCATCCGCACTGAATCCGGACCCATTAATTTCTATGGGGCTGTTCACATGAGCGGTGATTTTCACGCATCACTTGTGCGTTGCGTGAAAATCGCAGCATGCTCCTCTTTGTGCGTTTTTCACATAACGCTGGCCCCATAGAAATGAATAGGGTTGCATGAAAATCGCAAGCATCCGCAAGCAAGTGCGGATGCGGTGCGATTTTCACACACGGTTGCTAGGAGACGATCGGGTGGAGACCCGATAATTATTATTTTCCCTTATAACATGGTTATAAGGGAAAATAATAGCATTCTGAATACAGAATGCAAAGTACAATAGCGCTGGAGGGGTTAAAAAAAATAAAAAATAATTAAACTCACCTTAATCCACTTGCTCGCGCAGCCGGCATCTCTTCTGTCTTCTTTTTTGCTGTGTGCAGGAAAAGGATCTGTGGTGACGTCACTCCGGTCATCACATGGTCCGTCACATGATCTTTTACCATGGTGATGGATCATGTGATGGACCATGTGATGACCGGAGTGATGTCACCACAGGCCCTGTTCCTGCACACAGCAAAAAAGAAGACAGAAGAGATGCCGGCTGCGCGAGCAAGTGGATTATAATCCCTCCAGCCCTATTGTACTATAAGGGAAAATAATACAATCTACCCCGCACCTAACACAAACCCGAACTTCTGTGAAGAAGTTCAGGTTTGGGTACCAAACATGCCGATTTTTCTCACACGAGTGCAAAACGCATTACAATGTTTTGCACTCGCGCGGATGTTCCCGCAACGCACCCGCACCTTTTCCCGCAACGCCCGTGTGAAAGGGGCCTAACACTTCTGGCCCCACCATGTTAACCCGCCACAAACTACACTGACAACCAAGCTGTGTTCATAACTTTTATTGCCATTGTTGGGTGGTAGTCGGCCACAGCTAATTCTTTAATGCCATAAAACATAACTGAGCCCGTGCGATCTGCCGGCCGCTGGACTCCCAGCGGGCAGTTACGCCAGTTTACTTGCTCAGCATCCTTTTCCTCTTTACCTGTCGCCAGCTGTGACTTAATAGGATGTCTCCCTTAAACACAAGACATCAGCCCATAACCCGCAAAACCTTCCGAACCATAAAAAAACACAAACTGATAATTAACCTTCGTGCCTATATATCAGGGAGGGAGGGACACAGCGTTTCTGCCAAAGAGAAAGACAGAAGGAGACACAGGGTCTTATAAAGGGGCCCATATGCAGCACACCCCTTCCTGCACTGCAGGATGCAACCCTTAACCCCCCAGGCACCAAAACCTTGACCAATACGTAGGGCAATACAAAACGAGGATAGGGGACCTGGGGAGGGGGAAGGGTGACCTCCAGTCCCTGTACACTCTCCCGATATGGTCGGGTGTCCTCCAGCTTCTCCACTTTCAAAAGTGGAGTGAAAAGTAGGTCAGGATTACAGATTAGAACACTTTTATGTCTCATTTATGATGTGTGACTTTTTAAAAAGTTGCAAAAAAGTCTCCACACCAGGCAACCCCCTAGCGCACTTTCACTGACAGTGGCTAAACTACATAACACTTGTGCCAAGTTCATTATTAGGCCTCCTGAACACGACCTTATGGTTTTGCGGTCCATTTTAAACTGATCCGTTTTTCCTTTTTTTTGTTTCAGTAGTGTTTCCATTTCCGTTCCATTTTGCTGTTCCGTTTTTCCATTTGGTTTCCGTTTGTGATCCGTTTTTTGCAGATCGCAAACGGAAACGGAAGCATACAATAATGTTTAAATAATAAGTACATAAAAAAAATTGGGCTAGGCATAAAATTTTCAATAGATGGTTCCGCAAAAACGGAACGGATACGGAAGACATACGGATGCATTCCGTATGCATTCCTTTTTATTTGCGGAACCATTGACTTGAATGGAGCCACGGAACGTAATTTGCAGGCAATAATAGGACATAGAAACCTAAAATGTTGTCCAACAAACAACAATTGAATGCCCGATGTAAAATATAAATTATTTTATTACATCAAAATAGACAATACATGATTCTGAGAATAATAGAAGTAACAAGAAGAAAGGTTTGGAGAGGTCAGCAGAAAACCCCTGGATGCCGCAGTCCCTCGGCCGATAATTCTATTGCCCACCAAAAAATGGAACACATGTCAAGTGTATATAGAATATACACTGCTCAAAAAAATAAAGGGAACACTTAAACAACACAATGTAACTCCAAGTCAATCACACTTCTGTGAAATCAAACTGTCCACTTAGGAAGCAACACTGAGTGACAATCAATTTCACATGCTGTTGTGCAAATGGGATAGACAACAGGTGGAAATTATAGGCAATTAGCAAGACACCCCCAATAAAGGAGTGGTTCTGCAGGTGGTAACCACAGACCACTTCTCAGTTCCTATGCTTCCTGGCTGATGTTTTGGTCACTTTTGAATGCTGGCGGTGCTTTCACTCTAGTGGTAGCATGAGACGGAGTCTACAACCCACACAAGTGGCTCAGGTAGTGCAGCTTATCCAGGATGGCACATCAATGCGAGCTGTGGCAAGAAGGTTTGCTGTGTCTGTCAGCGTAGTGTCCAGAGCATGGAGGCGCTACCAGGAGACAGACCAGTACATCAGGAGACATGGAGGAGGCCGTAGGAGGGCAACAACCCAGCAGCAGGACCGCTACCTCCGCCTTTGTGCAAGAAGGAACAGGAGGAGCACTGCCAGAGCCCTGCAAAATGACCTCCAGCAGGCCACAAATGTGCATGTGTCTGCTCAAACGGTCAGAAACAGACTCCATGAGGGTGATATGAGGGCCCGACGTCCACAGGTGGGGGTTGTGCTTACAGCCCAACACTGTGCAGGACGTTTGGCATATGCCAGAGAACACTAAGATTGGCAAATTCGCCACTGGCGCCCTGTGCTCTTCACAGATGCTTCACACTGAGCACATGTGACAGATGTGACAGAGTCTGGAGACGCCGTGGAGAACATTCTGCTGCCTGCAACATCCTCCAGCATGACCGGTTTGGCATTGGGTCAGTAATGGTGTGGGGTGGCATTTCTTTGGAGGGCCGCACAGCCCTCCATGTGCTTGCCAGAGGTAGCCTGACTGCCATTAGGTACCGAGATGAGATCCTCAGACCCCTTGTGAGACCATATGTTGGTGCTGTTGGCCCTGGGTTCCTCCTAATGCAAGAGAATGCTAAACCTCATGTGGCTGGAGTGTGTCAGCAGTTCCTGCAAGACGAAGGCATTGATGCTATGGACTGGCCCGCCCGTTCCCCAGACCTGAATCCAATTGAGCACATCTGGGACATCACGTCTCGCTCTATCCACCAACGTCATGTTGCACCACAGACTGTCCAGGAGTTGGCGGATGCTTTAGTCCAGGTCTGGGAGGAGATCCCTCAGGAGACCGTCCGCCACCTCATCAGGAGCATGCACAGGCGTTGTAGGGAGGTCATACAGGCACGTGGAGGCCACACACACTACTGAGCCTCATGTTGACTTGTTTTAAGGACATTACATCAAAGTTGGATCAGCCTGTAGTGTGTTTTTCCACTTTAATTTTGAGTGTGACTCCAAATCCAGACCTCCATGGGTTAAAAAATTTGATTTCCAGTTTTTTATTTTTGTGTGATTTTGTTGTCAGCACATTCAACTATGTAAAGAACAAAGTATTTCAGAAAAATATTTTATTAATTCAGATCTAGGATGTGTTATTTTTGTGTTCCCTTTATTTTTTTGAGCAGTGTATAATATGGTGATTCACAGAGAGAAAGAGGGGGGTTATGACATATACAGGCCCCAAAGAAATAATTCTGACTGTGATCATCACCTATATATATATCCACAAGATGAGACTCAAAATGCTGGATCTAGATGTGCAGGTAAGAGCAAAAGCAAAATATAATGCCCCTATGGAATGTAAAGCAGATGTAAAAATAAGGCTCCATACACCAGATCCTCATGAGAGCTGTAAGCAAAAGACTCATCCGTGGCTGACTTAATAAAAAGTCATATCATACCTTGAGACATGATGGAGGGCAGAGAAGATAGGCACGAGACAGGTAAAAAGGACCCCGACGCGCGTTTCGCCTCAGCTTCGTCGAATGGCATGAGTGGATAAACACATATGCAAGTTGAAAAGCCATACAACCCCTTTAATAACAAGTTTTACTTAATAATAATAGTCACAAACAATGATGACAATAAGCTACAGGAATATGCAAAGTTACGTTTGCATGACCAACAGAACACAATAGTCAGTTCAGATATTACGAATCCGATGGGTTTGTTTATAGCAGAGTGATGGTGCCGAGAACACAATAATTGCCATCTAGTGGTCTCCATAGACCAGAAGTCAGCAGCCTTTGTCACTCCAGCAGCTGTGGAACTACAACTCCCAGCATGCACATATGCATACATGAAGGTGTCACATAGATTTACTAGTGGGTTACCGTTATGGCCTTTGTAGGGCCCTATGGGAGTCACAAATACAAGCGTTAAAATCTGCTTCGTACTCCATGACTGAGACCACCACTGCTTCTGCTGCGGTTGTTCACATTGCATGTTGTTGACCCGCTCGTGGCTTAGCTCCATTGAATGATATGTCCCTTCTTGGCGCCGTCGCAGCTATAAACCGCCAGCCCGTGAGCTCAATGGGAGGCTGATTGTTTGTTGCACAGGGGGTTCCACGAATATTTTGAAGTGCACCATTACACAGGCGCTGCAACACAGGTGCTTTTAGGTAAAGGAGAGCTGGTTGGAAGCATGAATGATATGGGGAAGGCTGGAGAAGGGACCAGTAATAAACAGGGACAATATAATGAAAAATAATATTTACTACATTACTATGATCATGAGTTATTCATAAATTCATAAATTACAGGTTTCGCATCTAACATTTGTGGAAAAGAACACTCCTTTTTCTAAGGCCTCATGCATACGACTGTTGTGTGTTTTGCGGTCCGCAAATTGCGGATCTGCAAAACACGAGTGGCGTCCGTGTGCGTTCCACAATTTGCGGAACGGCGCGGACAGCCATTAATATAAAAGCCTATTCTTGTCCGCAAAACAGACAAGAATAGAAGAGGTGATTTTTTTTTTTTTTTTGCGGTCCACAGAACGGAGCAACGGATGCGGAAAGCACACGGAGTGCTGTCCGCATCTTTTGTGGCCCCATTGAAGTGAATGGGTCCGCATCCAATCCGCAAATACTGCGGCTCGGATGCGGACCAAAACAACGGTCGTGTGCATGAGGCCTAAGGACTCGTTCACACGAACATGTGAAGCCCGTGCCCCTGCTGTGGACCGCAAATTGGCACCGTCCATGGGGCAGGCGCATGGGGATCGCAGACCCATTCACTTGAATGGGTCCGCGACCCTTCCGTTTCGCAAAAAGATAGAGCATGTTCTATCTTTTTGAGGTGCGGAAGCACGGAACGGAACCCCAGAAAGCACTCCGTAGGGCTTCCATAGTGTTCCGTTCTTCCGTTCCACACCGTTCCGCATCTCCAGATTTGCGGACCCATTGAAATGAATGGGTCCGCCTCTGTGATGCTGAATGGCCACGGAACGGTGCCCGTGTATTGCGGATCCGTGTGAACGAGCCCTAAGGGAAATGGCCAATTGTTGAAAACCAGTAGAAGCATAACGTTATACACAGTATAAAAGACAAAATAAAACGGACGTCTGCTTATGTAGGCTAATATTAAGGATCATAGAAGACAGTGGTTACCATGAGCGTCTAATGATTTCAGCATGCTCAGTGTCACCTTTATGGAGGGCAGGAGCCCCAGCAATAAGATGATTACTGGAGGCCACCACTGAGCCCTCAGCTGCTATTGCTGGAGAACTGCATCTTAAATGAGACATTTTCCCTGAGACAACGCTACAGAAAAAATGAACCATTACATGGCAGTCATTGAATTTTCCATTTGACATATTTAAGAACATAAAACAGAGAGGCCATGACACCACACTAAAGCATGCTGCCTCTGACATGGAAATGTTTGGATAGTTGAAAATCTCTTATTCGGTAAAGCGGGTCTGCACACAGTCCTCTTGTTCTAGAGATCATTGGTTGGAGAGGGGTTCACAGGCCAGAGCCTCACACCAATGACATTTTCTGCCATGTCTCAATGACAAAAGATTAAGGCTACATGCACACCACCGTATGTGTTTTGCGGTCCGCATCCGTTTTATATTTTTTTGCGGATCCATTGTAACAATGCCTAAAACGGAAAAGAATAGGACATGTTCTATTTTTTCCGCGCGGCTACGGAACGGACATACTGATGCGGACAGCACACTGTGTTTTGCGGACCCATTGAAATGAATAGGTCTGCATCCGATCCGCAAAAAAAACGGAACAGACACGGAAACAAACAACGTTCGTGTGCATGTAGCCTAAAGGTGAACCTTCCGACACAGCTGATTTGTTCCAGAAATGTCAGCCCCTGAAAATCAGTTCCACTAATCTGAATAGGGTTGTTTAGGTGGTAAACACTATTCAGATCCATGGGACAGTTGCCAAAAATTCTGCAACAAACCTGCCAAGTCTAAATATATCCTTAGGGTCCTTGACAAACAGCAAATAGCATGACCGCTGGTTAATACAGTTGTGTTCAAAATAATAGCAGTCAGACATCACTAACCTGATAAATCACTGTTTTTGGTAGAAATAATATTTCTACATGGCAAATAATTTACTAGCAGGTGTAGTAGAGTAATTGAATCACTAATTGAAAGGGGCATGTTCAAAATAATAGCAGTGTGGAGTTCAATGAGTGAGGTCATTCATTCTTTGAAAAACAGGTGGCAATAATTGCCCTTATTTAAGGAAGGAAGGCAGCAAATGTTGTACTTGCTGGTTACAGTGCATTTCTCTCTGAAATTCTGAGGAAAATAGGTTGTTCCAGACATTGTTCAGAAGAACAGTGTACCTTGATTAAAAAGTTGATTGGAGAGAGGAAAACATATAAAGAAGTGCAGAAAATGATAGGCTGCTCAGCTAAAATGATCGCAAATGCTTTAAAATGGCAACCAAAACCTGAAAGACGTGGAAGAAAGAGAAAAACTACTATTCGAATACATAGAAGAATAGCCAAAATGGCAAGGACTCTGCCAACCATCAGCTCCAGGAAGATCAAAGAAGGTCTAACATTACCTGTGAGAACTGTTACAATTAGAAGATGCCTATGTGAAGCCAAGCTATCTGCAAGAAGCCCTCGCAAAGTCCCACTGTTGAAAAAAAGACATGTGCTGAAGAGGTTACAATTTGCCAAAGAGCACATTGACTGGCCTAAAGAGACATTTTGTGGACTGAAGAAAGTAAGATTGTTCTTTTTGGGTCTAGTGGCCGGAGACAGTTTGTCAGATGACCCCCAAACACTGAATTCAAGCCACAGTACACTGTGAAGACAGTAAAGCATGGTGCCGCAAGCATCATGATATGGGGATGTTTCTCAAACTACAGTGTTGGGCCTATTTATCGCATACCAGGAATCATGGATCAGTTTAAATACATCAGAATACTTGAAGAGGTCATGCTGCCTTAGGGCTCATGCACACGACAGTATGGCTTTTTCAGTGTTCCGTTTTTTGTTTCCATTGTGCTTTCGTTTCCTTTCCGTTTTTCCGTATGCCATATACAGTATACAGTAATTACATAGAAAAAATTGGGCTGGGCATAACATTTTCAATAGATGGTTCAGCAAAAACGGAACGGATACGAAAGACATACGGATGCATTTCCATATGTGTTCCGTTTTTTTTTGCGGACCCATTGACTTGAATGGAGCCAAGCACCGTGATTTGCGGACAAGAATAGGACATGTTCTATCTTTTCACAGGACGGAAATACGGAAATACTGAAACGGAATGCACACAGAGACACTTCAGTATTTTTTGCTGAACCATTGAAATAAATGGTTCAGTATATGTTCCAGTATACTGAACGCAAAATACTGTCGTGTGCATGAGCCCTTATGCTGAGGAGGAAATGCCCTTGAAATGGGTGTCCAACAAGACAACGACCCCAAACACACCAGTAAACGTGCAGCATCTTGGTTCCAGACCAACAAGATTGACGTTATGGAGCGGCCAGCCCAATCCCCGGATCTTAATCCAGTAGATAACTAGTGGGGCGGCAGAAAAAATGCAAAACCAAGAAATAGAGAAGAACTGTGGAATGTAGTCCAATCATCCTGGGCTGGAATATCTGTTCACAGGTGCCAGAGGTTGGTTGACTCCATGCAACACAGATGTACAGTGGTTATACAACTAAATATTAGTTAAGTGATTCAAAGAAAAGCTAAATCTTCAAACATTTTTCAGTTTATATAGTGAATGTTTGAGTTTGTAAAGAAGAATACAAACACTGCTATTTTTTTGAACAGTCTAATATTCACTTTTCTTCAATTTTATGTTTTGATTTGGAATAGAATGTGTACTGTTCCCAATGCATTTGTGTGTATGGAAATCAAAGCTATTAGAAAGATGTTGAGCTTTAATCACTTTTTTAAAACACACTGCTATTATTTTGAACACAACCTTAAGTTGTTCTCCTCATTGCCTGTAGTTAGAGACAAATGAGAAGACAGTAAAGAAATGTGTTTGATCCGTGTCTTTAGTAAATCCTCTGAGAAGGAAAACCAAATTACGGTGATTTAAATGTACTCTAAATTTACTTTAATTCTTCAAGAATGGTAGTCTTTGTCAACGAACTTGAGCTTCTCATTATAAGTGTAAAGTTTTCAGACGCTTTCACTTTTTCACACTTTGTTATGTCTTGTGCAAAAATAAAAATATAAAAAAAAATCAAGTTTTCTCCCATCAATCTGCACTCAATCCCCCTTAAAGGGAACCTGTCACCATGAAAATACTAAATAATCCACAGGCAACATGCTATAGAGCAGGGGAGCTGAGCCGATTGATATAGAGTTTTATGGGTAAAGATTCAGTATAACTTGTATTTCATTTACTTATACCAGTGCTTGCTCCAGGTGTTGAAGTCAAGAAGGCGGTCCTATCAGTGACAGCTATCTCCGTGTTCCCTGTCATAGAGAGAAGGCTGTCAATCACTGATAGGACCACCTCCTTTACTTCAAAGCCCAGAGCAAGCACAGATTTAATTGAATAAATTATATGTTTTACTGAATATTTTCCTATTAAACTACATATCAATCTATTCGACCTTCCTGCTCTATAACATGCTATCTTCTTCTCAGACACCATGGTCAACCTAACAGGTTCTCTTTAATGAGAAAGTGAAAATAGAATTTTAGATATTTTTGCTATTTTTTTTTATCAGACCTTTGCTATTGGAAATTTTAAAATACAAAAGTCAAAGAACCAAGTACACATCCCCACAAACTGGCAGAAACACTGTGAGCCTTCTATATTAAAGTTATCCCACTATAAATGATCTATCAAATAGACACTGATAGTAAGAAGGTCTCAGGAGTAAAGCAGGAAACTCCTTAACAGAATAAAGACATCCATGAAAACACACACATTCAACCAGAACACTAATTAGCGATAATCTGCCCAAACCTCGGGCAGTGTAAAGAGGCCTTTAGGGACAACTCTGTGAATCTGCTTGAGTGGCCCAACTGAACCCCTTACTTGAACCCAATTCAACGTCTCTGGAGAGACCTGAAAATGGTTGTCCACTGATAGTCCTCATCCAACCTGACAGAGCTTGAGAGGATCTGCTGAGAAGAACGGCAGAAAATCCCCAAATCCAGGTGTGCAAACCTTGTGGCATCATACCCAAGAAGACTGGAGGCTGTAATCACTGTCAGAGGTGCTTCAGCTAAGTCCTGTGTAAAGGGTCTGAATACTTAAGTCAATGCAAAGTTTTAGTTTTTTATTTTTCAATAAATTAGGAAAGATTTTTGTTTTCACTTTCTCAAAATGTGAAAAAAGTGAAAGTGTCTGAAGACTTTCTGAATGCATTGTAGACAGCATAGTCTATGTGCTAGAATGGGCCAATGCTAGGTAAAGTGTTCTACGTAGAGTTTCTTTACCCCTTCCCTACATGTACGGCGCTGGGCGGGACTTTAAAGATGGCACCCGCTCGCAAGCACGGCGCGGGCCATAGCAGCCGGGTGCCTGCTGTTTTAAACAGCAGACACCTGGCCCTAATGTATACAATCGATGATAACTTTGATAGGATACATTAAAGGGATTCTGTTACCAAGTTTTAGGTTATAGAGATACGGACATGCACGGCTAGATCGCCGCTAGCATGTCTGCAATATACCGGTCCTATAGGGCTGTGTGCTTTTATTTTCTTTAAAAAAGGATTTTAGAGATATGTAAATGAGCCTTGTAAGGTGCCCATGGGACTGCACTAACCTTTCTGGTGCCCAGCCACGCCCCCCTGTGAGGGAGCCCAGCACCGCCTGCGTCCTCCGAATCTCCTCCTTTCGTCACCGATAGATTGCCGTAATCTCGCGATGCGCAATGCGCGAGCTCGCGCATGCGCAGTTCCTTCCCTGGGGCTGATGCCAGCACAGGGAAGGAACACTATACCGGCACTGCGCATGCGCGAGCTCGCGCATCGCGAGATTACGGCAATCTATCGGTGACGAAAGGAGGAGATTCGGAGGACATAGGCGGTGCTGGGCTCCTTCACAGGCGGGCGTGGCTGGGCACCAGGAAGGTTCGTACAGACCCTTGGTCACCTTACAAGACTAATTTACATTCTATAGCTCTATAGCCTAAAACTTGGTGACAGAATCCCTTTAAACCCCTCAGGTGCCGTGGTCAAAAAACACGGAAGAGTGCGAGGATCAGGGGAACAGGATGATGTGGTTGGCAGCCTCTATACTCCTGATGACATGAGGCTGCCGCACATTAGTTCCTATGGAGAATCTGCCTGTGACAGGGCTCCATAGGAACACAGTTTAATCTTCATTGACTCCAATGCTAATGAGAGAAACAAGCTAATGATTACTTATTATAGTTCCCTATGAGAACTATAAAAAAGTGTAAAAAAAAAAAGTTTTGAAAAATATAAACTATAACAGTATTTATCCCATATGACAAACGTTGAAATGGTATAAAAAGTCAAAATGCCCGATTTTCTATTTTTGACGCTTCAGCTCCCACAAATATTGAATAAAAAGTGATCAAAAAGTCATACACAACCCAAAATTGTGTCAATGAAAAGTACAGATCGCTGTACAAAAAAAAGTTTTAATTTTGTTTTCAGTAAAGAAAAACTATACGTATGTGGTATTACCGTAATTGTACTGACTGGGAGAATGAAAGTAATAGGTCAGTTTTACTGTATAGGGAACGCCATAAAAACAAAACTCATAAAACTGTTGCAAAATTGCTTTTATTTTACATTTTCACTCCATTTGAATTTTTTTTCAGCTACCCTCTACATTGTATGCAGTGTTAAATAGAATTAGAAAGTGCAACTTGTCCCGCGAAAAACAAGCCCTCGTACAGCTATGTGAACAGAAAAAAAAAAAAGTTAGGGCTCTAGAAAAATAGGAAGTGAAAGAAACAACTCTGGGGCTGAAAGGGTTAAACTAAGTCCTCCAATGATGTGACAATTTCTTTAGTGGATTGTAATTCAAAGGGTTTGTCCAGTCCTGTGCAACTCATGTAACTGTCCTCATGCAACTCAGGATAGGTAATTTGGGGGACTCTCTGTCTACAGGGCCCTGGTGCAGCTTCAGCATTATACTGTACCCTCAGGGGCATAACTACCATAGCGGCAGAGCAGGCGACTGCTATGGGGCCCAGGGCAAGAGGGGGCCCAGTCTTAGTTGGGATCATCCCCTCTTCTACTTGGGGTGCAAACTTGGTCAGGTCTAAAGGAACAACTTTTAGCAAATGAGGCAGTGGAAAATATGGTCCAAGAGTCATTGAACAGGGTTTAGGTAGAAACTCTTCTGTCCTGTGTGGGGCCCTGGTATGATCCTTGCTATGGGGCCCTTACTTCTCTATGTACGCCACTGTGCACTCTTTATCATGTTTCTCATCTCAATAAGGGTTTTATTAGGGTGCTGAGGCTTTGTTGTGGTTTTAGCTGTGATTCTTATGAAATTACAGAAACATTTCAGCATTTTCCTGCAATTTAATAAAAAATTATCATAGAAAAACAAAAAAAAAAAACTCAAAACTTCTCTGAGGGGCTATATTTAGGGGCACAATACAATGTGTCACTGAGCTTTCATGACAGCAGCAAGTATAAAGAATTCTAAACTGGCTTCCATAAAGGCTATGCCATCATTATCTGACAGCTGAAGAGCTTCTATCTGGGTAGCTCCAGTACTGGAACTACACAGCTCTTTCTAAGGCCTCATGCACACGACCGTTGTGTGTTTTGCCGTCCGCAAATTGCGGATCCGCAAAACACAGACACCGGCCATGTGTGTTATGCATTTTGCAGACCACACATGGCCGGCACTATGATAGAAATGCTTTTTCTTGTCCTGGGCTGCGGTCAAGAATAGTACATGTTCTATTTTTTTGCGGGACAGCGGAACGGAAGTGCGGATGCGGACAGCACATAATTTGCTATCCGCATCTTTTGCGGCCCAATTGAAAATGAATGGGTCCGCAAAACTGCGGAACGGATGCGGACTTATTTTGTGGACGTGTGAATGGACCCTTACACCCAGTTCACACCTGAGCGTTCCTACGCGCTGTAAAACGCTCAACAAGGAGAAACCAATGCTTCCCTATGGGAATGGTTCTCACCTGGGCGTTTTACAGCGCGTACGATCGCGCTGTAAAACGCCCGACGCTCAAACAGGTACTTGAACGTTTTATTGGGCGTTTGTCGCGCGTTCCCGTACATAGACTTTCGGGAACGCGCGACAATGAGCGTTCGCTTGTCTCTGTATGCGCGCTTGTAAACGCCCGTACAATCGCGCATACAGAGCGCTCCTTTCAGAACGCTCAGGTGTGAACCCAGCGTTAGGCTACATGCATACGAACGTTCTTTGTTTCCGTGTCCGTTCCGTTTTTCTTTGCGGATAGGATGTGGACCCATTCATTTCAATGGGTCCGCAAAAAATGCGGACAGCACACTGTGTGCTGTCCGCATCAGTATGTCCGTTCCGCAAAAAAAATAGAACATGTCCTATTCTTGTCCGTTTTAGGCATTGTTACAATGGATCCGCAAAAAAAAAAATGGATGGCATACAGATGTCAACAGTTTTTTTTTTTTTCCGGATCCGCAATTTGCGGACCGTAAAACACATACGGTCGTGTGTATGTAGCCTTATGTGTAGTGCAGGGATTAGCAACCTTCGGCATTCCAGCTGTTCTGAAAATACAACTCCCAGAATCCTCCTTTCACTTTTATGGGAGTTACAAGAGCAGCTGAGTAAGTTTGCATGCTGGGAGTTGTAGTTTCACAACATCTGGAGTGCTGAAGGTTGCTGACCCCTGGTGTAGTGGATTGAGCTCTGAAGTGGCCATGCAACTCTGTCCACTACACAATGGTGCCAGCTTCCATCATCGGAGCTACTGTGGAACAGCGGTGGGAGTTGCGGGATGTTGGCCTATCCTGAGGACAAATCCTTAAAACTCCTTCAATGCCTTTAAGGCCTCATGCACACGACCGTTGTGTGCACCCGTGGCCGTTGTGCTGTTTTCCGTTTTTTTTTCGCGGACCCATTGACTTTCAATGGGTCCGTGGAAAAATCGGAAAATGCACCGTTTTGCAGCCGCATCCGTGATCCGTGTTTCCTGGCCGTGAAAAAAATATGACCTGTCCTATTTTTTTCACAGCCAACGGTTCACGGACCCATTCAAGTCAATGGGTCCGTGAAAGAACACGGATGCACACAAGATTGGCATCCGTGTCCGTGGCCGTAGGTTAGTTTTTATACAGACGGATCCGAAGATCCGTCTGCATAAAAGCTTTTTCAAAGCTGAGTTTTCACTTCGTGAAAACTCAGAACCGACAGTATATTCTAACACAGAGGTGTTCCCATGGTGATGGGGATGCTTCAGGTTAGAATATACTAACAGAACTGTGTACATGACTGCCCCCTGCTGCCTGGCAGCAGGGGGCAGCCCCCCCCCCTGTAGTTAACACATTGGTGGCCAGTGTGGCCGGCCCCCCCCCACCTCCCTCCCCTGTAGTTAACTCATTGGTGGCCAGTGCGGCCGGCCCCCCCCCTCCCCTGTAGTTAACTCATTGGTGGCCAGTGGGCCCCCCCTCCCCTGTAGTTAACTCATTGGTGGCCAGTGTGGCCGGCCCCCCTCCCTCCCCTGGTCATGTCACTTACCAGTAGGAGGAGCTCCCGGCCGGACCTGTCACTTACCAGTAGGAGGAGCTCCCGACCAGACGCAGACCATCGCAGCTCGCAGGTAAGTATAATGGTTCTACAAATTGCTAAGTAACCATGGCAACCGGGACTGTAGTAGCGTCCTGGTTGCCATGGTTACCGATCGGAGCCCCAGCGATTAAACTGGGATTCCGATCGGTACACTCCGCTGCCACCAATGATAGGGGGGAGATTTTAATTAGGAGGGGGAGGGAGGGGGGGGGCCCACTGGCCACCAACGAGTTAACTACAGGGGAGGGAGGGGGGCCGGCCACACTGGCCACCAATGAGTTAACTATAGGGGAGGGAGGGGGGCCGGCCGCACTGGCCACCAATGAGTTAACTACAGGGGAGGGGGGGAACGCCTCTGTGTTAGAATATACTGTCGGATTTGAGTTTCACGATGTAACTCAAATCCGACGGTATATTCTAACATAGAGGCGTTCCCATGGTGATGGGAAAAAATGCGTATAGCAGCACAACAAAAAATTCAAGTCTTATCTTGTGGTGGTGCCAGCCGTGTTGGGAGCCAGTCAGAAGTTCCCCCTTGGATGCGTCATATAGAAGAAACCGCAGCACTCTCCTGTCTTCAATTCAGTGGAATTTATTTCACCAGCAAAAAAAATGCATGGTGATGGTGATGGGGACGCTTCAAGTTAAAATATACCATCGGATTGGAGAAAACTCCGATCCGATGGTATATTAACTCCTGACTTTACATTGAAAGTCAATGGGGGACGGATCCGTTTGAAATTGCACCATATTGTGTCAACGTCAAACGGATCCGTCCCCATTGACTTGCATTGTAATTCAGGACGGATCCGTTTGGCTCCGCACTGCCAGGCGGACACCAAAATGACTTTTTTTTTCATGTCCGTGGATCCTCCAAAATCAAGGAAGACCCACGGACGAAAAAACGGTCACGGCAAAACGGAACCCGTTTTTGCGGACCGCAAAAAAATACGGTCGTGTGCATGAGGCTTAATGCTGCAAATACTGGAGAAGATGTGTGGTTTTGTTTTGTGGGGAGGTAGAGGGTGGAGGCTCTATAATTGTTTTCAAATTCAACAAAAATCAGGTATAAATAAAAATCTAATGTTAATATCAATATATGTTTATCTCATTTTGATTTGTGCATTTATTAAAGGGGTTCTTTAACCTCTTTTTGTTCGATGGGTTGTGTCCCAGAACATAAGATGATCATAGGAGGTGGAGTAGTTAACCAGGAAGCAACTGTTTACAGCGCCATCACAAAGAAGTGTTACATTGTGCTCGTTGAAGTCCTGTCACATATTGGTGGAACCTCTAAACACCAATGAGCGTTATATGTATCCACAATGCAATAGGAAGACTCCTCGTGACATAAAAATGTATATTTATTTCTAGACTTCGTGAAGATTACCGACATAAAGTAGTGACCCACTGCCGCAGTCTGTGTCCATGTCTGTAAAATCCCTATGTCTTTCAGTCGTCCTCATCTGTCTCTCTAAATGAATGCGAGAGAGACTTAAAGGGCTTCTGTCACCCCACTAAAGTCATTATTTTTTTTTTTGGGCTAGTTAAATTACTTATCCTGCGATATATGAAAATATAATGGTGTTACTTACTTTGATTTAGCAGTTTCTTCTAAAAACGAACTTTTATAATATGTAAATTAGGTCTCTACCAGCAAGTAGGGCAGCTACTTGCTGGTAGCAGCTGCAGAAAACCGCCCCCTCGTCGTGTTGATTGACAGGGCCAGCCGGGATCTCCTCCTCCGGCCAGCCCTGTCGGCATTTTAAAAATCGCGCGCCTGTGTTCATTCTGCGCAGGCGCTCTGAGATGAGGAGGCTCGCCTCCTCAGAACTCCCTCAGTGCGCCTGCGCCGATGACGTCTTCTATTTCGGTGATGTCATCGGCGCAGGCGCACTGAGGGAGTTCTGAGGAGGCGAGCCTCCTCATCTCAGAGCGCCTGCGCCATGCAAGCCTTCACTTCTCCTTATGGGGAGACATTTTGTTGCCAGTAGAGATGAGCGAATCGAATCCAACGAATTTCCTCGTGCTTCGTGGTGGCGAATCAATTTAACCTGACATAGTGTAAAAAAATAAATAAATCATACTTACTGTCTCCATTTGCTCACAACGGGCCGGCCGCCACCATCTTATGACGTCACCACGCTGGCCGGCGTGAGTCATCTCGGGCTGTGCAAGATTTCGTGCAAGATCTTCAAGCAAGATGGCGGCGGCCGGCCCGTCTCGAGCAAATGGAGGCGGTAAGTATGATTTAATTTTTTTTCTGTTCATTTTAAACTGTATTATTACTCTCAGATGTCGCGGCATCTGAGGGGTACAATGATGAGTAGCGGCGCTCTCGCAGCTCCCTGTCATTGCACCCACTATTTACAAAAAAATGCGCTTCGTGATGAAGTAATTCGTCACAAAGCAAATTTTTTTGTAAAATTTGGCGAAGCAGCCGAATTGAATTTTCCAACACTTCATTCATCTCTAGTTGCTCCTTTTTCACTTCCTTTTTTTACACAATAGTAGTCCAGTATATTATATAAGAACATGGACACTGCATTTCTGCCATCATCTCTACATCCATAATTGGGTCTGCCCTAGCTTTTATACTTGGGCCAGAAGCAACTCTGTCAATTTATATGCCTTTTGGTGGTTTCAGATGTATCAGATTTTGGTGAAAAAAAGATTTGGTCCCTTGGCTTTCATACTGTAATACCCATACCTAGGAGACATTTATTTTCAGCATACAGTTGTCAAATAATGGCAAGATGAGATGAGACAACCCCTTGAATTTTGTATCTTTTTCATTTAAGATGATGACGATGACGACGATGATGACGATGACGATGATGATGAAGAATACAAAGACGGGTCACTGTGCCGCTACTGCGCATTCTGCAAGGTAACTTATCTAATGTTTGAAAATCTGTCGATGACTGATTGATGAGATTTTGAAAGACAAAGACCACTAGTGCCTGAACAAACGGAGGTATAACTTGACGATCAGTAACAGGGCCCCCATGAACCAAGTGTCATTTCTGATGCTGAGGTCTTCTCATGTGATAGTAGAGCATGTCCCCCCTCCCAGGGTCCAGGGCCTGTTCTGACACAATAACTAGGCAGCAAATATGAGGTGTACTAGTCTGTATTGAACAGTGTTACTTACTCCTGATTACTTATCAGACAGTGTTCAACTCCACTGATTAGGTAGGTATGAAGAACCCCTATGAGTTTTATTGCATGCTGAAATCTTGTAGTTATGCACAAAACAGTGTTGTAGAATACTATGATAGAAACTGATATGATAGAGGGGATATGATAGAAACTTTTAAATACATAAAGGGAATCAACAAGGTAAAAGAGGAGAGAATATTTAAAAGAAGAAAAACTGCTACAAGAGGACATAGTTTTAAATTAGAGGGGCAAAGGTTTAAAAGTAATATCAGGAAGTATTACTTTACTGAGAGAGTAGTGGATGCATGGAATAGCCTTCCTGCAGAAGTGGTAGCTGCAAATACAGTGGAGGAGTTTAAGCATGCATGGGATAGGCATAAGGCCATCCTTCATATAAGATAGGGCCAGGGGCTATCCATAGTACTCAGTATATTGGGCAGACTAGATGGGCCAAATGGTTCTTATCTGCCGACACATTCTATGTTTCTATGTCATGGCAATAAAACTATCAGCACACAAAGGAAATGCTCGACTTGTATACATGATCATCCTATACCAGGGGCACTCAACTAGTTTTATTAAAGGTCCACATACCTGGGTCTGCAGTCAGGTGAAGGTCCGAGCTGAACGCCAACAGTAAAGATGCCATGCGATCATGTGATCCATGCGCTTGGGGCGCTCTGAAGTTATAGTGCAGCGCCCCGGGTAAGTCCCAGAATTAGTAATGGCCACATTAGTGGCCAGTAAGAATAATGCCCCCAGTAAGAATAATGTCCCCATTAGTGCCCCCAGTAAGAGTAATGCCCCCATTAGTGCCCCCCTTCTCTGCTTTTGCAAAAAAAATAAAAAATTAATTAGCATTCACCTGGCTGCGGTGAACATTCGCTGCTGACAGCAAGCTCAGGACCGGTGCTCCAACGTGATGACGTCTTGTAGGTCCTGTCCTGAGCTTCTAGTCAGCAGGGAGTGTTCTCCACAGCGTGAGCAAATGGAGGTGGAGGTACCGTAATTTTATTTATTTTTTTACTAGCACAAGTAGCGGTGGAGGTAACGGCTGTACTAATGGGCGTTCCATGATGGAAGCGCTCATTAGTAAGGGTACTTTCACACTTGCAGCAGGACGGATCCGACAGGCTGCTCACCCTATCAGATCCATCTTGCCACTACTTCGCCGTGCCGCTGCTCTGTGCCCATCGACTATAATGGGGATGGGGGCAGAGCTACGGCGCAGCACGGTGAGAGGCCGCCAGACTAAAAGTACTACATGTCCAACTTTTTCGTCTGGTGGCCTCACGCCGTGCACTGCCATGCTGCGCCGTAGCTCCACTCCCGCTATAGTCAATGGGGAGTGTCAGTCCGGTGAACTAGCGGCAGGACGGATCTGACAGGGTGAACAGCCTGTCAGATCCGTCCTGCCGCAAGTGTGAAAGTACCTTAACAGTCATTACAGGAAAATTCTGGCACCGGCAAGGGAACTAAAATACCAGCCTTGCTGGTGAACTACTGGCCGGGTGGCAACCCAAGCCACAGAACAGACATATGATAGTTTTGTTCTGCATCCAACTCCCATTATTGGGGGATTGGATGCGGACCCCTTAATTACAATGGGGCCACAAGAGATGCAGACAGCACACTGTGTGCTGTCTGCATCTTTTTCCGCTCCATTGAAACTAAGGGGTCCGCATCCAATGCCCCAGGTTACCTTTAATTTTAAAGAAGATGGCCCAGGAGAGATGGGAACACGACACTGACTGGAGTCCTTTCCTGCCTCTCTGTAGCCCTCTCCACGCCGCCCTTCCTTCCCAAATGTGACATTTATTTCATTGGTGGCAGTGGTGATGTCCCTCCCCTCTCCAGGAGCACGTAAGTGTCCTTTGGAGCTTGAAGCTCCCTTACGTGCTGCCGCTGCTGCAGGGGAGGAGGGACCTGTGAGCGCACTGAGGGAGAAAGCGCTGGTGCCTGCATGTGGAGGGAGCCGTCTCTCACTGCGCCCCTGGGGCCTGAAGAAGTGTGTAGATAAGCTCCTCCTCCTGCACGTACCAGAGTGTGCAGGAGAGGAGGAGCGCTACATGTGGAGGGAGCCCTGTCTCACTGCGCTCTAGGACAGGAGGAAGTGCGCCGGTAAGCTCCTCCTCCTGCACGTACCAGAGTGTGCAAGAGAGGAGTAGCGCTACATGTGGAGGGAGCCCTGTCTCACTGCGCTCTGGGACAGGAGGAAGTGCGCCGGTAAGCTCCTCCTCCTGCACGGTACAGTGTGCAGGAGAGGAGGAGCGCTCTGAAGGATGGCCGGGGTCCGGACAACTGGCGGCCGCGGTCCGTATTTGGACCGCGGTCCACCAGTTGAGTACCCCTGTCCTATACTATACATACAGGTCTAATCCTCATTGGATACAATCATGCATGAACAGCATGAGATCACTTAGTTAGTGGTCTTCTTAGTGAACGTATAGCCAACATGTGAAATTCATTACAAAACCTCCTTTGTCCTGTCCAGTCTAAATTATAGCCCCTCACCCAAGTGAGTGCCACCCCTACTTATGGAATGTGTACATATATATACAGTCAGGTCCATAAATATTGGGACATTGACACAATTCTAACATTTTTGGCTTTATACACCACCACAATGGATTTGAAATGAAACGAACAAGATGAGCTATAACTGCAGACTGTCAGCTTTAATTTGAGGGTATTTACATCCAAATCAGGTGAACGGTGTAGGAATTACAACAGTTTGCATATGTGCCACAATTGTGTTGATGTCCCAAAATTTTTGGACCTGACTGTAGAACCTGAGAATGTAATATCTGACATAACAGGTGGCGTTATACAATATGTATATATATATATATATATATATATATATATATATATATATACAGGGAGTGCAGAATTATTAGGCAAGTTGTATTTTTGAGGATTAATTTTATTATTGAACAACAACCATGTTCTCAATGAACCCAAAAAACTCATTAATATCAAAGCTGAATATTTTTGGAAGTAGTTTTTAGTTTGTTTTTAGTTTTAGCTATTTTAGGGGGATATCTGTGTGTGCAGGTGACTATTACTGTGCATAATTATTAGGCAACTTAACAAAAAACTAATATATACCCATTTCAATTATTTATTTTTACCAGTGAAACCAATATAACATCTCAACATTCACAAATATACATTTCTGACATTCAAAAACAAAACAAAAACAAATCAGTGACCAATATAGCCACCTTTCTTTGCAAGGACACTCAAAAGCCTGCCATCCATGGATTCTGTCAGTGTTTTGATCTGTTCACCATCAACATTGCGTGCAGCAGCAGCCACAGCCTCCCAGACACTGTTCAGAGAGGTGTACTGTTTTCCCTCCTTGTAAATCTCACATTTGATGATGGACCACAGGTTCTCAATGGGGTTCAGATCAGGTGAACAAGGAGGCCATGTCATTAGATTTTCTTCTTTTATACCCTTTCTTGCCAGCCACGCTGTGGAGTACTTGGACGCGTGTGATGGAGCATTGTCCTGCATGAAAATCATGTTTTTCTTGAAGGATGCAGACTTCTTCCTGTACCACTGCTTGAAGAAGGTGTCTTCCAGAAACTGGCAGTAGGACTGGGAGTTGAGCTTGACTCCATCCTCAACCCGAAAAGGCCCTACAAGCTCATCTTTGATGATACCAGCCCAAACCAGTACTCCACCTCCACCTTGCTGGCGTCTGAGTCGGACTGGAGCTCTCTGCCCTTTACCAATCCAGCCACGGGCCCATCCATCTGGCCCATCAAGACTCACTCTCATTTCATCAGTCCATAAAACCTTAGAAAAATCAGTCTTGAGATATTTCTTGGCCCAGTCTTGACGTTTCAGCTTGTGTGTCTTGTTCAGTGGTGGTCGTCTTTCAGCCTTTCTTACCTTGGCCATGTCTCTGAGTATTGCACACCTTGTGCTTTTGGGCACTCCAGTGATGTTGCAGCTCTGAAATATGGCCAAACTGGTGGCAAGTGGCATCTTGGCAGCTGCACGCTTGACTTTTCTCAGTTCATGGGCAGTTATTTTGCGCCTTGGTTTTTCCACACGCTTCTTGCGACCCTGTTGACTATTTTGAATGAAACGCTTGATTGTTCGATGATCACGCTTCAGAAGCTTTGCAATTTTAAGAGTGCTGCATCCCTCTGCAAGATATCTCACTATTTTTGACTTTTCTGAGCCTGTCAAGTCCTTCTTTTGACCCATTTTGCCAAAGGAAAGGAAGTTGCCTAATAATTATGCACACCTAATATAGGGTGTTGATGTCATTAGACCACACCCCTTCTCATTACAGAGATGCACATCACCTAATATGCTTAATTGGTAGTAGGCTTTCGAGCCTATACAGCTTGGAGTAAGACAACATGCATAAAGAGGATGATGTGGTCAAAATACTCATTTGCCTAATAATTCTGCACGCAGTGTATATATATAGGGTAGAACAGAATATGTGGCAGAATAAGATGGCTGCTTCCATTCAGAGGACAGCTATCATCCCCCTCCCCCATAGCTGTGCCCCTGTAAGCAGGCTTGGACTGGCCCGCAGGGGAACAGGGCCCCTAAGCAAGGTGGGCCCTTAGCCCTCCACCCCTGCAGAAGTGGCACATGGCACAGTGGGCTACAAACAGATACCAGATATTATTTAACAAATCACCCAGTTTATCATTATACCCAGGGGTGCACCACCAATGAGGCCAGGTGAGGCGATCACCTCCGGCAGCACCAGGTAGGGGCAAGACGGGGGCAGCAGAAGGGCCATCGGAAATGAGCTCTTTCATTGTGGCAAAGGCATGGGTGTAGGAACCCCCAAAAATTACCCCCCCCCCCCCCCCCCCCGGGTATATTCCTATTCAGTAAACTGCGAGTTGTTTATATCGTTAAATTTTAAGTGTGTGTGTGTGTGTGTGTGTGAAAAATCTCACAACAAAAAAATATGCAAAAGGAACAGTTCTTTGTTTATCAGGTCACAGAAATTAACCAAACGTTTGACATATATTTCAGTTATTCCGGGTACTTTCTCTCACCCCCCCCCCCCCCCCCCCCCCCGGTAATTTACTTACAGTTCTGAAGACTCAGGGGTGCTGGCTGGCTTGGCCTTAGGGGTGCTGGCTGGCTTGGCCGGGCAGAAGGAGTGTGGGAGACCTCAGGTCAGACCACCAATCAGACCCCCAATGTTAATCAGACCTCAGGTCACACCTCAGCTCAGACCCCAATATGAATGAGCCCCAATCAGACCTCAGATAAGAGCCCCATGCCTCATAGCAGCCCCCAGTGCCTCTCCAGCAGCCCCCAGTGCCTCTCCAGCAGCCCCCAGTGCCTCTCATCAGCCCCCCAGTGCCTCTCATCAGCCCCCCAGCGCCTCTCATCAGCCAGTAATAACAGCCCCCCCAATCATGTGCCAGTAATAACAGCCCCCCCAATCATGTGTCAGTAATAACAGCCCCCCCAATCATGTGCCAGTAATAACAGCCCCCCCTAATCATGTGCCAGTAATAACAGCCCCCCACAATCATGTGCCAGTAATAACAGCCCCCCCAATCATGTGCCAATAATAACAGGGCCCCCCCATTATGTGCCAGTAATAACAGGGCCTCCCCAATCATGTGCCAGTAATAACAGCCCCCCCCCCATTATGTGCCAGTAATAACAGCCCCCCCCCATTATGTGGCAGTAATAACAGGGCCCGGCCCCCCCAATCATGTTCCAGTAAAACTAAGTATTGTATATATTTAAAATTAATTAAATTAACACTTATACTTACCTCTTTGGAGCGATGCGATGCAGGCCTCTTCCGGCCTGTGTCCCGCGCTGTACGGCTCAGGCGGCGCGATGACGTCATTGCGCCGCCTACGCCGGCCTCTGATAGGCTGCCGGCACTAGGCCGGCAGCCTATCAGAGGAACAGGAAAGGGACACACCTCTCCCCTGCTCCTCCGCACAGCCTTCTGTTTGTATCGCTGTCCTGAGGACGGCGATACAAACAGATCACTATGGAGATGAGCGCTTCCACAATGGAAGCGATCATTTCAGTGCCCCGCCGCACACATTGCCCCGCTGCGCTGCCGCTGGGGGGGATTTCACCATACCATACCTGTCCCCCCCCCCCCCCCCCCCCGCATTATTTCCTGGGGGGATCCGTCCCCCCCGGTTCCTACGCCCATGGGCAAAGGGGTTAGGTTAAGAAAGTTTTCGCCTCAGGCAGTAGAAAGACTAGGTGTACCCCTGAATATACAAAAATCGGGTGGTGGAAAAGACTTTTAGGTGCAGAGGCAGGCCAGCCAGTATCTTCTTTCCCCAAGAACCTGTCCTCTCAACTGCACTATAGGGACCCCCATAATCCATCATCTTGTAGTGTCTTGCTACTGCTGCCGCTGTGTGAGCCTGTAAGCAAGAACAAGAATGGGCATAAGAAAGCACTGTCGACTTCTTTTTGTCAGACCTCCAAACGCTGCCACCTCTTTAAGCTCCAGACATTGAAAACATCACTAGTGGACTTCATGACGTATCATCTACCGATGTAGGAAGTGCCATCTATATAGCTGACCCTACTCTATTTGAATTAATAGATTCACTGTGGTACAGATTTTACATCCATCGCCATGACTAGTATAAAATACACAGGAAATCCTCATAACAGATTTTGCAGCGGGTTCATTGTGTATTCTGCTGCAGATCTGTGGCAAAATTAGCAGCAGAAAGGCACAGAAAGGTGGTGTTTATCATACAGCCTGTCAGGGGGCAATGGAGAAGGGGATGTTAAGGACCTATAGTGCACACAGCACCTTGGTAACTTGCATGTGAGGATCCAAGTGAAAAAACATTATAGCACTGGTACATTAAATAACTGAAGTAGTGCCATGTTACTAATTAAAAAGATTTCCACATTAATCATTAGCTTTTGCTAGGGTTATTAGTTTTTGCTAGGGTTAGTAACAATTCCTATCCCTGCAATATCTTAGATCCTCCAAGGTGTTCCTCTGGAGATTTTCTCTCCAGCAATTGCGACATGCCTATCCCCCAGGGCCGATCGTGTCCCAGGTTGATAGGAATGCCGAGTAGTGTGGTGCGGCCCTTAATAGTCTCTGTGTGTGTCACGGTGCTCCTACCTGGTACCGTCGCTCCCCAGGGTTAGGCTCCAAAGCAATAAAGGGGGATAATTGAGGTAGGATATGGAGAATTAATATCGAGTCCAGACCTTGATAATGTTCAACAGCTTTACTTGGGTAAACTTTCATCCAGACAATATTCAGGCTTTCTCTTAGATCCATCAGGCTTTGGCATAAACTGTCAGGCACACTTGATAACTCTGCTTTCTCTCTCTGCTGTGCTAAACTTGGCTTTAGTCTGGTTACTGGACTTTCGGTCGGTTCTGGTATCCCTGGGTTGGGGTGCCTTTGGCTGTTAACCCTCTCCTGACACTCAGTAAATATATTAGCAATGAATGGTTTGTGTGCTAGCACACTGTATGGGTACTTTTTTGGCGCACAAAAACAACCTAGATTCGGGGACTTTTTGTATAATTGCTATTTATTGTTCAATGGACAACGTGTTTCGGAGTTTATAACTCCTTTCTCAAGTCTTGGGAACGCCAACAGCAAGACTGGCCAGATGGCTTTTGGTTTTGGCTGTTGGCGTCCCCAAGACTTGAGAAAGGAGTTATAAACTCCGAAACACGTTGTCCATTGAACAATAAAAATAGCAATTATACCAAAAGTCCCAGAATCAAGGTTGTTTTTGTGCGCCAAAGAAGTACCCACACAGTGTGCTAGCACACAAACCATTCATCACTTCCTCAACAGTCCTTAGGAGTTTTGGCAACTCCATCTAAAAGGATTGAACGGGTAACGGCAGCACCGACCCCCTTCCCTTGTGTATCTGCCCTTACGGACATTATGCTTACATACGCACAACACCAAAAGGTGAGCATACTCCATTCATTACGCTAAGCTGAATTATCGTTGCTTACTACCCTATGAGCGCCTCTCCCTATTTTCTCTTGCCATAATTGCTAAATATATTAGCAAGGAGTCAGGGGGCTCTATGAGCTACTTCCCTTTGGAGAGACTCCTGCCGCAGCCTGAGAACATTTTCCCCTTGCTGCTACATCTTTCATGTCTTCTCAGCTCCACTATTGAGTCTAAACTGCAATAATCTAGAACTGCCACCCCTCCTTCTGGTAGGAAGCAGGAATAGCCCACTTCTGCCCAAAAGGGGGGAGAATGGCATGATGAGTTCTATTCTATCTAGAAATCTTTCTCTCTGCCATATACGCTGCTGGTGAACCAGGCATATTACATGTACGAAACAGTTGCATAGCAGGATTATGAATGCACAGTGTTAAGGACCTGGAAATAAATACACAGTTGGCAGGGCCGGCTCCAGGTTCATGTGGGCCCTTGGGCGATAAATCCCAGTGGGCCCCCATGAGGCATTTTTTTACATTGACATGTCCCCCTGTGGCTCCTACACGGTATAATGACCCCCAGTGGCCCCTATACAGTATAATGACTACTAGTGGCCCTTCACACAGTATAATGACTACTAGTGGCCCTTCACACAGTATAATGAACCCCCAATCCCCCCCCCCCCCCACTGTATAATGACCACCTGTGGCCCTGCATTCAGAATAATAACCCCCAGTCGCCCCCATTTAGAATAATGACCCCCAGCAGCCCCCACACTGGGGGAATACTGTATGGTGGGGGCTCTGGGGGTCATTATACTGAATGGAGGGTCATTGGTGATCATTATACTAAATGGGGGACACTGAGGGTCATTATACTATGTAAAGGGCCCTCACAGTATAATGACCCCACAGTGACCCTCCATTCAGAATAATGACCCCCAGTCGCCCCCACACTGGGGGTTATACTGTATGGAGGGGGCACAAGGGGTTATTATATTTAATGGGGGCTCTGGTGGTCATTATGCTAAATGGAGGGTCAATGGGGATCATTATACTAAATGGGGGGCACTGGGAGTCATTATACTGTGTAAGGGGCCCTCACAGTGTGATGAATGACCCCCCAGTGGCCCCCTCACATACCTATCATTGCAGGGGAGCTGGTGGTCCTGTCATTCACTAACCGCAGCTCCCTGCGCTCCTTCTCTACGGCGGCCCGCTGCAGCAGTGAGACAGGCCTGGAGGAGAGAAGGAGATGTGCAGTGATGTAGCTAGAACTGACTGGGCCCCACAGCGAAATTAAGTACGCCCCCCTCCCCCCCCAATGTGTGTTCACATTACGTTTTTCCTATCGGTTTGATGTATACAAATGTGCAGCACTCCATGTTTTTGTATCCTGCAGAGTCAAGTAAAAAATGCATACGTTAACGTATATGTTTTTTCTACCATGGAACTGTATGGTGAATGGACGCCACTGTACGGCATCAGTCTGAGGCATCTGTTAACGCATACATTTTTGGTATTCGTTAAATGGATGGAAAAAATAGGATGTGAACCCAGCCCTAGTGTCAGAATAAGGCTACTTTCACACTTGCGGCAGAGAGATCCGGCAGGCAGTTCCGTCGCCGTAACTGCCTGCCGGATCAGGCAAAACGTATGCTAACTGATGGCATTAGTAAGACTGATCAGGATCCTGATCAGTCTTAAAAATGCCTGATCAGTCGAAAAAATGCATTGAAATGCCGGATCCGTCTTTCCGGTGTCATCCGGCAAAAACGGATCCGGCATTTATTTTTTCACCTTTTTTTCAGTCTGCGCATGCGCATACCGGAAGGACGGATCCGGCACTAATACATACCTATGGGAAAATGTATTCAGGCAAGTCTTCAGTTTTTTTAGCCGGAAATAAAACCGTAGCATGCTGCGGTTTTCTCTTTTGCCTGATCAGTCAAAACGACTGAACTGAAGACATCCTGATGCAAACTGAACGGATTAGGCCTCATGCACACGAACGTTTTTTTTCACGGTCCGCAAAAACAGGGTCCGTAGGTCCGTGATCCGTGACCGTTTTTTCGTCCGTGGGTCTTCCTTGATTTTTGGCGGATCCACGGACATAAAAAAAAAGTCATTTTGGTGTCCGCCTGGCCGTGCGGAGCCAAACGGATCCGTCCTGAATTACAATGCAAGTCAATGGGGACGGATCCGTTTGACGTTGACACAATATGGTGCCATTTCAAACGGATCCGTCCCCATTGACTTTCAATGTAAAGTCCGGAGTCCCTTTTATACCATCAGATCGGAGTTTTCTCCAATCCGATGGTATATTTTAACTTGAAGCGTCCCCATCACCATGGGAACGCCTCTATGTTAGAATATACTGTCGGATATGAGTTAGATCGTGAAACCTCATTTCCGACAGTATATTCTAACACAGAGGCGTTCCCATGGTGATGGGGACGCTTCTAGTTAGAATATACTACAAACTGTGTACATGACTGCCCCCTGCTGCCTAGCAGCATCCGATCTCTTACAGGGGGCCGTGATCAGCACAATTAACCCCTCAGGTGCCGCACCTGAAGGGGTTAATTGTACTATCATATCCCCCTGTAAGAGATCAGGGCTGCCAGGCAGCAGGGGGCAGACCCCCCCCCCCTCCCCAGTTTGAATATCATTGGTGGCCAGTGCGGCCCCCCCCCCCCCCTTCCTCCATTGTAATAAATCGTTGGTGGCACAGTGTGCCCCCCTCCCGGCTCCCCCCCCCCTTCCTCCCTCTATTGTAATAATTCGTTGGTGGCACAGTGTGCGCCCCCCCCCCTTCCTCCCTCTATTGTAATAAATCGTTGGTGGCAATCATTGGCCCCTCTCCCTCTATAGCATTTTCAACATTGGTGGCCAGTGTGCGGCCTCCCATCTTGCGCCCCCCCCCCCGATCATTGGTGGCAGCGGGTTACTAGCAATAGTACAAGATTCATACTTACCTGGGAGCTGCGATGTTCGTGTCCGGCCGGGAGCTCCTCCTACTGGTAAGTGACGGTTCATTTAGCAATGCGCCGCACAGACCTGTCACTGTCACTTACCAGTAGGTGGAGCTCCCGGCCGGACACGAACATCGCAGCAGCAGGTAAGTATTAATCTTCTACTATTGTACTATTGCTAAGTAACCATGGCAACGAGGACTGTAGTAGCGTCCTGGTTGCCATGGTTACCGATCGGAGCCCCAGCGAATAAACTGGGACTCCGATCGGAACTCCGCTGCCACCAATGATGATGGGGGGGAGGGGGGGGGGAGATGGGAGGCTGCACACTGGCCACCAACGTTGTTAATGCTATAGATGGGGGGGGGGGGCAATGGGGGGCGCACACTGTGCCACCAACGATTTATTACAATAGAGGGAGGAAGGGGGGGGGGGGCGCACACTGTGCCACCAACGAATTATTACAATAGAGGGAGGGGGGGGGCCGCACTGGCCACCAATGATATTCAAACTGGGGAGGGGGGGGGAGGGTCTGCCCCCTGCTGCCTGGCAGCCCTGATCTCTTACAGGGGGATATGATAGTACAATTAACCCTTTCAGGTGCCGCACCTGAAGGGGTTAATTGTGCTGATCACGGCCCCCTGTAAGAGATCGGGTGCTGCCAGGCAGCAGGGGGCAGTCTTGTACACAGTTTGTAGTGTATTCTAACTAGAAGCGTCCCCATCACCATGGGAACGCTTCTGTGTTAGAATATACTGTCGGTTCTGAGTTTTCACGAAGTGAAAACTCAGCTTTGAAAAAGCTTTTATGCAGACGGATCTTCGGATCCGTCTGTATAAAAACTAAACTACGGCCACGGATCACGGACACGGATGCCAATCTTGTGTGCATCCGTGTTCTTTCACAGACCCATTGACTTGAATGGGTCCGTGAACCGTTGGCCGTGAAAAAAATAGGACAGGTCATATTTTTTTCACGGCCAGGAAACACGGATCACGGATGCGGCTGCAAAACGGTGCATTTTCCGATTTTTCCACGGACCCATTGAAAGTCAATGGGTCCGCGAAAAAAAACGGAAAACGGCACAACGGCCACGGGTGCACACAACGGTCGTGTGCATGAGGCCTTACTCTCCATTCAGAATGCATGGGGATAAAACTGATCAGTTATTTTCCGGTATAGAGCCCCTGTGACGGAACTCAGGGAGGCCGCCATGTACTGACAGAGCGCTACCTGGTCCTGGTGGTCAGGGGTGAGGACTGTGCTTCCCAAGGATCATTTTCTACTGGGAAATACAGGGCGCAGTATAATACACTAGAATATATATACTATAAAGATATTAGCCCTACCCCCGAATAACAATACAATTAGGGGGTCATTTATTACATAGAAATACGTCTATGTTAGGCGTATTTCTGACACAGATTGTGGCGCAAAGGTCCTTAGCACTGCAATCTGCATCTTTTCCCGCTCATGCCAGGTCTAAAAAAAGTGGTGTGGGCAGGGAAAGGATACAGTTATGGCCATTCAGTTATTGGATACCACCGCCATATAGTGATAACACCGCCATATAGTGACCGGATAAAAGGGTATAAGAGGGCACAGTACAGGGAATGACTATGGGCACTGCACAGGGTGTGGTAGGAGGGCACAAGGCAGGGTATAAGGGGGCACCGTACGGGGTGAGGGGCACAGTACTGGGTGGGGGGCACTGTACAGGGTGGGGGGCACAGTCACTTGACCCTGTGACGTTAGAAGGTCCTTATGGTGAATGCGGTTCAGATGCCACCATAATGAGAGGCAGAGGAGTGAGACAGGGGCCCTGAATGGACAGGAGGGGTGGACACAGCAAGTAGGTGGAAGGGGCTCTGAGGGGGATTCATACAAGAAGTAGGGGCAGGAGGTCTGTGCAGGGCAGAAATAGGAAGGTGGAACAGGAGCTCTGGATACATGAGGGAGGAAAGGAGACAGCAGGGGCTCAGTGAGGATGAGATAGGACAGGATATGGGGGGGGGGCAGGTGTCATGGAGACAAACAGCTTAATGAAACAGTAAAACCACTAAATAGAATGAAGCAGCAGATCGAAGAGTCCCCCTTCCTTTCCTTCTATCCCACAGAGAAGAGACAGTCACAGTGCAGACTCACTCACAGACTGTCTCCACACTTCTCTGCTCCAGCTCCAGCCCTGCGGTCTCTCTCCTCAGGCAGCGTGTGTCCTGTGTAGAGGGGGCGTGTCCTGAGTCTCTGCAGCTCAGAGGGCCCACCAGAGGGGTACTGCGTATGTGAAATGACAGCAGTGAGAGCTCCCATCTGTATTGATGGAAGTGCTCATAGCAGCTCAGTGGGCCCCCCCAGGAGCATTGGGCCCCGGCACTTGCCCGGGGATGCCGGGTTATGACGCCGGCCCTGACAGTTGGCATCAATGTTAGAACATTAGAAACAGTAGCGGGGTGCAGAAATGGTAATACCACTCTGGGGTATTACACTTTCTCCAGAACATCATACCCTCTGCACCAACCCATAAGGTCAGGAACCATCTGCTCACCTCCTTTTGACAGATAGTACAGGGTGCACCGGGGAAGTATTAATTCACACAGTGGACAGGGCACATCATGTTCCTTGTATACAGTAGATCACCTGCAAGGATCTCAGCAGGCCAGTACTCACCTCCCCAGGTAAGTAACATTTTGCAGAGGGTTGCAGGCCAGTCAACTAATCTGTATTATCACTACACAGAAGCTGTCTACATTTCCATGTGTTTATAAAACCCATACCATGGCATATAATAAAACCTATTTTATCCCCCCAGCACTGTGGAGACTGTGATAAATGCCCCTGTGAAGAAAAGGATAAGAGTGAGCATTGTAAAAACTGCGAGGTGAGTCCATTTATTTGGAAATATATTTATGGAAACAAGTACCTATACATATAACCTCCAATACAATCAATACATGCTAATGGACTTGTATACAATGCAGGATTGGCCTAGTGGATAATGTTAGTAAGGCAATGCTGATTTATACTGAACTGAAGATTTTTCTAAATTAATAAAAAATGTATTCATTTATTTTGCAGTATTGCCAGTTTTGCTACGTGTGCCCAGTTATATGTGAAACAGCTTGCAAACCTGGTAAGTTGTCCACAGGGTAAGACTGAACCACCAGAGGACCAGAGTTATATATGTGGCCCATCTTTATTGCCTTCTTCACAAAAGCCTCTTATAGATTGGATAAATGGAAGACGCAGGCTGAATCTCAGGAGTTTAGGGAGATTAAAGGAGTTGTCCACTTCTGTGAATCGAACCTTAAAGGGCATGTCCAGTAATACATCATTTCTAAGAGTGGCCAGCAGTTTGCCTCCTGTAGTGAAAGGATCATACTTACCTGCTTCCCGCTGCTCTGGTCCTCCACACTGGTTTCCGTGTCTCCATCTTCTGGTCCGGGGTTTGTTTTCTTCCTCCCCAGCATGGGCAGGGTCACCTGATACTCTTCAGCCAATTAAAAGAAGGGGGGGGAGATGGAAATGAGGGAACAGGCAATTAACAGGAACGAACCGGTTGTTCTCAATAATTGTCATTTCATTAAGCAGAGGTGAGAGCTGCATTTACATGCACTAATCAACACCTCTGTATGGGAATGAGCAATCAATCAGTCCTATACAGAGTCATTGATGGCAGCAGACTTCCGTCTACACAGGGCAATCTGCTGCCCAGAATCAATGATTTAGGCCAGGGCTACACTGCGACTTAGCGGTGGAGCGACTGATTGATTTTATCTATTGAGTGAGAGCTGCAGTCCACGAGATTGCATTCAACTAAATGCATCCATTTGGACTGCAGCTGTGGTTCAATAGTTAAAATCAATAACGCTACAAAAAGTCACAGTGTAGCCTTAGGCCCCTTTCACACGAGCAAGTTTTTCACGCGGGTGCAATGCGTGACGTGAACGCATTTCACCCGCACTGAATTCTGACCCATTTATTTCAATGGGTCTGTGTACATGAGCGTTGTTTTTTCACACATCAGTTCTGCGTTGCGTGAAAATCGCATCATGTTCTATATTCTGCGTACGCAGCCCCATTCACTTCTACGGGGCCAGGGCTGTGTGAAAAACGCATTGTATCCGCAAGCAAGTGCGGGTGCGATGCGTTTTTAACTGATGGTTGCTAAGAGATGTTGTTTGTAAACCTTCAGTTTTTTATCACGCGCGTGAAAAACACATTGCACCCGTGCGGAAAAAACGGAACAACTGAACGTAATCGCAGACAAAATTGACTGAACTTGCTTGCGAAATGGTGCGAGTTTCGCTGAACGCACCCTGAACGCATCCGGACCTAAAAATTAGGCTCCTTTCACACGAGCGAGTTTTCCGCGCGGGTGCAATGCGTGACGTGAACGCATAGCACCCGCACTGAATCCGGACCCATTCATTTCAATGGGTCTGTGTACATGAGTGTTTTTTTTTCAAGCATTAGTTCTGCGTTGCGTGAAAAATGCAGCATGTGCTATAGGCTACATGCACACGAACGTTAGGGCTCCGTGCCCATTCAGTGAAACTCGCACCATTTAGAAATCAAGTTCAGTCAGTTTTGTCTGCGATTTCGTTCAGTTTTTCTGTTTTTTCCGCGCGGGTGCAATGCATTTTTCACGCGCGTGATAAAAAACTGAAGGTTTACAAACAACATCTCTTAGCAACCATCATTGAAAAACGCATCGCACCCGCACTTGCTTCCGGATGCAATGCGTTTTTCACTGAAGCCCCAATCCCTTCTATGGGACCAGGGCTGCGTGAAAAAACGCTGAATATAGAGCATGCTGTTTTTTTCACGCAACGCAGAACTGATGCGTGAAAAGAACTGCTCATGTACACAGACCCATTGAAATGAACGGGTCAGGATTCAGTGCGGGTGCTATGCGTTCATGTCACATATTGCACTCGCGCGGAAAACTCGCTCGTGTGAAAGCGGCCTTAATGTGCCACAGGAAAGATGCGATCACCTGATGAATGTGCCTTTGCTAGTTCATTTGCAATTATTGGCAAGAAGCTTTCCCAATAAGGACATTTAGGAATATCTCATGAGGACAAACTAATCACAGGGTGTCGTGCTGCAGAGTATAATCTGTAGATCGAACAGCAAACATTTATTTCCCCTGCAGCACCCCCACAGGAGAAACGAGGCAATACATTGTGTTTATTGAAAATAAGAAACTGTCTGTGCAAAACATAGACCTACTGAGTCCTCCAAATCAAAAGAAATATTCTTTGTGATTTGGAGGAGACATAATCAGTGCTGCCAGCAGATGGCGGTATCACTCAATGATTCTGCCTCCTGCCAGGGCTGGGGCTACACCTGCACCTTTTGTCACACTGCAAAAAAATCGCTGTGAAGTCTGTCCTTAAGGAATGCACGGAGTGGCTTGAAAATCTCCTCCAAATTGCTGCAGCCAAGTGAGTATAGCTGGAGTGTTTTAACTGCTAGAGATAAAATTGCTGTGAAATGGCTATGCAAGCCGTGTACCAGGGGGGCTTCCCAGGATACGGCGAAGTCATGAACGAGGAAAACAACTCCAACACCAGCTTTTGCCAAAACAGAATTTTACTTAAACGTGGTATTGAGCACAACCACAAATGCTGGAAACCTCCGATAGATTTACATATACCTAGGGACCCTTGTGCTGCACAGCGCAGCACCCTCCGATGGATGCAGGAGGAAAGCGTGGTAAGTTACCTACTGGTGGGCACAACTAAACTGCCACACCTTATGTGTTATTACCCTAAAAAACGAGAATAACTGTATGGGTGTGTGGTGGGGGCTAGCCTGTGGTGCAGCACAACAGCTAACAATCTTACAGTGCTCTACAGTATTTCACCTCCCATAACTGGTCTTGTAGCACGTGTCTGAGTGAGTTTGTGGGAAGTTTATCAGCTCTCCAATGTGAAATGTCACATGAAGTTATGGAGTCCTTGCAATGAACAGCCAACAACACTTGTGGCCTGACACAAACGGAAATCCTAACTAGCTTACTACAGGCCTGGTCTCAGTGTCTAGGCGCCAACACTGTAATGAGGTGCATGCACGATCTTACCAACCCAGGTCTGCTCTGCCTCCGCGGGTGATTCTGAACCGAACAAAAGCCTCTCCAACAACCATGCAATCCCGCAGTGTATGTTTCTTTGCTCCTCAGCTCTCATCAGCGTTCCTGAAAGCAATCCTCGTTCCTCTGGACAGGATCAGGGTCTTGGGCATTATCAGCTTCACTTAGCTGCCGCTCTGGTCACTGAGGTATGATCCACCACCTAGATGCCGTTGGATCCTTTGCTGACACAGTTCCTCAGTCTCAGCTCCCTCTAAGATGGCTGCTCCCTTTCTCTTCCTCTCCAGGCTCTATGTAACTCCACCTCTCATGAATATGGAAATATATGCAGTCTGTAGCTGTGTTTAGGAAACAGCGGCATCTTGTGGCCAAACAGCAGAATGTCAGTCCAGATCATTTAATTTAATCTACAGTGTTCAGACAAGGAGAGCTGCTTCCCCATCTCACAGCTTCAGACAAATGAGTAGCTAGCGATTTTTTGTAATTGCTACTTGCTGGGATTTTAAATCAAGTTCAAAGCTACTTTTCCCTCCATTCAACATCATGAAAATCTCTTGCTGTATAAATCCCTGCTGGATCTCTAGCAATTAAATGGCTCCAGCTACTCACTTGCCTACAGCGATTTGGAAGCAGGTGAATATCAAATAGGAAAAAGGTGGCTGTGATTTGAGGTGTATATTGGGGCTGCTGTAGTTAGTAACTATGCGGGTCATGTGGATGTGGCTGCAGTATAGAGTACACGAGGAGCATGTGGCTGCAGTCAGTGGCGTACCGCCCATAGAGGCAGACCACGCCACTGCTATGGGGCCCGCGGCACTGGGGGGCCCGTAGCGCAGAGAAGGCCCCACCCACACTACTTGGCCCCGCCCACTCATTACCTGCCCTCGACGCACAGACCCCCCCCCCTTGACCTGAGACTGATCCTCTGTCTGACGCTGACCTCAGTGTCTCAGACGTCACGTGACCTGACCTCCTCCTGACCCGGACCGTCTGCCGGGCCCGGAATCAGGATCAAACCAGCCTGCATGTGGCGCTCGAGCCGCTGGCCAATCAGCACAGGCAACTCTCTGTTGAGGCAGCTGCTGATTGGCCAGTGGGGCAAGGGGGCGGGCGAATCGGCTCGAACTTCGCTGTCGGCCGTCACCTCACCAGTGCCTGCCTAGTGCCTGCCCTGCAACTTCTGCGCTGTCCTCCTACTGTAGTTCTGTGTGCGATCTCATCCATTCATCCGGCCGGGCTGAGTGATCGGGTGCCACCGTGCCAGGTAGGCAATGTTACTAGTTCTCCCCCTGCTGCCCTCTCTGACCCCCCCCCCCACTGCTGTCCTCCCCTCCCCCCGGGCCCCAGCGATGCTGCAGGGTCCGTGTCCCCAGCTGGAGGTGACATTTCCCCAGCAGACACGTCCAGGTCACTGACACAGTAGTTCTCCCCCTGCTTCCCTCTCTGACCCCCCCTCACTGCTGTCCTCCCCTCCCCCCGGCGATGCTGCAGGTTCCGTGTCCCCAGCTGGAGGTGACATCTCCCCAGCAGACACGTCCAGGTCACTGAGACAGTAGTTCTCCCCCTGATGCCCTCTCTGACCCCCAACCCCCCCCCCCCCACTGCTGTCCTCCCCTCCCCCCGGGCCCCGGCGATGCTGCAGGGTCCGTGTCCCCAGCTGGAGGTGACATCTCCCCAGCAGACACGTCCAGGTCACTGACACAGTAGTTCTCCCCTGTCGTGACTGTCAGACTGAGCAGTGTGCTGCATGCATGCACCGGCTGTGTCCCTGGCTGGTAGCGCCTGGGCCTGGCCTGAAGTAAGTCACAGTCTGGGGCCTGGGGCTGGGCCCCTCTATGTTTGGGGCCCGGGGTCTCCTCTGGCTCTGCTCTGCCTCCTTCCCTTAAGTTTCATCCTATGTCCAGGCACTGGGCTGGGTGGGCCCCCCTCTATGTATGGTGGGGCCGTGGGGGTCTTTTTTGGCTCTACTCCTCCTTCCCTTGCATCCTCTGTCCAGGGACTCCAGGCACTGGGCCCCTCTATGTTTGGGGGTCTCCTCTGGCGCCGCACCCCTCCTTCCCCTGCATTCTCTGTCCAGGCACTGGGCCCCTCTATGTTTGGGGGTCTCCTATGGCTCCGCTCCCTCCTATCATCCTCAGACTTGATGTAAAGTGTCATCCTTTCACTTTTTTTTATTTAATGGGGGTGTGGCATGGGAGGAGCCAGGTCAGGAAGTGGGAGGGGCCATGGTGGGTAGTGGGCGGGGTTAAGGGGCCCAATTCAGATTTTTGCTATGGGGCCCAGTGATTTCTATGTACGCCTCTGGCTGCAGTATAGAGTACACGAGGGGCATGTGGCTGCACTATAGAGTACACGAGGAGCATGTGGCTGCAGCATAGAGTACGTGAGGGGCATGTGGCTGCAGTATAGAGTACACAAGGGGCATGTGGCTGCAGTATACAGTACAAGAGGGGCTTGTGGCTGCAGTATATAGTATGTGAGGGACATGTGTCTGCAGTATAGAGTATGTGATGGGCATGTGGCTGCACTATAGAGTACACAAGGGGCATGTGGCTGCACTATAGAAAACATGAGGGGCATGTGGTTGCACTATAGAGTACACGAGGGACATGTGGCTGAAGTATACAGTACACAAGGGGCATGTGGCTGCACTATAGAGTACACGAGGGGCATGTGGCTGCACTATAGAGCACACGAGGGACATGTGGCTGCAGTATAGAGTACACAAGGTGCACGTGGCTGCAGTATAGAATACATGAGGGGCATGTGGCTGCAGTATAGAGTACACGAGGGACATGTGGCTGCAGTATAGAGTACACGAGGGGCATGTGGCTGCACTATAGAGCACACGAGGGGCATGTGGCTGCACTATAGAGCACACGAGGGGCACGTGGCTGCACTATAGAGTACACGAGGGGCATGTGGCTGCACTATAGAGCACACGAGAGTCATGTGGCTGCACTATAGAGTACACGAGGGGCATGTGGCTGCACTATAGAGTACACAAGGGGCACGTGGCTGCACTATAGAGTACACAAGGGGCATGTGGCTGCAGTATAGAGTACGTGAGGGACATGTGGCTGCAGTATAGCGTATGTGATGGGCATGTGGCTGCACTATAGAGCACACGAGGGGCATGTGGCTGCACTATAGAGCACACGAAGGGCATGTGGCTGCACTATAGAGCACACGAGAGGCATGTGGCTGCACTATAGAGCACACGAGGGGCATGTGGCTGCACTATAGAGCACACGAGGGGCATGTGGCTGCACTATAGAGCACACGAGGGGCATGTGGCTGCACTATAGAGCACACGAGGGGCATGTGGCTGCACTATAGAGCACACGAGGGGCATGTGGCTGGCCCAGTATATGGGGGTTATGGACCAGACACTTACATGGAGAATGTAGCAGGCACCTATGGGTCGGTATGTGTTTAGCACTATATAGGTAAGGGCCTATGGCCAGCACTTATTGGAGGGCACGTGGCTAGAACACAGGGGAACATTTTTCAGGCACTTACTTGGGGGGTATGTGACTGCACTGTATATGGGAGAGCTTCTGGATTAAAACACCTAAAAAGATAGGATACAAGATTGTACAGTAAATTGGTGTCCCTCTTTTATCTTTCTGTGTTTTTTTTTAATTTATTTTTTAGTTGATAAATTTGGGGCATCTAAGCCTCGCCCTGAGAACATTCATACCCACCTGGGAGCATCCATTTATTTTTAGCTGGAACAACCCGAATTTTGCCGGATCTGTCTCTGAAAATTAGGGACAGTACCTGCAAATTCAGAACAGTTGGCATCAATGTGTCACCAGTTATACATGACCCTATCATTACCCTAGACCTCTAGAGCCAGGGATATTAACCCTTTTTAAACCCAGTACGACTGCATTTCCAGTATGAACATCTGCAGGACGGATCAGTCATCTAAAATAAGAATAATGTTTTATCGTCAGTCTTTAAAACCTAGTACTCTCCGTAAACGGCTAATATCAATCCTCTTGACATGAAAATGAATACTACGCAGACATTGCCCATAAATTGGCAGAAATGTCCACTTTGCTGCTGAACAGAAGTTATTTTAATGATGCCTGTCTAATTACGAGAGTCAAATCTTGTAAAAATATGAAAATGAAATCCATTAATGCAATTGTCTGCTTCACCTTCTCATCATGAACAAAATCTTCATGTCAGTTAATAAATGAGTTTTAATCTCTTAGGCAGGTCATAAACTGATGTGTGTGGGAAATGTGCCTGTAGATGGCGCTAATGGCTATGGAAAAAGCTATAAATACACATCAGTGGAAGCTTACCATGTGCCCATGTCCTTATTACTGAATTATGGATACATTATATACTGTAAACCTGGGTCTCATAGTCGCTATTTATTACGGGCATCTCTGCACTGACTTAGGCCTCATGCACACCGCCGTTGCTTGACCTGTTCCATGTATTGGGGACTACAATTTGCAGTACCCAATGCATGGGCAACATCCGTATGGATTCCGCAGACGGATCCAGACCCATACAACTTAGGACAGGTCATCAATAGTGTTGAGCGAACTTGTGTTTCAAGTTCGGCGTACAAGGTTCTGGTTATCTAAGAATTCTGTTATGGGTTCCATTACCACGGACCATAACTTATGGTCATATCCTGTTTGCCGCAACCCATACAATAAATATAACGTCATTTATACCACCCTGTCGCTGCAAGTCCTAAACTAGTTGACTACACCTCACTTGCCTGTGGGATTCAAGTTGGTTAATGTACTTCCCTTGAGAAGTCGGCCGGCCTAAGAATCAAAGACACAGACAAAGTTGCTGTGTAATGGATTCTCTGCCAGGCGTAGCCTGTGCAACTCTTTTTTTTAACTTAAGCCTGAGTTGGTCTTCGTCTACCCCCACAGACCATATTCCTTAATTCAAGTCCTTTCCTTACAGACTATAAAAATTCACGCTCTTCAGGATGCATATGTGTTATATTAGCCAAAGACATTTAAGCATAAAGACTTAAAAATTTAGAATACTTAACAATCGAGTAGAATCAGCACAATTAACGTTGATTAACCACTTTTTACTCTTCCAGAAAAAAATTTATGCGACCTCTAGCATCCGACCAAAGATACAAGATAGGGTCGAAAGCCATCCATTGTCTTCTATGTCCTGTCTGTGTCATACAGTTTTGATTTACTCCCGAGTCCCACACTGTCCTGAACAGTGCTGTCCTGACTGTACTTTACTGCTGTGCAGACACCAACAAAATGATGCTACACAGTGGAATTGATAAGAACTGCCTTTTGCCTCCTTTTGAACATTAGGGGAGGGGAGATGTTAGGCCACCAGAAAGGAAATGGGCCAGGACAAATTTGCAGCAACCAGACTGCAGGTAGCTTGAATTCACTTAAATTCAATAACAGTGGGAAATATTATTATTTCATTTTTCTTATTTCTAATAAAAAAAAAATACTAAATATCAAAAAATTTATAAAATTATTTAATCTTAAAATAATGGATTACACATTCCCTTTAAGTCTAATTACGTATAAAATCAGAGGCATCTTAGATACAGTATGGACTAACAGGTTACTATAGGCACTGTATTAAAGATCCACTATATGTAATTTCATCACCTATGAGTTATAATGTGTAACACGTATGATTGTATTATTTTCCAGGGAGCTACATAGATGAACTCTCAGGAGCCGTGTATCAGTAAGTGACTCTCCATACTTTTCATATTCTAATATCGGCTCCATCTAACAAGTTTGTGTTTACTCCTGGTTGGTGTATGAAGGCATGACTTCAGACCAAACAACCCACGTTATGCCCAGTGCGGAGCCTAAGAGGGCAGAGCGTGACACAAGGAGTCTCTATTTTGAGTACCTGTGCCATGCGCTGCCCCCTCTGGCCCTGAACAAATCCTAATATATGGTCTATTAGTTTTACCAGGAGTGGGAAGATTGGTCATGTTTGATTGCTTTATGCTGTATTATTTATCAACCTGACCTGTATGGCGCTCAGCTTGACCAGCCATCTGCAATAACCTACACTTTTGTAGACCATTTTATATTGTATGTTGTATTGTGTCATTTTTTTATTGCAGATGAGCCACTAGGGGTCAGATTTGAGTGTGGTTGTACATATCTCTATGAATCAAAATAAGAGCAGCATAAAGACCACCCTTTTGTGGTGGCAAGAGAAAGCTGAGGTTTTAACCAGTCCTTGTGTAGGGAAGAAATCATTTATAGAGCTGCTTTTGTACAAAAATGTCCAGGTAGGTATGCTTTTAAAAAACACCAACCATGGCTCTTTTAATTGTCTTGTCATGTATTTCTACAGGACTGTCGCCAACATATTTGAATAGAAAGAAAACTTTCAGCTTCCAACCATCATAGAATTGAAAGCTAAGCACTGGACTTCATTGGGTAACATTTCTATAACACAAGGACATTTGAAGATGATGTGGTTGGTGGCAGTCACTGGCATTTGGGTTGGGTTGTCATGTCTACGTCTTTGTGGGACTCTTCTGAATGCCTAGAAGACAGCCAGTGAGCCACTCACTGTATTACATCACCCCAATTAATGATTTCTACCTCCCGAACCCCCATCCGAGACATAGCCTTCAATCTGGCTTCTTATGAGGAAGTCATAGATGATGCCTGTCCACGGAAGAGTCTTTCTGAGATGGTCATTATAACGCGGACTAAAAGGCTGATGTCTCCAGGTCTCTTACAAGGAGTTTCTCTACTATCACAATCAATGTCAAGAACCGAGATGGCTGAAAATAAGGATATTTATGCCAACATTCAAGACTCCATAATGTAGTAGAACAAACATATTGGTACCTGCCATAGGTTACACCTTAGCCCTCCTTTTCGAAGGATGACAGATAAAAAGGAACATATATTTATTTATAACATGTGAAGTCTCACATCCAACAATAAATGGATTACTGGTCTCTTAAAGAGCATTTCCAGTTATTTCTCCAAACCCTTTTAGAGATATGCTTCAAGGTGCATTAAAGGGGTGTCCGAGACTTTTCTACTGATGAGTAGTGATGAGCTGCAGGGGCAGTATTCGAATTCACAATATTCGCGAATATTTGGGTGAATATTCGTCATATATTTGCTAATTCAAGAATTCGCAATTATTTTCTTGATTGAGAAAATCGGCTATGTAATATTTGCGTGTTGTGCGAGCAATACAGGCGTGGGTCACTGCTGCTACATTTTTCAAGCTGCTAGAAGTTTCCTGAGACTGGAGAAAATGGTTGGCACGGCAGAACATCACAATAGCTTTATATGCAGATAAAGTGCTCCAATATATTTGCGATTGCGCAAATCGGCAATTAATGATGCGCATATTTTTGCGCAATACGTGCAACTTCACATTTTATCAGGTCTGACTACATATTGCTGACTGGTGCACTAAGTATTGTTGTGACATCACAGCACTATGTCTGTAGCATATATGTATGGACAGCAGAACCTATCAGCTACACTATATCAGGATATAACCGACACTGACTATCTCCCACTAACTATCTGTATTATATATATAAGCTATCTAACTATCTATCTAATGTAATGACACAGTAAAGCACAGAGTACAGCAATGACACTGTTGTCTCTCTCAGAACTCCATAAAACTACAGAAAATGGCTGCTGGGGAGGTTCTTATATAGTAAGGGGTAGGCAACTTTCTTATTGGTTGCTAGGGATGTTGCTAAGCTCAGACAAAGACATTGCAGCCTTCTCATTGGCCCACAAGCAAGAAGGGGGGAGGTTACTGATGAAAAAAAAAAATCTAGAATATTCGCGAATACGAATATATGGCACTATATTCTAAATCTTTGCGTCCTGGGTGTCAGAACCCCCGATCAGATACTGATGGCCTATCCAAAGGATAAGTCATCAGTATAATAGTCTCAGAAAACGCCTTTAATTAGGCCTCTTTCTATTTCAGTATTTTTGACCCGTACATGGTTTTGTCTCACAACCAACATAAATCTGTGTATGGCATAAGAATACCGTATTTTTCGTCCCATAAGACGCACTTTGGGGGGGGAAATGCCCCTGCGTCTTATGGGGCGAATGCTGCCATTTTACATCGCAGTCTGTGATGCTGCAGCATCGCAGACTGCGATTTATCAGCGGGGAGGGAAGAGGAGCTGGAGCTCGTGAACTTGCGGCGGGGCCCGATGAATTCACTGTACTCTTACACCGGGCCCCGCCGCTCACAGTAGTATTTCTAGTAATCACTACCTCTTAATAAATTTAACTAACGTTGCGCTCTCCTCTGTATCAGCACTTACTAACAAGCATCCGGAGCAGGCAGAGCGTCTGGCAGCGTTACGTCACTCACTGACGTTGCACGCCTGCTCCTACCACTTTATGAATAAAGCAGGCGGAGCAGGCTCGCGACGTCAGTGAGTGATGTAACGCTGCCAGCCGCTCTGCCTGCCCCGGATGCTTGTTAGTAAGTGCTGATACAGGGGAGAGCGCAACTTTAGTTACATTTATTAAGAAGTTAAGGATTACTGTTACTAGAGTAGCGATTACTAGAAATACTTCTGTGAGCGGCGGGTGGACACTGTTATAGGGGGGATCTGTGGATGACACATATATAGCAGTGTCATCCACAGATCTCCCCCATAACAGTGTCATCCACAGATCCTCCACCCCATAATAGTGCCATCCACAGATCCCGCACATAACAGTGCCATCCACAGATCCCCTCCATAACAGTGCATCATCCACAGATCCCCCATAATAGTGTCATGCACAGACCACCATTAGTTCAAAACCCACCAAAAGCACACCATTTGGTTAAAAATATTTTTTTTCTTATTTTCCTCCTCAAAAACTTAGGTGCGTCTTATAGGGCGAAAAATACGGTACTTATTATTTAGGTTATGGCTCCACAGTCACACGCCTAGCGAGCACCACATTGTCACTTTTTTGCAAAGGTCATTGGCAACTTTATACCACAGGGCCGGCCCCCCCCCCCCCCATAATTTTTACCCCCTCACAGTAGTATTGCCCTCATTGTACAACCTTCACAGTAGTTTTGTACAGATGTGTGGTCATCAGCAGGTATTGGCTTAACTCTGGCAGGCAAACACTTTCAGCTCTGCTACATCTGTACTCTCTCAGCTCTGCTACATTGGCTGGGTTAAATAGAAAACTTTTCCTCTTCTGCTGGAACTTAGCTTAGCTGTCTGCAGTCTGTCTCTTACTGTAATCCTAGGAATTTCTTCCTGGCTTCAAGCTCACTTAGCTTGACTGTAGGCAATGCAAGCCCAGGAGGGGACATGCAACCATGTAGACCTCACAGGCAGGGCCTGCGGGCCCAGCAGAGCAGACAGAGCTCTGCTGGCCAACACACAGCCTTCCCCTTAGGAAGGGTAAGCTAGACTGACTTCGGCAGGCTCGTCCAGGAGGGACGAGGACCTGCTGCTTCCCCTTACAGGGGGTACTCTGAACTGAACTCACTAACTAAAACTCCTCCCTCTCTAGAGAGGGCTGGAATAACTAGAAAGGTTCCACTCCAGGGAAACTAGCAGTGCACAGATTGCCGCCACCTGCTGGTGAACCAGGCACATTACATGTTAACAGTAGTTTATAAGGAAATATGAATATATACTTTGCAGGAAATGGCAATAAATATACAAGATGACACATGATGCACCCCCGATAGTGGGGGTCCAAAAGAGGGGGTATTACAGATTAGATTTTTAAAGTCTCATACATGGTACTGAAATTTTCTGTGTAAAAATTGACCTGTGGTGCAGATTTTGAAATCTGCGGCATGTGAATTGTTTGTGCAGATTTTCAGTTCAGATTTCACCCTCTTCATTGTGATCTGGGGCAAATCCACAACAAAGTCCACAAATGACACATTAAGATTTTGGTGCAGTAATGCAGGGAAAACTACATGAAAATCCTTATGGAAAATCCATATAAACTACACTGCCATGTGGAAACACCATAATTGCATGATTTTCCATGCAGATTTTTGTGCAGAAAATCTGCGGTATTATAGTACCAGCTAAAGAGAGTTTTTTAAAATCTCATGCACAGAGTGCAGAAATTTACCAGCAGTGCAGGTTTTGGAATCCACAGCGTGTCAATTGTTTGTGCAGATTTTCAGTGCAGAGGTCATCCTTTGCAATGCAAAGGGTGAGATCTGGGTCAAATCTGGGTCAAAATCCACAAGGAACAGATGAGAATTTTGGTTACGATTTCATGTGGGAACACAGTGAAATCCATACAAAAATCAGTGTGTAAAACCCGCATTAAACTGCACTGCTCAATTTGAGATTGTATCCTTGACTTTACAGAAATTCATTGGCGACACTGTCATGGCCTTAGTGGCCTTGGTAGGAAAAGCGTGAATGAATGCATGTAGGCAAGACGACTGGGTGACCAAAGACAGCTCACCATAATGGTTGATTTTGGTTGCAACCTTCTGTCCTTCATTAGCAGTCGCTCAGGCAACACGGAAATCAGCCAGCCTGAGGTCAAACATTGCCTATTTTTCAGGCAAGATAAATAAAATGCAATTAATGTGGAATTCCGGTTTTACGGAAAGATTATTCACTATGTAATTAAAAGTTTGCAACTTCTTAACATATTTTGTTCATTTCATAATTTTCATTACATCTGTTTGCTGGCATTAATGGAAATTTTCTTTACATCCAAAGGCTGAAAACCAGTACAGATCTAGTCCTGCTCACCTTGTTATAATATGCCGAGGAGTAGCTTGTAAGTTACAGGGCCCCAATATGAAATCTTTAACAAGGCGCCAGCCTACCACCTACCTCTGCAGTTCTAATAGCTACAACCCTCACCATGGATGGGCATGTGATGCTCAGTATTACACAGGGAGAACTTAAAAACCCCATGTAGATGTTGTCCTTGGGCGGATTTGAACCTAGGACCCAGTGCTCACCATTGAGCCACCATGCTGCCCACATCTGGAACCATGTTGGCTGCAATGCATCCAACAGCTGCTGAAGGGTGCTTGGGGGAGAATCCATGAAGCAAACACGATGATCAACGTGGTCTCACTACTGCTCAATTGGGTTCAAGTCTGAGAAAGATTGGGGTCAGGGCATGGGCGTAGGAATCGGGGGGATGGATACCCCCCAGGGAATAATGCGGGGGGGACAGGTATGGTGAAATATCCCCCAGCAACAGCGCAGCGGCAGGGCAATCTCCATAGTGATCTGTTTGCATCGCCGTCCTCAGGACAGCGATAGAAACAGAAGGCTGTGCGGAGGAGCAGGAGAGAGGTGTGTCCCTTTCCTGTTCCTCTGATAGGCTGCCGGCACTAGGCCGGCAGCCTATCAGAGGCCGGATTAGGCGGTGCGATGACGTCATCGCGCCGCCTGAGCCATACAGCGTGGGACACAGGCCGGAAGAGGCCTGCATCGCATCGCTCCAAAGAGGTAAGTATAAGTGTTAATTTAAAAAAATATATATATAATACTAGTTTTACTGGAACATGATTGGGGGGCCAGGCCCTGTTATTACTGGCACATAATGGGGGGGGCCCTGTTATTACTGGCACATGATGGGGGGGGCCTGTTATTACTGGCACATAATAGGGGGGGGGCCTGTTATTACTGGCACATGATTGGGGGGCTGTTATTACTGGCACATGATTGGGGGGGCTGTTATTACTGGCACATGATTGGGGGGGCTGTTATTGCTGGCACATGATTGGGGGGGCTGTTATTACTGGCACATGATTGGGGGGCTGTTATTACTGGCTGATGAGAGGCGCTGGGGGGGCTGATGAGAGGCACTGGGGCTGCTGGAGAGGCACTGGGGGCTGCTGGAGAGGCACTGGGGGCTGCTATGAGGCATGGGGCTCTTATCTGAGGTCTGATTGGGGGTCATTCATATTGGCGTCTGAGCTGAGGTGTGATTTGAGGTCTTATTAACATTGGGGATCTTATTGGGGCTGTTAGCTGAGGTCTGATTAACATTGGGGGTCTAATTGGTGGTCTGACCTGAGGTGTAATGAAATTTTTTTTTTTCTTATTGTGCCCACTTCCAGCCCGGAGCCCAGCTGCCCAGAGCACTGATCCGGAGCAGCTTGGAGAAAAAGGCCTCACAGTCTCTGTGGCGAAAATAACCTCGCCACTGTGTTTTGGAGGGGCCTGTTTGCCAGCCTCTTGCCTCAGGATTATGGCCCATACTAACTTTAAAGGAGAAGACAGACCGGCCGCACAGCTTAAATCTGTGGAACTGTTTTGGGCAGGAAAGCCATGCTTGCGGTCGGCCAAATGTGACTTCCATGGAATTCGGGAACCCCTGCTCGGATCTGGGTGATTTTTGGATATGTTGTTCACCCAGATCAGAGCTATCCATGGATGTATACATTATGGGGATATGTGGGGTTTTGAGGTGTGTGACAGAACCATCTGTCTTTGGAATTGTATTGTATGTTATGTGAGGGTACCCAGATAGCTAATTTTATTGTATTCGTGTAGTCTGAGTGCCATTCACCTAATAATATGCACTCAGACTTGAGCTATCTGGGGATATGTTAAATGTCTGTGGTTACTGTAAGGGTTGTGACATTGTATGTTTAATTGGTGATTTCTGTCCTGTTGTCCCCACATGTGTATTGGCGATTTCCCTTTGTCCTGAGAGATAATTGAATTACTCCTCGGGTGTCTCCAGGGCAGAGAGGAGGAAACCATGATGCATTGTGGGGATGTATTGTGTCTGTGTATCCTGAATTGCTGCATATCTGTCCTGTGTCACAGTCTTCCATCTGGTCCCCTAGGGGAGTGTCCACCAGATAGGGACCTGCATAAATACGGGCGGGTAGCCCTCAATAAAGTGTTCCTGTTTTACATTCAACATCGAGCCTCGTCTCATGTGTGTGGGGATTGCTATACGTGTATACTCCCCTGGCTATTACTCCTAGCTCTTGTAAGAGCTGTTCCTGTTCCTGGTTCCTGTGGTGGTATCGGTGTCGAGTGGAGTGCTTGGAATTCTCGGGAGGCACTGGGAGCATCCATCGACGGAGGTACCCGGTCGGGGTGCAAGGAGATCCGTTACAGTCTCCCACACTCCTTCTGCCCGGCCAAGCCAGCCAGCACCCCTGAGGCCAAGCCAGCCAGCACCCCTGAGTCTTCAGAACTGTAAGTAAATTATATATAAGGGGAGATTATTGTTTCGGCGGGGGAGGGGCTCGCCAGAGAAAGTACCCAGAATAACTGAAATATATGCCAAACATTTGGTTAATTTCTGTGACCTGATAAATAAAGAACTGTTCCTTTTGCATATTTTTTTGTTGTGAGATTTTTCACACACACACACACACACACACACACACTCAAAATTTTACGATATAAACAACTCGCAGTTTACTGAATAAGAATATACCCGGCGAGCAAAAATGCTGTCCCCCCCAGATTTTTGGGGGTTCCTACACCCATGAGTCAGGGTAGTACTTGGAAGTTTTGGTCATGCTCTTCTAACCAATGTCAGACATTTCTACCCGTGTGAGATGTATTGTCTTGCTGGAAGATCCCATCTGCCCCGGGGAAGACAATCAGCATGTATGGGTGTGTGAGATTGAGAAACAGCTCCCATTGTTTGAATTCTGTTTGTGTGTGGATTAAATAAAATGTTCTGGACTGACGTTCTGCTGTTTGGCCACAAGATGCTGCTGTTTCCTAGGCACAGCTGACTAACTGCATATATATTTCCATATTTATAAGAGGTGTGGATTTCTCAGAGCATGAAGAAGGAGTAGCCATCTTAGAATTGAGCTGAGAGCTGAGGAACTGTGTGTGAGAAGACAAACTGATGGATACAGGAGTGAGAGGACCCCCTCAGTGACAACAGCTACAGCCGACTGAAGCTTATCGTTGTCCAAGACACAGATCCTGTCCAGGTAAAGAAGAATTGTTTCTAGGATGGCTGACAAGGACTAAGGAACAAGCTGCATACCCTGTGGGACCTCATGTTTGCTGGAGAGACTGGTTGTTCGGTTCAGAGACATCAGTGGATAAAGAGCAGACCCGGGTCGGTAAGATCGTGCACGCAACTTACTGCAGTATTGTCACCTAGAGACAGACCAGGCCTGTAGTTAGATAGTTTGTGTCTGTATGTGTCAGGTCTAAAGAGTTGCTACTGGTACTACAAGGACTCCATTACTAAAAGGGACATTGCACATTTGGGAGCTGATAAACACCCCCACGAACTCCATCCAGTTCAGCGTTTTGCTCAGGAGTAATAAACAGGCATGTACTACTGGAATAGTTATGGGAGGGGGAATAACATAGAGTACGGTAAGATTGTGAACTGTTGTGTTGTACCGCAGGCCAGCTCGTACTAAGCACCCAACCAATTGCTCGTGTTAGTTTCAGGGTAATAATAGGTATGGCGAGGCAGTTTTAGTTGTGCCGCCAGTAGGTAAATTGCTGCAAAACTTTCACTGGCATCCATCAGGGGGCATCGTACTATGCAACACAGGGTTCTCAGCCTTCGGGCTGGGTGTATGTAATTCTATTTAATGTTTTCATCTTTTGTGGTTGTGTTTATTATCACTTGTTAGTAAAATTCTGTTTTTGCAAAAGCTGGTGTCAGAGTTGCTTTCCTCGTTTGTGACTTCACTGTATCCTGATGAGCCCACCCCAGTACACGGCTTACAACTTGGCGTAGTCGGCAGAATACAGCGACCGTTATGGGCGGGAAGGCGGCGAGACCTTTCCACGGCACCAATGGCACTGGTCCTGGACCCAGCTCAGGGTGCGCCAGTGCAAGACCAACTTACCCCAACACAGCTGATACAGCTTGCCCCCACCATGCCCGTACTAGTAGGGTACATCCCTGTGGGGGCGCTGTTGCGTCATCTGCCAAAATTTGATGGTAAAAATATGACATTGCAGGACTGGACTGAAAGGTTGCGAAGTGTGGTTAGAATGTGTAACCTGACCCCCTAGCTGCGGGCAGAGGTTGCCTTGGGAGCTAGAGGGTGACATCAGACGGAGAGTGATGGTAAGGCCCGAATCCGAGAGAGACACCCTAGAGAAAATATTCTCCTTGCTAGAGAGAGCTCAGGGAGCCCGTGCTAATGTAGTGCAGCTTTGGAGCCACTTCTTCAACAGACCACAGTGAGAGGGCGAGACACTGATGCAGTACTCCAATGCCCTACAGGAGATGCTAAATGAAATACAGCGGCGAGATCCAGAGGCCATAGGAGCCTTTTGGGAGGTGGACTGGCTACTAAGAGACCAGTTCATAGTGGAGCTCTCCAACAAGTTCTTACAGGCGACGGTCGACATGACATTCTACAGCGTCTACCTAGTCGGCGTGGAGAGAGAGGAAGAGCACATGCCTGTGGCGGTGAGAGTAGTGAGTAGCACCCATGCTACAGGAGACTGGTCGGGTTCTGAAGACTCAGAATCCTTAACCACCTTCCGCCTGCCCGTTGACTTAAAAAAAACGGGAGGTGGTTCTCTATCTCTGAATGGACGTTTCTGAACGTCCATTCAGAGATCGCAGCTGCACGCTAATCATGCAGCTGTCGAGCGGGTTGTCTGCTGTCAGTGACAGCAGGGCAACCCAGAGAAAAGGCAGGGACAGTTCCCAGGTGTTCCTGCCTTCTAGATTGCTGTATACACAGCGCTCACCGAGGGGGGGCTATGTGATTGCCGGGGTCGGGAGAGTGAGGGAGCTGTCGGGTCTTAATGGACCTTGATCAACCCTTAACGGAGGCTGTACAGCGTTGTATAGTGCTGTACAGCTTCTCTGGGGGGTGTATCAATAGTCAATAGTGAAAAAAAAAATATTAAGCTAAATGTCCCCCAGAGGTATTGTATGACCTTATGGGGGACGCAAAGTGTAAAATAAAAAATAAAAAAAGAAAGTGTTAAAATAAAAAAAAAGGTTTCACATGTAAAAAAAATAATCCCCAAGTAAGAAATAAAAAAAAAAGTTAAAAGTAGAAAGAAAAAAAAATAGACATATTTGGTATTGACGGTCAGCTCTATAAATATATCACATGATCTATAAATATATCACATGATTTTTGGTCACCTTGCCCTATAAAGTGTTATAATGAATGATCAAAAATCATTTGTGGTCAAGGCTGCAGGGAACGAGGAACCTGACTGGAGGCCAGGTCCTATCTGACTTACTAACCGAAACCTAGCTAAGATGGCTGGTGGAGTGCCCTTAGCCATGAGCGAGGGTATGCCTATAAGGGGGCATACCCTAGGGACGTATAGAAGAATGGGGAAGAGTGGGTGGGGCACCAGAAATGCACGTGCACAGGTGACTGGTAGGATGGGGAATATAAAGACCTTACGCCCCTCCCACAATTGCAGGCTGAATACTCAGCCTTCCCTATTTGTGGTCAAGGCTGCAGGGAACGAGGAACCTGACTGGAGGCCAGGTGCCTATCTGACTTACTAACCGAAACCTAGCTAAGATGGCTAGTGGAGTGCCCTTAGCCATGAGCAAGGGTATGCCTATAAGGGGGCAAAAACCAAACCATTTAGTGTATAGCAATTTATTGAGATGATAACAACAATTACAATGCCAGGCTGGAAAAAGCTTTGGATATTTCTGCCTGTGGATTTGGAACGTAACAAGCAAAACAGGATGATTGCCAGCGGCCTATTTTAGGATGATGTGGGCTGGAACCCCATGTCTAGAAGCCAAGGAAGCAGCTCCAATGCGGAAGAAATGTCCAGAGATGAATTTGGAGTTGAAACCTAGACCTGAAGCCAGTGTGCGAATGTGGGTGATGAACTGCGTTGAAGTGAGAGGTTGGTTTTTAAAGGGTAGTAACGGGCTGTCTGGCGAGGAGTTGCCCAAAACTGACAGTAATTCTTTTAAGACCCTGACGGGGCACCACTCGTTGAAGGTCTGGAAATAATTTATTTTTACCGGGGGCCCGACTTGGGAAGTTTTGGTGGAAGATAGGTATAATGTGAAATGATTACTGTGCCGTACCAATTGACTTATGGACAAGCCTTTGACCCTGGGAGAGGTGCAAGTGAACTCCCCGGGTCTTAAAAAGCCGTAAAAGCTGAGATACATGGCTGCTTTGATGATTGTACTGGTATAGGGCCCAAAAGGATTGCCGTCTAGGGAGGTGGACAGTTTTCTAAAAAGCTCTCCTGAAACTGGTTGTCTACCTGGACCTGGATTCTTGGAACTCTTTAGTATGCCCCTTAAGGTTGCTTTGATTGCTTGTGAAGCAAACAATGACCTGCTGTCTGGGTATTTTAGCATATACTGGTGCTGTACTCTGGCCAAATATAACCTGATTGTGTTATGGGAAAGTTTGAGCTCTTTGTTACAGTAGGCTAGAAAAGCCATGATGTATGTAGTTCTGTTGATATCATTCCTGGGATGGCGGCGTGTGAATTGGAGAAAGATATTCCAGCCCGTTTTGTAATTCCTAGCAGTGTTGATTGATAGTGATTTGTGGATAAGTGACTTGGCTGTTGAGATATGAATCATTAACCCATTGTCAATGCTTTGAACGCTGGCGGGGATAGTCCTGTTTGTTCTGCCTCCGGCATTGCCTGAAAGAAAGCAGGGAAATTGAAACGTGATAACGCATCTGCCTCTAGATTTTGTGCCCCCTGGATCTGCTTACATGAGAAGTGGAAATTGTAATATAAGGAGACCGGCAGATTTTGATCTGCCTTTAGTGAGAATGTCAACTACAGCTTGGTTGTCTGTGATGAAGGCGACTGGGAAGTTTGTCCAAAGCTAACCCCAAACTTGAGCTGCCGCTACTATTGGCAACATTTCGAGTAACGGGGAGGATTTTAAAGATTCCTTGACTGACAAAACTTCTGGTGGCCATGAACTTGCAAACCATTGGTTACCGTATATTGCTGCGAACCCTCCTGATGCAGCTGCGTCAGTGAAGAGTGTGGGTGAAGCGGGGCTCCATTGTGGGACAAACAGGGAAACGCCATTCCAACTAGACAAGAAGAGATTCCACATGGATAGATCGGCTAAGGCTTCGCTGTGTAAGCGAATGAGGGAATACTGTGCGGGGGCTATGGGGAGCAGTTGGAGTAGTCTAGATATGAATGCCTTGCCTTGTGGCATGACCTTGGATGAAAAATTTAACATCCCCAATAATGATTGCAGCTCTAATTTGGTGAGTGTCCTGAAAGTCGCTGATTTGGCAATGGTCTCTTTGATCTTGACTAATTTACCTTCTGGAAGCCTAGCTTGCATTGTTACGGTGTCTAGTACAATGCCCAGAAAGGTTACCAAAGTGGAGGAACCTTTGACCTTTGAAGGTGCTACAGGGATGTTTAACTCAGAGAAAACTTTTAAGAGGTTGTTAAGTTTGTCAGGACTATGGTTTGGATGCTCTATTAATAAGAAATCGTCCAGATAATGAATAACCATGAAGCAGCCGGCATGATTAACCAAAATCCAGTGGAGGGCCTGGGCGAGTTGATCGAAAAGCCATGGGCTGCTTTTGGACCCAAAAGTTAAACGATTTGCGAAGTAATAGCAACCCATCCATTTAATCCCGTAAAATTTAAATAGCTGTGGGTGAACGGGTAACAACTTAAAGGCGTCGGCAATGTCGGCTTTGGACAACCAGGCAACCTTGCCCACCTGAATGATAAGCTGAATGGCCTCGTCTATGGAAAAGTATTGCATAGAGAATTCTTCAGAAGGAATGAGGGAGTTGAGGCTGGGTGTACCAGAAGCATGAGGCGCTGAGAGATCGTATATTACCGTTTTTTATTTGAATTTTTTTTGCTTACAAGCCCGATGGGATTGACCCTCCAAGAATCGAAAGGGGGCGTGGAAAAAGGCCCTATAAGTAAGCCCTTTTCTAATTTGGACTGGATTAGGGTATTGACTGAATCCGGATCTCTGAGTGCTGAAAGGAGGTTAGGGACCTCCGAGGTGAATTGAGGCAGGGCTACCAACCCTGTATGAAAACCCTTCCTGAACCCAGATGCTGGACAAAATTGAGATCGCAATGATCTTGTAAGAGGAATGTTAACAGCCCCACATTGACCCCGACTAGTCATGTATTACTTGATGACCTTTGAGGATAGGTGGTTAGAGGATGAGCCCTGAAACAGACCGAGCAGACGTGGAGGGCCCAACACTTATTGTAGTTACACACCGACAAATTATAATTATTGCAAACCTGCGTTTTGCCAAGAAAGACTATGGGTCTGCCTAATTTGTCTACCGTTGGAATGGATTTAGGCGGTCTGGGAGGACCAGAAAAATACCTTTCCTGAGTGGCGGAACCCAGGTTGGGACACCATTCGGATGAATGAAGCATGGACTGACAGGTGGCGCATGCTGGGGCCTTGAACCCTGCAAAATGCTTGCAAAACAGCTCCATGTCCATGATGGCCCAATTGGTGACATGTTGAAACTGTGCTAGTGCGGCGGCAGCTTTTGCGGAGAAGGAACGATGGTAATCGTAAAAAGCATGCCCACCGTATTTGTGCCCCAGATCCGTGACCCTGTATAGATAAGCATCCAATTCTTCCCGTCTGCCTGGCTGCGCTGAACATACGATGTCTCTGAAAAGAATGAACGCCAGTACGAACTCTGGAAGGGTGAGTTTCTTATTGACACGGGCATCTTTGGACTTGAGCACTATGGAAACGTCGCCACAGGCGATGGTCTTGCTGTCTAGCGAGTCATGGGTGGCAATGAGGATGGATGCAAGGTTTACATCCTTGCCTGCTAGGATGTCCCTTTTAATATTGTCAGGGACAAAATGTGACGGGGTTATGTCGGGCACACGGGAGAGCCTACCTGGGAGAGTGAGCGGGAAGTGGAGGGACCTGGAACGGGTGAGGCTGGACAGCTGGAAGCGGGGGCCCTGGCTTCCCCTGCAAGCAGTCTATTTTGTATGTCGGTGACCGAGCTGGAGATGTTGTTAATAGCGGAATGCAACTGCACCAGAGAAAGTTGTATTGTTGACATAGGAACTTGCTCAACCGCTGGAACGGTTGAATCTGTAACCAGAAGCCTGTATAACTCGGCCTTCCGGGCGGATGCTGGATGACGAATTCCTCTTCTATTTAATTCGGCAATGAATTTAGGGATCGTCCAGCTCGTGTGTTGGTTGTGTGTTGTGAAACTGCTGTTTCTGGGACAGATAATGCGTCTTCAATGTCTGAAACGATTATTGGCAAAAGAACCCGAAATGTCAAGCACCAAAACGTGAATAGAAGAACTGAAAACGTGATTCTGACAGTGTAGGACAGGGAGCCGGCAGCATAGAAAGGTGGTGAATTTGGCGAGACGTGCCAGCGGGAAGGCACGGTGTATTAACAGGTAGTAAAACCTTTATTTACCTGGATCCGGATTGCCGAAACCTGAAAAAGCACGGATGACGTAAGGAAAAAATGACCGTAAGCCTGAAAGACTGCGAATGTGGTCTGGACGTGCCAAACGACAGGTAATGATGAAGTAGCCTGAAAAGTACATAATAGGAGAAAAACAATGTCATGAACATGATAAAAGTCTAACAAAGGTGCCCAGCAACCTACCTTACTGGGAGGTGATTGGGTCAATAAACTGGACCTGAGTGGCGTCACGGACTATGAGCCGACATGCATTACCCTGGTGACTAATGTACCTGAGACGGGGCACTAGGTGGATAAAACGTAACAGTGAAAGTTAACTTAATGAGCATGGGCCTGAAAGACGTGACAACAAATGTGGCCTGAATAATGAAAACAGGCCAAGGAGGTGATTTAAATAAAGCCATGTGAACGTGACCGACTGGATATTAACTTGAAATTTGACCTAAGCGACGTGAGCCTGAAAACGTGACTGGCTAGACATTTACATAACAAAAAACATGAGCCTGAAAACATGACTGGCTAGATACTTACATAACCAACAAGCCTAGAAACGTGACCGGCTGAAAATTAATTTAAACAAACGTAAGCCTGGAAAACGTAACCGGCTAGACATTAAATTTTTACAAACGTAAGCCTGGAAACGTAACTGCCTGAACATTAATTTAACAACATAACCGGCTAAATATTGACTTTAACAAACGTAAGCCTGGAAACGTGACCGGTTGAAAATGAATTTAACAAACGTAAGCCTGGAAAATGTAACCGGCTGGACATTAATTTTAACAAACGTAAGAGTTGCAAACGTGACCGGCAGAAAATTGATTTAAAAAACATGAGAAAACGTAACTGGCTAGACATTAATTTTTTAACAATCGTAAGCCTGAAAACGTAACCGGCTGAAAATTATTTTAACAAACGTAAGCCTGGAAACGTGACTGGCTAGACATTAAAACTTAATCAAGCGTAAGCCTGGAAAACATAATAGGCTAGACATTAACTTAAACAAACGTAAGCCTAGAAATGTAACCGGCTGGACATTCACTTAATAACGTGAGCCTGGTAACGAACCTGGCTAGACATTAAAAACTTGAGCAACGTAAGCCAGGAACGTGACCGCCTGGAAGTGATTTAATTTTTTTTATTGGGATCTATGACACATGAGAGGAGGCATTCTGCGACACGTCCACTAGATGGCTATAGAAGACTTTTATTTTTATTGAGGATCTATGACGCATGAGAGGAGGTATTCCGTGACACATCCACTAGGTGGCGATAAAAGCCTCTACTGTACATGTTATGATGAGATGAGGCTCCGCCCCGAGTTGTGCAGCAGTGGGTGGCATTACAGGGTGCTATGGTTGTGGGGACGCGGGCGCCTGTCACGTTACGGAGAAGAGAGCCGGGTAAGACCAGGGAACCCCAGGGAACCCTACCAGATTCTCATGGACAGCTGCAGCTACCGGATAACAGGCTGCTGCTGCCTTTCTCTCCAAATCGGGGCGGACCTCGGGCAGGTAAGTGATCCAGATTGGGACTTCTGCCTGGAGCTAATAACTTTATGTGACCGCAGAAAGTGAAACCTACTGCTGGGACAAAAACAAAAAACTATCCTGGGGGCACGTAGTGTGAGGCCGGGAAGTTTCCTGCAGAAACAGGGATCGGGCCGGCGTCCTGAAGGGGGCAAACTGCGATGCGTGTAACCGCGAGTTCTTGCCCAAAACAGCGGGTAAGATGCCCATGGCGTGTGTAGCGGCACTTACCCGTATGCTGGCTACAGGCCGGATCGTACCGCGATGAGGTAGGGATACTTACCCAAGCAGCTCCTTGAGGCTCGTAGCAGCGTGCAGATTCGGTTCAGGAACGCCCCTCTGCACCGGAAATGCCTTCCCTATATGTACCCAAAAATAGTACCAATAAAACTGGCACCTTATCCCCTGGTTTCCAAAATGGGGTCACTTCTTGGGAGTTTCCACTGTAAGCGTGCATCAGGGGGGCTTCAAATGGGACATGGCATCTAAAAACCAGTTCAGAATTCAAAATCTGCCTTGAAAAATCATGTGGCACTTCTTTTCTTCTGTGCCCTTACATCAGTTTATGACTACATGTGGTGTGTTTCTGTAAACCGCAGAATCCGGGTAATAAATATTGAGTTTTGTTTGGCTGTTAACCCTAGATGTGTTAAAGAATTTTTTTTATTAAAATGGAAAATCTGCCAAAAAATTTCATCTGCATTTTCCTTTAATTCTTGTGGAACACCTAAAGGGTTAACAACGTTTGTAAAATCAGTTTTAAGTAACTTGACGGGTATAGTTTCTACAATGGGGTCATTTATGGGGGTATCCACTATGTAAACCCCACAAAGTGACTTCAGACCTGAACTGGTCTTTAAAAAGTGGGTTTTAGCAATTTTCTTAAAAATTAAAAAAATTGCTTCTAAAATTCTAAGCCTTCTAACGTCCTAAAAAAATAAAAGGACATTTACAAAATGATGCCAACATAAAGTAGACATATGGGGAATGTTAAGTAATATTTTATGAGTTATCATTTTCTGTTTTAAAAGCAGACAAATTGAAATTTTTTAAATTGCAAATTTTTCAAACTTTTTGGTAAATTTAGGATTTTTTCATAAATAAAGATGAAATATATTGACTCAAATGTATGACTATCATGAAGTACAATGTTTCACGAGAAAATAATCTCTGAATGGCTTGGATAAGTAAAAGCGTTCCAAAGCTATTACCACATAAAGTGACATATGTCAGATTTGCAAAATTCGGCCTGGTCGGGAAGGGGGCAAATGGCCCTGATGTGACGTGGTTAAAGAATGTGGTCCAGGCCCTGCGAGCAGAATTGAGAGAACTTCGGCTGGAAGTGTCACAGATGAAGGCAGAATCTCCCCGGCCTCCGGAAATGACCCCAGCACCCCGCGCCACTCCATCCAGGATGACTCAGGTGCGGGGGCACGTCAAAAGAGGGCCCCTCTGCTGGGCTTGTCGACAGTACGGCCATATGGCCAGAGAGTGCCCCGAACAGATGAAGTCTGAGCCGACGTTAAACTTCCGACCGCTGCAGTAGCTGGGGGTCCTGCGGCTGTACACCAGAAGCGAAGCCCTTTAAGTGAGGAGCAGGACCTGTATGCCAGCAGCCTCGTTATTGAAGCCGAGTTGGAAGGCCAGAAGGTACACTGCCTAGTTGATACAGGGTCAAAGTGCACCCTAATGCCTCTTGAGTTCTTCGAAAGACACTTTGGACATATGATGGAGCCGGAAGACAGGAGCGTCTTCAGGCTGACGGCTTCCAATAACAGGGAGATGGACGTCCGAGGGATAGTCTGGATGCAGGTCCGACTGTTTGGGCAAGACATCGGCAAGAAAGGGGTCGTGCTGGTGGACCATTCTTCCCAGAAAGCAATGGATGTGACACTAGGTATGAATGTGCTGAGAGACCTAGACCATCAACTCTATGCCAAAGAAGGGCCGAAGTATTGGCAATCAGCCACCACGCACTGGCCAACCCAGAAGGTTTTACAGCAGATGGTGAGGAGCTGTAGTCTACGAAAAAGCAACATGTCAGGTCGGCCCATTGGAAACATGAAGGTGCCGCGAAGGACACCGGTGAAGATCCCACCTCGACAAGAACAAATATTGACGCTGCAGGTGGGGGCTGGACGACAGCTGAATGGACTGGAGCTTCTGATCGAGCCCGCTTACCAAGAGGAAATGCAGACTCATCCACTGGTAGCCCAGGCACTCGCTATTGTGAAGAATGGATGTGTGCCTGTACGCTGCCTCAACGTTGAAGACTGCGAGTTAACCGTTCCTGGGAATACCTTGCTGGCCAAAGTTTATATGTCTAAAGGGAACATTCTTCGACAAAGGGGCTTCACGCTACAGCCAGATAGGAGATCAGCCTGGACCTGTGCTGCAGAGGTCAATCAAAGGGAGACCCCAACAGCGGAGTGAAAATGACGAGTGATCATGGCCCGGATGGGGGTGGACTGCAAGACCCTGACTCCAGAACAACAGAAGTTGCTGGAAGACACCCTTTGGGAATTTCAGGAGTTGACTTTGGGTGTGCCTCCGCCATTGAGCACGAAATCCCCACTGGCGAGGCTGCACCAATCAGGGAACATTACCGACAAATCCTGCCTAAAATGTACCAGGAGGTGAAGGACATGGTGGCCAGCATGTTGGAAAAGCAGGTGATCCAGGAGAGTCAAAGTCCTTGGGCTGCTCCAGTAGTCTTGGTGCGGAAGAAAGATGTGAGTCTCTGGTTCTGCGTGGAATATCAGAAGCTGAATGTTTTCAGGGTACTCTTATGAATGAGCTGTACCAGCTGTTTGGGATAGAACGTTCCCGACCACCCGTATCACCCCCGGGGAAACGGATAAAATAAAAAAAGTGTAGCAGCACATCAAAAAAAGGATCCTTCAGTGGTGGTGCCCGCGGTGTCAGACGCCAGTCCGTTGCACCCCCAATATAGCATTAGGGGTATAAATGTTGTACCTCATTCACTATGTACACTGCTTGAGAAAGACCACACTGGTCAAAACGTCGCTGTGATTTGGTGATAAAATATTGGAATGATGAAGACATTGTATACTTTTTGTTATTCCCCAGGGAAACGGGGCGTGCAAACAATTCAACAGCACCTTGCTCCAGATGCTGCAGACTCTGGAGGACAGTCAAAAGGCTTGGTGGCCCGAGTACCTACCTGAACTGATGTGGGCCTATAACAACAGGGCACAGTACCACCGGGTACTCCCCACATATGCTCATGTTTGGGAGAGCCGGGCGGGAGATTGAGGATCTCCACATGCCCGATCCGAGCAATCACCGAGCAATCACCGAGAAGTACCACCGCATGGGTGCAAGAGCACCGCCGCTGGCTGAGAGAGATCCACAAAGTTGTGGGGGAGCGCCTGGGACAAGTGGTACACCCTAACCCGAGACCAGTGCAGAGGGATGGGTATGCCCCGGGTGATCGAGTGATGGTCAAAGGGAAACGGCCGTCTGGGAAGTTGGATGGGCGGTGGGAGGCAGTCCCATACATGGTGAAGAGGAGGGTAGACCCTGCCATCCCGATCTATGAGGTAGAGCCAATGTTGAGACGTTGTAATTTTGATGAACCAGTGTGCGCGGCGGAGATGCCTCCTCCTGCTCAGAATACAGAGGAAATTCCCTCAGAGGAGGAGGAGAAATGGTGGGTTGCCCCTGCCTGGTACCTACCCAAGCGCCAGGCGTGGCAAGTTTGCCACCCAGGGAAAGTGTTGAGCGGTCAGCAGCTCTTCTCCCATTAAATGTGCCTGATGTCCCTAGTGCTTCTGAGCCTATCACTCTACATAGGTCAACGAGGCCCAATTCTGGTGTGCCCCCACAGCGCTATGCCCAGGATGAGTTTGTATTGGAAGAGTTGCCGAGGACGAAAACCTCTAGTGGGGTGGCATGCGAGATTGAGAAACAGCTCCATTTGTTTGAACACTGTTTGTGTGTGGATTAAATTAAATGTTCTGGACTGAAGGAGCAGCCATCTTAGAATCGAGCTGAGAGCTGAGGAACTGTGTGTGAGCAGACAAACTGATGGATCGATGAGGGAGATAACCCCCTCAGTGACCACAGCTACAGCTGAATAAAGCTGATCGTTGTCCAAGACACAGATCCTGTCCGGGTAAAGAAGGATTGTTTCTAGGAAGGCTGACAAGGACTAAGGAACAAGCTGCATACACTGTGGGACCTCATGTATGCTGGAGAGACTGGTTGTTTGGTTCAGAGACATCAGTAGATAAAGAGCAGACCCGGGTCGGTAAGATCGTGCACGCAGCTTACTGCAGTATTGGCGGCTAGAGACTTAGACTAGGCGTGTAGTTAGATAGTTAGGGTCTCTGCTTTGTGTAAGGTCTAAAGAGTTGCTACTGGTACTACATGGACTCCATTACTAAAAGGGACATTGCACATTTAGGAGCTGATAAACACCTCCATGAACTCCAGACAGCTTTTGCTCAGGAGTAATAATCAGGCACATGCTACCGGACTAGTTATGGGACTGGGAATAATATAGAGTACGGTAAGATTGTGAACTGTTGTGTTGTACTGCAGGCCAGCCCGTACTAAGCACCCAACCAATTGTTCGTGTTAGTTTCAGGGTAATAATAGGTACGGCGAGGCAGTTTTAGTTGTGCCCACCAGTAGGTAAATTGCTGCGAAACTTCCGCTGGCATCCATCAGGAAGTTTAGTTTTTGCAAAAGCTGGTGTCAGTTGCTTTCCTCGTTCGTGACTTCGCTGTATCCTGGCGAGTCCACCCCGCTACATGGCTTACAGGTGTATCTGTTCTGCAAGGATGGTTTCATACCCAAATCAGTTGAGAGTGCCTTCCACTTGGATGAGTGGGAACAAAAAATGCTGCAAAAGCATTCCCCAGACCATAATGCTACCACCACCAGTTTGTGTTCTTCCAGCAGTGGTTGCAGGATGTTTCTTGAATGTTTCTCGCCTGACATGTCATTGTCCATCTGTTTGATGAAGCTGAAAACATGACTTGTAGGGAGAAGACAATCATTTGCCAATATCAGCAAAAGTCCAATTCCGACACTGCCACCAAAATTTTAGCTTTTTTGCTGAAACAACTTCGTTAGCAGAGGTGCAGTGACCATCCATCTGCTTTGGAGCCCCATACGCAGTAGGGTTCACTAAACTATGTTTTTAGACATGTCTCTTAGCCTCTTTATTTTGGTGGTGAGCTACTTCATTGTAGTTTGTCCTTCCGCCCTTGCGCACCTTTGTAGCCGTCATAGCTTATTCACAATGGTGCCATTGGTCAACTCACAATACACTTTCACCACAGCAGCACACGTACAGTTCACAAACTGTGCAGTTTCAGAAATACTGCCACTCTTGGCCTGAAAGCCAATAATCATCCCTTTTTGCAACTCTGATAAATCGCCCCTTTTACCCATGACAGCAACAAGGGATATGTGTACCGACAGCCTATCACACACCTTATATACCCACCAAGCCAGCTCATGACAGGTGACTTCATTCATGAGCGACACGCAGCTAACATCGAAAGTAGGAAGTGGTCATAATAATTTGACTCGAGTGTGTATCTAAAAGGCTAATAAACCCAGCAATGTGCTCCACAATTCTCCCATCCATAATGGGTTGTTATGTTATAACAGTTCTTTAGAACTGTTTGTGGCAGATTTTTTTTTTTTATATTTTTTATAATTGTTTTTTCTATGTTTCTATATTACTATATTGTGCATTTCACAACCATATCTTCTGTCTAAAAGATATCCAGAAGGAATGAGGGCGCATGCGCGCGGCTTGCAGGGAGGACATGCCTCTGTGAGCTCTGCTCTGACCGCTGATATTTTTCCATCTATAGCACCGTTTCGTCGGGTCCACAAGCCCTGAACATCCATGCAGGGGTCACAGAAGTCGACCCGCAGGAAGAGGAGACCTAAACTACCGGGTACACCGGCTGCATCGCAGACCGTACCGGAGATCTTCAGGAACACGCGGCAATCCATCATGGCGAACAGGACAGTGTCCCCGACAAGCCCGGCTTCCTCTGTTGAAAGCAGACCGCGCATTGAACCTACAGCCTCAAAAACAGGTCAGGCGGATCTTTATGCTAATACAGCAGCCCTCTTTCGCACTGAACTTTCCCAGGCGGTCGCAGAATTCTCCCGCCAGATAAATGACTTAGGAAATAGAGTCTCGGACCTGGAGTCCAAGGCGGATGAGATATCCGACGCCATAGGTGCCGACAGGGAAGACATTGATTCCCATACTGCGCAACTGCACGCACTCGAACTAAAGCTTGAAGACCTAGAGAATCGGTCCAGGAGAGGAAACTTACCGGTCAGGGGCCTGCCCGAGTCCTTCCAGGACCTCTCTGCCACCATGGGCTCCCTATTCACCGCTTTGCTGCCTCGCACCCAATCTAATCAACTGCGGATGGACAGGATTCACAGGGCCCTGGGAAAACCGCGCACCCCGAACACACCTAGGGACGTTGTCCTTAAATTCCACCACCCTGAGGTAAGAGACATGGTTCTCAATGCAGCACGAAATATCTCAGACCTGCCTGGTCTCCGCCCCTCTGTGCACCTATACGCAGACTTAGCGCCATCAACGCTGCGGAAACGCAGGGAAATGAGGCCTGTGACCCAAGCACTGCAACAGGCACAATTTCTCTACAGATGGGGGTTCCTTTTTGCCCTGTCTTTTCAATTGAACTCCCGCTCCTATACGGTTCATACTCCAGCAGAAGGGATTGAAATGTTACATCAAGCCGGAATAGTGGTGGACCGCACAGAGAGACCAACGGCACCGCCAAGGCCCTAACGCCCAAGGCCCTAACGCCCAGCCAGGGTCTGCAACAGGCACAAGTGCGCTACAGATGGGGGTTCCATTTTGCCCTGACTTTTCAATTGAACTCCGTCTCCTAAACGGTTCATACTCCAGCAGAAGGGATTGAAATGTTACACCAAGCCGGAATAGTGGTGGACCGCACAGAGAGACCGATGGCACCGCCAAGGCCCCAACACCCAGCCAGGTTCTGGACGAAGGTTCCCACCACCGCTTCAGCAGCGAAAAAGTCACCGGTGCCCTAAATATCCCGATGTGGTTCATCTCTCTATACCTACTAGAGATTGGGCCACTGACCCCCCATGACATGGTATCTCAGGTTGCCATTTTCTTGCTGTGTCTCCCATGCTGCCCAGATTCGATTTTTGTTTCTTTTCTGAGGAACGTTCAGGTTATCCAGCAGGGAAACAGCGATTCGGACTCACATGTTGCTTTCCAGTTTTGGGTCCTCTTTTGTGGCACCGGGGTTAGATATCATCCCCCTGGCACCCACAACTGACCCACTTGTTTTTGCTGGCCATTTTTGTTGTCTTAAAGCATTTACTGTAGATTTACTGTCATCAATGTATTCCAGTTTAACTGTTTTTATGGAGATCGTCACTTCTACCTTATTTAGTACAATGTGGTCTTTACAGTTAGGTATGCTAAGCGAAACCCTTTATCCTTGGGATTATGTAAGGGGCCTTAATTCCCTGAGGAAACGCCTCCTACCTCAAGCATAGACCTGATGTAATATGTCTACAGGAGACGCATTTTACGTCAACCTCCCATCCTAAATTTTTCCATTCCCAGTACACCAGGTTCTTTTCTTCCACGTTCCAAACCAAAAGCAGAGGAGTGGTCACCCTACTGCGGAACTCCTTCCCACTCCAGATAGCTAGACATTTCACTGACCCTGAAGGGCGATCTGTTATTTTACTAGGCGAGTTTGGGGGACGGACTATGTGTATTGTGAATGTCTATGCTCCAACTGACGATCCGATCATTTTCTTCACTCGCATGCACCTCCTGCTTGAAACCCTGAGATATGACGAGTTGTTATGGGCAGGCGATTTTAATTTTGTAATGGATCCCTTATTGGATCGCTCCTCGCCTCCTCACACCCCGCGCTCTGCCACCCAAGGAACCCAGGTTAAAAGAGTTCTAGAATCCCTCCTTCTTGGTGACTCCTGGAGAGAGCACAATGGTACGCAGAGAGGCTACACCTATTACTCCCCCGCCCACCACTTGTACACCTGTATCGACCTTATTCTGGTTTCCACATCTCTCCTCCCGCTTCTGTCATACTGTAGACACCTAGTGGCTTCATGGTCTGATCACGACATGGTCCTAGCTGACGTTACCCCGTCTACTCCTACCAGTCGCCTTTTCACATGGAGACTCAATGAATCTTTACTGACCCGGCCGGCCATTCGTGATCGGCTCCAGGAAGATTTAAAACCATTTTTATTGGAAAATACTGACCCAGACATAGATCCTGTCGTGGTCTGGCTTTCTCATAAAGCCTTTATGAGGGGGAAACTCATTAGGGAAGCTTCACTTCTAAAAAGGGAAAGAAATGCTACTCTCCTAACTTTGGAGGCCAAGCTTAGTAGATTAGTAAGGGCCCATCAGAGGTCTCCCTCACTTTACTTGCTTAAAGAAGTGAGAGACACCAAATTGCAAATAAACCTGATTCTGTCAAATAATACAGAAAAAGCCCTACGTTGGACCGCATCTTATTACAAATATGCAAACAAACCTGACAAGATGTTAGCTCCCCAACTCAAAGCTAGACAAAAAATCAACAAGGTATTTCAGATTCGCTTACGGTCAGGTCAGATGACTTCCAACCCAGAAACCATTTACAAAACATTTCATGCGTTTTACCAACAGCTTTATGCTAAGCCAGGAACTGGATAGGGTCCGTTGGACGATAATTTTCTGACCTCCATTCTGCTCCCACAGGTGACGCCTGAGGTGTTGGCTGATTTGGGTAGGGCAGTTGTGGGGGAGGAAGTGGAATTTACAATTAAAGCCCTAAAATTGGGTAAAGCCATTGGCCCAGACGGCCTTTCGGCCCTTTATTATAAAAAATTTGCTTCATTACTGATCCCCCATATCACTAAATATTGCAACCATATCTTGCAAGGTAATGCCCCCCATCCTGACTTCCTAGCTGCCAACATTACAGTTATCCCCAAGCCCAAAAAAGACCACCTATGGCCGTCTAATTTTAGACCGATATCATTGTTGAATCTAGACACAATTTTTTTTACATCCATCCTAGCCCGACGACAGTGGCGTAACTACCGGGGAAGCAGTCGGAAGCGGCTGCTTCGGGGCCCGGGCTGACAAGGGGCCCGGCGCCCGACAGCGTGTCAGTCAAGTTTAATCTTTTTTATTTATATGCAAATGACCTTCCTAACGTGCCCAAAAGGTTGTCCCTCCGGCCGTTTGTGCCCAGCCGCGCCCATTATCGCCACGCCCACCACCGCCCCGCTGTTAATTATTCACTGCTGTCCTCGTCTTTTCTTTTTATTAAGTGCGCCGTAGTCTCGCGCATGCGCTGATGTTACTCACGTCCAGGCCAATGCGGTGTCCTGGCAGCAGCCTCAAGTAGTGTAATCACGCATGCGCCAGCTTTCTCCGCTTTCTGGCGCATGCGCGATTACATTACTTGAGGCTGCTGCCAGGCCTGCACTTGAGTAACATCGGCGCATGCGCGAGACTACGGCACACTTAGAGAAAAAAAAGACGAGGACAGCAGTGAATAATTAATAGCGGGACGGTGCTGGGCTTGGCGATAATGGACGCAGCTGGGCACAAACGGCCGGAGGGACAGCCCTTTGGGCACGTTAGGAAGGTAATTTGCATATAAATAAAAAAGATTTTTATCAAAAATAAAAAGGACAGGTGGGGGTAAAAATGGTATATCAAAAATTGGGCGGGGGGCTGGGGGGGCCCATACAAAAATTTCTGGCCGAGCAGTGACCAAACATCTTCTGTCATCGCACGGCTGAGGGTTTTCCCCATCCTCAGCCGTGACAGGCTTGTATGAACGAATTCAGGTATTTGAGGCCTATAGACCGCATGACCACTTATCAATGTACTATCACATAACATTACCCTTTAGTTGACCGTTGCTTGATCTCCTACGGTTACTGTTATTGTAATTCCTTGATTTTACTTATTTTCTGGGCAATCTGAATGCTATATGTATCCTTTGTTGCATTTATGATGCATTTTTCTTCAATAAATCTTTTGAAACATAAAAGATATCCAGTATTCAGATAATAAGAATTCATTGTCACAACTTTTTTTTGCTGCACAGTTCTCATCTCATCTTCGTTGTCCTAGTGAGTAAAAAGGGGCCAGTCATGCCTTCTGATAGTTTGCCTCCCACTTCTTCAATCATTATTTCAGGCCATTGAACTTGGCACACAGGCTGGTGTGGTACAGCAGAGCGGGATATAATGAGGCTGCCGGTCTCATGTGTTACTTTAAGCAGACTTTTGTTTCCAATTCTTCCAGGTCCTGCCTGTGTGTGGAGGGGTCTGTCAGGCCACCCCCCATACAATGAGGCAGCATGAGGGGCAGCGGTTAATGCAGCAGCTGGAGTGTGAAGACTATTGAGGGCTGGAGGGTGTAAGCGTGTCTGGGGAGCAGGCGTGTGCAATGGACAGGGGTGCAGTAACCATGAAATTCCAGGCTCCTGTTTAATATTCTGTACGACATCAGGACAATTATATCAACTACTTCTAAAAGTTTACTCAGCAAGAAATCAAAGCTGGAAACACTGGTTAGGGCACATGAAAACTGGCATTCATTAATCTGTTCCTCAGTTATGCCACTTAGCCTTAGGCCTCAAGCACATAAGCATATTAAGGAGCAGAAGGGATTCTTTATGGAAAAGTTATCAAATATGTAGCTTTTTTTAGTCTATGGGTCAATGGCATACATAAAAGATAGGCGTCCAATATCCTGCTAGGTTTTGGTAGGAGAGAAATCCTATGGGAATTCCTGGGGGAAATTCTGCACCTCTTGTTTGGACAGACAGCAGTGTACAAGTCCTTGCCACCTAGAAAGATGAAAGGACTACGTTGGGTTATGGGCCCTATGTGACCGTAATCCGCACAGCAACCATATAGTCTACCTCTATAGTACTGTGTATATATACCCATTCTATGGGCAAATGCTAATACTATATATTAATGTAGAAATATTGAAGCATGCTCTATCAGAAGCATGTAGCCTGAGTCCTTCACCATAGACAACAATAGATACCTTAAAATTTAAATCAGTGGACATTCAGATCCACTCATGTACGTCAGGGTGCATGACTTGCCAACTGCGGCCTGCAATGCAAATCTGTGTGGCCTCAATGACATTTTTCACTTTCAGTTGTAAATTTTTTTTTTTAAAACAACATCTATATATAAATTTTTCTCTAAATGTATTGTTCTACATGTCTTTGATAAAAAAAATGTTTAGGTAAAAAAAAAAATGTTTGGGTAAAAGTTATAGCGTTTACAAACTATGGTACAAACTATGGTACAAAAACTTTCTGAGCACCTGTCATGTTTCCTGAGGTTCTACAATGCCCAGACAGTAGAAAAACCCCACAAATGACCCCATTTCGGAAAGTAAACACCCTAAGGTATTCGCTGATGGGCATAGTGAGTTCATAGAACTTTTTATTTTTTGTCACAAGTTAGCGGAAAATTATGTGTTTTTTTTTTTAGAGAAATATCTTGGCAAAAGACAACTTTTCCCATTTTTTTATACAAAGTTGGCATTTGACCGAGATATTTATCTCACCCAGCATGGGCATATGTAAAATGATACCCCAAAACACATTGCCCAACTTCTCCTGAGTACGGCGATACCACATGTGTGACACTTTTTTGCAGCCTAGGTGGGCAAAGGGGCCCATATTCCAAAGAGCACCTTTAGGATTTCACAGGGCATTTTTTACACATTTTGATTTCAAACTACTTTTCACGCATTAGGGCCCCTAAAATGCCAGGGCAGTATAACTACCCCACAAGTTACCCCATTTTGGAAAGAAGACACCCCAAGGTATTTCGTAATGGGCACAGTGAGTTCATGGAAGTTTTTATTTTTTGTCACAAGTTAGTGGAATATGAGACTTTGTAAGGAAAAAAAAAATCATCATTTTCCGCTAACTTGTGACAAAAAATTAAAAATTCTAGGAACTCGCCATGCCCCTCACAGAATACCTTGGGGTGTCTTCTTTCCAAAATGGGGTCACTTGTGGGGTAGCTATACTGCCCTGGCATTTTAGGGGCCCTATTTTTTACACATTTTGATTTTTAGACATTTGGATCCCAGACTTCTTCTCACGCTTTAGGGCCCCTAAAATGCCAGGGCAGTATAAATACCCCACATGTTTGGAAAGAAGACACCCCAAGGTATTCCATGAGGGGCATGGCGAGTTCATAGAAGATTTTTTTTTTGCACAAGTTAGCGGAAATAGATTTTTATTTATTTTTTCTCACAAAGTCTCCCTTTCCGCTAACTTGGGACAAAAATTTCAATCTTTCATGGACTCAATATGCCCCTCAGCGAATACCTTGGGGTGTCTTCTTTCCAAAATGGGGTCATTTGTGGGGTGTTTGTACTGCCCTGGCATTTGAGGGTCTCCGCAATCATTATATGTATGGCCAGCATTAGGAGTTTCTGCTATTCTCCTTATATTGAGCATACGGGTAATGAGAATTTTTTTTTCGTTCAGCCTCTGTGCTGAAAAAAAAAATGAACGCCACAGATTTATTCATTCACATTGATCAATGTGAGCTCCGCCAATAGGAGCTCTGCCTGACATCCAAACCCACTCAGCCCGTATGCCCTGGCAAACCCGATTTCTCCATTCACATCAATCGATGTGGATGAATAAATTATTGCCGGGATTTTTTATTTTTTTTTAATATACAAAGTGTTTGCCAAAGTATATGAACACCGCCACCTCCTCAGCTCATATGCCTCGGCAAACGTATCTTTTACTGCAGAGGAGAAATCTCGTCTTGCAGCGCTGCATACACCGACTTTTGTGTAATCTGACAGCAGCGCAATGCTTCTGTCAGAATGCACATCAGTGCTGCAGCTGGTTGATCGGTTGGTCCACCTAGAAGTAAAAAAAACAAAACAAAAAAGAAAAAACCAGGCCGCAACGCATTAAATTTATTAACTTTATAATAACATTTGAATGGAACATATTAACTTTATTTAACTTTTTGAACAGAACGTTAACTTTTTTGCTTATCAGTTATTTTTATATTTTTTATTTTTTTTACCTTTATAGGACAAACCTCTCCTTCCCCATGGGACAATGTGCAAAGCGCAAATTGCCCAAAGATGTGGCGAAGTACATTTTGCACTTTGTCCAAGGTGAAAGGAGAGGTTTGCAGCAGCTGTGAGTGAAAGGGCCCTAATAGCCCTGTGTGCCTGTCCTGTGAAACGCAATCCCTATGCTAAGTGTACCTGTGTGTGGTACTTCCGGAAACACTCCCCAAAGCATAGGGCAGGGTGGTCAGGGCAGTCAGGACAGAAATAGCGGGTGTCACGCCTTATTCCACTTCTGCTACAGACACAACATTTTTTTCGGGGTGGCGGTCGGTTTGAGGTACCAGCAACGACACTGGGGAAATGTCGCTTGTGTAGACGGCTCACTACACTGGTGGATGGGGCCACGGAAACTCCTGGATACAGGAGGTTCTCGATGATCTCTTCCTGAAAGTTGAGGAAGGATCCTGTTCTCCCAGCCTTACTGTAGAGAACAAAACTATTATATACAGCCAATTGAATTAAATATACAGACACCTTCTTATACCAGCGTCTGGTCCTGCGGGAAAGTAGATAAGGAGCCAACATCTGGTCATGGAAGTCCACCCTCCCCATGAGCGAATGTCATGTCTGCGTGAATTGGGGAGAGCATGTAAACGTCACGCTTGTCTCTCCATTTCACCGCGAGCAGTTCTTGGTTACACAAGGCAGCCCTCTCCCCCCTTGCAAGACGGGTGGTAACGAGCAGTTGGGGGAAGCCCCGGCGACTAGGTCGCGCGGTGCCACAGCAGCCAATCTGTTCTAGGAACAAATGCCTGAAGAGGGGCACACTTGTGTAGAAATTGTCCACATAAAGATGGTACCCCTTGCCAAATAAGGGTGACACCAAGTCCCAGACTGTCTTCCCACTGCTCCCCAGGTAGTCAGGGCAACCGACCGGCTCCAGGGTCTGATCTTTACCCTCATAGATCAGAAATTTGTGGGTATAGCCTGTGGCCCTTTCACAGAGCTTATACAATTTGACCCCATACCGGGCGCGCTTGCTTGGGATGTATTGTTTGAAGCCAAGGCGCCCGGTAAAATGTATAAGGGACTCGTCTACGCAGATGTTTTGCTCAGGGGTATACAAATCTGCAAATTTGGTGTTGAAGTGGTCTATGAGGGGCCGAATTTTGTGGAGCCGGTCAAAAGCTGGGTGGCCTCTGGGACGAGAGGTGCTGTTGTCGCTAAAGTGCAGGAATTGCAGGATGGTCTCAAATCGTGTCCTGGACATGGCAGCAGAGAACATGGGCATGTGATGAATTGGGTTCGTGGACCAATATGACCACAATTCATGCTATTTGGTTAAGCCCATGTTGAGGAGAAGGCCCAGAAAAATTTTAAATTCGGAAACTTGGACGGGTTTCCACCGGAAAGACTGGGCATAAAAGCTTCCCGGGTTGGCGGCTATAAATTCAGTGGCATATCGGTTTGTTTCTGCCACAACTAAGTCCAAGAGCTCCGCAGTCAAGAACATCTCAAAAAAACCCAGTGCCGAACCGATCTGAGCTGTCTCAACCCGAACTCCAGACTGGGCGGTGAAAGGGGGAACTATTGGTGCGGCTGAAGTTGTGGGCTGCCAATCAGGGTTTGTCAGCACCTCAGGGACTCTAGGGGCTCTACGGGCCTGTCTGTGCGGTGGCTGCGATGGGGGAACTACTGCACGTGCCACCGTACCAGCTTCAACTGCCCTTCTGGTGCTCGCCACTTCACCATGTTGTACGGCAGTGCTGGTACTAGGTCCAGGATGGGCTGCACTGCTGGTGTATGCCTCACCACGTAATCCGACAGCGCCAGCCCCACTCTGCTGCCCTTGAAGCGGATCCTACGCAACCTGTGGTCTAGCAAAACGGGGCCGGGTACGCCTGGTGGTATCAGGGACCTCAACCTTCTCGTCCGAACTTTGGGTCAGACTGCCACTGCTTTCTACAGGTTCATATTCTGACCCGCTGGATTCGTCAGATGAGGGCTCCCATTCCTCATCCGACTGGGTCAGAAGCCTGTAGGCCTCTTCAGAAGAATACCCCTTGTTTGCCATTTGGTCAACTAAATTTAGGGGGTATTCCCTGAGACTACCCAAGAAAAAAAGCAAGCCTGTCTTACAAATGGGAGGCTAGGGAAGTACCGGAGGCCGCTGCGATTGATAAAAAATATCGAAACTGATTTTTTTTTTATCGCCACAGCGCTTGTAAAGTGATTGTGCAGTGATCAAAATAATATATTTTTTTTGTCACTGCGGCGGGGCGGGCGTGGGTGAACGCACGTGTGGGCGACCGATCAGGCCTGATCGGGCAAACACTGCGTTTTGGGTGGAGGGCGAACTAAGGTGACACTAATACTATTATAGATCTGACTGTGATCAGTTCTGATCACTTACAGATACTATAACAGTACAAATGCTGATTAGCGATACGCTAATCAGCGAATCAGTGACTGCGGTGCGGTGGGCTGGGCGCTAAACGATTGCTAACTACCTAACCAAGGGGCCTAAACTATCCTAAAACTATCAGTCAATACCAGTGGGAAAAAAAAAGTGACAGTTTACACTGATCACTTTTTTCCCTTTCACTAGGTGATTGACAGGGGCGATCAAGTGGTGATCAAGGGGTTAATTGGGGTGATGGAGGGTGATCTGGGGGCTAAGCGTAGTGTTGGGTGTACTCACTGTGATGTCTGCTCCTCTGCTGGAACCAACCGACGAAAAGGACCAGCAGAGGAGCAGAGAAGCCATTTAACACATTATATTTATAAATATAATGTGTTAGATGGCCTCTGATTCGATTTTCTGAAAATCATCAGCCTGCCAGCGACGATCATTGGCTGGCAGGCTGATGACGAAATTGTCCTTTAACTTTTGCCGGCCCGCGATGCGCATGCGCGGGCCGGCTTTGCCCGAAATCTCGCGTTTCGCGAGAGAACGCAGCGGCGCGTCCAGGAGGAATAACAGGGCCGCTGCAAAGACGCAATCCTGCGTACGGCAGTCCTGTAGTGGTTAAAGACACCTGTCCACCCCACAGTCAGTCAGATGCCAACTACTACCATGGACCAAAGAGCTGTCAAAAGACACCAGAGACAAAATTGTGGACCTCCACAAGGATAGAAAGGGCTATAGGGCAATTGCCTAGCAGCTTGGTGAAAATAGATCAACTGTTGGAGCAATTGTTAGAAAATGGAAGAGGCTAAAGACGACTGTCAGTCTCCCTCGGACTGGGGCTCCATGCAAGATCTCACCTCGTGGGGTATCACTGATGATAAGAAAGGTGAGGAATCAGCCCAGAACTACAAGGGAGGAACTGGTCAATGACATGAAGAGAGCTGGGACCACAGTTTCAAAGGTCACTGTCGGTAGAACACTACGCCGTCATGGTTTCAAATCATGCATTGCACGGAAGGTTCCCCTGCTCAAGTCATCACATGTCCAGGCCCGTCTAAAGTTTGCCAATGACCATCTGGATGATCCAGAGGAGGCATGGGAGAAAGTCATGTGGTCAGATGAGACCAAAGTAGAACTTTTTGGTCTAAACTTCATTTATGTTTGGAGGAAAAAGAAGGATGAGTTGCATCCCAAGAACACCATCCCTAATGTGAAGCATGGGGGTGGTAACATCATGCTTTGGGGGTGCTTTTCGGCAAAGGGGACAGGACGACTGCACTATACAGGGAGTGCAGAATTATTAGGCAAGTTGTATTTTTGAGGATTAATTTTATTATTGAACAACAACCATGTTCTCAATGAACCCAAAAAACTCATTAATATCAAAGCTGAATATTTTTGGAAGTAGTTTTTAGTTTGTTTTTAGTTTTAGGTATTTTAGGGGGATATCTGTGTGTGCAGGTGACTATTACTGTGCATAATTATTAGGCAACTTAACAAAAAACAAATATATACCCATTTCAATTATTTATTTTTACCAGTGAAACCAATATAACATCTCAACATTCACAAATATACATTTCTGACATTCAAAAACAAAACAAAAACAAATCAGTGACCAATATAGCCACCTTTCTTTGCAAGGACACTCAAAAGCCTGCCATCCATGGATTCTGTCAGTGTTTTGATCTGTTCACCATCAACATTGCGTGCAGCAGCAACCACAGCCTCCCAGACACTGTTCAGAGAGGTGTACTGTTTTCCCTCCTTGTAAATCTCACATTTGATGATGGACCACAGGTTCTCAATGGGGTTCAGATCAGGTGAACAAGGAGGCCATGTCATTAGATTTTCTTCTTTTATACCCTTTCTTGCCAGCCACGCTGTGGAGTACTTGGACGCGTGTGATGGAGCATTGTCCTGCATGAAAATCATGTTTTTCTTGAAGGATGCAGACTTCTTCCTGTACCACTGCTTGAAGAAGGTGTCTTCCAGAAACTGGCAGTAGGACTGGGAGTTGAGCTTGACTCCATCCTCAACCCGAAAAGGCCCCACAAGCTCATCTTTGATGATACCAGCCCAAACCAGTACTCCACCTCCACCTTGCTGGCGTCTGAGTCGGACTGGAGCTCTCTGCCCTTTACCAATCCAGCCACGGGCCCATCCATCTGGCCCATCAAGACTCACTCTCATTTCATCAGTCCATAAAACCTTAGAAAAATCAGTCTTGAGATATTTCTTGGCCCAGTCTTGACGTTTCAGCTTGTGTGTCTTGTTCAGTGGTGGTCGTCTTTCAGCCTTTTTTACCTTGGCCATGTCTCTGAGTATTGCACACCTTGTGCTTTTGGGCACTCCAGTGATGTTGCAGCTCTGAAATATGGCCAAACTGGTGGCAAGTGGCATCTTGGCAACTGCACGCTTGACTTTTCTCAGTTCATGGGCAGTTATTTTGCGCCTTGGTTTTTCCACACGCTTCTTGCGACCCTGTTGACTATTTTGAATGAAACGCTTGATTGTTCGATGATCACGCTTCAGAAGCTTTGCAATTTTAAGAGTGTTGCATCCCTCTGCAAGATATCTCACTATTTTTGACTTTTCTGAGCCTGTCAAGTCCTTCTTTTGACCCATTTTGCTAAAGGAAAGGAAGTTGCCTAATAATTATGCACACCTGATATAGGGTGTTGATGTCATTAGACCACACCCCTTCTCATTACAGAGATGCACATCACCTAATATGCTTAATTAGTAGTAGGCTTTCGAGCCTATACAGCTTGGAGTAAGACAACATGCATAAAGAGGATGATGTGGTCAAAATACTCATTTGCCTAATAATTCTGCACGCAGTGTATTAAGGAGAGGATGAATGAGGCCATGTATTGTGAGATTTTGAGCAACAACCTCCTTCCCTCAGTCAGAGCATTGAAGATGGGTCGTGGCTGGGTCTTCCAACATGACAACGACCTGAAGAACACAGCCAGGATAACCAAGGAGTAGCTTTGTAAGAAGCACATCAAGGTTCTGGAGTGGCCTAGCCAGTCTTCAGACCTAAATCCAATAGAACATCTTTGGAGGGAGCTGAAACTCTGTGTTGCTCAGCGACAGCCTCAAAACCTGACAGATCTAGAGGAGATATGTGTGGAGGAGTGGACCAAAATCCCTGTTGCAGTGTGTGCAAACCTGGTCAAGAACTACAGGAAACGTTTGACCTCTGATCGCTGGGTGTTCAAATACTTCTGGTCCTCACTGTACATATCATTTTAGATCTATTTATGAAGTAAGGAAAAATAATCTATTTATGAAAAAAGGAATAATCCACTGCACTTTGTTAGTCATGTGGGAGTGGTTTCATCGAAATGGGGCGTGACACACAATTCTGTCAAGCCAAGTAATAGGTGGTATAAAGTTACTAGACAGTCAGTTGTCTAGTCTAATTTAATACCACCTATTAGTTGGTTTACGTTGCCAAAATGTTGGTGCACAGTGGTACATCTTAAGCCATGCCCCTTTGCCATGAAGCCCAGCCCCTTCCACCAAAGTCACTCCCCTTGGATATCGAGGCACAATGGCTTATTTTTTTTTACTTAGTTTTTTCCTAAAAATGTCTAAAATGAAATGCTCCATATTCCACAAAAATTATGTCAGAATTCAGACACAGCCACAACAATAAATGTTGGCAAATCTTTATACTGAATACCAGTTTGAAAAAAAAGTGTCCATTTAGAGGAGCTGTCCACCTTCAGACAGATTTCATATAGAAGTATTTTGTATTGATCCTAAATTAAAAATCAGTCACCACTTCAACACATACTGTATCTTGCTGACCTAAAGGTGTTTTCCAGCAGTAGAATATTCAATATCTGATCAGTGGAGGTCTGACTCCCAGTATCCCTGAAAATCAGCTGTTTGAGGAGGCCTCAGCTCTCTGGTGACCGCTGTGGCCTCTTCCTAGGACAGTGATATCACATTCATGAGTCACATGGCCTAGTTACTGCTCAATCCCAGTCCCTGTGCTTGTTATGCGCTTCGGTCACAGTGCTCACCAGAACGCTGCAGCCTCTTCAACCAATTTATAAGTGGTGGTGCCAGGTGTCAGACCCTCACTGATCAGATATTGATGACTTAAGGATAGGCTCCAGTTGCCCTGAAAGTTGGTATAGAACAGTCTCTGGTCTTCTAGGACTTATATTTCTTTCTGGAAAGAGTCTAGAATGCAAGTGGATATGAAAGAGCGAGAGACAGACAGAGAGAGGAGAAGGACATAGAGAAGGAGAACCTAGCTTGTGGCCAATATATGCATTGTCTGAAGGGTACTCTTTCTCATTACAGAGAGCGCCTAGTACGCAGAGTTTGTGTGCAGAGTATTGTAGGCCAGGCAATGCCCCCTGATTTTCTGAACAAGATATTCAAATTTGCTTTCCTAAGCCTATCCATTTTCGGTTCTCTCTCACTCTCATATTCGCCAGAAATGCATCACAAAATGTTTGTTTAAATACAAACTTTTTGGGAAGTTCAGGATGAATTCCAAATCGAATTGTTTTTCTCATCTGCAGTATATCTGTTAGTTCTGGATGCACCTCTGGGCTATAGTAATAAACTGTAACATGGTTTTCAAAGGTGGGCATAACATTTTAAGGGGAATTCTACATTTAGTTGAGTCTGCTATGTCATAAAGACATGTCAAATTATAATATCTGTCGGGGTCAGTGAGCTAAGATCCTCACCAATTCTGTGAATGAGGGGATCACAAACTTCAGCCACTAACTTTTTCTTCTTCTGAAGGTTGCGTTCTTTCCTCATGTTTTATATTGTTGCATTTGTTAGACACACAATGGACCTAAGCTCTATGGATGGGATTACAACTCAACAATCATCCATAAAGCCAAATCCTAAAAGACTTGAGGGTTTATCTGAACTACTCACGTTCCTCAGTCCTTACACTTGTCTCATAAAAATGTTGTCTAAATAGGCTGAATAAAAGTCTTAGAACATTTCTCCAGTGACCAGAAAAGCCGGGTGTCTTTCAGTGAAAGAATGACACATTAACCAGCCTCCCCTCAGACCCTCTCCCCTCACACCCACCCTCAGACACACAGCTCTCGCACATCACACGCCCCACTGGCTGTAAACAGCAAGCCCTGTTGTAAAGAGGGTTGTAATGAGGGTTGAACAATATTGCCACCTGCTGTTTCTGGAGTAGGCCCATAATGTGCCACACCGGCAAGGGTGAATAGGTCAGTACCAACATACAGCTGCCTGCCATCCGCAGGGAAATAACAATTAGTTCACAAGTAAAAGTTCACATGCCTCCTGATTTGCAAAACAAGGAAACACTTTCGGGATGGCATGGGAAACCTGTAGGTGTCTTGATGGGTGGAATCAGTGTGGACATAACTCTTGGCATTGCAAAAATAGTTTTTGTCTTTGTTTTTTGACATTCAAATGTTTAGGGTAGAGATCGATTTAGTGAGGGTCTTTGTGCTGTTTTTGGAAACTTCAAAAAGACTCGTCATTTCAACTGTGGGTAGTGGGAGACTTAAGAATTGCAAATCATTCACAGAGCTCACCATTATCACAATAAACACTAAAACTGCAGTGAGTCAGTTTTCCCTAAAAGATATAAGAAAAATATAGGACTCTGCAGCCAAGGTATTTATTGCTTTTTGTAGGATTATATGAAAGAATGTTCTTTGCCTTCAAAAGAGGTAAATGCTATGAACCAGACAGAGCAAACTTTAAAGGGATTGGGGGCCTTTTGGACAGACCCCAAACATAGTAGAACTTGCAGTGTGAATCATACTTACCTGGTTCCTTGCTCCCCACTTGCTGCTGCAACTCTCAGGTATCCTTCTGTCAAAATCAGGTTTTTTTTTTTTTTTTTTTTTGTTTCAATCGTTTTTATTGGTATTTTTAAAGTAAAACACATTACAATAAAGTCGCAGTACAATCTGCTCTCCATCAGTCGAGTCATTAAAAACAACAACTAACTGTATAAACATAACAGTTTTACACTTAAAGCATGAATATTTTAGACATCATCCACGTTTGGTGCCAATATCCGCTATGTAATAATTGATACTTCACCAAAAAGCCTTGTACATATGTGTTTTCATCCTTATCCATTGAATTGAAAAACCACCTCTCCAAATAACATTTGCAGAGTCATCTTGTTTGTTTTAACTAATGGTAATGCTCTTTTACTTGAAAGGTACATTTATTGGTAATCCTATGCACAACTACATATCCCCACTTGTTGAGGGCGCATTTTCAATCAACTTTGACCTATCTGCTCCTATCCCTTGACACAATAACTAGAAGTTTCCCACAACTGCCACTGTTTTGAAAATTTTTGGAAGGAACCATTCCCTAAAGCTATGATTTTCTCATAAGCAACAGTGGTATTAATAGCTAATATCAAATCTTTTAACCTAGGTGTTTCCTGGGATTTCCATCTTTGCAGTATCATTAGTTTTGCTAGAACACATATAACACCTACCAATTTTCTATCTTCCACCGGAAGATGTGTCACTCCAATTAGAAGCAGGGCAAGTTGTGGTGTCCACTTAAGCCTCCCTTGAAGCAGCTTGTTCAGCAGTTCCTCACATTCTTCCCAGTACTTAGAGATCATAGGACATTTCCAAAGAATATGAAGAAGTGTACCCCTCCCTCCACATCCCCTCCAACAATCTCCTGACACCCCTACATACATGTGGCATAATCTTTCAGGCGTGTAATACCATTGTAGGATAGTTTTTAAAGCCGATTCCACATGGCTAGAGCAATGTAAGTGGGAGTGGATCAATTTTATTGTTTTTTGCCATTCATTTTCTGCTATAGTGATGTTCAGGGAGCTTTCCCATTTACGCATAGGGTGGGACTTCCTAAACTGAGTTGGTTGGAGTAATGCTTCATACAACTTTTTGATTCCTTTGGATTCTCCAGAGAGGTACAACATCCCTTCTTGACTACATCTCACCTTTGATGGGATTAGTGATTGTATCAAATGCCGAATTTGTAAGTATTTAAAGAAATCTGACTTGGGTATCAGCAGTTGGTTCTGCAAAGTTTGGAAAGATTTCATCACCCCATTTTCAAAAAGCCATTCTATATTACTTTTGACCTCTGTATTCCAATCTGAAAGATCCGCATGTGGGAGTAATGCTCTGATCAGAGAGAATGGAATTGAAGATAATTTTGGCTTGTACCCCTCTTCACTCATATTATGGAACTGTTTCCATGCCATCACCGATGCCAAAATTACTGGATTTAGGTTTTTAGGGGTCTGAATAGCCCAAAAAGGTAGATACACTAAGTCTGGTAAGGTAAATGGTGCTGCTTGCGCTTGCTCCACTTGAACCCAGGGAATCTCGACCTTTTCTTTGTACCAACTCCTAAGCATGGACACTAACGTGGCAATATAATATCGTTCCATGTCTGGGACCGCCAGACCACCCATTGCCCGGGGTCTCTGAATTATACTACTTGCTATTCTCGGCCTCTTATTTCTCCAAATGTATTTGGAGAGTATTTGTTGCACCTTTCTGAAGAACCTTTTTGGCAGCAAAATTGGGACCGTGCGGAATATATACAAAAAGCGAGGAAGTATGAACATTTTAAAAGCCGCAATCCTTCCTACCCATGAAGTATCATGTTTATGGAACTCTTCTATGTCTTTACCTACTTTTGCCAATAGAGATTCATAGTTAAGGTCGTACAGTTTTGACAATGATGCAGACATGCTGGTGCCTAGGTATTGGATACTGTCTGTGCACCAGTCAAAGTCCCATTTGTCTTTGAAAGATTGGATCAGAGTGTTTGGAATGTGTATCGGCAGTGCTTGTGTTTTGGAGGAATTAAGGTGGTAATATGAAAGGTTGCCATATAGGTCTATTTGGTTCATAACTGCTGCTAGTGACTTTTCTGGGCTAGATAATGACAGCAATACATCATCCGCGTAGAGCGAAATTACATGCTCTTGTCCTCCAATTTTAATCCCTGAAACTAATGGGTCCAATCTAATCGCCTGAGCTAGTGGTTCCATTGCTATGATGAAGATCAGAGGCGACAATGGGCAGCCCTGTCTGGTACCATTGGTCAGCTCGAACATCTTTGACAGGGCTCCATTAACATAAACACTAGCTGTGGGGTCACTATATAAGGCCTCAATCGCGGACATGATAGGGCCACTGAATCCCATAGCCGAGAGCACCGAGAAGGCAAACGACCACCTAATTCGGTCGAATGCCTTCTCGGCGTCCAAGGCCAGCACCAATAGAGGGGTGTTTTGTTGCCTGACTTGGTGGAAAATGCCCAGCATTCTTCTAGTATTAAAGTAGGACTGGCGAGTTGGGACAAAACCTGTCTGATCCTTATGAATTATAGAAGGGAGTATTGTGGCTATCCTAAGAGCCAAGAGTTTGGCGTATATTTTTATATCCTGGTTTAATAGCGATATGGGCCTGAAATTTTGCGGTCTGTCCGCAGTTTTACCTGGTTTAGGTAAAGTAATTATAATTGCTTGTAGGTTCTCCTTAGGGAAATTTCCAGAGGACAAAGCATGTTGACAAAAATCTTTCAGGAAGGGGCTCAGTATATGCACAAACTTTTTGTAGTAATGGCTTGCAAAGCCGTCTGGGCCGGGGGCCTTATCTTGGGGCAAGGATTTAATCACTTTCACAATCTCCTCCTCTGTTATCGGGGTATTAAGGAAATGGAGTTGAGTGTCAGTTAATGTAGGTAGATTTAGGGAACTAAGATATCTACTTACCATGTCTTTTAATGTTGGGGAGGTAGGTATGGAGTTCCTCAGATTATATAAGTCATGGTAATATGACTGGAAGCCTTCTGCTATGTCCTGTGGTGCATACAGTTTGGTTTGCGTTTTGGGGTGTAGAAGGTAATGTATCCTACTTTTTGTTCTTTTGGCCTTTAAGCTAGCCGCCAGGAGTTTCCCCGCCTTATTCCCTTGAGAGTAGTATTTTGCTTTGGTTCTCCTAAGACCCTTCTCATAAGAGTCTAGCATATGGTTCCTTAACTCTTGCCTAACTTGTTTTAGTGCCTCTGCATTAAGGGGGAGGGGTCATTTTTATTCCTTTCTTCCAATAATTTTAATTTTGTGAGCATTTGTGACATGGCCTCTTCCAGTTTCCTTTTTCTCATCGCTCCTTGTTGTATAAATGACCCTCTTATACACGCCTTGTGAGCGTTCCATAATATCGCAGGGTTGGTAGAGTCTTGCTTATTAAGAAGGAAAAACTCTTTCAAATCCGATTCAATGCGCTGACCATGCTGTGGACAAGACAAAAGAATAGGATTGCTCCTCCAAAGATACTTTGAGGAATAATTGTTATCTTCTGATATTTTCACTGTAATAGCAGCATGGTCAGACCATTTAATCTGCCCTATTTCCGCTTCTAACACTTTAGGTAATATCATCCTGTCTCCCCAGAACATATCTATACGTGAGTATACATTATGTACCCCTGAGTGGAACGTGAACTCTCTGTCTGTAGGATGCTTAATACGCCATACGTCAAACAACTCCGCCTTCCAAATAACATCGCTTAAAGTCTGAACTGGTCTGCAAGAGGAGGATGTCGAGTCTATTTCAGGGTCTACAGTCAAATTGAAATCTCCAAATATCAGTAACTGTCCCTGCTTTTTCCTGTTGACTATTTTTAATACTTTCCTCACAAATCTCGCTTGGCCTTTGTTAGGTGCGTATATCGATACCAGAGTAAAGGGGGAGTTGTTCAAGGTGCATACCAGCATTACATATCTACCCGCTGAGTCACTTACATGTTCTACCAATTTGAATGCCAGGGTATTTTTTATAGCTATTAGCGCTCCCCTAGTTTTGGAGTTAGAGTGAGCTTGAAAAATATAGGGGAATTGATTGTTTTGTAATCTGTGTGCATCCTTTTCTATTAAATGGGTTTCTTGTATTCCCAATACATCAAAGTTAAGGGATCTGACCTCTCTCCACAAATGCGATCTGCGCATTGGGCTATTCAAACCATTAGCATTAATACTTGCAAAGGTTATTACCATAATAAAGCAATTTAAAACGCAAGGTATGAAAGTCGCACAGTAAACTATAAAGAAGGTGCAAGACGCCTCCCAGCCAGCGCGCCTGCAACCATAGTACGAAGATGGTGGAGCATAATACAGGCATAAGTTTAACATCATTCGTGGACATATCTTCCCTTATCACTGCTAAAAAGAGGTAAAAGAAATAATAATAACATGTAATCAAAAACATAACTTGTAGGTATATTCGTGAGAACCAACAGGCTCCACGTGAACCTATAACTTGGGGTATCTAAGTCCCGTCTGAAGCCTCGGTAATAGCCTGTTCGGCAGATCACCTCTCCGGCCATTTGCACTAAAGATTAGACCACCCTTGGTGAACCTCTTCAAGTGTCCCAATCTCTCCGGATTTTCTCAGGATGACCCCGACGCTGTTCCAACTGCTGGTCAATAGGAATGTCCCAGCTCTGCAGGATTTTCTTCCCTTCCTCCACTGTTTTAATAGCAGACAGTTCTCCCATACAATAAATTAGAAGGCGTACAGGGAATCCCCACCTATACTGGATTTTGGCTTTTTGTAAGGCAGATGTAATGGGTATCAGGGCCCTTCTTTGCCTGAGCGTGGTAGCCGATAAGTCAGCATATAGAGATATTTTGTGATACGGTGCAGGTAGACCACCATTTTTTCTGGCGGAAGACATCAGCTGCTCCTTTACAGTGTAGAAATGAACTCTAGCAAGAACATCCCTTGGCACTGATTCATCCATATGTCTGGGACGCGGGACTCTGTGTGCCCTGTCTATCTCTAAATCTCCTTCTTTGCAGTGGGGCAGAACGCATTTGATCAGTTCTTTAACGTATAAAGGAATATCTTTGGCCCCCACGTTCTCTGGGATGCCCCTTAGCTTGATATTATTGCGTCTGCTGCGATCCTCCAGATCTGCCATTTTGCTTTTTAATGCCTCCACCTCCTTCTCCAGGGCATAATGAGCATCTATAAGGTCGTTATGGGAGCCTGCAAACTCCCCAAATTTGCGTTCCATATGGTCTGTTCTGGCCCCAAGCTCTTCCACCTCTTTTCTCATGGGAGCCACTATTAAACGCATGTCATGCAGGAAAGAGCGTCTCTGTACTAAAAGCATATCTCTCATGGCGGTGTCTGTCAAGGCTATGTTGGCTACTGGCAGTGCTAAAATTTCTGCTTCCCCCATAACTTGTGGGTTCCCATTATATCTTAGAGTACCTGCGCCGGCTGTCTCTTCTTCAGGAGAGCCTTTCAGAGGAGTGGAGTGCGGGGATTCCCCTACTTCAGAAGACGCTTCTCTCCCATGTGGCCAGCCTCCCGCTGCTGTGTCGCAGGCTCCTTCCTGCCCGGCATGTACCTCTCTGTTCCCGGGTGCGGGACCTGGGGATTTCGGTGTGGTAAGTTCTTCCACATAGCTTGGGTGATTAACTGCTTGAGCGTCTTCCTCTTTGTCGCTGTCCGCAGCGTTTTCCTCTCCGGCGCCATCTTGGAACCTTCCCGCCTCTCGGGTGAAGTAAAACTTCGTCAGTTGCGGGTACTTCTGTCCCTTTCTTTTCCTCCCGGTCATGCTCAGGGAGTGCTCGGTGCCTTGTCTGCCTGGTTTTGGTGTGTTCACCGTGGGTATAGTCGCTTTTTAGGTCGCTGGGTGTAGTGCTTACTCCGGAGCTACAGCACACTACATCCGCGCGCCTCGGCAGCCAGACCACGCCCCCCCGTCAAAATCAGGTTTAACTGGCTGCAGCAGTGGCATGTCCCCCATACTTCACATGACCCAGTGACATAACGCATAGGGGACACGTCACCACTGCGGCCAGTCAATGGATACAGTGTCCACGTGACCCACGTCAAACCGGATGCTAACAAGGGGAAACCTGAGAGCTGTAGTGGCATGGGGGCAGCAAAGAGCCAGAACCCAGCGGCAGGGATCAGGTAAGTATGATTCCCACCACACGTCTGGTCATAGGGATCTGCCCGAAAGGATGCACAACCCCTTTAAAATCTTATGACTTTAAAGGGTTTGTCTGGGTTTAAAAAAAAGTGGAAAAAGGAAGGTGTTAAAAAATATACCCACTGTTTCAAATTCTCTCTGCTTCAGCACCGCCACTTAAATCCCCCAGGACAGGCTTTGTTTACTTAAATGCAGTAGTCACATGCCCATATAGCACACGTAACTACTGCAGCCAATCACTGGCCTCTGTGGTCTCATGCCATATATCACTGAGGTCAGTGATTGGCTGCAGCAGTCATGACATCATGGCTGCATGGGCGTGGAAAATCATAGGTGACAGTGAAGCGGACATTATTTGAACTGATGAGTATAAGTTCATTTTATTGTTTTAACATGTTCCCTGCCTATTTTCAATTATTTTTTTTAATCGGACATGTTTTGAAAAGGGTTTTCTGGTTGGCATCAACATCCTTTAAAATACTCTTTTATGATCACTTATTTCCTGCGATGTCATATCAGTGGGTGTGTCAAAGCAACAGGGGCAGTAAAAGGGGAGTGTCTATGTAACTAGCTGGGTGGTGTTAGGGGCAGGGATAGGGGAGTGTCTATGTAACTAGCTGGGTGGGAGGAGCTATAAACTAGTTGGGCGTTGTTAGGGGTGATGCGAGATGTGGCAGAGAAAGGAGAAGTACATCAAGGAAGTGCTGCATACAGGGTGTAAACCAGAATGGTCTGTTTACATGGGGAAAATGGGTCAAAAGTCCAGATTATAAAAAATATGGGGGAGATGCAATACCCCAGACCTATGAAACTGTATATAGTTTTGTATTATGTTATGTAATTCTTGTTATTTGGCTATGAATACTAGCAAGAGGAGTTGTGGATGGCAACGTTTGGCAGGAACAGGGCTAACGATCCTATTCCTCCCCTCTTGGTAGGAGTGGGCTGGTCCTGCTTCCTACCAGGAGGGGGAGTTCCTGTCGAGCTAGAGTGAGGAGAGGAAGCACGCTCCAGAGCTCCTGCTCCTGGAAATATATGGTTCTCCAGAGAGTCAGCTTCAAGAAAGCACTTGATACAAGACAGCAGAGAAATCACTGCGTTACAGACACTGCTGCAAGGTGAGGGACTATAGCTCAAACAACTATCACCTACACCACCACTAGGTCAGCTTAAGCTCAAGTCTGAACATATACAGTGAACATATAAATACCCACAAGTGCCAATAAACAGTTATCCAACCTGCCACCATACCTCCTCAACTGGTGCCAGAAAGTGCACTTTGTATTTGCTGCTACTGGATGTACTGCAAGTTATATTTTGTACTAAGTAAAAAAAAGACTTTTATACGCTTACTTCTGGCCTGATTCTTCAAACTAATCTTCCACTTCACTAACAGTGATGAGCGGCATAGGCAATATTCGGTTTTCACGATATTTCGCAAATTTTTTGCATAATGTTCGCAATAAATTAGCGAATTCTAGAATTTGTGATCTCATCATTATTTTCGCGATTGCGCAAATTGGCACTAATGAGGCGCATATTTTTTGCGCATTACATTTAACTTCACATTTTATCAGGTCTGAGTAGATATTACTGATTGGTGCACTAAGTATTGTTGTGACATCACAGCACTATGTCTGTAGCATGTATGTATGGACAGCAGAGAAACAGTAATTCCTATCACACTACCTAACACCCTGCGCTGGAACCTCAGCTACACTATATCACTATCTAACCTACACTGACTATCTCCCACTAACTATCTGTATTATATATAAGAGCTAACTAACTATCTAATGTAATTGGATAAGGAATAGGATCCAGATGAAAGCACAAAGCACAGCAATGACACTGATCTCTCTCTCTTTCTCTCTCAGAACTGCAACAAAAACTGCAACTTTCCTATTGGTTGCTAGGGATGTTGCTAAGCTCTGACAAAGATATTGCAGCCTTCTCATTGGCCCACAAGCAAGAAGGGAGGTTACCGATGAAAAAATAAATCTAGAATATTTGCAATTACGAATATATAGCACTATATTCTACATCTTTTCGAATTATCGAAGTGCTGATATTCGCAATAAAAATTCGCAATTAGAATATTCGCTATCAACACTAATCACCAATCCCCAGGGAATACACCGTGACACAACATCTCATCAGGGCCACTATCACTCCCATCCTCTGCACCAGCTCCTTAGGGACTCGCTGCAGAGATACAGTATATACACTGTCTGTCCAAAAAACTAAGCAAATAGTTATGAGCCTCCTATTGGATAATTACTGCATGAGCGATTATGCTTCAGCTGGCAACAAGTTATTTAACCCCAACTGGTGCAATGAGTTGCTTCTAATTTCTTAAACAACCATGTCGAAAGACACATCTCGTGGTCGTGGAAAAGATGTTAGTCTGTTTGAGAAGGGTCAAATCACTGGCATGCATCAAGCAGAGAAAACATCTAAGGAGATTGCAGAAACTACTACAATTGGGTTAAGAACTGTCTAACGCATTATTAAAAACTGGAAGGATAGTGGGGACCCATCGTATTCGAGTAAGAAATGTGTCGGGAAAAAATCCTGAATGATCGTGATTGGCGATCACTTAAACGTCTGGTGAAATCAAATAGAAGAAAAACAACAGTAGAACTCAGGGCTATGTTTAATAGTGAAAGTAAGAGCATTTCCACACACACAATGCAAAGGGAACTCAAGGGATTGGGACTAAACAGCTGTGTAGCCATAAGAAAACCACTAATCAGTGAGGCAAACCAGAAAAAAAGGCTTCAATTTGCTAGAGAGCATAAAGATTGGACTCTGGAGCAATGGAAGAAGGTCATATGGTCTCATGAGTCCAGATTTACCATGTTCCAGAGTGATGGGCGCATCAGGGTAAGAAGAGAGGCAGAAGAAGTGATGCACCCATCATGCCTAGTGCTTACTGTACAAGCCTGTGGGGGCAGTGCTATGATCTGGGGTTGCTGAAGTTGGTCAGGTCTAGGTTCAGCAACAGTATGTGCTCCAAGAATGAGGTCGGCTGACTACCTGAACATACTGAATGACCGGGTTTTCCATCAATGAATTTGTTCTTCCCTGATGGCACGGGCATATTCCAAGTTGACAATGCCAGGATTCACCGGGCTCAAATTGTGAAAGAGTGGTTCAGGGAGCATGAGACATCATTTTCACACATGGATTGGCCACCACAGAGTCGAGACCTTAACCCCATTGACAATCTTTTTTTTTTGTTTTTTGGCGACTTTTTTTTGGGGACAGGCAGTGTATAAGGTAAGGAGATACAGAACATGAGCATACATGTGACAAAAACATAGTAATCCTGGAAGATTCTGTATTATGGATATATAGAACCTTATTTCCTTTATTTCATTTGTGAGAAACCACAAGAATATGTTTTTTTTCCCCATAATTTACACTGTAGAAGTATTCTCCCCTAGGAGAATATGTACCTCATGGAAGCAGTATGCAATGGCATGCTACATGTGTTTCCATGCAAGTAGTGTGCACTCAGCAAGGTCATGTGCATATACAGTGGGGGAAATAATTATTTGACCCCTCACTGATTTTGTAAGTTTGTCCAATGACAAAGAAATGAAAAGTCTCAGAACAGTATCATTTCAATGGTAGGTTTATTGTAACAGTGGCAGATAGCACATCAAAAGGAAAATCGAAAAAATAACTTTAAATATAAGATAGCAACTGATTTGCATTTCATTGAGTGAAATAAGTATTTGAACCCTCTAACAAAAAAAGACTTAATACTTGGTGGAAAAACCCTTGTTTGCAAGCACAGAGGTCAAACGTTTCTTGTAATTGATGACCAAGTTTGCGCACATTTTAGGAGGAATGTTGGTCCACTCCTCTTTGCAGATCATCTCTAAATCCCTAAGGTTTCGAGGCTGTCTCTGTGCAACTCTGAGCTTGAGCTCCCTCCATAGGTTTTCGATTGGATTAAGGTCCGGAGACTGACTAGGCCACTCCATGACCTTAATGTGCTTCTTCTTGAGCCACTCCTTTGTTGCCTTTGCTGTATGTTTTGGGTCATTGTCGTGCTGGAACACCCATCCACGACCCATTTTCAGTTTCCTGGCAGAGGGAAGGAGGTTGTCGCTCAGGATTTCACGATACATGGCTCCGTCCATTTTCCCGTTTATGCGAATAAGTTGTCCTGTGCCCTTAGCAGAAAAACACCCCCAAAGCAAAATGTTTCCACCCCCATGCTTGACGGTGGGGACGGTGTTTTGGGGGTCATAGGCAGCATTTTTCTTCCTCCAAACACAGCGAGTTGAGTTAATGCCAAAGAGCTCTATTTTGGTCTCATCAGACCACAGCACCTTCTCCCAGTCACTCTCTGAATCATTCAGGTGTTCATTGGCAAACTTCAGACGGGCCTGCACATGTGCCTTCCTGAGCAGGGGGACCTTGCGAGCCCTGCAGGATTTTAATCCATTGCGGTGTAATGTGTTTCCAATGGTTTTCTTGGTGACTGTGGTCCCTGCTAATTTGAGGTCATTAACTAACTCCTCCCGTGTAGTTCTAGGATGCTTTTTCACCTTTCTCAGAACCATTGACACCCCACGAGGTGAGATCTTGCGTGGAGCCCCAGAGCGAGGTCGATTGATGGTCATTTTGTGCTCCTTCCATTTTCGAACAATCGCACCAACAGTTGTCACCTTCTCTCCCAGCTTCTTGCTAATGGTTTTGTAGCCCATTCCAGCCTTGTGCAGGTCTACAATTTTGTCTCTGACATCCTTGGACAGCTCTTTGGTCTTTCCCATGTTGGAGAGTTTGGAGTCTGCTTGATTGATTGATTCTGTGGACAGGTGTCTTTTATACAGGTGACTAGTTAAGACAGGTGTCCTTAATGAGGGTGACTAATTGAGTAGAAGTGTCTAACCACTCTGTGGGAGCCAGAACTCTTAATGGTTGGTAGGGGTTCAAATACTTATTTCACTCAATGAAATGCAAATCAGTTGCTATCTTTTATTTAAAGTTATTTTTTCGATTTTCCTTTTGATGTGCTATCTGCCACTGTTACAATAAACCTACCATTGAAATGATACTGTTCTGAGACTTTTCATTTCTTTGTCATTGGACAAACTTACAAAATCAGTGAGGGGTCAAATAATTATTTCCCCCACTGTATTGTTCTATAGGAGTTTGCTGCAGGGAATTACTAGTGGGCATCAAGTAAGAGCTTTGCTTTTTTTGCATAGGCTCAGATGTAGCATATCACATCTGGTAATTGGAATAATTAGAAAACAGACATTTAGCTCAGCAACCTCCTGCCTCCTCTGTAACTGTTTGTAGAGCCAGGAGCTTCAAGCTGCATTTCTGCAAGCACTGAGGCACAAGGAACATGGGCACTGCTGTTTAGAATTGTGGACTTATAGGTATGTAAGGTGAAGTAACCCTTATCTCCAAACCTTACAGTTTTCTTGCGTTTCCTCCTTGTATCAGGCCAGCAAGCCTCTGTATACTTTAGAACCTCCAAGTTTTGTTAGTACTGCTGGCCAACAGGAGCTATAGCATATTTTCAGACTTTTACCAGTTGGCATCTGGGAGGTCAGTCATTGCGGTGCATGAAATTTTTGGGGGCTTGGACTTGCCCCTTTTCCATACCCTACCCCTTTCCAAGAAGCAGGGGCGTAACTATAGGGGAAGCAGGGGAAGCGGCTGAAGGGGGCCCATCCAGGAGGAGGAGGACTAAAGGATTTGGTCAGGGCCCCCTCAACAGTATTACACAATGAAATTTTATACAGTGACAGTATAGACAGTGTAGAAAACGGATGGAACAGCTGCCGGGCCTGGTCTGAGAGAGCGATCTTTACTAGCCACGGGAATGGGGGTGGCATGAATGTAAGAAGTTGCAAAAAAATTACTGGGGGAGGGGGGCCCCATTCACAAATTTGCTGTGGGGCCCAGTCATTTCTAGCTACGCCACTGCCAAGAAGATTCCACCCCTTTTTGTGATGCATCATGCCCCTTTTCGTGACATATCACACTCCTTCAGAGAACATATGGGTGCCAGGGCTGTGGCTAATTGCAACGAACCCTGGAGAGGGGAGGGGAAGAGGAGAGTAGTAGTTTGGGTCCTGAGGCATTTTAGTAGTAGTCACAGTGGCATTTCAACCCCCTTGGCTGTCCCTAGGGCTGTGCCGTGACTGGAGGGCACACTCTGGTCTCCTGTCTGGTGGTGATTGGGGTACTGTCACGGATGTTCCCGTGGCAAGTACCAGGAGATCGGAGAGACTGGCAACTCGTGTGTTAAATTGACAAGTTCCCTGTGGATCTTGTTGTGTCTGTGTTTTGGTGAATGCCACACCCCTTGCCTCAGGTGTTGCTTTTTGGTAAATCACTTTTCCCATAAGTAGCGGCTTCTCATTCTTGGAGGTGCGGTTTATAGATTTTCTTCCTGCCTTCTAAATAGCTGGTCGGTTGTATACTGTGGTGCTTCTGGAGTTGGCAGTTTTCTACTTTCAGCTAAGTTTGTCTTTTCTTACTGTATTGTCTTTGTTATATTTCCTGTTTGTATCTGGGCCTGAGACAGAGACGTCCATCTGAGGAGGAATGGGTTGTCTTTGGTCCTAACATCATTACAGGGCCTTATAGGGATATAAGGGCCTAGATATCCCAGCATATAATATTCCTACCTTCATATTGATAGGTAGTCAGGGCCCGGATTAGGGTTGGTTAGGAGGTGACCTGTTCCTTCCCTAGTTTGCAGACCCAGTTACTGTTCCCCTTCCCTCCTGTGTTTAGTGTGGAGTTTTCCCCACACACTGATCGTGACAGGTACCCGTGATGTTAAGTGTTTTGTCATGGTACAAAGTAGGAGTGTGGATAAAGTGGCTGGTGGGTAATGGAGGAGTCAGTAACCAGGCCTGGCCAGTTGGTACTAATAAATAAGTCTCTGTTTTTTAAGTGCAGAATAAGAGTAGAAGTAAATCAGACAGTAACAAGACACAATTCCAAGTATATCAGAGCAATTCTTCCCCAAATAGCAACATATGGATAGCAGCAGTGATGAGGTTTGTAGTACTTCTTCTCTAAAGTCTCTCTGTACAACCTTGGGCATGCAATATGAATGTTTCTGTAACTCCCAGGCTGAGGGTTACAGATTTAAGGCTGGCCAAACTGTGTCAGAGTGTGGAAGGGTGTGTTAGCAATATTCCCTCTCATATAAGCAGTCTCTGTCTGCCATAAATGTGCACAATACCTTGCTGACTAACTTCAATGCGAGACCTTGTAGAATCTGGACCTTCTAACTTCCTATCTTTCTATGGAGCACTTAGGATTATAAAAAAGCATTTCTTGGCTGTAGATGTCTTAAAGGTTCTCGGAGCTCGGGCCTAGCCCTGAGGAGCTTGCACAAGTAGGTCATCTCTCTTCCTCAGCCAGACTCTCAACTCTCATTTTGATTCAACTTACCAGGGAGCAGAGTCAGGTCCATCTCCTGGCAACCTAAGAGGATGAGCCAATATGTTAACCCTTGCTTGTCCATAAGGTACTGTGAGGAATATGGATTAATATTTACTGTCAGCCATGTCCTCACACCCCCATGTGCTGACAGATAGCAGAGGTAGTGAACTCCACAGGAGGGCCCTGCTTCCCTGCTTCAAAGCCCCAGGCCTCTTGGCATACTCAGTGTACATGCAAAATTAGTTTCCACCCCCCCTCCCCCCAGGGGGTCCAGGCTTCAAGGAGAAGGTCACACCTCACCTCCACCAGTTTGGAGCCAAAGGAATATTGCAGGAAAACCCCCAGCAGGGGGTATCTGCCTTTGCCCAGGATCAATGAGACCTCCCAGACATGTTGGCACCTACCGTTCATAAGGAATTATGAACCGCCTGGCCGTCACAGGCGCAAACCGGATACATATTTGTGTCCCGGTGGCCATGAGGTACGTTCCCATGGTCTTTGTTTATTGAGACTAGGTCAGGGTAGAGAGATATCCATATCTCCCCATAGAAACCACATAACGGTACCAGGTTTGGGCTCTACTTGTAGCCGGAACCCAGGCAGGTCCATTGGTCCCAGAACCATCTCCCTATGACCCTCTGGTCTGGAGCTATGAACCCTAAAGTGTTTTGTGGGTCATTTGCTGCCAGCCCAGAAGAGGGGGAGTGGACCCCTCCCTGAGGCCGGGAGTGGAGGGGCCGGCTACAGGTTAAAAGTCTGGTGCCAGCAAGTAGGCGCGTCTTTCTCTGAAGAGGGGTCACATCCTACACATGTGTTTAGAGGGACCCAGGAAATAGCTGAGTTCATGGTCCTTCATGTGGACTGCAGCAAAGAACATCTACAAGGAACTTTCATCATACTTGGTAACTGACTTGTACCCTGCTTAACCCTGTTGTAACCATATAACCTGTAATCTGTAACCTCAGACCACTGTATATATTGTCTGTGTATATTGTGTATTATCTAGTGTGCCCATACGGCGATTAAATCTATAATTTAATCTTGTGCTATCTTGTATCTCGATCACGAATCCCCACGTCGTGTTTTGGCCTAGTTATAAGCTACCGCGGGTTGGTTTCTGACCCTATATAATCCCGTTAGCAGACCGGGCTTATATCAAACTAGAACTGGTGGCAGATACCCAGGCTGAGGAGTCGCTGTTTCACTGCGGCAGTGACCAGGCTCTCTCAGCTTGTTGCCTCTCTGTGCCCGCGTGGACAGAAGGTGTGTGTAAGCTATACCAACCTGACCTTACGTGCTCCCCTGGAGGGCGTAACTTCACATTTTTGGTAAACCCTGTGATCATACCAGGTCTCGTGAGCTCGACGTGGTTGACGTCAGCGGGAACGAGGGGTGGTATTCATCACAGGTACTATTAGGTATACAAACACAGTAAATTTAGAACATTTTACTTAACAACATAACATTGCAACAATTTACACTTAACAGTGACCCTATTCAGGGGTATTGCATAATGACGGAGCATCCCGGCGCCACCTACAGTTAGATCTTACAAGGAATTACTTTCTTCCGGAGTCCAGGAGGTCTTTCTTTTTTTCTGGGAGCCTCCTAGACATTCCTAGAGAGTTGGCAAGTATAAGGTATGATGTAATTGCAGTTGCTGCGAAGGAAGGTACCAATAAGGGCATATTTAGAAGAGGAAGTGTTGTAGCTCATTGCAGCAGGCACGATGACGTAATTTAATCTCGCCAGCCAGTTCTGAACAACCAATGAGTATTGGAGAAGCGGGGCGGGGGGAGCTGACAGTTGGGAAACGTGGGGTAGATAAGTATTTAAACTAGAGGTAATATGGGGCATCACAGCTGTGTTGGGCCACTTAAGGGAACATTATACTGTGGGGGGCATTTAAGAGGGCATCCCTCTGTGTGGGGACACTTAAAGGATGCTACTCAGTGTGGGGGTACTTGAGGGGCATTAACTTAAGAAGACATTAATTTGTTGAGGGGCCATTTAAGGGGTCATCACTGTGTGGGGTACACTTAATGGCAGTGGCGACTCTAGGAACAATATATAGGGGGGCACATAAGATACCACAGTCCAAAATGGGGGGGGGGGGGGAAGGCACTAATAACCGTATGCTGTCACAGCACCAGCCCAGCCTGCAGGACATCACAGAGGCCTGGAGTCCACATTATAGCACCACTACATTTACATTTATTTATTATCAAAAAGCATCATACATAACTAAAAAAATAAAATAAACATTTTTTACTGTCCCTTTAAGCAAAAGCCAGAATATAATAAAAGACAAAAACAGACATTAAACTACATTTATAATAAAACAATTTACTTACAGAAGAAGCTATTCAGTCGTCTGCTGTGCCGTCCTCTGCTTGCTTCTGCGGATTCTTTCCCCTCCTTTCTGTCTCTCCTCAGTGCGCAGGCCCACTGTTATGGGGGATCTGTGGATGACACACTGTTATGGGGGATCTGTAGATGACACACTGTTATGGGGGATCTGTGTATGGATGACCCACTGTTATGGGGATCTTTGGATGACACACTGTTATGGGGGATCTGTGGATGACACACTGTTATGGGGGATCTGTGGATGACACACTGTTAAGGGGGATCTGTGGATGACACACTGTTAAGGGGGATCTGTGGATGACACACTGTTAAGGGGATCTGTGGATGACACACTGTTATGGGGTGTCCGTGGGTGACACACTGTTATGGGGTGTCCGTGGGTGACACACTGTTATGGGGTGTCCGTGGGTGACACACTGTTATGGGGTGTCCGTGGGTGACACACTGTTATGGGGTGTCCGTGGGTGACACACTGTTATGGGGTGTCCGTGGGTGACACACTGTTATGGGGTGTCCGTGGGTGACACACTGTTATGGGGTGTCCGTGGGTGACACACTGTTATGGGGTGTCCGTGGGTGACACACTGTTATGGGGTGTCCGTGGGTGACACACTGTTATGGGGTGTCCGTGGGTGACACACTGTTATGGGGTGTCCGTGGGTGACACACTGTTATGGGGTGTCCGTGGGTGACACACTGTTATGGGGTGTCCGTGGGTGACACACTGTTATGGGGTGTCCGTGGGTGACACACTGTTATGGGGTGTCCGTGGGTGACACACTGTTATGGGGTGTCCGTGGGTGACACACTGTTATGGGGTGTCCGTGGGTGACACACTGTTATGGGGTGTCCGTGGGTGACACACTGTTATGGGGTGTCCGTGGGTGACACACTGTTATGGGGTGTCCGTGGGTGACACACTGTTATGGGGTGTCCGTGGGTGACACACTGTTATGGGGTGTCCGTGGGTGACACACTGTTATGGGGTGTCCGTGGGTGACACACTGTTATGGGGTGTCCGTGGGTGACACACTGTTATGGGGTGTCCGTGGGTGACACACTGTTATGGGGTGTCCGTGGATGACACACTGTTATGGGGTGTCCGTGGATGATACACTGGTATGGGGTGTCTGTGGATGACACAATGGTATGGGCGTCTGTGGATGACACATTGTTATGGGCATCTGTGGAGGACGCACTGTTATGGTGGATCTGTGGATGACACACTGAATAAATGAATGAATAACTTGTATAGCGCAACAATTGCGAAATAAATCGCCTCAAGGCGCTTTTTTGCAGCCATTGACCGCCTGTGCCTTCAGAAGAGGTGGGGCTTGAGCTTCTTCCTGAAGGCCAGATGGTTTTCTTCTGAGCGGATCTCCGCGGGTAGAGTGTTCCATAGCCGGGGTCCTAGGACTGCGAACCTTCGTTCGCCTTTTAATTTGTAGCGTGTCTTGGGGATATGGAGGAGATTCTGGAGGCGACCTGGGGTGTAGTGCTTTATTTTTTCACAGAGGTATTGGGGTGCTTTCCCTTGTGTACACTTGTGTGTGAGGCATGGGCATCTGTGGATGGCATTGTTATGGGGGGGGGTAACAGAGGGAGGAAAGAGAAGAACTTGTGGGGGGCCAGAGGGTGTACTGGAGCCAGCCAGTCCCCCTAACAGTCCCCTGAGGGGTTAATAAATAGTTATTAACCCCTTAGCAATCCCCCATATTTAATTAACCCCTTTCAGCAATTCCCGGTGGCTCACAGCACAGACCAGTTAATACCTAATTTTCCCCCTAGTTATTACAGTGACAGGTTCCTCCATTAACAAACTTCCCCCCTTTCAGTTTCAGCAATCCCTTGGCAATTTCCCACCAATACACCATTATCGTATTTACTGTTGATCTGGGAGGATGGATCATGGGATTAATCCAGACCAGATGGAAGCCAAAGTTACCCTCCTGATGGGACAATACTGTAACATGATGACATTCAGATAAGGCGGCCACAGCAATTGCCCCCCTGTAGCAACGTCTATGCTTAATGGACATCCTAGTGGACATACATTTCGGAACATCCTACTATGTGGAGGGGTACTAAAGAGAGATCATACTGTGTGGGAAGGCACATATAGGTGGCACTAAGGGGACATTTTTATTGTGTTTGGGCACAATTACTATGTGGGGGGCACAAAGGGGATTGGATTTGAGGCTTGGCTTATTGTAAAAAAAAATTGTCTCAGTGTGTTATGCACAGTGGCGTGCCCAGGGGGGGGGGGGGAAGGGGGGCGGTGCGCCCCGGGTGCCGGCTCTGACGGGGGTGCCAGCAGGCCCAGAAGCAATAAGCACTTCCATCAATACAGATGGAAGCGCTCATTGCTGAAGCGCTGACACCCGTGACCCAGTCCCACATACTGCGGCGGAGCGCATAGTTCCCTGCCCCGCCGCCGATTACCGCCATAGGCTTCAGGCCTAGTAGGCCTGAAGCCTATGCGGTAGTGAAATCCTGGCGCAGGCGCGCGTGATGACGTCATTGCACGCGCCTGTGCAGGGACTCAGCAGCACAGTGCTGGGACTCTGCGAGCAAGCGCAGGTAAGTATTTAGCTTTTTTTCTTTTTCTTTTATGTGCCAACTTTGGGGGACATGAGGGGGCCGGGGTGCACACAGGACAGAGGACGTGTGGGGGCAAACTTTTATTTTATTTTAAAATGTGCCAACTTTGGGGGACATGAGAGGGGTGCACACAGGAGGACGTAGGGGGAATATGGTGGGATACTGTGTGGCACAGTGGGGGGCAATTTATTATGGGAGGGATGGCAATGTGGGGGACACTACTGTGTGGGGGGCAGCGTGGGGGACACTACTGTGTGGGGGCAACGTGGGGGACACTACTGTGTGGGGGCAACGTGGGGGACACTACTGTGTGGGGGCAACGTGGGGGACACTACTGTGTGGGGGCAACGTGGGGGACACTACTGTGTGGGGGGCAACGTGGGGGACACTACTGTGTGGGGGGCAGCGTGGGGGACACTACTGTGTGGGGGGCAGCGTGGGGGACACTACTGTGTGGGGGGCAGCGTGGGGGACACTACTGTGTGGGGGGCAGCGTGGGGGACACTACTGTGTGGGGGAAATTACTGTGTGGGGGACACTACTGTGTGGGGGAAACTACTGTGTGGGGAAATTTTCTGTGTGGGGGAAATTTTCTGTGTGGGGGGCAGCATGGGGGCCTTTCTATTGGGGAGGCACTGTAGGGGCCAGTCTATTATTTCTGGGGACACTATACAGGGATTATTACCTGGAGCACAGTATTGGGTGTTATTATTACTGGGGGCACTCTAAGGGACATTATAGCTGCTGTAGACACTATAGAAACATTTGGGGTCATTTATCAAACTGGTGTAAAGTAGAACTGGCTTAGTTGCCCATAGCAGCCAATCAGATTCCACCTTTCATATTTGACAGCTCTTTTGGAAATCCAGTTCTACTTTACACCAGTTTGATAAAGGACTCCAATTATGTCTATTTGGGTCACTACTTTTTCAGCAGTATAGTACCTGGGGCATTGGGGGGCACAACAGGCACAGTATTGGGAGTGGCAGCAGGATGACACTGTGGGGACACCAGGATGGGGAGGTTGATGGAAAAACTGAGAAATCTAACGTGTCTGTGTTACACTCTGTATAGACGAGATGTGGCTGAAAGAATGTTCTGGCGAGCGCGTTCGCGGCTCTGTACTATACTGGCCAGGAAGAAGTCATCATGGCGCATGCACGGCAGCGTGCGCGTTCAGGACATTGCGAGGCCTGGCCGGGAGAAAATCTTCAGTCTTCTGAGCAAGCGCGGCCCAGCCGGATTCGACAGGAGAGGTGGCCGTAACCAGGGGAGACAAAAGACAACAATCAGGTAAGAGGGGACTTATTTTCTCAAAAAGGTGGGAATTGGGTAATAAAATGTATTTACAAAAATGATCACTGTCAAATCATTAACAGATTTAACAGTGATCATTGTGATGGGAATATCCCTCTAAGGACCAGGCCATTTTTGCAAATCTGACCAGTGTCACATTATGTGTGAATAACTTTAAAACGCTTTGACTTATCCAGGCCATTCTCAGATTGTTTTTTCATCACATATTGTACTTCATGACACTGGTAAAATGGAGTAAAAAAAAAATACAAAATTTACAAAATTTGGAAAAATTAGCAAATTTCCAAGTTTCAATTTCTCTACTTCTATAATACATAGTAATACCTCCAAAAATTGTTATTAATTTACATTCCCCATACATACAAACTGAAAAGACTAGTGCAGCACGCCAGACCTGCAGGGTATTGCGATGTGAGGTCACGGTTTTGGGCAATCGAGGGTTACTCACTGTATAGGAGAACCCTGGGCAGGCATGCGGCAGTGAAGGAGAGGTAGACACAGTTCCTCTGGGGCACACTCTGTATGTAGGGACCAGGCCTGATGGTGGATGAGGTGCCCTGGATGTTACAGGTATTTTGAGTGCCTGGGGCAAGGTCCCTTTTGGATTCGTGACGCCAGTGCCTGTAACGGTGGCACACCGAGTTGTAGTGGGAATAATTGAGGTACACAGATGGTATAGTGAACCAAACGTTTCTTTACTGAACAGACCAACTTTATACAGTAAGGTAGTTATACAGTCCTTTGTATTACAGCTTGCAAGCAGGCTTATTCCACAAGATGGCAGGTATAAGTTATGCAAGATACTCAGAGGGTAAATCCACAATATACTCAGAATCAGGTTGTACCTTTCCTCAGAAATAGTGTACACTGTCCTTTTCTAGAACTCCTGTCTGGTTATAATCCCAAGGCCCGAATGCCTAAATGGTGGCTTAAATCCTTGGTAATATATATCTTCCTCTTGTATTAAACCCTTGCTTTTCTTCTTAAAGCATCTGCCTATCAGGGTTACTTATCTTTGCCTGTAGTATACTTGCTTTACTGCTGAAGGGCTGTGGTTTCTCCCAGGAGGCTCTGTCCTGCAACTGGGGTGTCTTCAGAGCTAACTAAGGCTCTCTTGGTCCGCAGGTAGGCTAGGATCCCTCTACTAGCCTCCTGGTAACAACTAGAAGCCTGGGCTGTCTAGCTGCATGTCAGGAGGAGGCCCTCAGCCTATCACTGGCTGGTGCCTTCTAACTTGTCTCTGCAGACTCCTGACTCTGAACTCCCTCTCCCTGTCTGGGCATGAACATTTATACTAGGGGCTCCCTATCTCCCTCTAGTGTCTGGGATGTCTAACTACACCCAACTAGGCCTGCTATTGCATCATACAGGGGAACATTGCATATAAAAAACACATTAGAAAATACATAAAATGCACACTTAAATATAACATTTCTGTCCCTTGTGAGTAGGAGTAACGCACACACCAATTGACCCTTGTGTAGTGCCCACGCCAATCTAGTGGGACACTACACTAGCGTGGTATTAGCAGGAGGTGCTCAAACCCACATGCAGTCGTGCATATATATAGGGGAGCAAGTCCTGCACTTGTGGCCCGTTGCTAATGGCGATCCCCAGCAAAAATGCATACGGTGGAGGATGCCCGCAGCGAACCACAAGTACCACAATAGACATCCTACACAAGGTAGCAATTGTGTGGATGCAATAATCAATATAACAATATAACAAAATAATAGCAAAGACAGGTGCACGCTGCAATCTTACTAAACCCTCAAACTGATTTTAAAATTGAGAGATTAGTCAACATATCCTACGGTGTAGGACATGTCTAAGCCCGGGCACCACGCCAAGGTTTCTCAAGTAGCCCGGGACCTAACACTCTCCTAACTGAGCCGTATGGGCAATACCAGGAGCCAGTGGGCAAATTACAGGAGCATGAGGCCGACTCACAAACAACTCACCAGTTACCTCCAGCATAAAACCATGCTTGCAGTGGGAGGAGGGAGGAGTGTGCGAGTCCCCCTCAAGACTGGCTGATATAGCCCAGGCTTCACAGGTGCACCTAAATGTGACCTGTAGATGGAAAACAGGCACATTTAAATTGGAGTTTATACACCTCCAGGAATCTCTATATATACAAACTGAAAAGACTAGCGTGGTATTAGCAGGAGGTGCTCAAACCCACATGCAGTCTTTGCTATTATTTTGTTATATTGTTATATTGATTATTACATCCACACAATTGCTACCTTGTGTAGGATGTCTATTGTGGTACTTGTGGTTCGCTGCGGGCATCCTCCACAGTAAGCATTTTTGAAGGGATCGCCATTAGCAACGGGCCAGAAGTGCAGGATTTGCTCCCCTATATATATGCACGACTGCATGTGGGTTTGAGCACCTCCTGCTAATACCACGCTAGTCTTTTCAGTTTGTATATATAGAGATTCCTGGAGGTGTATAAACTCCAATTTAAATGTGCCTGTTTTCCATCTACAGGTCACATTTAGGTGCACCTGTGAAGCCTGGGCTATATCAGCCAGTCTTGAGTGGGACTCGCAGACTCCTCCCTCCTCCCACTGCAAGCATGGTTTTATGCTGGAGGTAACTGGTGAGTTGTTTGTGAGTCGGCCTCATGCTCCTGTAATTTGCCCACTGGCTCCTGGTATTGCCCATACGGCTCAGTTAGGAGAGTGTTAGGTCCCGGGCTACTTGAAAAACCTTGGCGTGGTGCCTGGGCTTATACATGTCCTACACCGTAAGATATGTTGACTAATCTCTCAATTTTAAAATCAGTTTGAGGGTTTAGTAAGATTGCAGCGTGCACCTGTCTTTGCTATTATTTTGTTATATTGTTATATTGATTATTACATCCACACAATTGCTACCTTGTGTAGGATGTCTATTGTGGTACTTGTGGTTCGCTGCGGGCATCCTCCACCGTATGCATTTTTGCTGGGGATCGCCATTAGCAACGGGCCACAAGTGCAGGATTTGCTCCCCTATATATATGCACGACTGCATGTGCGTTTGAGCACCTCCTGCTAATACCACGCTAGTCTTTTCAGTTTGTATATATAGAGATTCCTGGAGGTGTATAAACTCCAATTTAAATGTGACTGTTTTCCATCTACAGGTCACATTTAGGTGCACCTGTGAAGCCTGGGCTATATCAGCCAGTCTTGAGTGGGACTCGCAGACTCCTCCCTCCTCCCACTGCAAGCATGGTTTTATGCTGGAGGTAACTGGTGAGTTGTTTGTGAGTCGGCCTCATGCTCCTGTAATTTGCCCACTGGCTCCTGGTATTGCCCATACGGCTCAGTTAGGAGAGTGTTAGGTCCCGGGCTACTTGAGAAACCTTGGCGTGGTGCCCGGGCTTAGACATGTCCTACACCGTAGGATATGTTGACTAATCTCTCAATTTTAAAATCAGTTTGAGGGTTTAGTAAGATTGCAGCGTGCACCTGTCTTTGCTATTATTTTGTTATATTGTTACATTCCCCATACAGTTGCAAGAAAAAGTATGTGAACCCTTTGGAATGATATGGATTTCTGCACAAATTGGTCATAAAATGTGATCTGATCTTCATCTAAGTCACAACAGTAGACAATCACAGTCTGCTTAAACTAATAACACACAAATATTTAAATGTTACCATGTTTTTATTGAAAACATTTAAAGTGCAGGTGGAAAAAGTATGTGAACCCCCTAGACTAATGACATCTCCAATAGCTAATTGGAGTGAGGTGTCAGCCAACTGGAGTCCAATCAATGAGATGAGATTGGAGGTGTTGGTTACAGCTGCCCTGCCCTATAAAAAACACACACCAGTTCGGGGTTTGCTTTTCACAAGAAGCATTGCCTGATGAGAATGATGCCTCACACAAAAGAGCTCTCAGAAGACCTATGATTAAGAATTGTTGACTTGCATAAAGCTGGAAAGGGTTATAAAAGTATCTCCAAAGGCCTTGCTGTTCATCAGTCCACGGTAAGACAAATTGTCTATAAATGGAGAAAGTTCAGCACTGCTGCTACTCTCCCTAGGAGTGGCTGTCCTGTAAAGATAACTGCAAAAGCACAGCGCAGACTGTTCAATGAGGTGAAGAAGAATCCTAGAGTGTCAGCTAAAGACTTACAAAAGTCTCTGGCATATGCTAACATCCCTGTTAGCGAATCTACAATACGTAAAACACTAAACAAGAATGGATTTCATGGGAGGATACCATAGAGGAAGCCACTGCTGTCCAAAAAAAACATTGCTGCACGTTTACAGTTTGCACAAGAGCACCTGGATGTTCCACAGGAGTACTGGCAAAATATTCTGTGGACAGATGAAACCAAAGTGGAGTTTGGAAGAAACACACAACACTATGTGTGGAGAAAAAGAGGCACAGCACACCAACATCAAAACCTCATCCCAACTGTTGGTGGTATGGTGGTAGGGGCATCATGGTTTGGGGCTGCTTTGCTGCGTCAGGGCCTGGACGGATTGCTATCATCAAAGGTAAAATTAATTCCCAAGTTTATCAAGATATTTTGCAGGAGAACTTAAGGCCATCTGTCCACCAGCTGAAGCTCAACAGAAGATGGGTGTTGCAACAGGACAACGACCCAAAGCATAAAAGTAAATCAACAACAGAATGGCTTAAACAGAGGAAAATACGCCTTCTGGAGTGGCCCAGTCAGAGTCCTGACCTCAACTCGATTAAGATGCTGTGGCATGACCTCAAGAAAGCGATTCACACCAGACATACCAAGAATATTGCTGAACTGAAACAGTTCTTTAAAGAGGAATGGTCAAGAATTACTCTTGACCGTTGTGCCCGTCTGATCTGCAACTACAGGAAACGTTTGGTTGAAGTTATTGCTGCCAAAGGAGGTTCAACCAGTTATTAAATCCAAGGGTTCACATACTTTTTCCACATGCACTGTGAATATTTACATGGTGTGTTCAATAAAAACATTATTAACTAATGCCTAACTAGGCAGTGAAACCTATCTTGACCCAGGTCAATTTAATACTTCACTTTTATTACTATTTATGGGAGAGGCTTAACTGTGATGAGAGGGTGAAGCGCTTCCCCTGACCTAGCTGGCTGTGTTGTGCCGGAAGCCAGGAGCGAGGGTAAGCCTAGTAGTGGGCATACCCTAAAAGGGAGTGTTTGAGAACAGGGGGGGTGGGTGGGTGTGAACAGAAGCGCCCTGAGGAGCTGGGGGCTGGAGCTTAAAAAGGTAATATGCCCCTCCCACAAATTCAGGCTGACTTTTCAGCCTTCCACTCATGGGAGAGGCTTAACTGTGATGAGAGGGTGAAGCGCTTCCCCTGACCTAGCTGGCTGTGTTGTGCCGGAAGCCAGGAGCGAGGGTAAGCCTAGTAGTGGGCATACCCTAAAAGGGAGTGTTTGAGAACAGGGGGGGTGGGTGGGTGTGAACAGAAGCGCCCTGAGGAGCTGGGGGCTGGAGCTTAAAAAGGTAATATGCCCCTCCCACAAATTCAGGCTGACTTTTCAGCCTTCCACTTATGGGAGAGGCTTAACTGTGATGAGAGGGTGAAGCGCTTCCCCTGACCTAGCTGGCTGTGTTGTGCCGGAAGCCAGGAGCGAGGGTAAGCCTAGTAGTGGGCAAAAATAAACGAGGAGAGCAGAGTAGTGACCAAAAGCCTTTAACACCACCCAGAGAGCAAGATTACAAAATGCCTGGGAAATCTCAACATGCGGGTTCGGGGTGTATCTCGTGAAGCAAGAAGAGCGCCACCTACCCATGCATTTAATCACGTGCGCCGGGCCCCGTTTTTGATGCTGAGGACGCGGTTCTGGCTCGGAGCAAGTGTCCTGTGATGGCCAGCGGGTTATAACCGAGACCTGAGGCCAGCGTTCTGATGTGGGACACAAACTGGATTGACGACAGGGGCCTCCCCACGCAAAGGAAGCAGCGGGGCCTCTGGGAAGGCATCTTGCAACAGGGCCAGCAATTGACGGGGGACCATGACTGGCCACCAATCGTTGGAGGTTTTAAAACCTGGCCTCCGAGGGAGGTCCATGCTGATTGGCCTTCGTGGAAGGGAGCCAGAGGACGAAATGGACATGGGCCCGGAACAACTGTCGCACCTGCGACCCCTGACGTTTAGGGGAGGTGCTGGTGAACTCACCTGGCCTGAGGAACCCGTAAAACCCGAGATACATGGCTGCCTTAATAATCAAACTAGGAGAGTGGCCAAAAAGGAAATCCATCCAGCGCGGACGAGAGTCGCCTAAACATCTCGCCGGAGACAGGCTGCCTACGGGCGGGAGGGACGTCCCCGCACTTCTGGATCCCCCTAAGGGCAGCTTTTACCGCCTGCGCTGAAAAAATGGAACCTCCATTCGGGTTATGAAGCATTGCGCAGTGCTGTCTCCCCGCTAGGTACAGCTTGATGGAGTTGAATGACAGCCTGAGATTGCGGTGACAGTGGGCTATAACCGCCAGGGTGTAGGAGACATCGTCCAAGCCACCTGCGGATGGGACCTGGCAAAACCTTTGTAAACCCTGACACCGGCTTGGTAGTTCCTGATGGTATTGGGGGAGAGGGAGTGCTGAACCAGGTTCCTGGCGTGAGCAAGGAGGGATATGAGATCGGAGCGTAGTACGACTGGTGCTTACGAGAAGGCTTGAGTCGGTCCGGGCAACGTACCTGGCTAAGAGGTTACTACCTGTATCGATGTGTTGGGTCACCTGACCTTGATCCAAAAGTCGCATAAATGAACGATCAGGACACGTTCCTGAGAGGGCAAATCTTAAGGTTCGGAAGGAAAAAGAGAACATAACTGAGGAGGGTGACGGGACTGGGTGAACCAGGAGATAGAGGTGGGTATGAGCCTGGGTGATCCAGGAGACAGAAGTAGGTGTGAGCCTGGGTGATCCAGGAGACAGAAGTAGGTGTGAGCCTGGGTGATCCAGGAGACAGAAGTAGGTGTGAGCCTGGGTGATCCAGGAGACAGAAGTAGGTGTGAGCCTGGCGAACCAGGAGACAGAAGAAGGTGCGTGCCTGGGCGATCCAGGAGGCAGAGGTAGGTGCGTGCCTGGGCGATCCAGGAGGCAGAGGTAGGTGCGTGCCTGGGCGATCCAGGAGGCAGAGGTAGGTGCGTGCCTGGGCGATCCAGGAGGCAGAGGTAGGTGCGTGCCTGGGCGATCCAGGAGGCAGAGGTAGGTGCGTGCCTGGGCGATCCAGGAGGCAGAGGTAGGTGCGTGCCTGGGCGATCCAGGAGGCAGAGGTAGGTGCGTGCCTGGGCGATCCAGGAGGCAGAGGTAGGTGCGTGCCTGGGCGATCCAGGAGGCAGAGGTAGGGGCGTGCCTGGGCGATCCAGGAGGCAGAAGTAGATATGAGCCTGGGCGAACCAGGAGACAGAGGCAGGAATGAGCCTGGGCGAACCAGGCGACAGAGGCAGGTATGAGCCTGGGCGAACCAGGAGACAGAGGCAGGTATGAGCCTGGGCGAACCAGGAGACAGAGGCAGGTATGAGCCTGGGCGAACCAGGAGACAGAGGCAGGTATGAGCCTGGGCGAACCAGGAGACAGAGGCAGGTATGAGCCTGGGCGAACCAGGAGACAGAGGCAGGTATGAGCCTGGACGAACCAGGAGACAGAGGCAGGTATGAGCCTGGGCGAACCAGGAGACAGAGGCAGGTATGAGCCTGGGCGAACCAGGAGACAGAGGCAGGTATGAGCCTGGGCGAACCAGGAGACAGAGGCAGGTATGAGCCTAGGCGAACCAGGAGACAGAGGCAGGTACGAGCCTGGGCGAACCAGGAGACAGAGGCAGGTACGAGCCTGGGCGAACCAGGAGACAGAGGCAGATATGAGCCTGGTCGAACCAGGAGACAGAGGCAGGTATGAGCCTGGGCGAACCAGGAGACAGGGCCAGGTATGAGCCTGGGCGAACCAGGGGACAGGGCCAGAAATGAGCCTGGGCGAACCAGGAGACAGGGCCAGGCATGAGCCTGGGCGAACCAGGAGACAGGCCCAGGTATGAGCCTGGGCGATCCAGCGGAAAACAGCGGCACATGAATAAAAGCACATACACATACCGCACGGTCCTGCCGCCCCTACAAATCGGTACAGGTAACGGCAGGCAAATGATCAGTGAGCAATGACTGCGTATGGAGTTAGGTCCAAAGCTGCGAGTTTCCAACCCGGTGGGTCGAGCTCATGGCAATTGGACTTTCTAACGATCTGCTTCGTCCGTGTATGCAAGGTGACTTGTGGCGAGCGCTTTAGTGACCGCTGAGTGGGTATGGCGTACACTGATGACCTGGCCTACTCGTGGTGAGACCCCGGTCTCCCTGAACACCGTGCAGAAAACTAGGTCCCTTCCACCCAGTAGAGACCCCGGGAGCCCTCCCCCTGAATGAGGAAAACCGAGGATGACTTGCCTTCCCCCCGCTGCGGCATGGCGGGAGAGAGTATGACAAGAATACCGATTCAGCTGCATACACATATATATATACATATATATACACACAGGGCCGGCTCCAGGTTCATGTGGGCCCTTGGGCGATAAATCCCAGTGGGCCCCCATGAGGCATTTTTTTACATTGACATGTCCCCCTGTGGCTCCTACACGGTATAATGACCCCCAGTGGCCCCTATACAGTATAATGACTACTAGTGGCCCTTCATACAGTATAATGACTACTAGTGGCCCTTCACACAGTATAATGAACCCCCAATCCCCCCCCCCCCCACTGTATAATGACCACCTGTGGCCCTGCATTCAGAATAATAACCCCCAGTCGCCCCCATTTAGAATAATGACCCCCAGCAGCCCCCACACTGGGGGAATACTGTATGGTGGGGGCTCTGGGGGTCATTATACTGAATGGAGGGTCATTGGTGATCATTATACTAAATGGGGGACACTGAGGGTCATTATACTATGTAAAGGGCCCTCACAGTATAATGACCCCACAGTGACCCTCCATTCAGAATAATGACCCCCAGTCGCCCCCACACTGGGGGTTATACTGTATGGAGGGGGCACAAGGGGTTATTATATTTAATGGGGGCTCTGGTGGTCATTATGCTAAATGGAGGGTCAATGGGGATCATTATACTAAATGGGGGGCACTGGGAGTCATTATACTGTGTAAGGGGCCCTCACAGTGTGATGAATGACCCCCCAGTGGCCCCCTCACATACCTATCATTGCAGGGGAGCTGGTGGTCCTGTCATTCACTAACCGCAGCTCCCTGCGCTCCTTCTCTACGGCGGCCCGCTGCAGCAGTGAGACAGGCCTGGAGGAGAGAAGGAGATGTGCAGTGATGTAGCTAGAACTGACTGGGCCCCACAGCGAAATTAAGTACGCCCCCCTCCCCCCCCAATGTGTGTTCACATTACGTTTTTCCTATCGGTTTGATGTATACAAATGTGCAGCACTCCATGTTTTTGTATCCTGCAGAGTCAAGTAAAAAATGCATACGTTAACGTATATGTTTTTTCTACCATGGAACTGTATGGTGAATGGACGCCACTGTACGGCATCAGTCTGAGGCATCTGTTAACGCATACATTTTTGGTATTCGTTAAATGGATGGAAAAAATAGGATGTGAACCCAGCCCTAGTGTCAGAATAAGGCTACTTTCACACTTGCGGCAGAGAGATCCGGCAGGCAGTTCCGTCGCCGTAACTGCCTGCCGGATCAGGCAAAACGTATGCTAACTGATGGCATTAGTAAGACTGATCAGGATCCTGATCAGTCTTAAAAATGCCTGATCAGTCGAAAAAATGCATTGAAATGCCGGATCCGTCTTTCCGGTGTCATCCGGCAAAAACGGATCCGGCATTTATTTTTTCACCTTTTTTTCAGTCTGCGCATGCGCATACCGGAAGGACGGATCCGGCACTAATACATACCTATGGGAAAATGTATTCAGGCAAGTCTTCAGTTTTTTTAGCCGGAAATAAAACCGTAGCATGCTGCGGTTTTCTCTTTTGCCTGATCAGTCAAAACGACTGAACTGAAGACATCCTGATGCAAACTGAACGGATTACTCTCCATTCAGAATGCATGGGGATAAAACTGATCAGTTATTTTCCGGTATAGAGCCCCTGTGACGGAACTCAGGGAGGCCGCCATGTACTGACAGAGCGCTACCTGGTCCTGGTGGTCAGGGGTGAGGACTGTGCTTCCCAAGGATCATTTTCTACTGGGAAATACAGGGCGCAGTATAATACACTAGAATATATATACTATAAAGATATTAGCCCTACCCCCGAATAACAATACAATTAGGGGGTCATTTATTACATAGAAATACGTCTATGTTAGGCGTATTTCTGACACAGATTGTGGCGCAAAGGTCCTTAGCACTGCAATCTGCATCTTTTCCCGCTCATGCCAGGTCTAAAAAAAGTGGTGTGGGCAGGGAAAGGATACAGTTATGGCCATTCAGTTATTGGATACCACCGCCATATAGTGATAACACCGCCATATAGTGACCGGATAAAAGGGTATAAGAGGGCACAGTACAGGGAATGACTATGGGCACTGCACAGGGTGTGGTAGGAGGGCACAAGGCAGGGTATAAGGGGGCACCGTACGGGGTGAGGGGCACAGTACTGGGTGGGGGGCACTGTACAGGGTGGGGGGCACAGTCACTTGACCCTGTGACGTTAGAAGGTCCTTATGGTGAATGCGGTTCAGATGCCACCATAATGAGAGGCAGAGGAGTGAGACAGGGGCCCTGAATGGACAGGAGGGGTGGACACAGCAAGTAGGTGGAAGGGGCTCTGAGGGGGATTCATACAAGAAGTAGGGGCAGGAGGTCTGTGCAGGGCAGAAATAGGAAGGTGGAACAGGAGCTCTGGATACATGAGGGAGGAAAGGAGACAGCAGGGGCTCAGTGAGGATGAGATAGGACAGGATATGGGGGGGGGGCAGGTGTCATGGAGACAAACAGCTTAATGAAACAGTAAAACCACTAAATAGAATGAAGCAGCAGATCGAAGAGTCCCCCTTCCTTTCCTTCTATCCCACAGAGAAGAGACAGTCACAGTGCAGACTCACTCACAGACTGTCTCCACACTTCTCTGCTCCAGCTCCAGCCCTGCGGTCTCTCTCCTCAGGCAGCGTGTGTCCTGTGTAGAGGGGGCGTGTCCTGAGTCTCTGCAGCTCAGAGGGCCCACCAGAGGGGTACTGCGTATGTGAAATGACAGCAGTGAGAGCTCCCATCTGTATTGATGGAAGTGCTCATAGCAGCTCAGTGGGCCCCCCCAGGAGCATTGGGCCCCGGCACTTGCCCGGGGATGCCGGGTTATGACGCCGGCCCTGTATACACATATATACAGTCGTGGCCAAAAGTTTTGAGAATGACACAAATATTAGTTTTCACAAAGTTTGCTGCTAAACTGCTTTTAGATCTTTGTTTCAGTTGTTTCTGTGATGTAGTGAAATATAATTACACGCACTTCATATGTTTCAAAGGCTTTTATCGACAATTACATGACATTTATGCAAAGAGTCAGTATTTGCAGTGTTGGCCCTTCTTTTTCAGGACCTCTGCAATTCGACTGGGCATGCTCTCAATCAACTTCTGGGCCAATTCCTGACTGATAGCAACCCATTCTTTCATAATCACTTCTTGGAGTTTGTCAGAATTAGTGGGTTTTTGTTTGTCCACCCGCCTCTTGAGGATTGACCACAGGTTCTCAATAGGATTAAGATCTGGGGAGTTTCCAGGCCATGGACCCAAAATGTCAACGTTTTGGTCCCCGAGCCACTTAGTTATCACTTTTGCCTTATGGCACGGTGCTCCATCGTGCTGGAAAATGCATTGTTCTTCACCAAACTGTTGTTGGATTGTTGGAAGAAGTTGCTGTTGGAGGGTGTTTTGGTACCATTCTTTATTCATGGCTGTGTTTTTGGGCAAAATTGTGAGTGAGCCCACTCCCTTGGGTGAGAAGCAACCCCACACATGAATGGTCTCAGGATGTTTTACTGTTGGCATGACACAGGACTGATGGTAGCGCTCACCTTTTCTTCTCCGGACAAGCCTTTTTCCAGATGCCCCAAACAATCGGAAAGAGGCTTCATCGGAGAATATGACTTTGCCCCAGTCCTCAGCAGTCCATTCACCATACTTTCTGCAGAAGATCACTCTGTCCCTGATGTTTTTTTTGGAGAGAAGTGGCTTCTTTGCTGCCCTTCTTGACACCAGGCCATCTTCCAAAAGTCTTCGCCTCACTGTGCGTGCAGAGGCGCTCACACCTGCCTGCTGCCATTCCTGAGCAAGCTCTGCACTGGTGGCACTTCGATCCCGCAGCTGAATCCTCTTTAGGAGACGATCCTGGCGCTTGCTGGACTTTCTAGGACGCCCTGAAGCCTTCTTAACAAGAATTGAACCTCTTTCCTTGTAGTTCTTGATGATCCTATAAATTGTTGATTGAGGTGCAATCTTAGTAGCCACAATATCCTTGCCTGTGAAGCCATTTTTATGCAACGCAATGATGGCTGCACGCGTTTCTTTGCAGGTCACCATGGTTAACAATGGAAGAACAATGATTTCAAGCATCACCCTCCTTTTAACATGTCAAGTCTGCCATTTTAACCCAATCAGCCTGACATAATGATCTCCAGCCTTGTGCTCGTCAACATTCTCACCTGAGTTAACAAGACGATTACTGAAATGATCTCAGCATGTCCTTTAATGACAGCAATGAAATGCAGTGGAAAGTTTTTTTGGGGATTAAGTTAATTTTCATGGCAAAGAAGGACTATGCAATTCATCTGATCACTCTTCATAACATTCTGGAGTATATGCAAATTGCTATTATAAAAACTTAAGAAGCAACTTTTCCAATTTCCAATATTTATGTAATTCTCAAAACTTTTGGCCACGACTGTACACATATATAGACACATACACATACATATATATATATACATATATACACATACACATGTACATATATATGCACATAAACACCCGCACATATATACAATCCAGAGAGAGATTGTCGCGTGTGGCCAGTTAGGACGGGGGTGCCGGTCTGGGGGCCGTAGGCCTAATAGTGAGGCCAGAATCAGTTTGTCCTGGAAGAAGGGGAGGGATCCGGAGGGGACAGGGAAGACCTAGGTAGGAGCCAGGCACCGGAGCCATCATGGCATTCATCAGCCGGGCCTGAATGGCGATTTCGGCGTGCGCCCCAGCCCGGAACGCGCGCCGACCCCGCGACCAGGGCCAGGCCCGGCTGAAAGACTCCGGCGTGCGCTCCAAGCTCACGCTCATGGCCGGCGGCGGACTTCCGGCGTGCGCTCCACCCTGGAACGCACGCCGAACATGTGACCCAGGCCAGGCCCGACGAGGCACTCCGGCGTGCGCTCCACGCTGGAACGCACGCCGATTCCGTGACCAGGCCCCTGCCTGGCTGAGGGACTTCCGGCGTGCGCTCCATGCTGGAACGCACGCCGGCCCGCAGCGAAGCCCAAGTAAGGACGGGGGAGGCCGTGTGGAGGGGGGTACCCGTGGTTGAGACCCTGCCCCCCCTGTTGTCTCGGGAGGGGATAAATGGAAAAAGACAGGGGACAGATAGGGAGAGGGGGGAAAGGCAAAAAAAAATAAAAAATCATTTTTTGGGCAGAAAATGTGTATCGGCGTGCGTTCCACGCTGGAACGCACGCCGACTCAGGGGGCCGGAGGTATGTGCCGTCGCTGATTGGGCCCTTGTGGCACGTTTGTTTTGCACAGAATTACCTCTCCTGAAGACGTGACGGCAGTGTATGAAAACGAACGGACGAACCAGATGAAAGTAACTCACGACGTGCACGATGCAGTACCACAGCAAGCGACTCCTTATCCAGACTGTGAACAGAAGCGCCCTGAGGAGCTGGGGGCTGGAGCTTAAAAAGGTAATATGCCCCTCCCACAAATTCAGGCTGACTTTTCAGCCTTCCACATGTATTAAAACCTGAATGTTCTAGATGCGTGAACATATTGCTTATCTTTATTAATTATTCCTACAAACCAAAATACCTAAGTTAAAAATACAGTCCCCACTCCATTAGTGAGTGATAGTAATGGACAGTGAGAAGGGCACGGGAGAGTGCACTACTCCCACCCTCTCACTTTGAATGCAAGATGCTACAGTGTCACTGTTTGTAGGGCTATTGCTAGCTGTATACTGCTATCAGTTTGACAGTGTAAAGCAGTGGGAGCCTGAAAGCGTCACCCCACTGTCAAAGGGATGCAATTAGCACCCATACATACAGCAGATCAGCTAGAGGCCAACAGGCTGGAAGCACTACAAACTTTTGGTAGACACAGATTGATACCTAGTCTAACCTAAGTGTTCACAAAGTTAAAATGTAGTCCGACCGGACTAACCACAGCTTATTTACTGTGGAGTAGGAGGCTGCGTATTAAAAACTACAACTGCCCCCCGACATGTTTCGCCAGTATTCTGGCTTCTTCAGGGGAAATGGGCAGCAAGAATCGGGGGCTGAAAAGGCACAGAAGCCCCCAATGGGAGAGGGATGGAGCTCCCTCCCTGTTAACTCCTTCTATACAGCGGTCCCTACGGACCGCGGCATGGAAGGGGTTAAACGTCTGACATCACAACACAGATGTCAGCCGTTTCAAGCAGAGTGTCAGCAATGTGCCTTTTGATCACGCGCCCCCCACCGCCAGCACCTAAATTAAAATTTTGGTCATTTTGAAGTTTCTGATCCCCGCGGTCACAGACCGCGGGGATCAGAAACTTCCGAAAGCGCTGCAAACCACAGGTCTGAATTGACCTTCGGTTTGCAGCGATCGCCGATACGGGGGGGGGGTCACAGGAGCCCCTTCAGCATGGTCCCAGGGTGCCTGCTGATTGATTTCGGCAGGCACCCAGTTCCGATCACCGCCCACCGTACCAGGACATCAGGGCGTACCTGTAAGCCTTGTGTGCTTAAGAGGTTAATATTGATTGGACCCTGGGCAAGAATTTACTTGGGCCCCCTGGATCCCGCCTTCTCACACCCTAGCATGCAATCACGCCCTCCACCACAACACACACAAAAAATCCACACACCTCGTAGAGTAGTAAACCTTAATAATGACGAGTGGCCACTAGAGGTGTTCCTTGGCAGTAATGTAAATACTGCCTTTTTTCTGAAAATAGTGTAAACATAACGTCCCCCAAAAGTAATTGCGGTAAGCTGATACTGTGCCAAGGTGCCCCCACAGTAATAGGGCTCCCAAAAGTCCCACCAATATGAATAATTCTCTGCTAGAGCACACATGGTAGTAATAGTGTACCTACAGTGCCCCCAACATGTCCCCACTGTGCCCCAGAAGTAATAATGCTCCCATACTAGTAATCATGTTCTCCATAGACCCCCCAGTAGTAATAATGCCCATCATAATGCCCCCCCAGTAGTAATAATTCTCCTTATAATGTGCCAGTGCACAAAATACACCCTTTTAATGCCCCCAGTTGAGCTAATGTCCAAATAGTGCCCCCATAATGTGCCAGTATAAAATACCCCTATATACTGCTCCCAGTAAATGCCTCATAGTGCTCCTCTCCCCCCTTCTTTCTAGTGCCCGCCATAATGTACCAGTATAAAATGCCCCATATATATAGTGCCCCAATAGATGCCCTCAGTGTCCACCATAATTTGCAAGTATAAAATACCCCTTCGTAGTGCCCCCCATAGATGAGCCCATAGTACTCCTCTCTCCCCTTCCCCATAGTACCCACCATAATATGCCCCTATACTGAGCCCCCCATATTAAATAACCCTTTTTTGTGGCCTCAGTAGAAGCCCCCATAGTGTTCCTCTCTCCCCTTCCCCCATATAAAATACTCCTTCTTTGTGGCATCATTAGATGCCCCCAATAATGTGCCAGTAAGAAGTGCCCCCATAGATGCCCCCACAATGCCCCCCAATAATGTGCCAGTAAGATGTGCCTCCATAGATGCCCCCCAATAATGTGCCAGTAACAGGTGCCCCCATAGATGCCCCCCAATTATGTGCCAGTAGTAGTACCATATAAAAAAAATAAACACTTATACTTACCTCCATCAGGCTGGCAGCGATGCAGGACTCTTCCGGCCTGTGTCCCGCGCTGTACGGCTCAGGCGGTGAGATGACGCCTGCATCGGACTCTGATAGGCTACAGGCACTAGGTCTGCAGCCTATCGGAGGAACAGGGAAGGGAGACACCTCTCCCTCCCCTGCCCCGCCGCAGCACTTCCATCTGTATCGCTGTCCTGAGGACGGCAATACAGATGACTATGGAGATGAGCGCTTCCACAATGGAAGCGCTCATCTCCCTGTGCCCTGCCACTGCCCCCCATGTCACCAGTGGCCAGCGGGGCTCAAGAGGCAGCTGCCTTGGGCCCCCAGGAGCAACTAGGCCCCGGGGCAGCTGCCCCTTTTGCCCCACGTTAAAAACGCCCGGCACAGATGCAGCGTGCTGCTGACTCAAGAGGAGAGGGACCATCCAGCTTGTTATCAGCACACAGTTCAAAAGCCTGCTTCTCTGATGGTATGGGGTTGCATTAGTGCCTATGACATAGGCAGTTTACACATCTGCAAAGGCACTATCAATGCTGAACAGTATATAGAATTGGGGTTGCACAACAAAATATATTAGAAAACTATTGAAGGATACCCGTCAGTAGATACATGATGCCTGAACTACAGGGAGCATGAAATCCTGACAGGCTCCCTGGTTACCCACAACTATGTTTTAATCTAAACTGTTGCAGTTCTTCTGTGAAACCATAGTTTTTAAAATGAGCTGGGAATGTTGAGAAGAGTCACAGGAGCAGTTCTGCCGGCTTCCCCCCAACCAGATTAACTAGATTGACAACTCTCTCTCTATTTGTGTTTGGCTCATTTTGTAAACTATGTTTTCTCTGAAACGTTGCAGCTTTTCAGACTAACAAGGAAGCCTGTCTCATGTTTAATGCTTCATGTGGTCTGGGCAGCCTGAATCCCTTGACAGGTTCCCTTTAAAGTGTTCCACCACTGATATGAAAAGTTTTAGGATGGACACAGGGGCGGATTAAGGCTACTATGGCCTCATGCACACGGCCCCATTGTCAAAATGCATATTCTCCTCGGATAAGAATAGGACATTTTCTTTTTTTTGCAGAATACACATACAGATGCGAACAGCACATGGAGGATATCTGTGTGCTGTCAAAAAAAAATTCAGCCCCTTTTATATGAATGGGTCCGCATGTGATCTGCAAATAATATGAAAAACCTGAAAAAAGTGAAGACTTAAAAAAAATCTTTCCAGCATTGTAGTGTTTTTTCATCCTGCCTCCCTCAAAGTGGAATAAAAAATGATACAAAAGACTTATGCACCTCAAAATGGTGCCAATGAAAACTACAGCTTGTCCAGCAGCAAAAATAAATAAAAAATCAAGTCATCATACAGCTTCATTGATACAAATAATTCAAATGTGATGGCGCTCAGAATATGGTGACACAAAAGCAAATGATTGGTTTTCTTGTGCAAGCATAAAAAACTATATAAATCTGGTATTCACTTAATTGTACCGGCCCACAAAATAAAGGTCACATGTTATTTATGGTATGGTATGGTATTTATGTGAATTCTGCAAAATTTATAACTCAAAAAATTTCAAATGTATAACACAAAGGTTAATCATTGTTATATGTTTCCCAACATGATGCTATTAAAAAATCCAATTTATCCCACAAAAACATTCATTTATGTCAATGAAAAATGAAAGCTCTTAGAATGCGATGATGGAAAAACAAAAATAAAAAGCTTTGTCCTAAAGGTCCAAAATACCAGCCATGAGAGGGTTAAGAAGCAGCCTCCCTCTCCTATACAGTGGCCACCCAAGCATAAACAGAATGTGAAAACACCACTACTACATGTCTTAAAGGAAGTCTGTCACCTTTCAAAACCAAGTATACCACCATGTAGGGTAGGCACCAGAAACATAACCAAACCTTTCTTGTAAAATGTGAGAAATGCTCAGATGCACCCTATTCCCCTGTATCATCACTGCCAACTGAAATCTCAGGGATTCGCTTCACGGCATTTGCTTCACGGCGAACTTTGCGTGTTCGCGATTCGCCTAACATGCAAAAATATGGCGATGTCCACCGGCGCCATATTCTTTTGCATTGCCCCGAAACTTTGACCCATGACACATCCATCGGGTGGGACAGGACAGCCAATTAGCTAATAGGGCCACAAAAGTCCTTTTAAGGACTGGTATAGGTGTGCTATCTATAGGTGTGATATACTGAGGGTGTGATATAAGGTGAAACTCTGAAAATTTGAATATTGTGCAAAAGTCCATTTATTGCATTCATGCAGCTTAAAATTAGAATTTTGTGAAAAGGTTCAATATTCTAGGCTCAAAGTGTCACACTCTAGTCAGCTAATTAATCCATATCCCCTGAGCAAAGGGAACCTCAAAATTGTGACTTTGGGGTTTCATAAGCTGTAAGCCATATTCATCCAAATTATAACAAATAAAGGCTTGAAATATCTCACTTTGCATGTAATGAGTCTATCTCATGTGTTAAGGCTGGCCGCAGGCTAGCCTGGATTTGTGGGAGGGGCCGGTACCTGTCTTAAGCAGTCTGGCTCTCCCAGGCAGCCTGGATTTGTGGGAGGGGCCGGTACCTGTCTTAAGCAGTCTGGCTCTCCCAGGCAGCACGTCGGCATTCGGACGTCTGCTACTTCCGGGTGTGACGTCATCAGCAAGCGTCCTGCACGAGTCGGATCTCAGAGAAGCCGGGTGTACCTTTCACTTCAGTCTGCAAGCTGTTCAGGTCGTTTTCCATGATAACTGCTTTGTTTGGGGAGCGTGGCAACGTGGAGGAGGGTAGGAGGGTGTGTAGAGAGGGGGAAGTGTGCCGGAGGATCGCTTCTCCTCACTGCGTTCAGGCACATGCAATTCAAGTTTTGGCACCAATGGGCAGCATTGTCACATAGTTGGAGCTCATTGCCTGTCTCAGCATAACCTGTATCTAAGTTCATACAGGGGCTGCGAGTCATCTGGGCTCAGCAGGTTAAACTCTGGCAGCTGGGTGCTGGTGCCATTACTGAGTTGGTTACTTACAAGGTTGCTGCTTGTGCACATGTTTGACACTCATCACATACACTACATACATACCTTAGACACATAGTTCGCACATCAGGCAGTTTGACGGAAAAAAAAAAAAAAAAAAAAACTTTATCCACCAAGCTGCATCCATACACCTCTAGCACAGGTGCATCCGCCAATACAGCTACACGCTCGCACGACATACACACCCCGTTTCATCTCGTAGACTAGTGTCATACGTCATACGGTCTGTTTTCCACAAATCCTATACTTACATACATCACCTACCACGTCTGTAGGTTCTTTAGCCCGCAGTATTCGTTTTTAATTAATCTGCCACGTCACAGATTCACACAAACTCGGGCTCGCTTCATACGTCAGTGGAAACGACTATCATACTCCCTGTCAGCCTCGAAGGCTTTTCGTTCAATCGTTTCACGCTGCTGGGGGGGGGGGGGGGGGGGGGGGGAGGGGCTTAGATTCCGTCAGCTGGGTCCTGGTGCCATTACTGAGTTGATTACTTACAAGGTTGCTGCTTGTGCACATGTTTGACACTCATCATACACTACATACATACCTTAGACACATAGTTCGCACATCAGGCAGTTTGACGAAAAAAAAAAAGAAAAAAAGGGTACAAGTGGATTGTTAAATAAAGTAAAAAAAAAAAAAAAAAAAAGTGGGTTGTTCAAATAAAGAAAAAAAAAAAAAATAACTTTATCCACCAAGCTTCATCCATACACCTCTAGCACAGGTTCATCCGCCAATACAGCTACACGCTCGCACGACATACACACCCCGTTTCATCTCGTAGACTAGTGTCATACGTCATACGGTCTGTTTTCCACAAATCCTATACTTACATACATCACCTACCACGTCTGTAGGTTCTTTAGCCCGCAGTATTCGTTTTTAATTAATCTGCCACGTCACAGATTCACACAAACTCGGGCTCGCTTCATACGTCAGTGGAAACGACTATCATACTCCCTGTCAGCCTCGAAGGCTTTTCGTTCAATCGTTTCACGCTGCTGGGGGGGGGAAGGGGAGGGGTTTAGATTCCGTCATCTTGTTTGTCAGCTTACGGGCAGCAGGTCGTAGGGTTAACAGGTTGTTTTTTTTTAGGTCCTAGAATTAAGATCATTAACACAGTACGATCATGATGCCTGTGTAGCCGACAGCCTGACACCCGGGGCAGTGGCTGGCAGGGCTCAGGAGGCAGCTGCCTTGGGCCCCCCCAGGAGCAACTGGGCCCGGGGCAGCTGCCCCTTTTGCCCCTTGGTAAAGACGGCCCTGGCGGCAACGCTGCTAAATGACGGTTGGGAAGTTGGCTGGTGGGTTCACTGGGCAGGCGGGCCCCCAGGCACGTGGGGCCCCCGGGCAACTGCCCAGCGTGCCCATTCGAAAAGACGGCCCTGGTGGTGCAGGGAAAATATTCCAATAAATTTCGTTTGATTTATGATTTGTCTGCTCCACATTCTTCCCACGTTCCTAGTCTCAACTCGTTGATTCTGTCCGAGGAATTTTCCTTGAAGTATACTTCCGTAGACCAGGCTATCCAGGTCATTCTTCAAGACAGGCATGGGGGCTTGGCTGTCCAAAGCAGATGTCTCTGATGCGTTCAAACTGCTGCCCATTAGCCCATATCTCTGGCAGTGGCATGGCTTCAAATAGAGAGATGCGTACTATTTCACCACCAAGTTGACGTTTGGTTCCTAGAGCAGCCCCAGTCTGTTTGACAGGTTAGCGCAGGCACTGGAATGGATTTTGTTGGAACAGGGTTGCCAGAGTGTCATTCACTACCTGGATGATTTTCTGTTGATCGAAGAACCCTCACAGGCACCTGTTGACTTGCAGGTTCTCTTGCAGGTCTTCAAGGAGTTAAACATTCCAGTGGCCGAACACAAAACAGAAGGGCCTGCGCAGGTTGTCACGTTCTTGGGGATCTCTCTGGATTCACGCGCCATGTCAGCCAGTCTGCCACAAGACAGACTCGACAGAATCAAATCAGGTGTCCGTTCCTTGCTCATGTCTCAGGTTTGCACCAAGAGAGAATTGCAGTCTCTGTTGGGCATGTTATACTTTGCCATGAGGATCATTCCTCAGGGTAGATCATTCATTTCAAGATTGCTAGTCTTATTACAACAGACCAGTGATTTGGACGCATCAGTGCATCTTAATGCGAACGCCCGAGTAGATCTGTTCATGTGGGACAGATTTCTCAGTGGGTGGAACGGCATTTCCATGGTTATTCCGAGGGCCACTTCTGATTCTCCACACGTATTTTCAGACGCGGCTGCCTCGGTAAGTTTCGCGGCCATATTTGGCTCACATTGGTGCGCCGGCTCATGGCCCACACACGTGCTACAGTTGCCGGGGTTTTCTCAGATGTCGGCATTGTTCGAGATCTATCCTATCGTAGCAGCTGCTATAGTCTGGGGGCATAGGTGGTCGGGTCACACGGTGGTTTTCCACACTGACAACATGGCGACCGCAGAGATCATTAACAAGGGCAGATCTAAATCGTTACTCATCAGGTCTTTCATGCGTAGATTGACCTGGATAGCTCTGGAACAGGGGTTTCATTTTCATGCCCTGTTTTTGGACGAGGTCAGCAACGTTGCAGCTGATGCTTTATCTCGTTTTGATTTTCTCGCTTTTTCTTACAGAACCCAGAAGCAGACTCAGTGGGCACCCCGGTACCGGACTGGCGGCTGCTGGTCTTGGATTAGACTCTCTGATTGGGGTCGCCAGTTCACTCATTACCAAGTCTTTGTCGGCCAGTACGTTGCGGTCGTACCGCCGAGCGTGGGTGGTTTTTTCGAACTTTAAGTTGGCATATCCTAGAGGTGACACAGGTCAGGTCAAGTATATGGTGGCTTTCGTGCCTTATTGTCATTCGGTATTGGCTTTATCCTACAACACCATTAGGCTATATTTGGCTGGGGTGCTGCATTTTTTGGCACTTCAAGAGCCAGACAGACCCTCTATATTTTCAGCTCACCCGATCAAGGCCATCCTCAGAGGCGTTCAAAAGAGCCAGGTCACGGTCAAGTCGGTCCGTCGACCTATTAAGGGGGACACGTTTCTTAGCCTGTCGGAAGTTCTCACATTCTCACCATTCAGAGTCCTTCCCAGCCTGGTGATCAAGGCGGCGATGTACTTGGCGTTTTACGGGTTTTAAGACCAGGTGAAGTGACACAGGCCAGACAAGGGGCGGTGGCTCTCCGCAAGGGAGATTTAGTCAGGATGGGCAGTAACTCATTGCAGTTGCCTCACAACAAAACAAGGCAGGTAGGTCCCGGCCATGTAGTTAAGTTCTTCCAGACCACAAACGCATGGTGTCCAGTGACAGTCTTGGACAACCTCTTGCTGGCCCTTAGTCTTCACAGCCCCACCGACCCATTACTTCCATTCCCTGTTGGTCCACTGACGTCCAGCCAGTTCATCAAACATATTCGCATCCTGTTGACCAGTGTAGGATTGAATCCGGCTCAATTCTCGGGGCATTCTTTCCGCATCGGTGCGGCATCCGCAGCGTCCAAGCATGGAGTCCCTGTGCATATCATTAAACAATTGGGGCGCTGGCGCTCGGGGTGCTTTGTACGGTATATCCCGGAGCCACAAGCGGAGCTGGTCCAAGCATTCAGCACCTAGCACCTCAGGCCTATCCTTCCCTCACTGGTGGGTTTTGCCCCCTTTTTCAGGCATACCGACCTAGTGAGGCCAAGGCACACCTCAGGCCAATTAGGTAGGGGGGTGGTGGTTGGGCATCTTCCACTCGTTTAGGTCCTGACCACAAGTGTTAAGGCTGGCCGCAGGCTAGCCTGGATTTGTGGGAGGGGCCGGTACCTGTCTTAAGCAGTCTGGCTCTCCCAGGCAGCCTGGATTTGTGGGAGGGGCCGGTACCTGTCTTAAGCAGTCTGGCTCTCCCAGGCAGCACGTCGGCATTCGGACGTCCCCTGCCCACCCATTCCCATTCTTCATTCAGTCATTCAACCATCACATTCATGGTATGCCCCCTTTTTCAGGCATACCGACCTAGTGAGGCCAAGGCACACCTCAGGCCAATTAGGTAGGGGGGTGGTGGTTGGGCATCTTCCACTCGTTTAGGTCCTGACCACAAATGTAAGTTTCACCTTTTAAGTTGCATTACTGAAATAAATGAACTTTGCACAATATTAAAAATTTTTCGAGTTTCACCTGTACTTATAATATACTTTCTAACCTAGAAAGTTTAATATAGTGCATTTGTATGGTACAGCAGTTGTGTGCGATTCTGCTGCGATACCGCAGCTATATATAGGGACAAGCGCTATTGGAACAACTATTTGCAACGGGTGTTATATACCTGTTGCCTCGAAAAAAAATAACTGATTGAGGGGTGTGATATACCTGCTTCCACCAAATATTGATTGAGGCCTGCGATATACCTGCTTCCACAAAATACTAATTAAGGGGATTGATATACCTGCTTCCACCAAATATTGATTGAGGCCTGCGATATACCTGATTCCACAAAATACTAATTAAGGGGATTGATATACCTGCTTCCACCAAATATTGATTGAGGCCTGCGATATACCTGCTTCCACAAAATACTAATTAAGGGGATTGATATACCTGCTTCCACCAAATATTGATTGAGGCCTGCGATATACCTGATTCCACAAAATACTGATTAAGGGGTTCTATATACCTGTTTCCACCAAATACTGATTGAGGCCTGCAATATACCTGCTTCCACAAAATACTGATTGAGGGCTGCAATATTCCTGCATCCCAAGCTCCTCAGAACCTATTTGACGTGCCAGGTAAGACGTTGCCATGCTGTGCTGCGACTGTTGTGCCTGGAAGCCAAGAGCCACACCGGTCCTGCACTGCTTTCAGCTCTGCGGTCACAGGTCGATCAGTGGCTAACCCCGCTCAATTTGACAGTTGGTAAAGTAGTGTGCGACAACGGTGCCAAACTACTGAGCGAGCTGAAACAGGGAAAAATGACTCACGTGCCGTGCATGGCATACATCTTGAACTTAGTTGTGCAGCGATTCGTTGCCAAATACCCCGGGGTCCAGGACGTCTTGCGGCAGGCCAGGAAAATCGTGTGCCATTTTAGAAGATCTTACACGGCCATGGCTCGCCTTGCTGACGTTCAGCGACGACTAGTGAGGAGCCGCAGGGGCAACATTCGAATTTGCGATATTTAATGAATATTCTGTAGAATATTCGTCATATATTCAAGAATTCAAGTGTATTTTCTTGTTTGCGAAATCGGCAATGCAGTATGCGCATGCGCGATACAGGCGTGGCCTAGTTTTGCTAGTTGTCATACTGCCAGAAGTTTCCTGGGACTGGAGAAGATGGTTGGCAGCAACTTTCGCGAATGTGAGGAAGAACTCCTGATCACTAAGTAATTTTACATTACAGCACTGTTTGAACAATAGCTTTATATGCAGATAGAGTGTTCCAATATATTCGGGATTGCGCATATCGGCATTAATGACGCACAATCGCAATACATGCAACTTCAAATGTTATTAGGTCTAAGTAGATATTACTGATTGGTGCACTAAGTATTGTTGTGACATCACACCACTATGTCTGTAGCATGTATGTATAGACAGCAGAGAAATATCTCTCACATGTACATTGCACATACATTTTCCTGCCACACAGTATATAACACACACACACACTAGGGTGGCGGGACAGTCCAGTTTTCAGGCTCCCGGTTCTCCGTACGGCGCAAGGCCAGGACGGCCGGCTGGAAGGTCTCCTTTTTTTGTGGTTACACGAGTGTTGGCAGTTGGCACGGGTCAGGATGGCTTTACGTATCCCCATCACTGGGAGCAAGGCCTGGCAGCATGTCCGTACCGCACAGTGCGCTGTATGACGCGACGTCACAACGTCATCAGCGCTGCTGCGTGCGTGGCACATCCGACGTGTACCTTTAGTTCAGGCGGGAGCAGCTGTGGAGCGCGGGTCTGATCAATGCTCACTGGCACTGCATGCCATCTATGATTCTACACTGGTCCAGGCCGTCCAGTGCTTGAGGAGCCAGCAGAATCAGCACTCAGCCCACTGGGCACAAGGTTAGCACAGATCCCACTGCCCCAGGTACATACAGGACTATATATCTGAGTATAAATTATATATGGACTAAGCTGGAATAACTTGGGCATAATCTGTATATCATTATAAATGTACAGTTGGTATTAATTATAATTATTTAATTAGATCATGCTGTTATAACCTGGGTATCTCCTGTGTATAATTATATATGTACAGCTGGTATATGTTATACATCTTCTTATATATAATAATATGGACCATGCTGGTATAACCTGGGCATCACCTATTGTGCACCACTGTCCCCGCTACGCTGTTCTCCTTTTTGGGGCTCTGCAAGTGGCCACCCTAACACACACACACACAAAATCTATAGATTTGATTTTGTGTCCTGTTGGTCAGGACTCAGGAGAAGCTTTCTTTGTCTGACCGCCAGTATTCGCTGGTTCATTTAGCGTTACCCAGGGTGCACCACGGGGAGGTGAACCAGCTGTACACCCCATACCGTACCGTCACTTCACTAGACAGGTACATCTCTGCTTTGCTGGCCAATATCCGATTGCTCAAATCCCTGTCACGATGGGGAGTGGGGGAAACCCCCCACCGTGAGGTGTAAGAAGGATAATGGTAGCAACTAGGCCAGGACGCCGGGATCAGGGAGCAGGTCACCTCCTATTGCATCCCTAATCCTCTCCCTAACTCATAACCGTATGAGCAGACCCTGATGGTGGGACGGCTCATACCCTGGATGCCTAATATCCAGAGTCGCCCTGGAAATCCCTCACTTAGGAGCAGGGGAGAGAAGACCTGTTCATCCACAACACGGAGGAACAGGAGTCTCTAAAGGCTTAGAAGCAGGGAAAGGGAAACACATACAGCTTAAGGAGATGGCAGGTAAGGGAAACCAATAACACACTTACCTGCCACAGACACACTGACTGGAACCCGTGCACAAGTGCTGCTGTCCACACCAATATTAAAGGACACAGCACACACCACAAACCACACAGGAACCCAGGACACCATAGCTGCAATAACATGAGACAGGGTAATGTCTATAAAACATGCTGGACACCAAACACCACCAGACATGTAACACCAAACAAGACATACCAACTCCCTGAACATAACCCACTCCATACAAATAGGGACAGGAAGGGAAGGAGACACCGGGATAACATTGATGACCACAAGGGTGGCCCTCACTGGACAGATGGAACACCCTGGACTGGAGCAGAGCTCCAGCACTAACAACAGCTGAAGTACAACTGACTCCAGCCAGGAAACCACAGAAGATAAAAGCCAAGTGACCACACCCAGTCAGGGAGTTAACCCTTACAGCACCAGACAGAGGGAGGCTACAACTTAAAGGGGAAGTGCACACACAAGCATACTAAACCACACGTTACCACCGGCAACAGCATGTGTGGTAACCATGTCATGGCAATCACCCAGAAGGCTGAGACACTGCCACCGCATGCTCTCACAGAAACACGTTGCTGCAGGCAACCGCAAGTGTGGCAACATACAATTGCAATACATGAAAGGGTTTCTGTCACCCTGCAAAACTCATTTTTTTTTTTTGGGATAATTAGATTGCTCATAGTGCGATATAGCAGAATATAATGCTCTTACTTACTTTCATGCGGCCGATTCTTTATAAAACGAACTTTTATAATATGTAAATGAGGGCTCTACCAGCAAGTAGGGCGTCTACTTGCTGGTAGCTGCTGCTGCAGAAATCAACACGGCGAGGGGGCGGATTTCTGCAGCAGCTACCAGCAAGTAGACGCCCTACTTGCTGGTAGAGCCCTCATTTACATATTATAAAAGTTAGTTTTATAAAGAATCGGCCGCATGAAAGTAAGTAAGAGCATTATATTCTGCTATATCGCACTATGAGCAATCTAACTATCCAACAAAAAAAAAAAAGAGTTTTGCAGGGTGACAGAAACCCTTTAAATCTAATATTTGCCCTTCAAAGACTTAAAAACTTTTAGCTGTGTTGTTGAGAACATTATTTTAAATACTTTTAGTTAAAAAAAATTGGGATTATATGCTTGCATCTTTATCCTGCAGCGCATGTTGGAGCGTGGCTATGACCGGACCCGGGTCATTTTTCCAAGAAGAGAAAAAGCATTACTTTTATATAATTCGCCTACACTCTGTAATGTATATATATAGTTATGCAAATAAGTATTTCATCCCTTTACAAATGATTACTTAGTACCTGGTGTGACACGTAGCAAATCAGCCGGTTACATCATACATCTCAACCTCGCTGTGAATGCAGTGGCGTAGCGTGGGTTGCCAGCACCTGGGGCAAGCCAAGTATTGTGCTGTCACCTGCAGTCCTAAGTAACACCACAGATAACACAGTGATAACTCTCTGAGTACGGATATTGTAGTAGATGTCACCTGCAGTCCTATGTAACACCACAGATAACACAGTGATAACTCTCTGAGTACAGATAATGTAGTAGATGTCCCCTGCAGTCCTATGTAACACAACAGATAACACAGTGATAACTGAGTACAGATAATGTAGTAGATGTTCCCTGCAGTCCTATGTAACACCACAGATAACACAGTGATAACTGAGTATAGATAATGTAGTAGATGTCACCTGCAGTCCTATGTAACACCACAGATAACACAGTGAGAACTCTCTGAGTACGGATAATGTAGTAGATGTCACCTGCAGTCCTATGTAACACCATAGATAACACAGTGATGACTCTCTGAGTACAGATAATGTAGTAGATGTTCCCTGCAGTCCTATGTAACACAACAGATAACACAGTGATAACTGAGTATAGATAATGTAGTAGATGTCACCTGCAGTCCTATGTAACACCACAGATAACACAGTGAGAACTCTCTGATGGGTGTGAGGCCCCAGAATCCAGAACATGCACAGTATGACCTGAAGTCTGGGGCCAGGCTGCTTCAGTGTGGGCCAAATTCTATATCCACCCCCTCCCCCCCAAAACAGATATTTGGATGGACGTTACATACATTGCTATGAAATATATAGGAGAATACAGCACCATACCTCTTACATCCAGTGACATCTCCTGTGATGTAGACTTTCCTCAGCGTCTTCATTCAGAGATAAGACCGCCATGACACCTTCTTTCAGCCGCGTCTCTGCAGAGTTTCACAATTTTTTTTTTAGATTCCTCACTTTACTATCATTGTCAGATAACAGACCTTCCCTCCCCCGTTGTGCCCATAAGTATAATGCCCTCTGTATAATTATAATATATAATGGCCCCTCTGTATTATTATTATTATTATTATTATTATTATTATTATTATTAACATTATAATGGCCCCCTCTGTAGTATTATTGTAATAATGGCCCCCTCTGTAGTTTTATTGTAATAATTATGGCTCCCTCTATATTATAGTAATAATTATGGCCCCCCCCCCCTCTATATTATAGTAATAATTATGGCCCTCCTCTGTATTATAATAGTAATTATGGCCCCCTCTGTATTATAGTAGTAATAATGGCCCCCTCTATATTATAGTAGTAATAATGGCCTCCTTTGTATAATGCCCCCCCCCCTTCATAGTGCCCCCATTATGGCCTGCCTATTAAAAAATAATAATAATGCTTACCTCGCCATCACCTCATGTAGCCTGTGTTCGGGTGTCCCAGAGCAGGCATCCACAAAAACATCACTGTGCCCTACTGTGCCACGTCATCACGTCATGAACGGTGCTCTGTACAGCCAGGAGGCTGTGGGACATTGACTGGGAAAGCCGCATCGGTTTACAGGGTGTGAACTGTACCTAATAGGTGAGTCAGGGACGTTAATGTATTAGTTAGAGCCTGGACGGGCGAGTGTTTATTGTTTTGTTGTTCCGCTTTTGCTGGTGTGCCACAATAAATGCACTGTTTGGACCTTAAACCTGGTGTCCTGATGCTGAATCTGTGAGGATGATACCCTGAAAGAAAGCTACCCCTCACAATATATACATAAACTGCAATCATCATTCTGTATTCCAGCAAAAAGGCCCCGTCCATCATTACATTACATACATCCCCCACTTAATTTGGATTTTTATATGAGCTCTGAGTTGTTTGTTTAAATTCTGAACATTGTGTAATTACAGGTGTTCCCATTCCCTCCGTTCGCCGCAGGCCTTCCACAGATGATCTGGAGGTAGTGGTGGTGTCCACGGAGGAGGAGGGACAGCAGGCAGGACCATCCCAGCAGCAGGATGCGCCACCCCCACCTGATGTGGGCAAAGTGGTGGAGGTGAATGCTGAAGAAGCTGGACCCTCCCAGGACCCGGTTTCTCCCCTTCCCCCATGTCCTGAAGAGGAGGAGGAGGAGGATGTCACCAGCCCCTGCCAGGAGGGTAAATATGTGCACCAGTGGCGTTGCAAGGGGGGTGCGGCGGGTGCGGGCCGCACCGGGTGACACCAGTCTACAAAAGCGCAGAGCACTCAGGCGGCTCAGCAGCGTCAGTGCACTGACGTCACACGCAGCGCTGCCCTGCACATTCGCGGCGGAGAGGAAGAGAGACTCTGAGGAGCGCTGCCAAGTGCCGAATGAGCAGGTACTGGTAGTAGTCGACTCGCTCGTTGTACTAGCTGGCCAAGACTGTGCTGTTGCTGTGGCCGGGCCAGGGACTAGGGGAGGAAATGAATTTATTGCTGAAACTGAAAGGGGAGAAGGTCAAGGAACAAGTCTGCTGTGATTGTGAAACTTGAAAGGGGGAAAAGACCGTCTGTGAATGGCTACTGGGCTGGCGCTGCTGAAAGGGGTTAATTATAACTACTGTGGGAGCAAAGGGGGGAATAATTAACTACACTGAAGAGGGGACTCAAAGGGGTTAATAAATACTGTGAATGGGGGACTGCTGAAAAAGGGGTTAATAACTACTGTGAAGGACCTTCACATTAGTTATTAACCCCTTTCAGCAGTCTTCACAGTATTTATTAAGCCCAGCAGTCCCCCTTCAGTGAAGGGGGGACTGCTGGAGTTAATAAATACTGTGAAAGGGGGACTGCTGAAAGGGGTTAATAACTATTGTTAAGGGGGACTACTGAAAGGGGTTAATAACTCGTGTTAAGGGGGGGACTGCTGAAAGGGGTTAATAACTACTGTTAAGGGGGGACTGCTGAAAGGGGGAAATAACTATGAAGAGGGGACTGCTGAAAGGGCCTTTACAGTAGTTATTAACCTCTTTCAGCAGTCCCTCCTAAGGCCCCCTGCACACGACCGTTTTTTCCCCCCGTTTACTGGCCGTTTTTTGCGTTGCGTATACGGTACCATTCATTTCAATGGTTCCGCAAAAAAAACGGAATGTACTCCGTATGCATTCCGTTTCCGTATTTCCGTTCCGCTTAAAGATAGAACATGTCCTATTATTGCCCGCAAATCACGTTCCGTGGCTGCATTCAAGTCAATGGGTCTACAAAAAAAGGAACGCATACGGAAATGCATCCGTATGTCTTCCGTTTCCGTTCCGTTTTTTGCGGAACCATCTATTGAAAATGTTATGCCCAGCCCAATTTTATCTATGTAATTACTGTATACTGTATATGCCATACGGAAAAAAAGAACAGAAACGGAAACACAACATAAACAAAAAACGGAACAACGTGAAAAACGGACCGCAAAACACTGAAAAAGCCATACGGTCGTGTGCAGGAGGCCTTAACAGTATTTATTTACCCCTTTCAGTCCCCTCTTCAGTGTAGTTATTTATTCCCTCCTTTGCTCCCACAGTAGTTATAATTAACCCCTTTCAGCAGTCCCCCCTTCACAATATTTATTAACCCCAGCAGTCCCCCCTTCACTAAAGGGAGGACTGTTGAAAGGGGTTAATAACTGCTGTGAAGAGGGGACTGCTGAAAGTGGTAAATAACTACTAGGGGGGGAGGGGCGTTTGGGGGGTGACACCATTTTCTACTGCACCGGGTGACACCAGCCCTAGCAACGCCACTGATGTGCACACAGCAATATAATTCTGTATCCATAACATGTATATTAAATATTTTAAGGTGTGTAGTGAGCATTTTGACCGATCAGGCGTTTCCCAGAATTTGGAAACACTTGGCTGTGAAAATGAAAAATGAAAATTTTTTCCAGGAAAAGTTGCTTTACAACAAAAATTTTCACTTTCACATGGGGTAACAGGACAAAATGCACCCCACATTTTGTTACCCATTTCTCCCCAAATACGTCAACACCCCATATGTGATCAAAAAATGATGTATGGGCGCACAGCAGGGCTCTAGAGTCAAACAGCAAAATATGGATTTGGCTGACCTGAATTGGCAGACATTTATATTAGGTACCATATAGCATTAAATAAATTCCTGAGGTCCTCAGAAATTAAAAACCCCAACAAGTGACCCCTTTTCGGAAACAGCACCTCCATATGAACATTTTAAGTGGTGGAAAGGGTATTTTTCAGCAAACAGGTTTCTCACAGAAGGCCGAAACAATAGTGAAAGCATTTCAAAGCACACATTTGTAAAAATGTAAAATTACTAGCAGTCCCCAATTTTTCACTTTCACAAGGGGTAACAGGAAAAAATGCACCCCAGTATATGTTCCCCATTTTCTCCCCATTCAGGAAACACCCCAAATATATACTCTACTGAACTATCACTAATTAACCAACTATATAATCATCATAAATATCATAAACTAACGAATTGAGATGTAAATCGGAAGTGCTTTAACAAATACTCCACACAATGCACTAATTGCCTCTTAATCTAAATTGCAAGTAATTTTCATTCTTTTTTTTTAAATCCTAACAGTATAAATTCAATTAAAAAAACAAATTAGGCTGTTGCAACAGGAGCACCTAAAATCAATGCAGGAACTCCGGGACCAGCAGAGGAAGCAGCAGCTGATTTTTGACAGAAAGGTGCAGTAAATAGAGGAGCAGCACCGTCAGAGAATCCAGGAGCTTTTAGACCTTCAAGACAAACTTAAGAAATTGCCATAGAGGCATATTTGTTTCCCAAATTGTAAATAAATATTTTGTTCATTTCTAACGTGTGCTTTAGTTTTTTAAATTATGTTTTTGTGTAATATTAACCACTTGTCATCTGGGCCATTTGCCCCCTTCCTGACCAGGCCTAATTTTGCAAAACTGACATATCTCACTTTATGTGGTAATAACTTTGGAACGCCTTTACTTATCCGAGTCATTCAGAGATTGTTTTCTCGTGACACATTGTACTTTATGATAGTCATAAATTTGAGTCAAAATATTTCACCTTTATTTATGAAAAAATCCCAAATTTACCAAAAAAAATTAAAAATTCGCAATTTTCTAAATTTCAATTTCTCTGCTTTTAAAACAGAAAGTGATACCTCATAAAATATTTATTACTTAACATTCCCCATATGTCTACTTTATGTTGGCATCATTTGGGAAATGCCATTTTATTTTTTTAGGACGTTAGAAGGCTTAGAAGTTTAGAAGCAATTCTTCAAATTTTTAAGAAAATTGCCAAAACCCACTTTTTAAGGACCAGTTCAGGTCTGAAGTCACTTTGTGGGGCCTACATAGTGGATACCCCCATAAATGACCCCATTGTAGAAACTACACCCCTCAAGGTATTCAAAACCGATTTTACAAACTTTGTTAACCCTTTAGGCGTTCCACAAGAATTAAAGGAAAATGGAGATCAAATTTTTAAATTTCACTTTTTTGGCAGATTTTCCATTTTAATCAAATTTTTTCTTTAACACATCGATGGTTAACAGCCAAACAAAACTCAATATTTATTTCCCAGATTCTGAGGTTTACAGAAACACCCCACATGTGGTCATAAACTGCTGTATGGGCACACAGCAGGGCACAGAAGAAAAGGAACTCCACATGGTTTTTAGATGCCATGTCCCATTTGAAGCCCCCTGATGCACCCTTACAGTAGAAACTCCCAAGAAGTGATCCCATTTTGGAAACTAGGGGATAAGGTGCCAGTTTAATTGCTACTATTTTTGGGTACATATGATTTTTTGATCATTCGTTATAACACTTTATGGGGCAAGGTGACCAAAAAATTGGTTGTTTTAGCACAGTTTCTATTTATTTATTTTTACAGCGTTCACCTGAGGGGTTCAGTCAAGTGACATTTTTATAGAGAAGATTGTTACGGACGTGGCGATACCTAATATGTATACTTTTTCTTATTTATTAAAGTTTTACACAATAATAGCATTTTTGAAACAAAAAAATTATGTTTTAATGTGTCCATGCTCTGAGAGCTATAGTTTTTTTTATTTTTTGAGAGATTTTCTTATGTAGGGGCTCATTTTTTGCGGGATGAGGTGACGGTTTTATTAGTACCATTTTGTGGGACATACGCATTTTTGATCACTTGGTGTTGCACCTTTTGTGATGTAAGGTGACAAAAATTGCTTGTTTTGACACCGTTTTTTTTTGTTTTTTTTTACGGTGTTCATCTGAGGAGTTAGTTCATGTGATATTTTTATAGAGCTGGTTTTTACGGACGCGGCAATACCTAATATGTATAATTTTTTTTATTTGTTTCACTTTAACACAATAATAGCATTTTTGAAACCAAAAAAATGATGTTTTAGTGTCTCCATGTTCTAAGAGCCATAGTTTTTTTATTTTTTGAGAGATTTTCTTATGTAGGGGCTCATTTTTTGCGGGATGAGGTGACGGTTTTATTGGTACCATTTTGTGGGACATACGCGTTTTTTGATCACTTGGTGTTGCACCTTTTGTGATGAAAGGTGACAAAAATTGCTTGTTTTGACACAGTTTTTTTTTGTTTTTTTTTACGGTGTTCACCCGAGGGGTTAGGTCATGTGATATTTTTATAGAGCCTGGTTTTTACGGACGCGGAAATACCAAATATGTCTATTTTATTTTTTCTATTTAAAAAAAAAAATTTTTATTCCTTACTTGGGGAATTATTTTTTTTACATGTGAAACCTTTTTTTTTATTTTATTTTTTCAACCCTTTATTTTTTATTTTTTTATTTTACACTTTTCGTCCCCCATAAGGTCATACAAGACCTCTGGGGGACATTTTACTTCACTTTTTCTTTTTTTTTTCACTGTTGATTTCTCCTGTAACTGGGGCTGACATAGTAGCCCCAGTTACAGGAGAAATACACCCCCCAGAGAGGCTGTACAGCATAATACTGCGCTGTACAGCCTCAGTGCAGGGCTGATCGAGGTCTCTGAAAGACCTCACACAGCTCCTGCACCCTCCGGTCCCGGTGGTCACATGACCGCCGGGCTGGAACAGGAAGCGCATAGCGCTTCCTGCTCTGCAAACACAGCGCTCGGTGAGCGCTGTGTATGCAGCGATCCAGAAGGCAGGGACACCTGGGCACTGTCCCTGCCTTCTCTCTGGGTTGCCCTGCTGTCACTGACAGCGGGCAACCCGATCAGCAGCTGCACGCTAATCGTGCAGCTGCAGTTTCTGAACGGACATTCTGGAACGTCCATTCAGAAATAGAGATCCACCTCCCGGACGTTTATATCATATGGGCGGACGGGAGGTGCAGTAAGGCCCCTTTAGTCCAGGGCAAACTCCTCAGGATCAGGACAGACAGCAGCAGCAGCAGGTACATGGTAACGGTCGAGTACTACACATAGCTCGGCCTAACTTAGCAGGAACCAAAAGCAGCAGGTTCTTTGTTTGCAGCAGAAATGTGTTCCCAGGAATGGGCCCCCACCAGACCAGGGCAACACCAAAAATAAACTTAGACACATCTGACAGCAGCAGGTTCTTCGTCTAAATGCAATATTTTCCTTTGGCAATTTTTTTTTTCCAAAGATATTTTAAGTTTGTAAAGCCCACAATAAATTATTACAAAATTTGCTGCACATGCCGCCCGCACCCGTCTGCTCTCAGTTTCCATATCGGGCACATTGAGTCTGGAGCAGAACACTGCGGTAATGCAGCCTGCCTCTACTGCAGTGGCCTACAGTAAAAATGTTATCCAGTGACAGCCTAATGTACCTCCAGCCACATAATCACAAGTTCTTTTCTGTTAGGTGAATGCCTAATTTTTGGGGCCTGTATTCCAGTGGCCTACAGTAAAATTTGTATCCAGTGACCGCCTAATGTACCTCCAGCCACATAATCACAAGTTCTTTTCTGTCAGTTGAATGCCTAATTTTTGGGGCCTGTACTCCAGTGGCCTACAGTAAAGTTTTTATGCAGTGACCGCCTAATGTACTTCCAGCCACATCATCACAAGTTATTTTCTGTCAGGTGAATGCCTAATTTGTAGGGCCTGTACTGGCCTACAGTAAAAATTTTATCCGGTGACCGCCTAATGTACCTCCAGCCACATCATCGCAAGTTCTTTTCTGTCAAGTGAATGCCTAATTTTTGGGGCCTGTACTGGCCTACAGTAAAATTTTTATCCGGTGACCGCCTAATGTACCTCCAGCCACCTCATCGCATGTTCTTTTCTGTCAGGTGAATGCCTAATTTTTGGGGCCTGTCTTATGGCCCGATGCATCTTATAGGGTGAAAAATACAGCAAATGTTTCTTGAGTTTGAGTTTTATTGTGTCTTGTCTTCCAGTATCTTACTTTTGTAATTCTGTATATTCTTACTCTTACTTATTTTTGACTGATCTGTTATAGAATTCATTTATAGATTCGGTTATAGAATTCATTTCTGATGAAACTAGGCATTGCTAAGTTGTATAATTGAGATCTCCCTAGTCTCCTAAAGGATTCTGAGACAGTTTTTCATCTAATTTTGTAAGGTGGTGGGAGGAGTGTAGTTAAGTTGCCATCAGGCTAAATGCTGCTACATGTTGTTCGTGCTATGTTTAATCGTAATGTTATGTTGTGTACATGAGGTGGCTTTGGATGTGGTGGTTTAGTGGAGTAGGGGTGCACCACATCAATATGGCACTGGGGATTGTTGGTCCCAGCTGCCATTATTGACAGGTAAAGGTGATGATTTTCTACATTACACATAATGGGGATGCTGACACACAAAGGAGTTGGATCACCCACATGGGCTGGGGCAAAGTTATTGTCACGCTTCGGTGTCGGAGGGAAACACCACATCGAGCATAGGAGGAAAGGGGGAAACAGGGAATCAGGCCTGAGAACTAGGGAAGGAAGATGGACACCTCCTAGTGAAAACCCTAACCAAAATCCTGACTGACTACCAGTAAGAAAAAAAAAATCACAGAAATAAGGTAATAATGCACTTAATAAAATAGATGCAAGCATTAGATATGGACAAAGTCCTCACTCTGATATGATAAAATCTGAGACACTTAGCCAATATATTTTGATCAAAACACATCTGTGCCCGCCTGCCAAGCGCCAAGGTCGTCTCAGGGCAGGCGGGTCCTACGCTAAACCTACATAAGCCATTGGGCTTCTATGTTCAGGAGCGCAGACCCCGCACATATGGTGTGCTGCTTTTAATCACCTCCATGTGCATCAAGCAACCAATGGGAGGAAGAGCAAGCACACCTATATGTACCACCTAATCAAGGCGGTCTATGAGATAGGAACGGCAAAAGGGAAAGGAATGCTACTCCCAAGATAAAATAGGAGCGCATTCACACTTGAAGGTGCCACTCCCTCAAGCATATACTACATAAACAAAAAAATCACAGAAAAAACAAAGATAAAAACATCCTGCATGGTATGATAAAAAAAATGTGCGGATGTCCCTGGCCATATTCAGTATGAACAGACCCCAAAGGTAGGTGAGTTCACACACAGGAATACCTAAAGTCCTATCTAGCCCTATAGGACCCTGGTACTAATGGCAGGGACGAGACTACCTGTTCCTCCAAAAGAAAGGCCGAACAGGAGTCTACTTCAGGCCTAAAACAAACAATAGGGAAATGCAACACAGAGAACACAAACAAAATACAAAAGGGAAAGGAAAGACCTAACTTCAAAGAGGCTATGGAAGCACCAGGAACTCAGCCGAGATCCAACCACAAACAATCCACAGGCACAGAAGCTATAAACTGCACAGCATAGTGGGAGAAGCAACTATAAATAAGGAAGTTAAAATGACCACATAAGCAACACCTGGAGGCAAGGGGTGTGGCCATTACCAGAAACAACACAGACACCTATTGATCCACAAGGAAAACCTGTCAGATCAAACAACGTGTTGCCAGTCTCACAGATCTCCTGCCATTCACTGTCGCCGGGACGTCCGTATATCTTGGTACTTCCGTGACAGTTAAATAGGATGGGGGGGTTTACCGTCAGACCAGTACATTGCAGGGTGTTGGCAGAGTGTGGTTGACTGTCCCAATAAGGCTGGTAAGCTGGGCTCAGGACAGCTGAGGGAAGAACCATGTGAAAGCAGGGTAAGAAGTGTGGATAGACTGCTTGAGAGAATGTTATTTGTCTCCGCCCAAACCCGCCAGTCAGGTCCCTTCCCTGTGGTGCGAACATTGTAATATTTAAACGCCTCTCAGACGGCCCAAACCCACTAGTCTGGTCCCACCCTGTGGTGCGAACATTGTAAAAGTTAAGCGCCTCTCAGAAAGCCTGAGATATGAGAACTGTATTCCCATTTTCAACTATTACTTTGCTGAGGAGCCATAGCTGATTGGGATTAAAACTAAGTAACGTTTGAATCTGCATCTACCCCAGCTTCTCCATGTCTTTACACTTTGATAAGATAAATATGATCTTTGGTTGAGATTTGCCATGTTTCATTGTAAGGGTCCTTCTTTTCTGTTTTAGAAACTACACCCAAAAGTTGCTCAGGTTAGGAAACTATTAAATCCAAAGTGGATATTTCCTCTTTCTACAAAGTCTACAAACTGGAAATTGCCCAAATACATAAATATCTTCACCCTTAATAAGGTAAGGCCCTTTATTTGGTATCATTTACAATAGTGGATACTTGTTAAAATTGGGACTAGTCACAGTAAAAAAGCCCAACTTGAGCCAAGTGGGTGTAATGACTAGTGAGCAATATGGTTCTAAGTAGCATCTGGGGAGTAATGACTATAAACAGACTCTTAGAGTTGAATGTAATGGTCTTTTTTCCTCCATTAGTGATTCCTGTGACTGCAAGTGGTAAAAAGAAGGGAAAAGAGAAGAAGAACAAAAACACAGAAAACTTGACAATGAAAAATGATAATTGTCAGGAGATGAACAATGATACCACCTGCTGCATTTGTCTCTTGGCCTCGTCTGCTCCAGGGATCCTTGCCCATCTTAACTTTCATGCGAATGCAATGCCGCACTATACTCAACAGCTGCCCGCACGCCAGAAAAATTACACAAAGGGTTACTGACTGGTTTGTGTTTGTTTTCCATTTTCCAAAGTCTGTAGTATGAGGACACAGAGAGCGGGGTTGTATCCCCCTCCATCCACATACACATGTTGATCTTTTATTAATTTGCATTCAGGCAAGGATGAAAACTTGGGACCCTAGTGACAGCGCTCCATGGGTCTCCTTACTTCAAGTTCAGTAGGCTGAAATAATGAGTGAATGGAAAGGGGCAGAACGAGGACCTGGCAAAGCTGAGCTCCTCAGTATTCATGGCTGGTGGACTTCTCCGCCCTCCCTCTCTGGCCGTAACCCATCTCCAGTCTTCTATAGTCTACACAATGACAGTTTAAGTAAAGAGCCCTTTGACTAAATTGTGCTCATGAATACCAGTAACCAATAAGACTGGACTAAACAATGAGGGCACTGAGCTGTGTCCAACTGTGATGGGTTGACTAGGTCATACGTCTCTGGAGTTTCTGGTACTCCCAAGCATATGTTCATAGAGGAATGTGAGGAGGTCAACCGTATGTTCCACAGGTTGCGAGTGTTTAACTACTTTATAATGAGAGCTGACTTACGTCCTTATGGGGCTCTAACTTGTTCCATGCCCATGAAGTTATGGTTTTGTTTCTAGCAGGTTTTTATCTACTGGATACTAGGATTCATGATGATGACTTGGTTGAAATATTCCACAGTAATAAAAAATCTCCTCCATGTGTCTACTAAATTATATAGCGCTAAAGATAAGATAACGCTTGGTGAAATATGCAAGTTATTTCTTCGGAGGGTAGAAGAATAAGTGGCTGGCCAATGGTTCCATCACCATACATCTTCAGTCCTCTTTTGCCCTGAGACTAAACTAGTGTCATTGGGCTGCACCAAAACATAGTAGATTGTAGACAGATCCCAAGTCTGCCATCAAAAAGTTAAATGTATTGTCCAGCTTTTACTATGCTGAATGGCGTGGGTCCAACACCAAACACCCCTGCCAATTAGCTTTTTAGGTGTAGCTCAACTTACAGTGCTGGAACTACCCAGTTCCATCATCTGACTTCAGTGTAGTCATGAGTCCCCCCACTACACAGTTGACAGTGCTGTTTAGTTTCGGCGCTGACTTTTGGCACCTTAGCCATGTCCGAACAGCTGATTGGTGTGGGTGTTGGATGGACCATTCGCCATGACGCAAGGGGAGCATTTTACCACTTTGGCCAGCGATTGGCTTCAGCAGCCAAGACCACACGAGAAAGAGTGGGAAGCCAGCACCTGGAAGCAGGTAAGTACGTTCCCTTTGTAGGTCTCCACAACCCCTTTAAATCGCCAAATTTAATTGTGTCACTTAAGCAATTAACTGCATGTCTAAATGAGCCGTTAGGGTAAAGCCATGTGCTCAACTTCTTCTGCTCTATAACCTGCTGCCTGCAATCCTGTTTACTTACATTGCAGATATACACAATTACATGCACATATATAATTACTATGTCAAATTATTTATTAGGTAGAAATGTCACAGATAACAGATACAACAGATAGAAAAGAAAGAAAATGTGTGTGTTACAATTAAAACTCATTAAGATGGTTTACAAGGTTGTTTTGTGTTCCATCCATTAGTAGTAGCCTCCCCTTTAAGCATACTAATTGGGCTAGAATGTGCTCACGCATGCAGCCAGGCTGGCACTGCTATGTTGGTTTGCAGCCAAGACACATTTTGGTATAATATCCAGTAACATTGACTGCGGCTCTGAGTAACACTTCATTCATTATTGCTCGACTAGAGAAAACTTCAAACTTCTACAACCTAGTTGTTGCAGGAGCTATGGGGAGGGATATGCATTATCTGTGCCAGACCAACTTTCTGACTGTGAATTTTAGACAGCCATGCACCCATGAGTACCCCTGGCTACTGGTACATTGTATGATGTATATAATATTGTTATCAGGCATATACCATGGACTGGACCATAAATCATCCAGTCTTTGCAGTGTTTGGAACCTGTAGCCATCCCCATTTATTCACTTTTGCCGAATAGGAATCATTACTGAATTATCAACTGCATCAAATCAGCATTGCTTTGGGTGGACAGGTTATTGGAGATTTAACCCAAACAAAAAGACCATTGTGGCAAGTCATCGGGGTTGGCTTCAGCTGGACCTTTATTGTTTCATAGCCTTAGCCCACCAGAGAATGTTCTGATACATTGATTAGTCAATCCAACCTTGGTGATTACCACCAAGCCTTACTATGCAGGCAGCATCCATGCTACGACAATTATGGACTGTGCAAGTCACTGAAGTAATCACAATGACCTCAGAAACCATCCCTTTATGAACAGGCTCTTGAATTTTTGGGAGTATGAAGTATTCTTCATCTGAAAGTATCCATATGCTTGATCGGAGTCTGCATAATCAGTGGCTATAAGGGAAGAACCGAGCAAATGAGAATATTTTAGGTAACATCAACATGTGTAGTGAAGTTTCATTAGGTATTAGAGCAAAAAGTAACCCTCTAATTCAAGAGAAAAAAAAACAAATCACATTTACTGGGGTCTGCATAGAATATTTAACTGGTGGCCTCATTTTCATCTTTTCAACTGCAGATCCATCAACTCCCGGGCTCCTCTTCTGCAAATCAAGATAGCTGCACCACTTGTCAGACTACCTGATGCATACTGTGCATGTGGTATTTCATAACACTTCCTGCTGCCCTTGGATTGGCCAGCACTGATCACATGAGCAGTGCTGGCCAATCCAAGGGTAAGGCCAAATAATCAGGAAGTGTCTTGGGCTACCAAATGCACAGTATGCATCAAGTAGTCTGAGAAGCCCAGGAATTGGTGGATCTGCAGCCAAAAAGATGAAACTTAGGTCATCCTGTAAGTGTTCTGTTTTCCCACAGGTAATTTTAATTATTTTTCTGAATCGGAGGGTCACGTTAAGAGAGACAGAACACTGAGTTCTTCTCAAATTCCCAGCTCAGCCAAACTCCCTGGAATAAGCACGCCTGGAATAAGCACGTCCTCCGCAGCGTCATGCAATAAAAGCTTAGCTCCCTACTACACCTAATGAAGTCATATGTAGCTTATTGTTTCTGCACTGATTCTGTTGGAGAAGACAAAATAGGGCAGGTGAAATCTTTTGATGCCTTTAAGTATTACATTTAAATATGCAAATAAAGGAAATAGACTTAGGCACTCCTGGAGATTTATTTGATATACTGTGCTTATTTGTATTTGGTTTTCTTATGCAAGGCAACTTTAATGTGTACATGTGACGTTTCGGTCCCACACGGACCTTTTTCAAACATTAGTTGCCAAGCAGAAGAAGAATGTAGATTATAGGAGTTATGGAGAGATGTATTAACGCTATATGCTATTCTGGCATCTCCAGGAGTGCCTAAGTCTTTTTCCTTTATATACTTGACCCCATGACTAGGGCACCCGAACCAGGACACGAGTGCCACTTCCTTCTGAAGACAATTGAATATGCAGTAATAGAATTCAGCACATGGAGATAAGCAGAAATGGTTAAAGGGGTTATCTATAATAGAAAAAGTTTTATTTTATTTTTTTCAGCAACAGTGCCACTCTTGCTAATGGGACAAGTCTAGTATTGCAGATTAATCCCATTTTGGGTGAGTTGAGCTGAGCTGCATTACCTGACAGTCCATGGACACGAGGGGCACTATTGCTGGGGGGAAAAAACTGACTGGTTTTCTTGTCCAGGACAACCACTTTCAATTATTCATCAATACTTTCTCTTAGGTTGTAAGAAAGTGTGAAAAACTGTCTAAAATATGTGCATTGGATGGACTCTATCTCTGTGTATCATAGTCAAATACACTATAGTGGCTTTGTTTCTATGTTCATCAGAAAGTAGCTGTAAGTATTTGGATTATTGTTCTTAGATTGAATAAATGAGGTTAGTTCAATAAAAAAAGGCTTAAAAATAACTCAATAATGAATTGGCCTTCGAGCAGTAAAAGAATGGCCACTTTGTCAGACAATTCTCCTATTTAAACAAAGACGAGATTGTGTTTATGTCATCAGCGTGCTCGCCACCTCTTCCCATACACTTCATCCTAAAGTACCACCATTCACTAGTAAAAATGGTAATAGCAAGTGAATACAGCAAACTCAACAACAAAAGATGGACTAATCTGCAAGGGCCACCGCTTGTATTGGGTTTCTGAAAGGCACAGGGCATGAGTCATGTGCAGACTAGTGATAGAAGTGAGGTTAATGGTACCTAGAAAAAAAAAAGTTGTAGCTACATGAGTAAATGTGTGAATGGGAATGCCATGAGTCCAGGAAGATGAGATCTTGTGTGGGGGCTCTATCAAGCAAGTCCCTATATTTCAGTTTCAGCTTTCTGTAGTTGTGAGAGTCATCTTGAAGGAGTTGGGTATTGGAATTGAATTAGAACTGAATTAGTCTAAAGATTTTGTTTTTAAGAAATTAATTTAATATAGTTTCCTCTATGGGAATGGTCTATGCTTCCTTATCATTAGTGTCGTGGTAATGGCTCAAACTATTATAAACTTACTAGTTACGTTAGTAGTTCAAAGCCTCTGGTTTCATCCTAGTGCTGTCCTCTAAAAGAATAGGGGGTACAACATTTTATACATTTATATCTTATTTATTTTTTTCACCTCCTGTGAAGAGCTATCGGTACATGGAGGAGGTATTATCAGTGATTGACAGCTGTATAAGTGTGTATAAGTCAGTCACTAATAACACCTCCCTCCTGTACCGATAGTACTTCACAGGGCTGCAGATATACATGTACAAATTGCAGATATCACAGTGTCTATCACAGAGCCCCCATAGTGCCAGGTGTCACCTATAATGCCAGCAATTCATGCTCTATCTGGGGCATCAGATGCAACCTATAGTGTCGGCCAAACATATGCTGCGAGGCAATTCTAATGTTCCATTAAATGGACCCATAGGCTGCTAAAAGAGTCTGGCCATAATTCAGTGGAATATGGTCAGGTTTGCATTTTTAGTTGCATGCATTAGCACAGCAGACTGCGTTATTCTATGCTGAGGCATCCAGCCGAAAACATACACTGCCTGGTATCCATTTTGTTCTTAATGGTTGCTTATTGGGTCCTTTTATCGGATGCTCTAGGACAGTGGTGGCGAACCTATGGCACGGGTGCCAGAGGCGGCACTCAGAGCCCTCTCTGGGGGCACCCACGCCCTGGAAAAAGTGTAAGGTGTACCAATATGCCTTAGACTTTTCCTGCCATTCACCAGCACAGTGCGCACTATGAACAGCGCAGGCAGCGCTTGAATGTAGTCAGGTATTATAGCTAAATGATAAAGTACATGGCAGATATACTATATTGGACTGTAGTATTCAGGTTAACTTGCCGTGTTGGCACTTTGCCATAAACAAGTGGGTTTTGGGTTGCAGTTTGGGCACTCGGCCTCTAAAAGGTTCTCCATCACTGCTCTAGGAGATTTCCTTGTGCATACGGTGTCAGTCACCAAGCAATGTGAAAACAGTGTTAGAGCTTAAAGAGGACCTTTCACCTGTATAAACGATGTTAACTGAGTATGCTGCCATATAGAGCGGCGCCCGGGGATCTCACTGCACTTACTATTATCCCCGGGTGCCGCTCCGTTCTCCCGTTATAGGCTCCGGTACCTTTGCTTCTTAAGTTATAGTAGGCGGGTCTTCTCTTGTCCTGTGGGCGTCTCCTTCTCCTAGGCTGCAGCGCTGGCCAATCGCAGCGCACAGCTCACAGCCTGGGAGAAAAAAAACTCCCAGGCTGTGAGCTGTGCGCTGCGATTGGCCAGCGCTGCAGCGTAGGAGAAGGAGACGCCCACAGGACAAGAGAAGACCCGCCTACTATAACTTAAGAAGCAAAGGTACCGGAGCCTATAACGGGAGAACGGAGCGGCGCCCAGGGATAATAGTAAGTGCAGTGAGATCCCCGGGCGCCGCTCTATATGGCAGCATACTCAGTTAACATCGTTTATACAGGTGAAAGGTCCTCTTTAATCTAGAAATTTTCCTGATGATTTGTTCGGATTATAAAACTTAGACCTAAGTAGACTAGGCCTACTAACAGCAGTATCGTGCCCAGTGGGTAAACATGCTGTGCTAGGGGTGGATATGGTATCAACTATTACAAGTATTACATCAAGTCCAGATGCTTAGAGTAATCATGAGAACCTCTTTGGTCAAGCACTCTCACAAGACATAACAAAACTGACTAAAGAGGCTCCCACACCTCCTCTCCACCTACACATCAGACCCGGCTTAAGGTTTTAAAATTCTAAAACCAGGCCAGAAGAAAACCCTAATGACCTGTCCTACTGCTTTAGAGACCCACAGATCAAATTATCTTTCTGCACTACTAAGGCTAGTTTCAAGTTTTAGCAAACCTATTTGGCAGTCTGATCTGGCAGAAGAACAGCCTATCAGAGTTGACTGGATCTGGCCTAGATGGAAAATGCCATTCACCACCAGACCATTTTGACTATAATGAGAGCTGGTGGGGATCCATCCATTTTCCAACATGAGCTCCAGGTTTCAGACACCAGTTTTTGCACACACCAGTTTTTGTCCAACCAAAACTAGGGCTCATGCCAGAAACCAGCTTAATCCCTGCTAGATCCCATTATAGTGAATGGGCTCCGGTGGTGCATGGCCCTAAGCAGCTATGCTGGATATGGTGAACTCCAGCAGACTGTTGCCATATGTTACAGCATGTGTGAAAGTAGCCTAACTTTTTGTAACACATTTCTAGAGCTTTTTAATTAAACAATTCCAAATGACTACACCATCAAGGGTGTACCTAAAAAAAAAAGTACAGAAGTACTGAGAATAGAAGAATCCAAGGCACCGGATGATGACATAAATAAACATTGATATTTTAAGGGAATCTTTGGAGCCTTGGATTCTTCTATTCAGTATTTTTATGTGACAAAGTGGTGAGTCGCCTCAAGTTTGCACAAAGTACAACAAGTGGTACATGGAACCGGTATATACACTGACGAGCAAAAGGGTAACAATGTTTTGAACTTTTGACTTTTAGGCTCCATATCTCACCATCCACTACGGCTTCGAACGTGAGACTACCATCATTTAATAGACAATCATCTTGGCTATCTCATACATAAATTGGACTTGCAACTATTTAGCATATGATTAGTTATGCAGTCATGTAACTGCATTGTTTGTTACTGTTTTGCTCCTGGTGGTGGAACAATCTTTGTCTTCTTATATACTACAAATTACAACTTGTTATCACATTCCCTAATAGCTCAGTGTGTTATTAGGTTCATTCCCAAGCAAAAGGTCACTGGTTTGAATCCAGGAGCAGCCATGATGAAGATTTCCAAAGAAAAGAGAAACAGCATCATCCAGCTCATTGATAGCGGTATCTCGGCCCAAAAAATTGCCAAACTGCATCATGTCAGTGCCATGACAATTGGAAGAGTACGAAATGAAGTCCATCCATCCATTCCAAAGCCAAGAGGTGGACGTCCAGGCAAGTCAGCTTATCACAAGGTCTATCAGTTTTAGTGCAACAAACACGGCAGTGGAGGTAGCTCGTATGCTTTGTAATAGTGAGATCACAGATGTCCATGCAAGCAACGTGCGACGTGCATTACACAAGTCTGAAATGGTGGCCTGAAAAAAGGTGAAGAAGCCTCGACTTCAATATCATCAAACGAAGCGTCAGCTCAAGTTTACAAACAGTACGAACAGTGTACAGTAGAAGATTGGAAACGGGTGATTTGGAGTGATAAAATGAAAGTCAATAGACTGGGTTTTGATGGGTGCAAATGGGTCTGGAAGACACAAGAGAAAAGGGAACTAAATGATCGAGGAAGGAACTGTCAAGTTCGGTGGAGAAAGCCTGATGATATGGGGTTGTTTCACAGCCAAAGGTGTTGGATTCGTGACTAGGATTGATGGTGGTCTCAATGCTGAGCTATATGTGAGTATCCTACAAGATGGGTTACTTCGTACACTCAAGTACTATGGGTATAAAAAGGACAACATAGTGTTCCAGCAGGACAATGGCCCGAAGCATACATCGAGATTGGCGAAGAAATGGTTCAATGACAATGAAGTAGAGGTGCTGGATTGGTCCCCACAGTCCCCAGACCTCAACACAATCGAACACTTGTGGGTAGAGTTAAAGAAAAAGCTGTATTCGTACACAAGTGAGTTGACCAGTATGTACCAACATTGGGAACATGTAGAAGAGACTTGGGAACAGATTTTGGTCGAGACATGCTTGAATCTGGTCAAGAGCATACCCAGAAGGATTCAGGAAACGTTGAAAACCAAAGGTGGATTAACAAAATAATAAAAATTTAAATTTAGAATTTTAGAAGCAAAACAATAACAATGCAGTTACATGACAAGAATCTGCATAACAAATCATATGCTTAATACTTACAAGTCCAATTTACCTATGAGGTAGCCAAGTTGATTGTCTATAAAATGATCGTAGTCTCACTTTTGAAACTGTTGTGGATGGTGAGATATGGAGCCTGAAAGTCAAAAGTTCAAAATATTGTTACCATTTTGCTCGTCAGTGTATATAGACTTACAGTGCAGAGGTAGCTGTACCACAACCATGGTATCTGAGAGGGCATAAAGGTCCCTCTGTCACATAAGAATACACCAGTATTATGACTGGAAGACTGTAGGCAGGGGGTCTTTTACAGATTTTGTATCAGGGCTCAGGAGAAGAAGATCCACCACAACATTTCCTAAGCCATTGTCTAGAGAAATAAATCTTATACATTGCCTTATGGTATCCCTCTGCTATCTATCTGTTTTAGTATTCATTTCCAAATGGGCAATTAGGCAGCAATTTAGAAGTCCGTCCCTCTTTTATTTACACCCTGCAATAATATGTCCACTGAATAGAGGGAAAGGACCAAGAGTTTTTTCAATACAAAAAAAACCCTGGTGTGAACTATGTGGAGACAATGTATCCGAAAGGGACAAGGGCAGGACACCAGAACAATGCAGTAAGAAAGCCCTACATTGTGTCCCTTCTTCTAGCTGTCACCAGCAGCACATCAAACTGGCCCTCACCAAGTCCTCACATCATTTTTCCAATTCCTTCCTCCATCAAAACAAAAACCTTCTGCTGTCAAAATGAAAGAGCAGAACCTTGATGAATTCCTGGTTCCACTGGACCAGCTGGTCCCTGGGTACCAGAATACTTTGCATTCCCAAGACTTCCCTGAACAGAAGTTCACCATTGGAAATGTAAAGGAATTTTCTGTATAACAGATGTCATGTGTGATTGGCAGGTCTTCCCCTTAGGGATTAAAGTGCATATCTGGCTGTTTTGTATCAATGTCATAGGGGCATGTCAAGCAGATTTCCTAGGGAACCCTAATTAGTGTTATATGCATCTTTGAAATAGATAGATTTTCAGCCTTTCTCAAGGGTGGACACGGGTAATTAAATGGGACACATTTCACCAACTTTGGAGTGCAGCTGGATTTATGTGGGGGGTCTCAGCCACACCTCTTGGATCTGCACCCAATATTTGTTTGTTCTATGCTGCTTATATTTTGCTGGCATAGATAGACAGATAAACAGACATACAGATAGATAGATAGATAGATAGATAGATAGATAGATAGATAGATAGATAGATAGATAGATAGATAGATAGATAGATAGATAGATACTGTAGATAGATAGATAGATAGATAGATAGATAGATAGATAGATAGATAGATAGATAGATAGATAGATACTGTAGATAGATAGATAGATAGATAGATAGATAGATAGATAGATAGATAGATAGATAGATAGGTGGATAGATATATTAGATAGATGATTGACATCTACCGTCTATATACATATCTATCTATATAGAGCAAAAGTCTGGCAGCTCTACGTCCAACTTATATATATACAAAGTGGATGTGTAATGGAATCATGAATCAATATACATAATTAAACATAAAAAACAAAAGTAAAGTGCTAAAAGTGCCATAAAAAGTGCATAGTGCCATACCCTGTTTCCCCGAAAATAAGACAGTGTCTTATATTAATTTTTGCTCCCAAAGATTCGCTAGGTCTTATTTTCAGGGGATGTCTTATTTTTCCATGAAGAAAAATACAGTACACATTTATTGTTGAACAAATAAAAAGGAAATCAGGGTGGGGAGGGGGATCACTTAAAATGGCACAGGGTGATCAGAGAAGGGAATCAAAATGACACAGGGGTATCAGGGTGGGGAGGGGGATCACTTAAAATGACACAGGGGGATCAGGGTGGGGAGGGGGATCACTTAAAATGACACAGGGGGATCAGAAGGGGGAATCTAAATGGTACAGGAGAATCAGAGGGGTGGGATTACTATAGCATTTTAGTACCCCCTTCTGATCCTCCTGTGTCATTTTGATTCCCCCCTCTGATCCCCCTGTGTCATTTTAAATGATCCCCCTCCCCACCCTGATCCCCCTGTGTCATTTTAAGTGATCCCCCTCCCCACCCTGATCACCCTGTGTCATTTTGATATCACCCTGTGTCATTTTAATTACCGTTTTTAGTCTCCCCCCCCCATCTTCACCAGACATCCCCCACCTTCCATCAGATATTCCCCCCCTACCTGTCACTCCATCCCCTGTGTGTCCGTGCCAGCCAAGTTGTGAGACTTCATCAGGGCAGAGCGAGCAGCGGGCAGAAGAAGGCGACAGCTTGTCCTGGCGGCGGCTGCGGCCAATCAGTAAGCGCCTTACATTCTGGGGTGGCTTGCTTTATAATCGGGGATGCTTTATTATCGGGGAGGCCTTATTTTCGGGGGGATGCCTTATATTACAGCGATAGGCAAAACTAGAAGTAGGTCTTATTTTCGGGCGATGTCTTATTTTCGGGGAAACAGGGTAGTACATCCTAATGTATTCATACAATTGTGCACATAACATGCGCATGTCAAGTTAAAAATAGAGGAGGCGGAGGAAAACCAAAAGTGTATTGAGCATGTCTGAGCATTGGCGCCAGGTGAACGCCGTCATCGACGTGCACACATGATGTTTGTCCCCTGGTGAGACTAATCTGTTGATCTGTTCATTGAATAATCATTTTCATATGAAGTATACAGGCGCAATCATGTTTTGTAATGCATATTAATCATGGTATTATGTGATTTAGTGTACTCACTGTATTATGTATTGGGATATGGTAATTATGTGCACAATTGTATGAATACATTAGGATGTACTATGGCACTATGCACTTTTTATGGCACTTTTAGCACTTTACTTTAGTTTTTTATGTTTAATTATGTATATTGATTCATGATTCCATTACACATCCACTTTGTATATATATATCTGATCTGTTCACATGTATAACCGCTTGAGAAAGGCTCTAGTGTTCAGCCGAAACGTCGCGTATCCACATGGGTGAATAAAAACACTTTCTTCATTTTTTACTGCTTTTTGAGTGCTGCCTTTTTGCTACTTTTGCTACTATCTATCTATCTATCTATCTATCTATCTATCTATCTATCTATCTATCTATCTATTAGTCTATTTATCTATCCATTTCATGTCTATCTATAAATATTTCTTAGTTGCACCCAGGGGCGTTGCTAGGGTCTGAAAACATCCGGGGCACAAGACCACTGTATCACGCCCCTGTGAAGCCACGCCCCATCCCATGAAGCCATGCCCCCATCACCTGGGGGGGCCTTCACGGTAGTTATTAACCCCTTTCAAAAGCCCCCCCTTCACAGTAGTTATTAAACCTTTTCAGCAGTCCCCCCTTCACAGTAGTTATTAACCCCTTTTAGCAGTCCCTTCTTCAGTGAATGGAGGACTGCTGAAAGGGGTTAATAACTACTGTAAAGGGCCTAGCCGTCTGGGCAACTCCACAGATCATCCCCTCAGTAATCCGTATCCTGCAGTAACTTAACTTTAAATCAGCGCTCATCTCATTACTATCTTGACTTACACACTCAGCTCCAGTAACATGCAGTGCGGGCGGCGCTCACTCACTGATGTCATGCGCCTGCGCCGCCTAGTGGGAGGAGCAGGCGCGTGACGTCAGTGAGCGAGCGCCGCCCGCACTGCATGTTTCTGGAGCTGAGTGTGTAAGATAGTATTTAGATGAACGCTGATTTAAAGTTCAGTTACTGCAGGATACGGATTAGGATGGCGGGGCCGGTGTAGAGTAGCTCTGCGCAGCGCAGGAGAGTCAGAGCGGCCGGCCCTGCCAGCATAACATTCGGGGCACTGGTCAAAACATCCGGGGCTCAAATGTTTTGACCTAACGACGCCCCTGGTCACACCCCTTGGATCGAGATGAGCAAATCAATTTGTTCATCATAACTGGTCCTTTACCTGCGAGGGGCTGTCCCCGTAACTGATAAAGCTCCCCCTGCTGCTTGAGTGACACTTCTCACCCGGCCCTGACAATTTTGCTCCTGCGTCGCTGCTCTGAGTAGTAGTGATGAGCGTCAGGGGCTATATTCGAATTTGCAATTTTGTAGAATATTCGTAATATATTTGCGAATTTTGAGAATTCGAGATTATTTTATCGAATGCGAAAAATCGGCAATGTAAAAATCACGCAATGCGAATTCGTAATGTAAAATAATACAGGCGTGGGTCACTTTGGCTGCATTTTTCAAGCTGGTATAAGTTTCCTGAGACTGGATAAAATGGTTGGCACGGCAGAACATTAGAATAGCTTTATATGCAGATAGAGTCAAGTGCTCCAATATATTTACGATTGCGCTAATCGGCAGTAATTAGAATATTTTTTCGCACTACGTGCAGCTTCACATTTTAGCAGGTCTGACTACAGATTACTGATTGTTGCACTAAGTATTGTTGTGAACTTGACATTACTTCCTTCTCATTGGCCCACAAGCAAGAAGCAGAGAGGAATCATGTGTTCAGATGGAAAAAAAATGCGGAATATTAGATATAACGAATATATAATACTATATTCTAAATATTCGCGAATTCTCAAAGTGGCAATATTTGCGCTAAAAACTCGCTATTCGAATATTCGTGCTGAACACTACTGAGTAGCAGTGCAAACAGAGAGGCTCTGTTTCCAGTACTGGAATAGCAACTGTGCATGCACTGCTACACTTCCGGGAGGCGGCGGATGGACAGTCACTGCTATGCTAAGCACAGCAACGATAGATAGATGCAAAAAGTTTATTCACCCATGTGGATACGCGAGCCTTTCTCTAGGGTTGAGCCGAAACGTCACGTATCCACATGGGTGAATAAACGTTTTGGATTTTTTAGATTTTTTTTCAGAGTGCTGCCTTTTTGCCATTTTGTGTATTGGGCAATAGTCTAGTCCCCTCAGGCGTGCAACCATTTTGTTTCTTGATTCAATTTTGCTCTAGTGCTGCCATTTTTCTGCTTTTCTAGATAGATAGATATGAAATCCACATCTAACAGATTTTGAAATACCGATTCACTTTTTAAAAGGGTTGTTTAGCATAAAATATTATGATATTTATTAAATATAAAAATGGTGATTATGCCATATCTATCTATCTATCTCTCTAATATCTATCTATCTATCTATCTATCTCATATCTATCTATCTCATATCTATCTCTCTATCTATCTCTCTATCTATCTATATATCTATCTATCTCTCTAATATCTATCTATTATCTATCTCTCTCTCTAATATCTATCTATCTCTCTAATATCTATCTATCCATTATCTATCTATCTATCTGTCTCTCTAATATCTATCTCTCTATCTATCTCTCTAATATCTATCTCTCTAATATCTATCTATCTATCTATCTATCTATCTATCTATCTATCTATCTCATATCTATCTATCTATCTATCTATCTATCTATCTATCTATCTATCCCATATCTATCTATCTATCTCATATCTATCTATCTATCTATCTATCTATCTATCTATCTATCTGTTAAATGCATTAGAATAAAAATATATATATTACGTTTGATATTTTAACCATTGAGATTATGGTGGATCGGTCCTCTGCCTAGTAATACTTGTCAGTTGTTAGGAGAGGTCTAGACAAGATGTCAGTAAGCTGCCTGATGCTGAAAAGCCCTTTATATCTATTACTGGAAGCGACGTTACATGGAGGAATTTGGCATTTCTATGTAAACCAATCATCTGTCAGTGATGAGTTTTCTTTTCGCTTGTTTTCTGGAGCGGCTGATGGGCTTGGATTCTGAGGATGTGCATCACTGAGGGATTTTGGGAGGCAGGGGCTGAACACCACTGCCAGGCCTGTATTCCCTGGAAGTCTTGCATGTCAAGTGGAAAACATAAGCCTTTTTAAATAACATTTGCTTATGTGCATGTTTGGGTGCATTTTCCAAATTTACTTTCCAAATATTTTCTTCCATACACAGTGAAAGACAGAAACACAACCATTGGCTGTAATGCCGCCCCACAAATGGGAGCAGACTGTATCTAAATGGCACAGCCCTCTAGGATCATTGGCACAGTTTTAGCGTTTTTGGGGATTTGATGCTCTAACTAAAGGGTCTTTCCCAGTTTAGAAAACACTACACAAATTTCCAAACAAGCCTACGTCCATGGTGGCTCAAGTCACATTCGTCACAACACCAAATATGTAGCTGATCAATAACTTACTGAAAATGAATGACCACAGACGCAAAGCATATTGGCCGCCATGTTTATTAAGGGTAACATGAATAAATGCTTCAATAAATTAGCATAATAAATTTAAGGTAATAAATGAATTAAAACCATAAAATAGTCCATCAGATGCCATATCAACCAGTCCCACAAAACCCCCACTAGTAAACATTGTGACAGTTCCTAAAAAGCGAGGGAGGGTCGGACCCTGATATTGAATCTTCTTAGACAGACCCCCAAACCTCTGGAAAAAGTCTCAATATAAGGGCTCATGCACACGACTGTATGTATTTTGCGGTCTGCAAAAAACGGATCAGCAAAAAAAAAAACAGAATGGACGCGGAAAGAAAATACGTTTGTGTGCATGAGCCCTAAATGGGAATTTTCCCTATTGTTGGCAGCGGCAGTCCTCGGGTCCGGAGCTTGTACGCCACTGATCACCTGGAGGAAGAAGACATCGATCCGTCCAGTCTTCCCTGTATTAGAGGGGGAATAGTCACCCAGGGGACAGTTATTTATTATCTGCTGATTTTCATGGTTTATTTATTTAAATATTATTAGTTTGGTGATGAATTTAATTTATTAACATGTGCTGTTTAAGTTAACCCTTATTTTACAATTTTTCATTGTAGTGTCTTCATTTATTATTGTTGTATGGTATTCATTTATTGCTCATCCAAAGTAATACCGTAACTTCCCTGATTTAGCACCATCCCCTTCCTGCTGATCATAGCCCTTCTTGTCTATAAATGGAACGGAAAGACGTGGCAACCATGTAATGTCTCGCCATGTTGTAGTCACAGGCAGCCATTCACCACCACAAGACATCAGCAGCAGGGGCGTAGCTAAAGGCTCATGGGCCCCGGAGCAAGAGTTCAGCTTGGGCCCCGGAGCAAGAGTTCAGCTTGGGCCCCGGAGCAAGAGTTCAGCTTGGGCCCCCCTTCCCTCAGTGCTTTGTGGCCAGGATTTTGACACAACCATATTTTTGGTCCTCAACTGATCCACATTGTTTGCGGGCGGGGGCAGACCCATTTATGTCAATGGGGCCTCAAAAAATGCAGACAGCAGACCGTGTGCTGTCCGCATTGTATGTCTGTTCTGCAGTCTTGCAGGAAAAGATAGAACATGTCCTATTCTTGTCTGTTTTGCGGACAAGGATAAAACATTTCTACAGGAGGTGAAAATAAAATGTCTGGTCTCCGTGTTTGTGGACCGCAAAACACATACGGACATGTGCATGGGGCCTAAGGCTGGGGCAATACAGTGACAGTGTGTGACTTGTTTGCAACTTGCTGTCGCCACATAGAACCATGTTCTATAAAAATTGTGCGACATTGCATCTAATAGTTGTCAATGGTATTGACGTGCAACACTCGACATGCTACAACTGCGGTGCGGTACAAATGCAGCACTGTTGGATTTTTCTTTGCAGGCAGGGCTGGCGTCAGCATCCGGCATACCCGAGCAAGTGCCGGGCCCACTGCTCCTGGGGGGGCCCACTGTGCAGTGGCGTGCCAAGGGGGACGGTCCAGCACTCAGGGGGGTGCCGGGCCAGCTGCTACGAGCGCTTCCATCAATACAGAGTCCTATGGGAGAAAAGCGCTTTACAAATGTTTCGTTGTTGTTGTACAGATGGAAGCGCTCATTGCTGGAGCGCAGGGGAGCCGGCGATCCTTTCGGTCATTAACCGCCAGCCTTCAGGCCTGGAGGAGAGAAGGAGAACAGGGAGATGAGCTGCGGTTAGTGAATGAAAGGACCGCCAGCTCCCCTGCACTCCAGCAATGATAGGTATGTGAGGGGGCCAACGGGAAGTCATTGTACTGTGTGAGTGCCCACCAGTGCCCCCCACACAATATAATGACCTCCAGTGCCCCCTCATTCAGTATAATGATCCCCAGTGCCCCCATTCAGTATAATGACCCCCAGTGCCCCTTCCATACAGTATGTTCCCCAGTGAGGGTCTACTGAGGGACATTATACTGTGTGGGGGGCCACAGGAGGTCATTATACTGTGTGGGGGACATTATTCTGAATAAGGGGCTACTGGGGGTCATTATTCTGAATAGAGGGCCACTGGGGGTCATTATATTGTGTGTGGGGGCACTGGAGAGTCGTTATACTGTTTGGGAGGGCATTGGGGGGTCACTATACTTTCTGGGGGGCACTGGGGGTCATTATATGGTGTGGGAGCCACAGGGGGACATGTAAAAAAAATGCCACAAGGGGGCCCACTGAGATTTATTTGCAGGGCACAAGTCACCTGAGACTTGTTCTCATAGACCACAGTGCAAGTTGCGTGCGACTAAAACATGCCTGCGACTTTTCTGCGATTTAGTTACAGCCAAATCCCAGCTGTAAAATAGTCATTGTAATCTGCTGTCGTAGAACACGGCGCCGTATAGCCCCAGGATAAAGACACAACCAAATCACAGAAAAGTCGCAGGACAGTCTCACGAGACTTGCATTGCGGTCTATGATAGCAAAGTCTTGTGCAACTTGCACCCCGCGACCAAAAAATGGATTTTCTGTAATGGTCGGGTCACAGAGTTGCATATCACACTGCAACACCATTGACAATCATTAAATGCAATGTTGCACAACTAATATCGCTGTGTTGCCCTGGCCTTTTATGTTAGGCCTTGTTCACATCTGCATTGTCGCAGATTCTTCAAAAACAGCAGAGAGAAAAGCTCTGCATGCAGGATATATTTTCTCCGCTAAAAAAGTGGGATCCCACACAGTTTTCTCATTATGGTCAATGGTATCTGATTGCCTCCGTCCGTTATGTGCAGTATCCAGCACTTCCGTTATTTTCACTGTTCTGCTCCTCTTATGGAGCAGAACAACGGAAATAAGTAGCGGTGATCTCATCCTTAGGCCTTGTTCACATTTATGTTTTTCACGAATGTGTGCTATCCGCATTTTGCACGGACAGCACGCGTACTCATTGTTTGTTCACACATCAGTGGTTTTCCACTACACATGGGTCATTGAAAAAGTCGAAAAGATGATTTTCTTTTTTAACTGGAGCTAAGACACCCATCGAAATCAACGGGTCAGTGAAAAACCATCAGTGTTCGGTCAGTGTTTCACGGACCATTGGTAGGAGATGCTCTGGAAATAATTTGGAGCTCGGAATAAGGATGACGGACAGCAAAAAAAAACAAAAAACGGAAACACAGGAGGAGATTTATGCACCGGTATTGATATCCCCTCATCATAAAGTAAGAGCATCCTCTGTCCGTGCGCCTAAACAGAAATCTACGGCAGCTCAGAGCTGCAGTAACTTTCTGGCTTCACTTGCTCCAGAAAACTGGCGTAAATGAAGCTAAATTTGTCGGGGAGGCTGGTCACGCCCCCTTCCTGCCCTTGCCACTCTCTCTTTAAGGAAAGTGGCAAATGTGGGGTAAAAAGGGAAAGATGCGACAATTTTTTAACTATTTGCAGTTAAGTTGCAAACCCTAATTTGCGGCTTTTTAACGCCACTTTTCAGACACAAGGGAGATGATAAACTTCACAGATCAAACACGGACCGGTTTTCCACGGACGTCAAATGGACACAGAAATGCGAATGAGACCTTAGGCTGGGGCTACATGATGACATGTGTCGCAGGACAGCAAAGTCCCAGAAAAGTCACACGAGAAAAAACATTGGGGCAACTCGTCTACAACTTGTGACCTGGCTGTAAAAACAGCCAAATCGCAGAAAAGTCGCAACGAGCATTGTGGCCTATGATTAGAGATGAGCGAATCGAATCCCACGAAGTGGAATTCGATCTGAATTTCAGGATAAATCCGATTCACCTAGAAGCCGAATTTCGTCGTGCTTCGTGTCAGCGAATCGATTTAACCTGAAATAGTATAAAAAACAAAAAAATTCAAACTTACCTCCTCCATTTGCTCGCGATGGGCCGCCAGCCTCCATCTCGCTTGAAGATCTCGGCCGAAATCCCGTGCGGCGTGAGATTACATCATCGTGCCGGCCGGCATGATGACATCATACGTCACCACGCCAGCCGGCGTGATGACGTAATCTCGTGCCGCACAGGATTTCGTCCGAGATCTTCAAGCAAGATGGCGGCGGTCAATTTTGTTAATTTGACACTCAGATGCCGCAATCATGTATGACCGCGGCATCTGATGGATACAATAACGGGGGTGGCGCTATCGCAGCTCCCTGTCATTCCACTCGCTACTTACAAAAAAATGCACTTCGTGAAGTAATTCGTCACAAAGTCAATTTTTTTTGTGAAAGTCAACTGCGACTTGCGACTGAAAATCCAACATTGTTCGATTTTCTGTGATTGTGCCGTCGCACGCTCGGCATGTCGTGTGTTGAACAGCGACACCGCTGACAATCTTTAGATGCAATGTCGCAATTTTCACCTTGTGCCCTGGCCTTATAAAAGATGTTTAACCCTTTATGATTTTCATGTTCTGGATTTGATCAGTAACAATATCTGTGATGGTGAGCAGCCCCAGCTTCTGCCATATGTGCTCCCCTGTGACTGACAGCTCAGGGGGCGGGGCTAAGGCCAGGGGGCGGGGCCTGACGAGCCCAGGGACTATATGAGGCTGCGGTTTAAAGGGACAAGCAGAGAAAGTTTAAAGGGACACTGCCTATTTGAGAAGCAGCCTGAGCTGTACACACAGAGGTCAGAATGGAGGGCAGTCTGCTGTGCTGGGAGCCCGAGAAGGAGCTGAGGGCCCAGGCTGATCCTGTCCTGCTCCAGAGCCGGGTGCTGGAGAGGCTCCTGGCATCTCAGGACAGATACATGGCCTCCCCCACATACTTCCAGTGTGTACAGAAGGAGATCTACCCATACATGAGGAAGATGCTGACAAGCTGGATGCTGGAGGTAAGACACCTGGCACACCCAGAGTTAATTCTCTATGGTTTTACATGCTGAGCTGACTGCCTATACCATGGCTCTATCAGTATATTAGGGGGGTGCTATCAGCTTGCTGTTGGAAACTAGTCTGCCCTATTCTGGCTAAATTTGAACCTATTCATGTGATCTCCAGATTTTGTGACTAACTACAACTCTCAGCATGCCCTGCCTTCTGCATGATATGCTGGGCATGATAGTTCCTCCACAGTAGAGGAGCCGGTAGCATTTATATGGCTCTGCCTTGTACTGTGGAGCTTGCAGCGTAAGTCTCTGTGCACATTGTGTATCACGCGCACATTATAGTAGATGAGATTGTCAAACTCCCAGATACAGAAAAAAATAGACCCGCGCTGCAGATTTTTTAATTCCGCATCATGTTTGTGCAGATTTCACCAGTTACAGTGTAAAAGGTGGGATCCGGGCAAATCCTTGTGAAAATCCAAATCCAAATCCACAAGTAACACGTAGAAACGTAGTGAAATGCACATGAAAATCTGCATGAACTGCACTGCCGTGTGCACGGGCGCGTTCACACAAGTCAGATTTTGCTGACCAAGACTTTCATTAATCTGAATGAGGATGCTTTTGTGGCAAGCACGTGGATTTCTGTAAGCCACTTGTAGGGGCCAAGAACTAAATTTCAGCCTCAGAAATGTTCTGCCACGTGTGAATGCATCCTATAGCGCTGTTCACACTGACTGGCGTGGCTTTCACTTATTGTTGAGCCATTACAGCCATTAGTTCACTGTAAATACTGACAAACCCCATTGAATGGGGTCTGTCAGGGGAACTGGGATTTTGGATGGCATGAAAAAGATTGCAGACTGTGCTATTTTTCCCATAAAAAAATTCTGGAAGTCTGGGTGTGTTCAGACAGAACAGATTTTTTTGGTGCAGATTCTGCATTGTACTGTAAACAATGAGGGAGATTTATGAAACTGGTGTAAAGTAGAACTGGCGTAGTTGCCCATAGCAACTAATCAGATTCCACCTTTCATTTTTCACAGCTCCTTTGGAAAATGAAAGGCGGAATCTGATTGGTTGCTATGGGCAGTTCTATTTTACACCAGTTTTATAAATCTCCCCCAATGTTCCTGAATGGGGTGTTACAAACCCTTTTACACATTGCACATTCCTAAATCTGCAGCATACCTAGTAAAATCTGGATTTTGCAGCAGATTTGCAACACAATGAAGATACCCTAAGGTTGGGGCTACACAACAATCTTAGGCTACTTTCACACTGGCGTTTTGGCTTTCCGCTTGCGAGATCCGTTCAGGGCTCTCACAAACGGTCCAAAACGGATCAGTTTTGCCCTAATGCATTCTGAATGGATAAGGATCCGCTCAGAATGCATCAGTTTGCCTCCGATCAGTCACCATTCCGCTTTGGAGACGGACACCAAAACGCAGCCTGCAGCGTCTGACGAAACTGAGCCAAACGGATCCGTTCTGACACACAATGTAAGTCAATGGGGATGGATCCGTTTTCTATGACACCATCTGGCACAATAGAAAACGGATCCGTCCTCCATTGACTTTCAATGGTGTTCAAGACTGATCCGTCCTGGCTATGTTAAAGATAATACAAACGGATCCGTTCTGAACGGATGCAGATGGTTGTATTATCTGATTGGATCCATCTGTGCAGATCCATGACGGATCCGCACCAAATGGGAGTGTGAAAGTAGCCTTAGTTGCGTAACCCATCATTCGACCAAAGATCTGTATGCAGCAATACAGCCAATGAACTGAATGGGGTCTCAGCGCAATTTGCAAGTTACCAGGACCTCTGAATCACAAAAAATCCAGTAGTGCAGTTCTGGGCTCACGCAAGGTGTGCTGCGACCATATTCAGTTCAGTGGCTGCACTTCTGCACAGCCCCCTTTGGTCGTGCAACAGTTGTCCAGCCCAAATGGCACCCTTAAAGGGGTTGAAAGAATCAAACCTACTTCCCGTCACTCCGGTCCTGCGCACTGGCTCCTGTGTGTCCATCCTCCGGTCCACCTCTTGTTTACTTCCAGCCGGGCATGGTCACCTGCTCTGCTGCAGCCAACCACTAGCTTCAGCAGTGTCCACAGGTGACACATCACTGCGGAAGCCAGTAGTTGGCTGCAGCGGAGCAGGTGACCATGGCCGGCTGGAAGTAAACAAGAGGTGGACCGGAGGATGGACGCACAGGACCGGAATAGCATGGAGCAGGTAGGTATGATTCTCTCCATAGTGGAGGCAGGCAGCGGGCATCACTGTAGTTATTTATTCCTGGACAACCCCTTTAAAGGTAATACATCTACTGGGAAATCAGAAAACACATGTACTTTGTGCCTCACCTATTGCTCTGTGGCAGAAAACTGGCCTTGTTGTCCAAAGCCACCAATCAGAACTCTGCTTTCTTTTTTTAAAGTGCTGGGGAAAAAATGAAAGCTGTGCTGTGATTGGTCCTGTGGGTAGTCAGACCTTTCATTTTCGATAAGAGGCCTTTATTTTTTTTCCTTTACCGTTATGTATGCTGTCATAAACCCTTACTCTGTCAGTGCAGTGCAATAACCTGCTGATATCCCATTAGAAATATCCCTCCCTCATTATTTTTGAAGAAAGTAAGAATAAATAATCTGGGAAATGATGCTTCCCGCCCTCAACTATGGCCCAGATTTTATCAGACTGGTACCACCTTCACAGATATGACACGTGGGCCTATATGAGTTTTGGGTAGATGCTGTATATTACCAAACACCCACTAGCAGACATATAGAATATACAGCACCATTCCCTGCACCACGTCTAAGCCAAAGTATTTTATAAATGACCCCACCTATGGTATGTTTTTTCAGGTATGTGAAGACCAGCGATGTGGAGAAGAGGTGTTCCCCCAGGCCGTCAACTGCTTGGACAGGTTCCTGTCTGTGGTGCCTGTAGAGAAGAGGAGGCTTCAGCTTGTGGGTGCCACCTGTCTTCTTCTTGCCTCCAAGCTAAAGGAGTCCAAACCAGTAACCATTGAGAACCTCTGCATGTATTCGGACTTCTCCTTCACGGACAATGAAATGCGGGTGAGTACCTCATGGTCTTATAGCACCCATGCTTTCTCATGTAATACATGGGTATGGCTGTGTCCAGTAGGCTGAGCAGAGCTGTGGTACGTCTGAGGGTAAACAGCTGATAAAATAACTGATGTAGGACTCAGGGATACTGGATGTACTATGTATACCGAAGGTGTAGGTCAGGAGCAGTGTATGAAGCATAAGGGGGGGATTTATCACGTTTCATATCCTGGTCTTGATCTACTTTGTACTAATGTGAGATACCCCTGATTAATAAATGAAATGCATCTCTGGCGCTCTGTGTGCTAGAAAGTCTAATCTACGCCAGCTATGTCATGCCCACTGTAAGGAAAGTGGCGAGCATGGCTAAAAGGGAAATTTGCTACCTTGGTGCCATCTGTGTTGTCAGTGGTTTTCATGGACCTGTAGTCTTCAATGGGCATGTTTGATAAGCATCATGGACCAAAGTACTAGGGTGCATTCATATAACCTTATGTATATTGCGGTCCGCAAAACACAGATCTGCAGAAAATACAGATGACGTCCGTGTTGCATCATTTTTTTTTGAGGACCCACTGTAACAATGCCTATTCTTGTCCACAAAATGGACAAGAATAGGAAATGTTCCATCTTTTTTGCGGGACTGAGGAACAGACATACAGATGCGGACAGCACACGATGTGCTGTCCGTTTTATTCGGAAATGAATGGGACCATGTGGGATCCACAAAAAATGCAGATTGGATGCAGACCAAAAAATACGGTTGTGTGAGTGGGGCCTAAGTGTTAAATCACTGATGTGTGAATAAACACCTTTTATACGTGTGCTGTCCATGGAGAACACAGGACACGTCCCTGATTCATTGACGTGTGGAGGAGGCTTTAGAGGTCCATCCTTTGATGCATTGTATCTGACCTTCTCTGCTTTTGTGTAGGCCATGGAGCTGCTCATCTTGAACAAGTTAAAATGGGACCTAGAAGCAGTGACACCCAGAGACTTTCTCCCACACTTCTTGGAGCTGCTCAGCATGTCACCAGACAAGATGCAGAAGGTCAGGAAGCATGCTGAAACCTTCATTGCTCTCTGCACTACAGGTAGGTTGCATCCCAGATATTTTTTGCCCATATGTAATAGCAATAGCTTTCATCGCCTGTGCTTTATCACATGTCCTGTAATTACATTTTCCTTTTTGCCTCCTAGACTGTTCTTTCATCGCTCTACCAGCCTCTATGGTGGCCGCCGCTAGCGTGGCAGCTGCAGTTACAGGCTTGCGGCCTGAGAACCTGGGCATGTCCTGCTCCAGTATAGCAGCGACAACCTACCTCGCCAGAGCCATTCGTTGTGATCCGGTAAGCTTAATAACCTATATAACATTCTATTGTGTAATACTGTTTCATTACCTGTCACTCCCTGGTATGTGAGTGCATATTAAAGGGGTTTCCCAGCAAAAAATATTGATAAGTTATCCTCCGTATCGATCATCAATATGGCACCCTCAACGATCAGCTTTTACTTCCATCTACCTCCCTTTGAATGGAGCTGTGCCTCCAGCTGTTCTCAGTAGTTCTGGCGGCTGCAGGTAACGGCTGATCTGTGGCAGTGCTGGATTCCCACCAGTAGAATATTGAGGACCTATCCTGAGAATAAGTGATCAATATCACTAGCCTGTAAAAATCCTTTAGGCCTCATCCACACTGCTGTTGCCCGACCGTTCCAAGCATTGGGGACCATCCGTGCGGCTCCAGACCCATTCATCTTAAATTTGTCTCTGATCCATCCGCACCGCAAAAAAATAGAACATGCACGGAGACGAACCCCACGGAAGCACTACGCACCGGACCTGCAATAAGGGTACAGCCGGGCAACAGCCATGTGCATGAGGCCTTACCCGTATGTTCCCAGGTGACAGAAATGTCTGCAACTGCCCCATTCATCTGATTAGGGCTTGCAGAAATCCTTTGGATGTTTTGGTGGCAGAAACTTCAGCAACACACATGCCACTTGTGAATTCACAAGAGAATCTCTTATATGAAAGGGCAGAGTGCCCTCTAGTGGATTCCTGATAACATCGATGAAAAATATGACTGCCTGTGCAGAAGGCAAAATAATATATTTGGGTAAAAAATTGTCACACTAATTACCCAGAAATACCTGATGTTCCTGCAATAGCTTTTTGCTGTATGTGCAGTCAATTTTCTGCATGCATATAATAACCCGATTTCCCTCATTTTAGAATATCCTGAGAATGTGTCAAGAGCAAATCGAACTGTCTTTGGAATCCAACCTCCGACATGCTGGAAGTGACAGAATCCCAGATTCCAAGACCGTGGAGGAGATTGAGCGGGCCAGCACTCCCACTGATGTCCTGGACTTTGATCTGTAACTTGTAGCCACACTTGCCTATTGTCATTTACTAGTGACTCATACTTTGTATGAACAGGGTCAGGGTTTTTTGAGCCTAAGGTCCTTTATGATTGCTGTGCAAAATTTCTAAAACAACCAGAATTGACAAAGGAGCCCATAACTTATTTGTAAGTCATAGGTTTTAATAGGGAGATACATTATCCAGTAGTTATGTCTGGGGTCCACAGTGCATGTCATGGTCTGGCGGTACTGTGGGTCATGCTTTCAAGTGGAAGTTCCAGGCTTGAAAGGTTGGACCATCAAGTGCCGTACTTGGAAATCTAGACTGCTAGAGTTAGGCATATGAAAACCTGTGCAGGGACTGCAACTCAACCTCATTCACATGGATGGAGTGGAGTCCGTTTCCTGCACAACACCCAGACTATAGCTGTGATATGCACTGAAAATACCAAAGGGCTTCAGTCCCTCCTTTCTGATCAACACTGGGACCCCTGCAGTCAGACCCCCGCCAATCGGCAAGAGACAGGATATCACAGTGACTTGCAAAGGCCACTAAATTCAAGTTCTTTTGTCATCCAGCTTTTCTTGAGTCTTGAACGGCAGGTTCTAGCAGGCTCTTCAGTTAAAGCTGTAGGAAGATGGTACTCTTTGAGCAAGGAACAAAGCACTTTTTTCTATGTACATTCTGTATTTCGTATTCAAAAGGTGCTTCTATACGCCAAACAAGACTTCCCCAGACCTCCATATCTTTACTGGGGAGAATAGAACCGTTCTTTTTTTGTTGCTTTTCATATTATTTTGGTTGTTAATTTATGTTATTTAATATTTATTTGTTATTCATATGGTTTTGACATTTTTATTTAAATGTGTGCTGAGTTATTTATGAATTTTTTTGAATTATTTATTTTTTTGCAGAAGCTGCACTACACCTAATATATGTATTTCTGATTAAATAAAATGCTTGGTGGAGGGATTGTATAGGGATGTATTCAAACAGAACTCTATAAAAAAAATTTTTTTTTTTTTTGCAGCATGCGCATGGATTTGTGCAAATCCCTCTTAAATGAATGAGGCAGTCACAGAATTGTCTGCATCAAATTTGTCACAAGTGAACGTACACTTAATGTGCTTGACTTAGTGACACTTGTAGGTATGCGCTATGCAATACAATATTAAAGGGGTTGTTCTATGATCTTACATTTCTTTGACCATGCAAAACAGTTTTTCCATTGGAATCAATTTAAAGATACCTTCCGGTGTCTAGATATTGCTGTTGCATACTACTTATGGCGCCCCCTGCTGTCTGTTTAAAAAATGTGTCTGCTGTCGCTCAGAAGAAGGCACTTCTAGTGCACTGATTCTTATTAGCTGACTGCAAGATGACGGGAATCCCAGTGCTGCTCGTGTACAAGAGGATCCGGGTGGCGGGAATGAGCTACTAGGCACGTGTGACTACCAGCACTGTAACATTAGGAGGACGTTCTGAGAGGTAATCAAAAGAACGACAGGGGGTGCCAAAACAAGTATGTAAAAGTAATAAAACTATAGAGATGGGATGACTCTTTTAAATGGTAGCAAAACCTAAATGACAAATTGATCCTATATGAAAAGGATTACTGCAACAATCAAAAATATGTAGAGCTACAGCGTGAAAGGATAAAAATATACATTGAGGATCAAACTTTATATTGTCGTTTTAGTAGAAAGCCAAAATTTTTAGATGGATGGAAACGATAATCTTTTTCCATGCGCAGATGAACTAAAATGATCTGTAGTGAATGCTTCATATTTATAAAATTATTTTTTTTTTCACTTTTTTTTTTATTTTTGTTGTATTCAACTTTTATATTTATTTTGGTCTGTTGGTTTCCAGTTATTTTCTGCTCCTAGTCTAATGAAAGGGGGAATATTTTTTTGCACTTTATAGGAGGAAGTATTTTAAAAATGTTGTGGAACTGTTTAAAAAAAAAAAAGTAAAATGGAGGTTTTTTCATTGTTCTAAATCTTTTATTAATAAACAGTACAATGTTGGAAATTAAAGGTTTATTCTGTTATCTTTTTCACTTACGATATATCCTCATGTATTTGATTCACTTGCAAGGGTCAAGGACCATTATCCTCCAACACTGAGGGTGGCACATGGATCCTGGTGTTTGCCATCTAAGAATCCTGTAAGGCTGAATGACTTGGTGGCTTCCCAGAAGGGAAAGTGGGTGTTGCAGAGCTGGTGAAGAATATTGTTGTCACACACTTTGACTGTCTGACCAGAATAATACAAATTGCTCAATATTCTGCCTAGATAGAAGGTCCAGGTCAAGAATAGAGCAGAGTGCACTCAAAAGCGAAATTGGTGCCATCAAACAATGGGAACCTTTTAATTAGTCACCAATCTGGGGGGCGTTTAAAACTACTTAGCCCATGGCTTTGATTGAGTAGTGGCTGGTCACCATTACTTTTTATCATGCCTGTATCCATTCCACACAATGACCTATCGACCACTACAACACCACTTAATCTTGCTATACGTAAGAGATTTCAGTCAGCCGTTTTCCAAACTACTTGCCATTACTGGTTGGTCTGTAACGTTTGTAGTTTCTTATAACAATGTCATAAGTTAAACAGTCAAATTCCTTCCTGGTCCAGCATCAAAGAAACCTTGGGCCACCTATGATTCTGAAGGCCACCCTCCATCTTTACAGAACATGTACACATCCATTTTTAATTGTAGTCTGTTATCATTGTACACAAAGAACATGCCTTCAATGACATCTTCTAGAAACCGACTCTAGTAGTGAGGTATTGGCTGTAAGGAGACCAAATTAGGTTGTCATCTGCCAGACCATTGGGGCCCATTATTGTGTCAGATTTGGGGACCACAGGAAGCGCCTTTAGTGGGCCAGTCTAAAGGCCCCTTTAAACTGCTCAATGGAGCAGATGATTGAAAATCGCCATGCATTTGCATGCAGCGATCTCCTCCACAGTATGGGGAGCAGTGACCGTTAATGCTATCGCTCGTCCCCATACTGAATCATTTGCTGGCAGCGGAGTGCTGTTTAGACGGCACGATCTGCAGCCGACAAACTATGATTTAGGTGTCCGTACCAATGATTCTTTTACCAAATGAATGAGCATTTTGCGTAATCAGCGGCGCTTTTACAACAGAGCACTTGTTTGCGATAATCTGCCCCAGACATCGGACACTGTAAAAGGGCCTTTACTCTGGCCGGATCTGGGCTGTCATTGATGGGATGCAAATCTGGCATGAATGACTTTTCAACCACAACTGACTAAGAAAGAAGAAAAAAAAACAAAAAAACTGTGGGATAAGTAAAACCTGTATGGATGGAGGGGGGGGGGGGGGGGGGATTATAGGTGTTGATAACCCCTTTAATTGTCACCAAAAGGGTGCAGGTAACTGACAGAATGATCTAAATCTGCCTTTTCGACATCATATCTCTAGTGCATGGCCAGCTTTATTCTCAGAAAAGTGGTTGAAAAGCAATGTACAGTAGTTGGAGTTGGTTGGTTTTGCCCTTTCATGAACTATACCTAATTTTTTACATTAATACTATATATTTTTAATTGGTCATTAAAGGAGTTGGCCACTCTTTAAGTACTTTCCACTACTGTGTGGCAGGCAGGGAAAAAATGAAGTTCCTAATATACTTCATTAAACACCTCTGCCTGCTTTTCTTTCAATCATAAGCCACGTCCCCTTAGTCCTGCTCTACCTTGCTGCGGAGTTTGTCCATGGCTGCACGCGACATGGAGGAGCTTGAGAGCAAACTGATCCATGCGCATGTGCAGTCTGCTCCTGTCAGTGGTGGGTTCCCTGCTGCCCGCTCCAACTGTGACAGGAATCAGCTGCTTGTTCCCTCTCTACAAACAGCTGATTCCTGTCAGAAGCTGGCTGTGATAAAACCCTTCAGAGTCCCTACTGCAGTAGCTACTTAGTCAGTCCCCACCACACAGCCGACCCACTAAGCCACGCCCACCGGTCCCGTTAGACGACGTCCCCTGCAACCAACAGGGAAAGCAGGACATCCAGGAACTATGATATATAAACATCGCGTCCACATGGGTGAATAATCTTTTTTCTATTTTCATCTAATGAGAGTGCTGTTGTTTTGCTTCAAATAACACATACACACACGTGTGTGTATATATACATACATATTTATATACACACGTGTTTAACCCTTTGGCTACCGGAGGTTCTTTCTTTTTTGCGTTTTCATTTTTCTGAGCCATAACTTTTTTATTTTTCCGGTCACACAGCTGTATGAGGGCTTATTTTTTTGCAGGACAAGTTGTACTTTCTAATGCCACCATTAATTATTGCATTAACTGTTGTGGTAAGCTGTAAATAAATTCCGAATGGGGTGGAATTGGAAAAAAATAACTCAATCCCTCCACAGTTTTACGAGTTTTGTTTACGGCAAAACTGACCCATGCCCTTCATTCTCTGGGTCAGTACGATTACAATGATACCCCATATGTATAGGTTCTTTATGTCTAAATAGTGTAAAAATAAATTTAAACTTTGAGAAAACTTATTTTTTTTATATCACCATATTCTGACCACCATAACTTTTTTATACTTGTGTCTACTGAGCTGTTTTAGGGCTCATTTTTTGCGGAACAATCTGTACTTTTAATTGATATTATTTTGGAGTATGCGTGACTTTTTGATCACATTTTATTAAATTTTTTGGGGTAAGAGAAGCAATTAAAAAAAAATGGCAAATCGGCCATTTTGACCCCTTTTTTCCATTACATCATTCGCCGTATTTAAAAAAAAATATAATAGTATGGGCATTTTCAGTCACGGTGAAAATATATTTATTGTTATTTAGGTATTTATTTTTTAATTCTACGGAAAGGGGGCGATTTAAACTTTTATATATTTTTTATATATTTAAAAAAAAAAATTGTGATCATTATGTGCCTCATATATGAGCTTCTACAAAAAATCACAGGTGCATATCCATGAAGCAAACATGATTATAAAAAAGAAAATGGCTGCACACCATTATACATACAAACAATAGAGCTAAGAAATGGGGATCATTCTAAATAAAAGTGGTACAATACCTACTATAAATGAGTCAATGGAAGCTCTTAGCGCACATATTTGATCAAACGTGTGTCAGGCCCATCTACCAGGTGTCAAGGTGGCTTCTGTAGATGGGTCCCTAACACTATAGTATACTGCCTTTCTTTGGACTTACCTAAGCTTACAATATTCAGGGCAGTGTAGGAACCAGCTACATACGTGCTCTGCTCAGAAGTCCCAGGTAGATGGGCGTGTTCAGTCTAAAAGATCTCACTTGATCACGGCATCTAAAGCATTTAATTACCCCGATCAGCATTATTGTATAAAAAGGCAGAGATCTGCCGGCCATGACGCCCGCCGAGCGGGCGTCATGTTTACACATCGCACCAGCGCCGTACATGTACTGTGCTGGTAGCCTAAGGGTTAATATATTTATATGTGTATATACATTGCAGTCTGCAATGCATGGGCACTGACCATATGTGTATATATATGTATATATGTGTGTATGTATATGTATGTGTGTGTATATAAGTGTATATGTATGTGGATATATATATACATACACTCACCTAAAGAATTATTAGGAACACCTGTTCTATTTCTCATTAATGCAATTATCTAGTCAACCAATCACATGGCAGTTGCTTCAATGCATTTAGGTGGGTGGTCCTGGTCAAGACAATCTCCTGAACTCCAAACTGAATGTCAGAATGGGAAAGAAAGGTGATTTAAGCAATTTAGAGCGTGGCATGGTTGTTGGTGCCAGACGGGCCGGCCGGAGTATTTCACAATCTGCTCAGTTACTGGGATTTTCACGCACAACCATTTCTAGGGTTTACAAAGAATGGTGTGAAAAGGGAAAAACATCCAGTATGCGGCAGTCCTGTGGGCAAAAATGCCTTGTGGATGCTAGAGGTCAGAGGAGAATGGGCCGACTGATTCAAGCTGATAGAAGAGCAACGTTGACTGAAATAACCACTCGTTACAACCGAGGTATGCAGCAAAGCATTTGTGAAGCCACAACACGCACAAACTTGAGGCGGATGGGCTACAACAGCAGAAGACCCCACCGGGTACCACTTATCTCCACTACAAATAGGAAAAAGAGGCTACAATTTGCATGAGCTCACCAAAATTGGACTGTTGAAGACTGGAAAAATGTTGCCTGGTCTGATGAGTCTCGATTTCTGTTGAGACATTCAAATGGTAGAGTCCGAATTTGGCGTAAACAGAATGAGAACATGTATCCATCCTCTGATGGCTACTTCCAGCAGGATAATGCACCATGTCACAAAGCTCGAATCATTTCAAATTGGTTTCTTGAACATGACAATGAGTTCACTGTACTAAAATGGCCCCCACAGGCACCAGATCTCAACCCAATAGAGCATCTTTGGGATGTGGTGGAACGGGAGCTTCGTGCCCTGGATGTGCATCCCTCAAATCTCCATCAACTGCAAGATGCTATCCTATCAATATGGGCCAACATTTCTAAAGAATGCTATCAGCACCTTGTTGAATCAATGCCACGTAGAATTAAGGCAGTTCTGAAGGCAAAAGGGGGTCCAACACCGTATTAGTATGGTGTTCCTAATAATTCTTTAGGTGAGTGTATATGTGTGTGTGTGTGTGTGTGTATGTTTTTATGTCTAAATACATATTATATATTATACATACATATGTATAATGTGTGTGTGTATATATACAGTGGATATAAAAAGTCTACACACCCCTGTTAAAATGTCAGGTCTCTGTGATGTAAAAAAAAATGAGACAAAGATAAATAATTTCAGAACTTTTTCCACCTTTAATGTGACCTATAAACTGTACAAATCATTTGAAAAACAAACTGAAATCTTTTAGGTGGAGGGAAGAAAACAAAACAAAAAAATAAATAATGTGGTTGCATAAGTGTGCACACCCTCTTATAACTGGGGATGTAGTTGTGTTCAGAATTAAGCAATCACATTCAAAATCATGTCAAATAGGAGTCCGCATACACCTGCCATCATGTAAAGTGCCTCTAATTAACCCCAAATAAAGTTCAGCTGCTCTAGGTGGTCTTTCCTGAAATTTTCTTAGTCGCGTCCCACAATAAAAACCATGGTCCACAGAGAGCTTCCAAAGCATCAGAGGGATCTCATTGTGAAAAGGTATCAGTCAGGAGAAGGGTACAAAAGAATTTCCAAGGCATTAGATATACCATGGAACACAGTGAAGACAGTCATCATCAAGTGGAGAAAATATGGCACAACAGTGACATTACCAAGAACTCGACGTCCCTCCAAAATTGATGAAAAGACGAGAAGAAAACTGGTCTGGGAGGCTACCAAGAGGCCTACAGCAACATTAAAGGAGCTGCAGGAATATCTGGCAAATACTGGCTGTGTGGTACATGTGACAACAATCTCCCGTATTCTTCATATGTCTGGGCTATGGGGTAGAGTGGCAAGACGAAAGCCTTTTCTTACAAAAATAATTCATCCAAGCCAGGCTACATTTTGCAAAAACACATCTGAAGTCTCCCAAAAGCATGTGGGAAAAGGTGTTCTGGTCTGATGAAACCAAGGTTGAACTTTTTGGCCATAATTCCAAAAGATATGTTTGGTGCAAAAACAACACTGCACATCACCAAAAGAACACAATACCCACAGTGAAGCATGGTGGTGGCAGCATCATGCCAAGGGGCTGTTTTTCTTCAGCTGGAACTGGGGCCTTAGTTAAGCTAGAGGGAATTATGAACAGTTCCAAATACCCGTCAATATTGGCACAAAACCTTCAGGCTTCTGCTAGAAAGCTGAACATGAAGAGGAACTTCATCTTTCAGCAGGACAACGACCCAAAGCATACATCCAAATCAACAAAGGAATGGCTTCACCAGAAGAAGATTAAAGTTTTGGAATGGCCCAGACCTGAATCCGATTGAAAATCTGTGGGGTGATCTGAAAAGGGCTGTGCACAGGAGATGCCCTTGCAATCTGACAGATTTGGAGTGTTTTTGCAAAGAAGAGTGGACAAATCTTGCCAAGTCAAAATGTGACAATATAACAAAATAATAGCAAAGACAGGTGCACTCTGCGGTCCTACTAAACCCTCAAACTGATTTTAAAATTGAGAGATTAGCCAACATGTCCTACGGTGTAGGACATGTCTGAGCCCGAGCACTGCGCCAAGGTTTCTCAAGTAGCTCGGGACCTAACACTCACCTACCTGTGCCATGTGGGCAATACCAGGAGCCAGTGGGCAAATTACAGGAGCATGAGGCTGACTCACAAACAACTCACCAGTTACCTCCAGCATGTACCCATGCTAGCAATGGGAGGAGGGAGGAGTCTGCGAGTCCCACTCAAGACTGGCTGATATGACCCAGGCCTCACAGGTGCACCTAAATGTAGTCTGTAGATGGAAAGCAGGCACATTTAAATTGGAGTTTATACACCTCCAGGCATCTCTATATATACAAACTGAAAAGTACTTGTGGTTCGCTGCGGGCATCCTCCACTTTATGCATTTTTGCTGGGGATCGTCATTAGCAACGGGCCACAAGTGCAGGATTTGCTCCCCTATATATATATGCACAACTGCATATGGATTTGAGCACTTCCTGCCTGTTTAATACCAAGCCATTCTTTTCATTTTGTATAGAAGTCAAAATGTGCCATGCTGATAGACTCATACCCAAAAAGACTGAGTGCTGTAATAAAATCAAAAGGTGCTTCAACAAAGTGTTAGTTTAAGGGTGTGCACACTTATGCAACCATATTATTTTATTTTTATATTTTTTTCTTCCCTTTACCTAAAAGATTTCAGTTTGTTTTTCAATTGAGTTGTACAGTTTATAGGTCACATTAAAGGTGGAAAAAGTTCTGAAATGATTTATCTTTGTCTCATTTTTTTACATCACAGAAACCTGACATTTTAACAGGGGTATGTAGACTTTTTATATCCACTGTATATATACACTGCCCGTCCAAAAAAAAAAAAAAGACGCCAACCAAAAATATTTTGTTGTACCACCTTTAGCTTTGATTACGGCACGCATTCGCTGTAGCATTGTTTCGATAAGCTTCTGCAATGTTACAAGATTTATTTCTATCCAGTGTTGCATAAATTTTTCACCAATATCTTGCATTGATGATGGTAGAGTCTGACTGCTGCGCAAAGCCTTCTCCAGCACATCCCAAAGATTCTCAATGGGGTAAAGGTCTGGACTCTGTGGTGGCCAATCCATGTGTGAAAACGATGTCTCATGCTCCCTGAACCACTCTTTCACAATTTGAGCCCGATGAATCCTGACATTGTCATCTTGGAATATGTCCGTGCCATCAGGGAAGAAAAAAATCCATTGATGGAATAACCTGGCAATTCAGTATGTTCAGGTAGTCAGCCGACCTCATTCTTGGAGCACATACTGTTGCTGAACCTAGACCTGACCAACTGCAGCAACCCCCAGATTATATCACTGCTCCCACAGGCTTGTACAGTAGGCACTAGGCATGATGGGTGCATCACTTCATCTGCCTCTCTTCTTACCCTGATGCGCCCATCACAGAGTCCAATCTTTATGCTCCCTAGCAAATTTAAGCCTTTTTTTCTGGTTTGCCTCACTGATTAGTGGTTTTCTTACGGCTACACAGCTGTTCAGTCCCAATCCCTTGAGTTCCCTTCGCATTGTGCTTGTGGAAATGCTCTTACTTTCACTATTATACATAGCCCTGAGTTCTACTGTTGTTTTTCTTCGATTTGATTTCACCAAACGTTTAAGTGATTGCCAATCACGATCATTCAGTATTTTTTTTCCCGTCACATTTCTTCCTCGAATACGATGGGTCCCCACTATCCTTCCAGTTTTTAATAATGGGTTAGACAGTTCTTAACCCATTTGTAGTAGTTTCTGCAATCTCCTTAGATGTTTTCTCTGCTTGATGCATGCCAATGATTTGACCCTTCTCAAACAGACTAACATCTTTTCCACGACCACGAGATGTGTCTTTGGACCTGGTTGTTTAAGAAATGAGAAGCAACTCATTGCACCATTTGGGGTTAAATAGTTATTTAACCAGCTGAAGGATAATCGCCCATGCAGTAATTGTCCAATAGGAGGCTCATACCTATTTGCTTAGTTAAATCCAGGTGGCGACTTTTTTTTGGACAGGCAGTGTATTTATTTATACATGAATATACATACACATATGTATATATACATATTTATATACATATATTTACACACACATGTGTATATATATAAATGTAAAGAAATCTGCAGCACTCGCCAGTATGAAAAATCCAATAGTGGTTTTATTCCAAAAACATCAGGTTAATTCAACGTTTCGACCTTCCTTGGTCTTTTTCAAGCAATTGCAAGGAAGGTCGAAACGTTGCATTATCCTGATGTTTTTGGAATACAACCACTATTTTTTTTTTCATACTGGCGAGAGCTGCAGATTTCTTTACATTGATTTGACGTCGGGACCATCTGCCAAGATCCCCATCTGCTTGCACCACCACTACCTGTAAGGTATTTATTCATGGTTGTCCCTATTTTTGGGTTCAGTAGTGCTGCCAAACCTCTGTATGTATGTATGTATGTATGTATATATATATATATATAAATTGTGAAAAAGGGGCAGCACTCCAATAGATAAAAATGAAAAATAACTTTATTTACCCATAAGGCTGTTGCGACGTTTCGGCTCTTACACAGGAGCCTTCCTCAAGCAGGAAGGCTCCTGTGTAAGAGCCGAAACGTCGCAACAGCCTTATGGGTAAATAAAGTTATTTTTCATTTTTATCTATTGGAGTGCTGCCCCTTTTTCACAATTCGTATTCAATTGGATTGGCTTATATCCACATTGGGCTTTTGCACCCTTCATCCATTTTTTCTACTGTGACGGTGCTGCCATTTTTTTCCTATATATATATATATTTAGATGCAATGAATGGCAGCATGGCAGCACCAACCTTTTGATTTGAAAATTGGGTGCAAGCTCCAGTGGGAAAAGCGTCCAAGGATAATAAAAATAAAAAATAGAGCAGCACTCCGGTATGGTGAAAAAAGAAAACTATTTATTCACCCAGTAGTGACGCAACGTTTCGGCTCCAACATGAAGCCTTTCTCTTGAGAAAGGCTTCATGTTGGAGCCGAAACGTCGCGTCACTACTGGGTGAATAAATAGTTTTCTTTTTTCACCATACCGGAGTGCTGCTCTATTTTTTATATATATATATATATATATATATATATATATGTTTGTATATACATTGCAATGCATGGGCACCGACAGGGTGTCCACTGTCTGCAGACATGAACCTATTCACTTAAATGGGGTCTGCAATCTGCATCCGACAGTACTTTTTCCCGATGCGGAGGCAGGGACAGAAAACCCATGGATGCCCTCCATAGGTTTCCGATCTGTGCTTCCATTCTGCACCACACCGTATCTTTCGGATTTCAGACCCATTCACTTGATACGGTGCGCACACGGCTGGTGCCTGTATATTGTGGAGGTATGCTAAAGCACTGATGAAATGATACCTAAGGTGCTGTTGTAACTTTGGTATCACAGTTGGCCAGGGATGTCATGTGACCGCTCCTCTGAATATGCTTGCTGTGATGCATGCTGGGATTTTTACTTTCACTTTGCAGCTGCTCCGCCCACACAGCCTCTCATTAATGGGAGCATACTATGCTAAATGCAGTAGAAAAATGATATATATATAGTATATCTGTCATGATACAAATTCCTCTTGGCTTTAGTTATTGTCTGGGGCACTTTATTTGTTTTTATACTTATGGTGGCCAACCCCTTTAAGTTGATCTGTTAACACCTTGAAGGAAAAAAGGCAAGAAAAGATTTAATATGTGCAGTATTTTATAGAACTAGCTTCTTCTTTTCACTAGTTCAAAAAATAAATTCTTTATTATAACGGAAGTAAAAGTTTAATCACCCAGAATCCACTGAGAATGCTTTATTGCAACTGAAATTTTAGAATTACGAGATAAAAGAAAAAAAAAAACCAAAAAAATAAACCAGACCATGATAAATTTTTCACGTTTTGTTAAACATTTTTTTTCCCAGCACATCATTCATACAGAGTTTAATATTTCCTCGTTGCAAGACCTTGATAGAATAAAAACGACAAAAAAAAAAGAAAATAATAAATTAACCTTCTTCCACAAAAAAATATAATAAAAAATAAACTTTAAAAAAAAACTCTGTCACAATCTTGCCTTGCAACGTCTGTTCTTTTTTTTCTTTTGTTTTTTAGAAATATTTTAACCATGCACAAAAAAAAAGGAAAAAACATTCCAAGATCATTTACACATATCAACACAACGTAAGATATACAAATAAATACAGCATTTATTATACAACTGGCGGCACCCCCAAGCCCTGCGGTAAGGGGCAACATTCCACAAGAATAACTCGACTGTAATTATACAGAATCCCCACATCTCCCCCCCCCCCACCCCCACCCCATATTTTCCGGGTCCATGAAAAAAATGAATGAATGGAGGCTCCTAGAATTTAGGAGGCAAGTTTTTGTTTTTTGTTATTTTACAATAAGACTTAGGGGCAGGTGCCAAAATCTAAGGGAGGAATGTGAGAAGCCAGCACCTATACAACAGCATTGCATCACTGTACCAAACCTTTATTGCGTGAGTTGTGACGGCAGCAAGCATAAGAGGAGGTATTTGATATAGTGATGACAAGGGAGGTTGTTATGCTTCTGTACATTAATCCAATGCCATTAACAGTTGTGGCTTTGACGCTGCCAGGCTTGAGCTATTGCAAATCACTTTTATTTTTTTATAGTTTAACGTAAACCTATATATTTTTGTAGTAGAGGACTCACTAAAGGGACAATGACACATACGACATGTAAATGGTTAAATATTATTCGACAGCATGTAATTACCAATGAAGTGACTGCACATTAAAAAGAACTTGAACTTAGTGAAGGGGATTTTCTGGGAGCCAAATATTGATGGCCTATATCAATATCAAATTGGTGGGGGATCCACAACACCCAGCCCCCCCCCCGCCGATCCGCTCTATACAGGCACGAGGCTCTGTCCACTGTGTAGTGACCGTGCCAAGGTACCGAAGCTCAGGCACCATTCAGGTAGATGAGCTGCAGTACACCGGTGCCAGAACCTATGCAGTGGATGGAGCCTTCCACCCACTGTACAGTTTCTGGAACTGGCGGCTGCCCGAAACAGCTGATCGGTGGGGGTGACAGATGTCATATGCCCACAAATCTGATACCGACGATAGGCCATCAATAGCCAAGTCCTGGAAAACCCTTTTAATTCACATTTTTAGCAAGTTTAAAGGGGGTTGTATGAAATTAGAAAAAGAAACAGTGCCACTCTTGTCTAGTGGCTGTGTTCAGTATTGCAGCTCAGTCTTATTCAAATGAATGGATCTGAGCTGCTGTAAAAGATGCGGTCCTTGAACAAAATTGGAGCTGCTTTGGGGGGGAAAAACAGAAGACTATTTTCTTCTCATTTCAAACAGCCCCTTTAGCGTATGACGTTTATTCACAGTAGAAAGAGGTACAAATAGACAAGTTAGAGTCCCACCAACTCGAAACCAAAAAACTCCCCCCAATTCAGTGTAATTCGGGTCCAGAAAGCTCACATATGGGAGGTGGTTTGCTGAGGTCCCCACACTGCAGAACTGTTAGCATTCCCTGTGCCTGCCTAGAACATAGGTACATTGTGGACATTAGTGATTTTTTTTTCCTTACGCCACTTTTTGGAAAAGTGATGTGAGCTACAGTAAGGCCTCTGGCACATGACCGTATGTACTTTGCGGTCCGCAAAAAATGGATCCGCAAAAAATACGACATCCGTGTGCATTCCGTATTTTGCGGAACGGAACAACTGGCCCCTAATAGAACAGTACTATCCTTCTTCTTCAGGACATGTTCTTTTTTTTTTAGCGAAATGGAAATACGGAAACGGAATGCACACGGAGTACCTTCCTTCCAAAAAAAATGAACGGACACGGAATAAAAATACGTCCATGTGCAAGAGGCCTAAATCCTAAGTATCATCACATTTTTTGGGCAAAATACTACTTTTTCAAAATTCTTTTGTATGCCCAAAAACTGGAGTTCAGCTTAGAATATTTCCTTTGAAAATGAGCTCTCTCTACTGTGAAGACTGAGCTAATTTATCCTGAAGCAGAAAACGAGTGGGCATCAGATAAACCACCTCCATTAATTACATAAAAACACGATAAAACAGGACAGGAAGGATTATCATAGGAAATGACTGAAACTTCCACTGACAGGAGAAGGCGTCACAGACCATGGTAATCCTATGGCATTTTTTTCCTCAGGAAATTATTTCCACATTCAAAATGAAAATAAAAAAATTATGTTTTCATATAGTATTTTCCCATTTCAAGGCAAAACCATTATGTACTAAACTGGAATATATTCATTATACAGGTAGGTGTAACTGTCCTTTTAACACTGCCGTATCTAAACACAACATAATGGTACACAGACACCCGACCAATGTAAGGCATTTCAACACTTGTTCGTGAAGATACAATCATCTGAAGAGAATACACAAGTTTCTGACTTTTTTAAGCCACCCGCCCCAAAACCTTTGGCAGTTTTACTAAACGACCTCTCGAGAATATAAATTTAGATTAGGCCCCTCTGTCCAAAGCCCTTATTGGTTTTTATGTGTATCTTGGCTGTCTGCAGGCAATGGAGGTAGCCATTTTTGTGGCCTAAGTCAAAGAGGCTGAGATGCAATGCCAGACATCTTATGGTGACAAGAGTGACGCTGCTTCTGGGGGGGAAGAAAAGCAGATCCTGGAAGGGTGGGGGGGCAACCTTACAAAATAGGAAATGAGCCGTCCACCATTGGATATCCCTAGTACTGAACAACTGACTGATATTTGTCAGAGCATAATGTATATCAATGGATTATTTTGGATCACGTTTGGGGACCTGAGAATAAAATATGTTAAGGCTACTTTCACACTAGCGGCAGGATGGATCTGACAGGCTGTTCACCCTGTCGGATCCGTCCTGCCGCTATTTCACCGTGCTGCCGGACCGCTGCTCCGTCCCCATCCACTATAATGGGAACGGGGGAGGAGCTCCGGCGCAGCACGGCAGTTCGCGGTAAGAGGCCGCCGGACTAAAAAGTCGGACATGCAGTACTTTTAGTCCGGAGCCCTTTCGCTGTGCACTGCCGTGCCGCGCCGGAGCTCCGCTCCCATCCCCATTATAGTGAATGGGGGTGGAGCGGCGGTCAGGCGAAATAGCTGCAGGACGGATCCGACAAGGTGAACAGCCTGTCTGATCCGTCCTGCCGCTAGTGTGAAAGTACCCTTAAGGGACAAAGAAATAAAAATGATGATGTAACAAATGGAGGACATGCAAAAAGACATGATGGTGGCTGTAGGAACTACAGTAGTTCAGGATTAGAAGAGTCTCCCCCCCCCCCCACTAACAGCACCACTCCTGTCCGTGGACTGTGTCTGGTATTGCAACCACGCTCAACTGAGTAGGCCTAATGCAATACCAGACATAACCCCAGACAAGTGTGGCACTGTTTCTGGTGGAAAAATATAATAATGTATAATGAAAAGCTAGGCAACTTTCTACTCTGTGCTTCACTTCCTAAAGATCTCTGCTTGCAGTAAGTGAATAGAAACAATCACTGTTCACATCCAAAGGAGTGTCTGTTACAATACACCTACTGTATTGCCTGTTGGACACAAACAAATTGCAGCCTCTGGATGTAAAGAAGAGTGTTACTAGTCCCTAACAGCAAGCAGAGATCTAGTAAGGAACTGAAACATACACTTTTGTAGAAAGGTGCAGAATTTTCATAAAGCCTTGAATAAGCATGATTTAGATAAAATAGGAAACCCCCTTAAAAGGCTATGTACACCTTCGGGGCAATTTCTTTGTGACTGCATTTAACTCATTTTGGGCTAAAAACCAGGTTTTCCAATTGGTCTTTATTAAAAATATTTAAAGTGTTAACTGTGTAGCTGTGTGAATCATACTTTGTGCAGGTCATCTAATAAACCTTGGGGGTCATTTATTATCCTGAAACACGCCTATATTTCAAGCGCAGATGGCGACTTTTCTCCGCTCACGCAAGGTCTAAAAAAAAGCAGGTGTGGCGTGGACAGGGAAAGGGACGAGCTGGCAGGCCCGTCCAATTCACGACTTTCTATGCCTGTTTCAGGCGTACAAAATGGTCTAAATATAAGCCAGCTAAAAACAAGTACAATGCATGAAAATAATGCCCCAAAGGTCTACATAGCCTATAAGGACACATCACTGTCCATTGTCATCTTTGCCCATGTTTTAGCCCTGCCGTCACAAGAACTTGGCCCATTAGTAAAGGTAAACTAGTTCTCAGGCCTCATGTACACAACCGTGTTTTGCATCCATGTTTCTATGGGTCACCAAAAGAAACGGACAGCACATGGATGACATGTTGTCCCCATCAGCGTGTCTGTTCGTATAGCGGACATGAATAGCAATTTCTAGTAGCCAGAGTGAGAAAAATACTGATTGCACACTGAAGGTGTCCATATATTACAGATCCATGTTTTGCGGACCACAATATGGACGCGGTCATGTGCAAGAGGCCTTACAAAGATCTTTGCATTTGGCAGGCACACCTCAGAGACCAGCACAATATAAAGATGGGGAGGGTCCAATTGTGCCATGGTCCTGGTACTGAACTAGCCTTGTAGGTCTAATTTGACATCAACTGTATGTACAGGCCCTATTCACTAGACTAGGGTCCTTTTGGCTTCCATCTTGTTGGTATACTTCAGTATACCTTTTTTGTTGCTGTATGGAATAGCACAGCAGCCTACGCTTATTATGTACAGAGGCACGGTATACGTTTTTTACAATGGCAGCTAATGGGTGATGGATCCCACTTCTATACAGTAGTATTTGTTGGGTCTATACATCCAAACATCCTCCCAATGTACACCCCCGACAGAGGTCTAATTTAGTATTTCCACAAAAGCATTATTTTAAAAAGACCAACAGCACCTTACTGCTCATGTGCTCAAAGACTCATCTAAAAAGAGTGTGTTTTTTTTCTCAACTATTCTATATGAGGTTTTAAGACTGTGTAACGCCCCAGAGTGGCATTAACACTTCTGCGCCCTGCTACTATTTCTAATGGGCTAATATCATGCCATCTGTGTATTTATTGCAGGTCCTTCACAATGTGCATTTCCTATTTTGCAACTGTTGTGTTCAAATGTAATGTGCCTGGTTCACCAGCAGGTGACAGCAAACATGGCAGAGTTACAGGTAGATAGAATGGAGCCTTCCATGCCATTCTAAACCCCCCTCTGCGGAGGAGTGGGCGGGTCCCATTTCCTGCAGGAAGGGTGGGGACCAGTGAGAGTTAGTCTAGCTTACTCCCTTCTAGGGGATGGTCTAGTTTACCCCATGCTAGAGGAAGGAAGCAGGTGCATGTTCCTGTTGGATGTGCCTTGCCCAAGCCAGCATAGCACCTTCAGCTCTGCTGGATGTGGAGGCCACAGCTTGGAGCCTCTGGAGCCAGGAGGAAAAAAGAGTTCCCTTGACCAGTATGGAGTCAGACTACAGAGAGAAGTTGCAGCACCCAGAGAAAGCTAAATTATACAGTTACCCTGTCAGCACAGCAGAGTCCGAGAGCAACAGATATAGCAGAGAGGAGTCTGCCTGCTACAATTGATGCTGACACCTGCTGGAACCGAGATAAAGTCTGTGAACTGTTGGAGAAACGTTTATTCAAGTAAAGCTGTTGTTGAACTTCATCCCAAGGTCTGGGCTCAAGTTATTTCTTCAAATCCCTCAATTTTTCAACCTATTTTTTCTGCTTTCGAAAGGCAACGCCTGGGGTCCAGCGTATCCAGGTAAGAGCACCGTGACACGTGCACGAAACATTAAGGGACATTGTAGGCCGCCCTATACCACTCTGGCATTCCTAGACCTGGGTACCACCAACACCATTTCTTTAAGGGACTGTGTCCCATTGTTGCTGCGTTGCAACGGGCATCACGAAAAACATGTACTTTAAGGGACCCCTTGCCGTGCGCCCGACGACTGCAACTGTAAGAAAACAGTCTAAAGATTTATCCTCCTTATGTGGTGGCCAAACTGGGAGGCGGTTCTACAATGTGATGCTTGGGTGCTGCTCACATTTTCTACCATCATTTTGTATTGACTTTAAAGATCTGAGGTTGGACCTCCACCGATCATGAAGTGATGGAATAACCTAGCGATATGCCACCAATTTACAAGATGGGAATACCCCTTTAATGTAATGTAACCTACAGTCCTATGGGAAACAGCTCTAATACATCTGACAAATCTGTATAGAAATAAAATGATAGCTCCGGTTAAGTCCTTATTGTACTCAATAGCATAGTTAATACATCTGGATTGTCTGCGATCTGAAGATAATAGCAGCAATTTCATATCACAGTACTACTGTCTGTAGTGTAACGCACCCATTAGGGACATTATCACTGACATTATATTAAAAATTAAATCCTGCTCTATAGACCCAAGGACAGAAATGTATTTTGTAGCATCAGCATTGGCTAAGCTCCTGTGGACAAATCCTGTGCAGTACACAAAAGGCTGCTCTATGCAATGTATATGTGGATATACTGAAACTTGACCTGACGTACCCGCAAAATCCAAACATTAAGGATATTTCCCCTGTTGCATGTGCGCTTGACAACTGAAGGCATCTGTGTTGGCCCCATGTTCATATGTGTCCACACTTCTGAGAAAAGGGAAGTTTTAATATATGCAAATGAGCCTCTAGGAGCAACGGGGGCGTTGCCATTACTCCTAGAGGTTCTGCCCTCTGTACTTTGATTGACAGGGCCAGGCAGTGAAAACGTCATCACATCTGCCCCTGTCTATTAGAGAGCAGGAGGTATGGCAGTTGCATGGAGGGCAGAGCCTCCAGGTGTAACAGCAACTCCCCCGTTGCTCCTAGAGGCTCATTTGCATATATTAAAACATCATATTTTTCAGCAATGCAGGCACATATGAACATGGGACCAACACAGATGCCTTCAGCTGCCAAGTGCACATGCAGCAGGTCAACCAGCTTTATATCAAATCTGCTGACAGATGTTAAAGAGAAAACCTGCACCAAAATACTACTTTCATAATTCCAGATCAGGTCCTGAACATGGACCATGGTTCACTTTGGCAACACTCCAAATTGAAGCAACCAGCTAGCACGGGTCAATGTTAGGACTCACGCACATGTCTAGATCTGTGCGTGATCTGTATACAGTATCTAGAAACAGGGCTCAGATCATACGCCGTCCTTTAGGAAAGGCTTTCCTGATTTTACAGGGCAGGAACAGGATGCCATTGTAGGCAGTTATTACAGAGATGTAATAGGGCCACATGCATACACCCCAATTCTGCACCTACTCTAGATACATTTGTAACAGCTATTTAAGGCTAATATAATGGTGGTCACATGTAAGTTTATTTTCCTAAAATACTCCTTTTTACAGCATTTTGTAAATTAGGGAAAGATCATCAGCTGTCAAACATCTCTCCAAATCTTAGCTTCCTGGACGACAAAGAAGAGGGTTACAGGAGTTATATGGGGTTTCCCGAGATTTTTTTTTTTTTACCGATTACCTATCCTCTAGATAGGTCATCAGACACCCACCAATCATCTGTTTGAAAAGGCTGTGAGCGCCACAGCATTCTCTCTGCTTTTCCTTGGCCAGTGATGACACGTTTATGTGTCACGTGGCCTAGGAGCATCTCAGTCCCAAGTGAATGGGGCTGAGCTGCGATACTAAGCACAGCCTCTAAACTATGTACGGCACTGAGCTTGGTGACCTGAGAGAAGGCAGCGTCCCTCACAAGAGTGTCGCTGCCTTCTCAAACAGCTTATCAGTGAGGGTCCCAGGTGTCGGACCCCCACTGATCAGATACTGATGACCTATCCTGAGAATAGGTCATCAGTAAAAAAATCTTACAAAACTTTTAACTGTAGTTGCACTTTCAATTTCAGATTTTGGGTGGAGCTGGCTACACCAAGCCATGGTTGGATCTCACTGCTTAGACCAAGAGTAAGCATCCTCCTATACACCAGCTGTTGTGAAACCACAACTCCCAGCATGCTCCATTCACTTCTGTGGGAGTTCCAAGAAAGGCAAGCAAGTGTGCTGAACGTTGCTGATACCTGGCCATATCAGTTTTGAGGTCCGCAAATCACAAACCACAATACGGATGCCTTCTGTGTATAAGCCGCATTTTCCTCAGTCCTGTTATAGAAATGGCTATTGTTGTCCACAAAATAGTCAAGAATAGGACATGTTCTAGAATTTGTGGGATGGACATGGATGCGGACAGCATTTTTCGCTGACCCATATAAATTAATGCGTCCATGTGGATCGGATACAGAGGTCTTAGGCCCCTTGCAGACGAGCGTTCCTCCCGCAGCGAGTTCGCAACGCAGCTCCCAGCGCTGCCGGGGGTCACATAGCATTATACTGATTTATGATGCTATGTAACCCTTACAGTTCTGGACTGCATTGGATAACACTGATATAATGCTGTCCGTGTTATCCAATACATTCCAGAACTGTAAGGGTTACATAGCATCATAAATCAATATAATGCTATGTGAATCCCATCAGTGCTGGCCGGGTGCTGTGTTGCGGACTCGCTGCGGGAGTAAAGCTCGTCTGCAAGGGGCCTTGGACTTTCTGGCAGGTGGTAAAAACAAAGTGTGCTACACAGCAGGGGGCGACGATGAGCACAGGAGAAAGCTCTATGGGGGTAAATTCACAATAAAACTGGTATTTTGGTAAAACTTTTTCATTGCTTGCTGTTCCTGATGTCAGTGAAACAGCCTTAATAAAAGTCAGAACATAATAGTGGTGACCCCACTGATCCTTAGGATGATATGGCCACAGGATGATTTTAAGGGCTACGCCTATGTCCACATTGTGTTTAAGTGCTATGTTTGGCATATACACCAGAAAAGCTCCCAGCGTGTACTCTACATGTATCTATAGGGCTGCATGCACCCAGATGGAGGCCAAAAGGGTATCCTCTTGACCTCTGACAGCTGGTATATTCCAAGCAGTGGAATCACCCGGAAAACAAATGTATTCTATATAGTGTACGTTTTTACAATGAGAGTCAACAGGCGACATATGCATATACTGTGGCGTAGTCTCTCGTCTCCAGATGTGTACATCTGATTTATGGCTCAGACATAATGTAAGAAGAGCAAAAAAACGCTATGGATTTCACTGGTTTTGTATATCACATGGGCAATAAGATGTAGTGCCATTAAAGACGTTTTTACGATAATGCTGTGATTGAGATGTGATTTTAATTTCCAAATTTTAGATATTTAGATATGATGAGGCCTACTCTGTAAATGGTTTTTGACCAATGTGGAAAGTAAACCTAGCACTGCTCAAATGAAAAGTAATGCAAACCAGACCAGTTTAATACTCAGTACACAGGGACGAGTGAACAACCAGTACAACCAGTACAACCAGTGCAACAGAAGAGCTAAAAATTAATTTACATCTCAAACAAATATGCATAATAAAAAAAGCAACAGAAATAAAAACATATCATGTACAACATATAATAAAATAATTTTTATACCAGCATTCCAGAAAAAAATAAATACATATCTATGGCTTTTTTTTTTTTCTTAACTTTTTTGCACTATAGTAAGAAAAAAAAAAATGTAAGAAAAATCTGAAATAAAAATGCTTTAACTAGTAAATGAATGATTTCTGCCCTTCTGTCTGATACCCCCCTGGTATAAAATATATGTTGAGGGATTTTTCCAAAATTGACATTGTACAGCTCAATCAGACTTGTCCTATGCAAATAATTGGGGTCCCATCAAATTTGAAAACATTGCCCCTTGGTCCCTATTTTAATAATAAGGAGGTGACATATAATACCCCCACCGATCAATTAACTTGATAAGCCCAGAATGATACATTTAAAAAGGGAATTTCTGGTATTTAAAAAAATAATAATAATACAGCTGCAATTGTGATCAAATACAAATAACCATAACCATACAGTAATTGTCAACAAAATTAGGGACTTTTAAGCCCTGTCCAGGTCAGAAAACACCTGCATACTGCAACTTTTGGGGTAAATCTGGTACAATCTCTGACCGTTCTGGCCCCAAACCCTTTCCGTCTGTTTCCTGGGACTGTTGGCAACTATGCATACTTGGGCTACTTTCACACTTGCGTTAGGTGCGGATCCGCCTGGTATCTGCACAGACTGATCCGCACCTATAATGCAAACGCTTGTATCCGTTCAGAACGGATCCGTTTGCATTATGAAGAACAAAGTCAAAATGGATCCATCCTGACTTACATTGAAAGTCAATGGGGGACGGATCCGTTTTCAATTGCACCATATTGTGTCAGTGAAAACGGATCCGCTCCCATTGACTTACATTGTAAGTCAGGACGGATCCGTTTGGCTCCGCATCGTCAGGCGGACACCAAAACGCTGCAAGCAGCGTTTTGGTGTCCGCCTCCAGAGCGGAATGGAGGTGGAACGCAGCCAAATTGATGCATTCTGAGCGGATCCTTATCCATTTAGAATGCATTTGGGCTGAACTGATCCGTTTTGAACCGTTTGTGAGATCCCTGAAACGGATCTCACAAACGGCATTCAAAACGCCAGTGTGAAAGTAGCCTTACCTGTTCAATCCCCTACCACTCCAACACCAATGCTCCAGTGCTCCCCATCACATCCAGGTGACTGCTACAGCCAATCACTGGATTTAGCGGTCTCATGTTGTACTTGCAAGCTTTGCACTGATGTTAGTGACTGGCTGCAGTGGTCATGTGCATGTATGGCTCATCAGCAATGTAAGAAAAGACCAGTGGAACACTGGAGCTGGACCGGTGAGGGAGTTCACATCTGTATTGAGCTTTCAGTTTTTCTGATCTATCAGAAGAACAGAAAAATGTAAAGATCAGTCAGACATTAGTTACTTTTGACAGGAGCGAATAAGACGGATGCTACTTTTAGTTTTTTGTTCTTCTGACCGATCAGAAGAACATAAAGCTCAATGCAGATGTGAATGGGCTGTTAAAAAAAAAAAACAAGCAATGCTTACCTGTTATTATATCACATTTCCAGCCATCTATCTAACTTTAGAAAATCCTGGACAACCCATTTAAGGTCTCCGACTGGTATCCCTTTAAATATATTTAGCTTCTCCACATATTTTTTTTTTTAATTTGTTTTTTTACCAGAGGGCTTCCAAAAAGATGAAAATGATCTTATCGATCTGAAGCTAAATGTTATGAATAAGAAATCCATCCAAATTCACCTAAAAACAGTGGGATCCCAAGAGCCTTAAAATTTTCTAAAACAAAGGAGTTGGGCATGGTAACCTCTTTCTAGAACTCAAAATCCCTAACGCAACATGAATTCTGCAGCGCTCAGTGCCAGATGCTGTGTCTGGGTGGATGGGGGGTCTGAGACCATGGATGTCTATTCACATCATCTTCTGACATGTCTAGAATATGGATTTTAGATGGACTTCCCCGTCAAGCACATGTACCATGTTGAATCACATCATGCAGACAACCAGCACAGATCAGTAGCTACAACCCGATGGTCAAAGCAGAACTTTAACCTTTTCACGACCAGAGAGCAACCTTTTTAAAAAAAAAAAAAAAAACAGGAAAGGCCCCGACATCTCATTGACAAGCAGCTGCCTTTCTAGAACATTTAATGGGTCATCAAGGCACTTCCCTATAGAATATATTCCTCTGTAAAGTAAAAAGCTTCTGTATAACATCATCCAGGCACTGCTATGATACATAAGTACTCTTACTCAAGTGATGGGCCGAACGGCCGATCTGTGGCTTTCCTCTTTAGCTGCCATTATTACTGCCACTGAACACAATGAACCTTGGGGCATCTCAAAGGTATCTCACATCTGCCTGGAGCTTTTCTAAAATGTATAATCTCTTCTTCCATGGTTGTAGGCTATAGCTTGTAATTCATAATATACTGTTAATATGTCCACCACAGAGAAGTGATGAGGTGCAACCTCATTTGCCATCATAATTTCATCCCTATTTGGCACAGTCATAACACAAAAAAAGACACAACTTTATGAAGTAACCATGAACTATCTACTTATATAATGGGACATGGGCCAAATATTCTGCCTCTTGTCCCCCTATGGGAGTAGGTCTTCTGATTTGATACATAAAATACCGGAGACAGTAGAACAATATGACATACCTGGTATGAAATAAATAAACTGTAATGTAACTTTTGTAAATGTCCTCCTAAGAACTGATTAATGACTTAAGGCATTTGTCCACTTCAAGAGTTATCCAACAGAGCAGTCTGAGATATTTCAACTGATATGTTTTACACAATAGGGGAAAGGGTTAGCAGCAGCCTATGGGTCTCCAGCTGTTGTAAAACCCCTTGCGACAACAGCTGGAGAGCCAAAGTTTTTGTAGTGTGCTCTACGGTGAAACAGCCGTTTTACTGACCCGTTTGGAAATGGCACAGAAATAAGGAGGGCATATTAGTTTCACATAAACCTGTAATGTCGCAAATATATCGAGCACTTACAGACCCACAAGATAGCATACAAGATGAAAAAAAACACTCAATGTAACTGGCTCTTTTTTTCACCTGTAAACAAGAATCTGTAGACCCTACAAAAGAAAATAAAAGTTGTAAAACTAGTAAGGTTACCAACTTCTAGTTGTTTTACGGAAGCGGGAGTCCCAGCTTGTAGAACGCACGTTCTTGAGTTTGTTCCGAGTACCAAAAGAAAAACTGCCGAGCTATTTAGAACACGAGACGCTTGTGTGCACATCGTCTACCTTGTGCAGTGCTATGTTGACTGGCAGTGAAAAGTAAAATGACAAATAAATAATAATAAATTAAAAAAAAATATTTATGACAGTACGATCAAAATTGTTGCCATGCTGTATTGGCATTGTCATGGCCACGAGAAGTTGGTGGGACTTGAATAAATGGAAAGAGCCTAGTGATGTTCTGGTGGTATCAGTTAAAGGTTCTTCTGCACCACGTCCATCCAGGGAAAGTCTCATCTCATCTAGGACTTTTTTTTTTTTTTAATCCAACACATCGAGTATAACATGGCTTTGTACTGAGTCTTCAGTCAAATTAGATTTTTTTTGAGCGGGAATGGACTGCAATCTGCATAGCTCAAGATGAACCCAACATAAAACAAAACACAAAGTCTAAGTCACATATTAACTATTCACCAATTCCCCTTTGGTCCCACCCAAGGTTTTATATTTTAGAGAGTTTCTTCTTGACCAAAACCTCCTCAATGTTGAAAGGGTCTGCAACAACCCACCAGCACTCAATGGACTGGAAAAGAATTGAAATAATGAAGATGAGTTTCCAGTGCATGCTCCCTTCATTCCACCTGTACGACGGATTATTTCCTGGATCCACAGACAGAACATGAGGATGTAAAATGTCTTAAATGTTCTGCAGGGCTTTTCTCTGTTCAGTTCACATCTGTATTCCCCTATATGACACAGCGAGCAGTGTCTAGGTGTGCAGAAAGTGCCTTGGTTGGAGGGGTATGATATTCAGATTGGCCAAGCCCCTTTGGCGAAGTGAGTGAATGTCAAAAAAGTGCCCTCAGTGAACTTATTGCCCTAATAATGTTACCTGTGGAAGAAAATACAGAAGCAAAAACGGTCATAAAACAGCATTTTAGGTGAATAACGTAATAATAATGTATAAATGCTGACTTATGTAGGTTGCCTAATAGTAAATATTGCAACTAGCTATACTATGATTTTGAGGACAAGAGAGGAAAGCCTGATTACCCTGCTCTACCTTCATATCTTCCTCACACTTGTGATGAAAGCAGCTTTATATTAAGTATATAGTGTACATATACAGTGCATTTGGAAAGTCCCTTTTACTTTTTTCACATTTTGTTATGTTGTGGCCAGGGCTTGTACAAGAGGCATGTAAAGGTAGGCGCCCACTTAGGTCTCCACCTTGCTACCAGCAGAAGGGGGCTCAATTTTGTCAGTAAAAAAAATAAAAATTACTTTGTAATCGTTACAAAGTTACCTGCGAGCCAGAATGCTGTGAGTGTATTACTGCCATCACTCACCTCTCCCTGCTCTTTTTCCGGCTGCCCCAAGCACTGTATCCTGACATAGTACATCATAGTCATCTCATAGTGCATGCAGAGGTGCCCTATGACCTGACGTCATGTCACAGTACAGGAAGGCAAGAAGAGCCAAGATGCAGAGTTGGAGAGGTAAGTTTTATTTATTTTGTCTAATCTGATATCTGCAGGGATCTGAGTGGGGGAAGTCTGATCTGAGGTCTGCAGGGATCTGAGTGGGGGAGGGTCTGATCTGAGGTCTGCAGGGATCTGAGTGAGGGAGGGTCTGATCTGAGGTCTGCAGGTATCTGAGTGGGGGAGGGTCTGATCTGAGGTCTGCAGGGATCTGATGTCTGCAGGGAACTAGGAGGTCTGACCTGACATCTGTAGGGAGATGGGGGGGTCTGCAGGGATCTGAGTGGGGGAGGGTCGGCACATGAATACTGGGGTCTGATCAGAGGTCTGCAATTAAGGGAATGAGGTTATAGGAGGCCACATGAATTTAGGGTCTGATCCTGGATTCTGTACGAATTTGTAGTCTGTAAAAATGTGGGGTCTTTTCTGAGTTTCGTATGAATTTGGGGCTAATCTGTGGTGTATATTAATGTTCAGGGCTGTCAGGAAGTCTGTATTAATTTTGGGGTCTGGTCTGGGGTTTGATGCCTAAAGTTTTCTTTGGGGAATTTTCTAGTTCTGTAGCAGTTTCCTTTGGCTCTAGGGGGGCACTAGGCAGCACTGTTGGCACAGTAATGTGGGCACAAGGGGCAGAAGCGGACACAGTATTGGTGGAAGCTACAGGATGGCAGTGTTAAAGGAGAAGTCAGATAGGGAGGTTCTTTGCTATAGAGGGTGGGGATGGACCGCAGAAGCAACCAATCAACGCCAGGCCAGAGAAAAGCCCAAAGGTCGCACTATATTTTTTCCAGAAGAATAAAAATACTCCTCTTACCATTTTAGAGGAGTACGTAAGTTGCAGTAATGCAAATAAATAATAAGTAGGCCTATGTTAAGGGCGTTGAAGGCTGCACTTGGGGAATCTGTCACAGATTCTGTTAAAAAGACTGGACCAAAAAATCCTTCCATGCAGGACTTCTTTGTCTGGTAAAAAGACAGGATCCCACACAGAAACTGAACGGACCCCATCATAGTGTGTAGTCATGGAGGCTGCTCAGCTCTGATCATCTCCTTATCCGGAACTACATGTGTGAACATGGACTAAGAGGTTGGTATTTATGCAGGGGAACCATTACTAGTCTAAATAACAATTCTCCCCTCTCGTCATCTTCTCCAACATACAGTCCCATGTAAATAACATCACTGCCCTTCCTCCAGTCTCCCCAATATACAGTCCCATGTACGGAGATTCATCTCTGTACAGCAATCAAATATATGGGCTCTGGCGAGGCGAAGTTAGTTATCACCAAAGACTCACATAACTTCGGAATTTGAAAACTTTAAAACCATTTTAAAACATTGATCCAAAGTCGGCTACGTTACTGAAGTACCAGTCTGTACCAAAGCCAAATTCGGATCCATGTTTTAAAATGGTTTTAAAGTTTTAAAATCGAGGGCCGAAGTTATTCACCGAAGTCTCATAACTCACTTTGACTCGCCGAAGCCCATACATTTTAATGCTGTAAGGAGATCGGTCTCCATACAGCATTAAAACGAAGTTTGGAGCGAATCAACTTCGGATCTAGGATCCAAAGCTCGATTCGCTCATCATTACACAGGATATTTGGAGCTCAGACAGAATGAACCTTGGGTTCTTTATCACCTCACCTACCAAGGCCCTTTTTCCCTGATGACTAAGTTTGGTGGGAGGGGTAGCTTTAGGAAGAGTCCTGGTTGTTCCAAACGTCTCTCATTTAAGAATTATGAAGGCTACTGTGCTCCTGGAAACTTTCAGTGCAGCAGAATTTTGTGTTTGCTTCTCTAGATCTGTGCATCCACACAGTCCTGTCACTGAGCTCTACAGGCAGTTCTTCCATCCTCATGGTTTGGTTTCTGCTCTGATATGCATTGTCAGCTGTGAGACCTTATATAGACAGAGGTGTGGCTTTCCAAATCATGTCCAATCAGCTGAATTTACCGCAGGTAGACTCCAATCAAGGTGTACAAACATCTCAAAGATAATCAAGAGAAATGGGAGGCCCCCAGAGATAAATTTCAATTGTCATAAAGTTCTGTTTTCACTTTGTCATTATGGGCTATTGAGTTCCGAATGATGGGGGAAAACCTGATTTTAATTTTTTTTATTTTAGCACAAGGCCGCAACATAACAAAATGTGAAAAAAAGTGAAAGGGTCTGAAGAGTTTCCGAATGCATTGTGTGTGTAATATTAGACAGTCGCTAATTATGAGATTCTCTGACATATACTGTAATTGTAGGTTCACCTAATCTGAACCTGGAATTTAAAGCTACACAGCAACTTAGGTCATAAATATCACCATGTTGCACTGTGGTATCACAAGTAATGACTGTGAGTATGGTAACATGCACATAATGCAACCATGACATGAAGGTCCCAAAATAACAAAACTTGATGGAAAAGACAAAATCTGCCAGGACAGACTTTAAATGTTCAAGTGCAACATGACTGTTGTTTTTTTTTTCCAGCGTCAAATGCTAAATTGTATGGCTCCCAGCCAAATGGCAGCCTAAAATAGTTACATCACAGCAAATTGCAGGCAAATCACATATAATTTTTGGTGGACCTGGCCTGCCCATGCTTTACATGGTCAGCTATCTATTTAACAGGCCAGCATGTATTACTATATACAGTCAGGTCCATAAATATTGGGACATCGACACAATTCTAACATTTTTGGCTCTATACACCACCACAATGGATTGGAAATCAAACGAACAAGATGTGCTCTAACTGCAGACTGTCAGCTTTAATTTGAGGGTATTTACATCCAAATCAAGTGAACGGTGTAGGAATTACAACAGTTTGCATATGTGCCTCCCACTTGTTAAGGGACCAAAAGTAATGGGGCAATTTGCTTCTCAGCTGTTCCATGGCCAGGTGTGTGTTATTCCCTCATTTTCCCAATTACAATGAGCAGATAAAAGGTCCAGAGTTCATTTCAAGTCTGCTATTTGCATTTGGAATCTGTTGCTGTCAACTCTCAAGATGAGATCCAAAGAGCTGTCACTATCAGTGAAGCAAGCCATCATTAGGCTGAAAAAAACATAACAAACCCTTTAGATAAATAGCAAAAACATTAGGCGTGGCCAAAACAACTGTTTGGAACATTCTTAAAAAGAAGGAACGCACCGGTGAGCTCAGCAACACCAAAAGACCCGGAAGACCACGGAAAACAACTGTGGTTGATGACCGAAGAATTATTTCCCTGGTGAAGAAAACACCCTTCACAACAGTTGGCCAGATTAAGAACACTCTCCAGGAGGTAGGTGTATGTGTGTCAAAGTCAACAATCAAGAGAAGACTTCACCAGAGTGAATACAGAAGGTTCACCACAAGATGTAAACCATTGGTGAGCCTCAAAAACAGAAAGGCCAGATTAGAGTTTGCCAAATGACATCTAAAAAAGCCTTCACAGTTCTGGAACAACATCCTATGGACAGATTAGACCAAGATCAACTTGTACCAGAGTGATGGGAAGAGAAGAGTATGGAGAAGAAAAGGAACTGCTCATGATCCTAAGCATACCACCTCATCAGTGAAGCATGGTGGTGGTAGTGTCATGGCGTGGGCATGTATGGCTGCCAATGGAACTGGTTCTCTTGTATTTATTGATGATGTGACTGCTGACAAAAGCAGCAGGATGAATTCTGAAGTGTTTCAGGCAATATTATGTGCTCATATTCAGCCAAATGCTTCAGAACTCATTGGACGGCGCTTCACAGTGCAGATGGACAATGACCCAAAGCATACTGCAAAAGCAACCAAAGAGTTTTTTAAGGTAAAGAAGTGGAATGTTATGCAATGGCCAAGTCAATCACCTGACCTGAATCCTATTGAGCATGCATTTCACTTGATGAAGACAAAACTGAAGGGAAAATGCCCCAAGAACAAGCAGGAACTGAAGACAGTTGCAGTAGAGGCCTGGCAGAGCACCACCAGGAATGAAACCCAGCGTCTGGTGATGTCTATGCGTTCCAGACTTCAGGCTGTAATTAACTGCAAAGGATTTGCAACCAAGTATTAAAAAGTGTAAGTTTGATATATGATTATTATTCTGTCCCATTACTTTTGGTCCCTTAACAAGTGGGAGGCACATATGCAAACTGTTGTAATTCCTTCACCGTTCACCTGATTTGGATGTAAATATCCTCAAATCAAAGCTAAATGTCTGAAGTTAAAGCACATCTTGTTTGTTTCATTTTAAATCCATTGTGGTGGTGAATAGAGCCAAAAATTTTTGAATTGTGTCAATGTCCCAATATTTATGGACCTGACTGTATTTGCCCAGCAGCACCTTCCCATCCAATAACAGTTAATGGCTGGTGGCTACAGAAGCTGGCTCTGAATATTCAATGGCTAATGACCACAACAGAGAACTTTGGTTAAGATGCTAAGTCAACGCTTTTAAAGGGAATCTGTCACCTGCTTTAACCATTTTTAAGCTGGCACCATCGCTATGTGGACTAAAGTACCTTATTTCCAGCAGTCTTCTTTTTACTTGATTTTGTTTTGTAGTTTTGATATAAAAGCGCTTTTTATGTTATGCTAATTAGGGTCCAAGGAGCCCAGAGGGGCGTTTTTTTCCCTCTCCGGAGCCCAGTGACGCCCCCCTGCAGTGCCCAGCCCGCCTTAATTTGAATTCCAAGAACGCCTCCTGATCATCAAATAACCTCCCACAGCCCGGCAAATGGTTCCGCCCCCTCCCCACGTCATAGTCTACCTTATAGAAATGCCCCGTCCTTCTTCCTGTCTGCGGCCAGAAAACTCGCGCAGGCGCAGTACCGCCTGCGGCCTGCGCGATCATCAACGTCCTGAGGGCAACAGCGCTCAGGTCACATCACTGGGCTCGGCGCATGCCCAGTGAGACTTTTGAGGCTGTTGCCCTCAGGAGGTTGATGATCGCACAGGCGCAGGCCGCAGGCGGTACTGCGCCTGCGCGAGTTTTCTGGCCGCAGACAGGAAGAAGGACGGGCCATTTCTATAAGGTAGACTATGACGTGGGGAGGGGGCGGAACCATTTGCCGGGCTGTGGGAGGTTATTTGATGATCAGGAGGCATTCTTGGAATTCAAATTAAGGCGGGCTGGGCACTGCAGGGGGGCGTCACTGGGCTCCAGAGAGGGAAAAAAACGCCCCTCTGGGCTCCTTGGACCCTAATTAGCATAACAGAAAAAGCGCTTTTATATCAAAACTACAAAACGAAATCAAGTAAAAAGAAGACTGCTGGGAAAAAAGGTACTTTAGTCCACATAGCGATGGTGCCAGCTTAAAATGGTAAAAGCAGGTGACAGATTCCCTTTAAAGGATAACTGTCACATTTAGACCCCAATTTCAATTTTCATATATGTAGTTACTAATAACATGATATTCCAGAATCAGTTACTATTAGACGGACTAACCCCATATTTAATAAGATTCAGCCCTTAGCAACCAGTCTGCATAAAACTGCAATTTCACTATTCAGTTAAGATGGCAGCCACTGCCCTCACCCTGAGGCTAATCCCGCCTGCCCTCACTAGCCAGTAACAATAGCCCCCCAAAAGTGTCAGTAACCAGAGCCCTCCCCCTAAAGGGTTAATCTCCTGCAGCACAAAGGGGTCCTCTTACCACATGTTGCTTTCATTTATACACTGAGCAGATGGCAGATCTCCCTTCCCTGGTCTGCGCTGCTCCAACTCTGCATTCTCCAGCTCTGCTGAGTGAGGGAGCGTCTGCCAAGCGCAGGGACAGGGAGAAGTGCACACAGCCCAGGCACTGTTATCAGCTGCTGGGGAGGACCTGGCTTTAATAATTTACTTACAGTCCCTGGCTGTCAGTAATGTGAGCCTGCATGCAGCCTGCTTCTGCGTCCTCTGTCCTTCAACAGATAGACGGACCATGCCTAGCAACCCTATTTTAACCGCCTCCGGTCCGCCTAACGCAGGATCGCGTTCCGGAGGCGGCAGCCCTGCACACAGTCACGCATATATGCGTCATCTCGCGAGGCGCAAGATTTCCTGTGAACGCGCACACACAGGCGCGCGCGTTCACAGGATCGGAAGGTAAGCGAGTGGATCTCCAGCCTGCCAGCGGCGATCGTTCGCTGGCAGGCTGGAGATGCGATTTTTTTTAACCCCTAACAGGTTTATTAGACGCTGTTTTGATAACAGCGTCTAATATACCTGCTACCTGGTCCTCTGGTGGTCCCTTTTGTTTGGATCGACCACCAGAGGACACAGGTAGCTCAGCAATATGTAGCACCAAGCACCACACTACACTACACCCCCCCCCGTCACTTATTAACCCCTTATTCACCCCTGATCACCCCATATAGACTCCCTGATCACCCCCCTGTCATTGATCACCCCCCTGTCATTGATCACCCCCCTGTAAGGCTCCATTCAGACGTCCGTATGATTTGTACGGATCCACTGATACATGGATCGGATCCGCAAAACACATACGGACGTCTGAATGGAGCCTTACAGGGGGGTGATCAATGACGGGGGTGATCACCCCATATAGACTCCCTGATCACCCCCCTGTCATTGATCCCCCCCCTGTCAGGCTGCATTCAGATGTCCGTATGTTTTTTACGGATCCACGGATACATGGATCGGATCCGCAAAACACATACGGACATCTGAATGGAGCCTTATAGGGGGGTGATCAATGACAGGGGGGTGATCACCCCATATAGACTCCCTGATCACCCCCCTGTCATTGATCACCCCCCTGTCAGGCTGCATTCAGATGTCCGTATGTTTTTTACGGATCCACGGATACATGGATCGGATTCGCAAAACACATACGGACATCTGAATGGAGCCTTATAGGGGGGTGATCAATGACAGGGGGGTGATCACCCCATATAGACTCCTTGATCACCCCCCTGTCATTGATTACCCCCCTGTCATTGATCACCCCCCTGTCATTGATCACCCCCCTGTAAGGCTCCATTCAGACATTTTTTTGGCCCAAGTTAGCGGAAATATATATTTTTTTTCTTACAAAGTCTCATATTCCACTAACTTGTGTCAAAAAATAAAATCTCACATGAACTCCCCATACCCCTCACGGAATCCAAATGTGTAAAAATTTTTAGACATTTATATTCCAGACTTCTTCTCACGCTTTAGGGCCCCTAGAATGCCAGGGCAGTATAAATACCCCACATGTGACCCCATTTTGGAAAGAAGACACCCCAAGGTATTCGCTGAGGGGCATATTGAGTCCATGAAAGATTGAAATTTTTGTCCCAAGTTAGCGGAAAGGGAGACTTTGTGAGAAAAAAAAAATATATATCAATTTCCGCTAACTTGTGCCAAAAAAAAAAAAATTCTATGAACTCGCCATGCCCCTCATTGAATACCTTGGGGTGTCTTCTTTCCAAAATGGGGTCACATGTGGGGTATTTATACTGCCCTGGCATTTTAGGGGCCCTAAAGCGTGAGAAGAAGTCTGGGATCCAAATGTCTAAAAATGCCCTCATAAAAGGAATGTGGGCCCCTTTGCGCATCTAGGCTGCAAAAAAGTGTCACACATCTGGTATCGCCGTACTCAGGAGAAGTTGGGCAATGTGTTTTGGGGTGTAATTTTACATATACCCATGCTGGGTGAGATAAATATCTTGGTCAAATGCCAACTTTGTATAAAAAATGGGAAAAGTTGTCTTTTGCCGAGATATTTCTCTCACCCAGCATGAGTATATGTAAAAAGACACCCCAAAACACATTGCCCAACTTCTCCTGAATACGGCGATACCACATGTGTGACACTTTTTTGCAGCCTAGGTGGGCAAAGGGGCCCACATTCCAAAGAGCACCTTTCGGATTTCACAGGTCATTTACCTACTTACCACACATTAGGGCCCCTAGAATGCCAGGGCAGTATAACTACCCCACAAGTGACCCCATTTTGGAAAGAAGACACCCCAAGGTATTCCGTGAGGGGCATGGCGAGTTCCTAGAATTTTTTATTTTTTGTCACAAGTTAGTGGAAAATGATGATTTTTTTTAAATTTATTTTTTTCTTACAAAGTCTCATATTCCACTAACTTGTGACCAAAAATAAAAACTTCCATGAACTCACTATGCCCATCACGAAATACCTTGGGGTGTCTTCTTTCCAAAATGGGGTCACTTGTGGGGAAGTTATACTGCCCTGGCATTTTAGGGGCCGAATGCGTGAGAAGTGGTTTGAAATCAAAATCTGTACAAAATGGCCGGTGAAATCCGAAAGGTGCTCTTTGGAATGTGGGCCCCTTTACCCACCTAGGCTGCAAAAAAGTGTCACACATCTGGTATCCCCGTACTCAGGAGAAGTTGGGCAATGTGTTTTGGGGTGTCTTTTTACATATACCCATGCTGGGTGAGAGAAATATCTTGGCAAAAGACAATCTCTCTACCAGTGGACACAGCGCACGTTATCTTAGATTAAATAAAACTGCACTGATGCCACTGTAACTCTGCTCCTGAGGACATGCTACTATTTATATGGTGACATAGAAACGCGTCGAGCAGACGCACTAATAGGCAGAGACTGTCCTTTTGCAAGCTAGTGATGGGATAATAGAGATAAAGAGCAGCAGGGTTGTAAGCAGAGCTCAAATATAAAGCTCTCACCCGCAACTTATCTATCCCATCTACTATCGGTCTTTTCTCACTACTTGTGATACATTGTTGCAGCCTAGCTGCTACTAATGTTATAGCTGGTGTTTTTGATAAACCATAAACAACTCCAGCACACAGAGTGAGCAATTGTTGGTGCATCTGGTTAATTATCAGGAGAAGCATACAAAGCAGGCAACACTGATAATTCCAGTTTTGCACGTTTTGAAAACGTGGACTGAGTGGCTATACCCTTATAATTGTGGAGTCAGCCACCTGTCCAGGTTTAGCCTGACGAATTCATTATGTGGCAGACTCGGCACGATTTTTAAGATACTACTAATAAAATTGCTTTTAAGCGTATATTCAGGCAGTTAAACGCAAAAGACAACTTTCCCATTTTTTTTATACAAAGTTGGCATTTGACCAAGATATTTATCTCACCCAGCATGGGTATATGTAAAATGACACCCCAAAACACATTGCCCAACTTCTCCTGAGTACGGAGATACCACATGTGTGACGCTTTTTTGCAGCCTAGGTGGGCAAAGGGGCCCACATTCCAAAGAGCACCTTTCGGATTTCACCGGCCATTTTTTACAGATTTTGATTTCAAACTACTTACCTCACATTTGGGCCCCTAGAATGCCAGGGCAGTATAACTACCCCACAAGTGACCCGATTTTGGAAAGAAGACACCCCAAGGTATTCGCTGATGGGCATAGTGAGTTCATAGAAGTTTTTATTTTTTGTCACAAGTTAGTGGAATATGAGACTTTGTAAGAAAAAAAAAATCATCATTTTCTGCTAACTTGTGACAAAAAATAAAAAGTTCTATGAACTCACTATGCCCATCAGCGAATACCTTAGGGTGTCTACTTTCCGAAATGGGGTCATTTGTGGGGTGTTTGTACTGTCTGGCCATTGTAGAACCTCAGGAAACATGACAGGTGCTCAGAAAGTCAGAGCTGCTTCAAAAAGCGGAAATTCACATTTTTGTACCATAGTTTGTAAACGCTATAACTTTTACCCAAACCATTTTTTTTTTTTTTATCAAATACATGTAGAACAATAAATTTTAAGAAAAATTTATATATGGATGTCGTTTTTTTTGCAAAATTTTACAACTGAAAGTGAAAAATGGCATTTTTTTGCAAAAAAATCGTTAAATTTTGATTAATAACAAAAAAAAGTAAAAATGTCAGCAGCAATGAAATACCACCAAATGAAAGCTCTATTAGTGAGAAGAAAAGGAGGTAAAATTCATTTGGGTGTTAAGTTGCATGACTGAGCAATAAACGGTTAAAGTAGTGTAGGTCAGAAGTGTAAAAAGTGGCCTGGTCATTAAGGGTGTTTTACGGTAGGGGGGCTGAGGTGGTTAAGCACAGGTAAAAGTAGGCAGTAAAGGGAACAGAAATGTGGAATTAAGGGGTAATTAAATACACAGTGAAAAGTTGAAATAGGGCCACCAAGGTGATATTAATCACCACAATCCAATACTCCAAAAAATATATATACGACAGTTATCCTTTAAAGAATTAAAACAGGAAATTGCTTATAGGGATAGACCCATGAGGATAGCTTCTTAACTAATCCTTATGAGCAAAAGCTGTGGGCTACCTCACGTTTCAATGTTGAATGATATAATGTTAAGTCCTCCAGCATGGGAGCTGCTTTCTATAGTGGCACGACACTCTGAGTAATAGTAGGGTGTCAGAGCAGAAGATGCTCCATTACATCATATACCAGAATAAGACATATGATAAGCAGATTCCCTGACTAGATATGTATAGCATTAGGATCACAAGCATTGAAAAATTACCCTATTAACATGATGCTCTGCAATTTAAAGCAGCCTGTAGCATGGCAAGAGGTCCATGACAACAGCAGACCTGCAGGGCAACCTCCAGAAAATCAAACCCTCTATCCTTTTATATACTATACATTATAGTTACACTCTTATTTGTTATGTATGCCATTTTCTAACAAGGTTAGGGTACTTTCACACTTGCGTTAAACTTTTCCGGTATTGAGTTCCGTTCGTTCTGAGATCCATTTTTCCGGATGACAACCGGATAGACGGATCCGGTATTGCAATGCATTTGTGAGACGGATCTGTATCCGTCTACAAATGGTATCCATTTGCATACAGATTGCCGGAATCCAAAAACGCAAGTGTGAAAGTACCCTTAGATGCTTCTCTTCAGACTGCTCAGGTATTACAGGAAAGTTGGTAAATTCTTATGACCTGTATTTGAGATGCAGTCTATGACGCTACGCTCTGTACAAGCTCTTCTGCATCACGGTTCTAAGTTAGGATGTTTTAACACCTCCTGAGACACCATCCTCCCTAGTTCCCCACTCACCGCATTAAGACGGCATTAACAGGAATAGGTTCTGACTGAGACGTCTGCTCGCTGGCTGCTGGAGGGACTTCCTGAAAATGTAGATGAAATTTATTTTAAGGTACCACATGATGTACGCCAAAACAACTCTATTATAAGTCCTGCAAACTGGAGCTTTAGTGCAGAAGTGACCAGGAAATTCTCCAGCTTCAAATTCAGTCTTTTTTTTTTTATGAACTGGAATTTACATCTGTGCAACATATACATATCTAGATTTTTTATTTTGTTTCATAGGACAATATCAATTTCAAAATACAAATAAAATCCATTGCAATGGATTTTATTTGGATATCTAATAAAGCTTGAAATGTTACCGATTTCCATGGATGCTGGACTCTGACCTTTCGCATATGATACGTACAGCCCTTTATTTCAAGCATCCTTATCGCCCAGTAGCAGGGCAGCTGTTCCGTATTCTTGATCTAAGGCATGCCTTTTTAAATACAGCAGAGAACCATGTCTTTGTTTAGCCATCCCCCTATAAACATGCACGCTCAGCTGAGAGAGGGTAATATCCTGGGGAACAAAGTATCGGGCATGTTGAACATACCTGATCCTTCTTTCCACAAGTACAAGACACGGAAGAACTATCACACTGCCCCATGCCCACACAGCTGAGCGTGAATGTTCATGGAAAAATCTAGCCAGATATCTGTTGCCCTACAGATAGTTATTGTGTATGGCAAGCTTAAGGCCAGTTCCCACGGTGTCCATTAGGCATGTTGTAATAGTGAGATCGATGTGGGTCCAACTGCTGAGAACCTCATCAATCCACAGAGCAAGATTTTGCTTAGATGTTTCTGCATAAAATCATACATTTCAAAGGAATGATCATACGTCTAAAGCAAAAAGATGACCAGGACCTTCTCATTAACCCAGTAGAGTCCAGATATATTTGACATGTCTTAAAAGTGTATGAGGAGAAAACTCTGTTAATGCATATGGGAGACATACAGTAAGTCATCATAAGTCTACCTTCAGACTGCATCTTCCGTAGTTGCACGGCAGGTGAAGTAATGGAGGAGACAGCGGCAGTCCGGAAGTTTGCCGGCAACATTTCGGCTGAATCCGGACTAACTCCTCGTAGATCCTTTTCACGGAACATCTTTCTCCAAGAGGGAGACCGGCTGAATGTCTTGGCACTGTCCTAAAATTGATGGGAAACCATGAGAAAACTGATTTATTATGACAATTTATGAAGATTCTGTAATTGATGCCAGAAACCACAGAACTGTAAAATGGTTTCTCGACTATAATTATATTGTAGTTACCTAAATCTTACATGAAAGCTGTCCCATAAGCATGTCTACTGATATCGCAAGCAAACAAAGGATTGGAGCGGTTAAAATAAAGCACATACAACCATTTTTCTCTCCCAGTAGGAGAGGGTGGAGGATAATTGAGCTGCAAAATTGGCTGATAAATATCTAATGTGTATGGTCAGGATTATTCCCATCATAACAAGTGACGGCACATTGCAAGGATATGCAATCCCTTCATGATGAGAGGGGGTTCAACCTCTCAGCCCCTGACCATCTCAGTGGCATAACTACAAATGTTTGATTGGGCCTTCCCCACCCCCTCCAGAAACTTGGAAACCCCCTCCTCCCATGCAACCCCCACTTCTGTGTCTAGTCAAGATCAGTCTCTCAGACTAGGCCCAGCAGCTGCTCCGTCTGTTTCCTACAGTGTCTCTGTATATAATGTCAGTACATAATACTGTTGAGGGGACCCAGACAATGAAATCTTTTAGTCCTCCTCCTGGGTGGGACCCTTCTGAGATCAGGCCCCAAAGCAGACACTTCCCCGCTACCCCTATAGCTACACCCATGCCTGAAGTAAAGGTAGCGATACAACCTAAAATAACTGATGACCGAAAACTACTCCTCTCATTTCCCCCACATGCATGTTAAAGGGTTTCTGTCACCCCACTAAAGTGCTTTTTTTTTTTTGGGCTAGTTAAATTAGTTATATAGCGATATATTAAAATATAATAGTGTTCCTTACTTTGATCCAGCAGTTTAGTCAAAAAACGAAGTTTTATCATATGCAAATTCGGTCTCTACCAGCAAGTAGGGCGTCTACTTGCTGGTAGCTGCTGCAGAAATCCGCCCCCTCCTCTTGTTGATTGACAGGGCCAGCCGGGATCTCCTCCTCCGGCCAGCCCTGTCGGCGTTTCAAAAATCGCGCGCCCGTGTTGAATCTGCGCAGGCGCTCTGAGATGAGGCGGCTCGTCTCCTCAGAGCTCCCTCAGTGCGCCTGCGCCGATGACATCATCGAAATAGAAGACGTCATCGGCGCAGGCGCACTGAGGGAGTTCTGAGGAGACGAGCCTCCTCATCTCAGAGCGCCTGTGCAGATTCAACACGGGCGCACGATTTTTGAAACGCCGACAGGGCTGGCCGGAGGAGGAGATCCCGGCTGGCCCTGTCAATCAACAAGAGGAGGGGGCGGATTTCTGCAGCAGCTACCAGCAAGTAGCCGCCCTACTTGCTGGTAGAGACCGAATTTGCATATGATAAAACTTCGTTTTTTGACTAAACTGCTGGATCAAAGTAAGGAACACTATTATATTTTAATATATCGCTATATAACTAATTTAACTAGCCCAAAAAAAAAAAAATCACTTTAGTGGGGTGACAGAAACCCTTTAAGCTCGGCTCGGTTACTATACATTTTTATGTGGTATGGGCAAAAGCGTGGCAGATGAAAATTCCATCTAACGGTATATAGTAAGTGTAAATTGTATTTTCCCCTCTGTCTCATGTTTATCTAGGCCTGTGATGGCTAACCTCTGGCACTCCAGCTGTGGTAAAACTATGACTCCCAAGATGTACACTTTCTTGGCTGTTCTCAGAACTCCATAGAAGTGAATGGAGCATGCTCGGAGTCGTAGTTTCACCACAGCTGGTGTACCGGAGGTTAACCATGACTGAATTCTAGGCCTATCAAATGGACAATAATGCCATCATTCTGTCATTCCTATCCTCCACCTACTATGAATTTGAGAATACCTTGCAGCAGCACTATACTAACACGTGGAGTTCAGCCTGCCAGTCCAGAGTTTGAAAACTTTACTGCTTATAGAAGTGCAATAATTCAAATGTACAGTTGCAAGAAAAAGTATGTGAACCCTTTGGAATGATATGGATTTCTGCACAAATTGGTCATAAATGTGATCTTCATCTAAGTCACAACAATAGACAATCACAGTCTGCTTAAACTAATAACACACAAAGAATTAAATGTTACCATGTTTTTATTGAACACACCATGTAAACATTCACAGTGCAGGTGGAAAAAGTATGTGAACACTTGGATTTAATAACTGGTTGAACCTCCTTTGGCAGCAATAACTTCAACCAAACGTTTCCTGTAGTTGCAGATCAGACGTCAAGAGTAATTCTTGACCATTCCTCTTTACAGAACTGTTTCAGTTCAGCAATATTCTTGGGATGTCTGGTGTGAATCGCTTTCTTGAGGTCATGCCACAGCATCTCAATATGGTTGAGGTCAGGACTCTGACTGGGCCACTCCAGAAGGGGTATTTTCTTTTGTTTAAGCCATTCTGTTGTTAATTTACTTCTATGCTTTGGGTCGTTGTCCTGTTGCAACACCCATCTTCTGTTGAGCTTCAGCTGGTGGACAGATGGCCTTAAGTTCTCCTGCAAAATGTCTTGATAAACTTGGGAATGAATTTTTCATTCGATGATAGCAATCCGTCCAGGCTCTGACGCAGCAAAGCAGCCCCAAACCATGATGCCCCCACCACCATACGTCACAGTTGGGATGAGGTTTTGATGTGTGTGCTGTGCCTCTTTTTCTCCACACATAGTGTTGTGTGTTTCTTCCAAACAACTCATCTTTGGTTTCATCTGCCCACAGAATATTTTGCCAGTACTGCTGTGGAACATCCAGGTGCTCTTGTGCAAACTGTAAACGTGCAGCAATGTTTTTTTTGGACAGCAGTGGCTTCCTCTGTGGTATCCTCCCATGAAATCCATTCTTGTTTAGTGTTTTCTGTATCGTAGATTCGATAACAGGGATGTTAGCATATGCCAGAGACTTTTGTAAGTCTTTAGTTGACACTCTAGGATTCTTCTTCACCTCATTGAGCAGTCTGTGCTGTGCTCTTGCAGTCATCTTTACAGGATGGCCACTCCTAGGGAGAGTAGCAGCAGTGCTGAACTTTCTCCATTTATAGACAATTTGTCTTACCGTGGACTGATGAACAGCAAGGCTTTTGGAGATACTTTAATAACTCTTTCCAGCTTTATGCAAGTCAACAATTCTTAAATCGTAGGTCTTCTGAGAGCTCTTGTGTGTGAGGCATCATTCACATCAGGCAATGCTTCTTGTGAAAAGCAAACCCAGAACTGGTGTGTGTTTTTTATAGGGCAGGGCAGCTGTAACCAACACTTCCAATCTCATCTCATTGATTGGACTCCAGTTGGCTGACACCTCACTCTAATTAGCTCTTGGAGATGTCATTAGTCTAGGGGTTCACATACTTTTTCCACCTGCACTGTGAATGTTTACATGGTGTGTTCAATAAAAACATGGTAACATTTCATTCTTTGTGTGTTATTAGTTTAAGCAGACTGTGATTGTCTATTGTTGTGACTTAGATGAAGATCAGATCACATTTTATGACCAATTTGTGCAGAAATCCATATCATTCCAAAGGGTTCACATACTTTTTCTTGCAACTGTAACTATTCACAGAATACTGCTGCCAAAATGTGCTGTGAATACCAAGTTTACAAAGATCCCTTTCTGACAGCAGCGCACCTTTTTGCCTGCATAGGGCTGGTAATTACAATACAGTTCTATTCAAGTGAATTAGACTGTGCTGCAGTGCCGTGCATGGAAGTGACCAGTCTGCTGTTTAAGGGCTGTTTCACACGAGCGGATGCCGTGCGTGGCATGGAGCATTATCAGTCATGTTAATGCTCCGTGCCTCTGCAGTCTGCATCGGGTCTTGGAACTCTTTCACGGAGCGGATGCCACGCACGGCATCCGCTCGTGTGAAACAGCCCTAAGGCAGCCTGTTGCATGTCTACAGGCTGCATATCTAAAACTATTCCAATAAAAAAGCTTATGGAATGGCTATGTTAGCTATTCCCTAACATATTCCTTAGGGCTGGTTCGCTTCGGCGTTATAGAATTCCATTATCGGTTCCATTATAACAGAGTTATAACGGAATATAACGGAATTCTAGGACGGAATGCAAAAGGGAGAAAACAGAAATGGAAGTCCTGTCGACAGGACTATTTCTTCAGTCATGTATAACCGAAACAAACTGAACCGTTATTTGGCCCCATAGACATGTATTAGGACGGAGCAAAACGGAACGCCTCTCAAAGGTTTCTGTTTTGCATTCCGTCCTAGAATTCCATTATATTCTGTTAGAACTCTGTTATAATGAAACCAATAACGGAATTCAATAACGCTGATGCGAACCCAGCCTTATATTGTGATTTAATAAGACCGTTGTCCATAATCACTTGTCATGTCGCAGTAGTTTAAGACAAAGTGTTAAGTAATTTTTCCCAAGATTAATACAGTTAATGGGCAAAATGACAATAAACTTCTTCTGGAGGTAAGGGGTTAATCCTTAATCCAGTTCTCCAGCGACAGTCAGGGCAATGTCTGCAGGGCATAATCTCCATTCTGCTCACTCAAGTTACACGCAATGGGTCACTGTTGAAAGTGGGCTCAGCCAGCCGTGAAAGTGACTCGAAGTGTATCCCCTGCGGGCAGCACCGCCACCGTGCAGAGGGCCTGGCACAGAGAATCATTCTGCCTCATCCTCCTTCTGTTGTATTGCTTTTTCAAGTCATTTCCAGCATACATTGGGAGAGATTTACTAAACTAAACGCAACAGAATTCTTTCTTAAAGAGGTTATCTCATCTTGTCGTTACTAAGGTGAGATGAGATACAGTCCCGACCACCTCCCGGCCTGGAAACAGCAGAGCGCTAACCCTAACCCTTAGTAATGGCTAGATGAGACAACCACTTTAATAAAATAAAAATAAAAAACAGTGTACATGCTTTACACCACATTTAGGATGCATTTCCGTATGTGTTCCGTTTTTTTTGCGGACCCATTGACTTGAATGGAGCCAAGCACCGTGATTTGCGGACAAGAATAGGACATGTTCTATCTTTTCACGGTACGGAAATACGGAAATACTGAAACGGAATGCACACGGAGACACTTCAGTTTTTTTTGCTGAACCATTGAAATGAATGGCTCAGTATATGTACCGCATACTGAACAAAAAAAACGGCCAGTATACTGAACGCAAAATACTGTCGTGTGCATGAGCCCTAATTAAGTGTTTTAGACACTTTTGCGCCTCGGTCAACAAGGGATGCGGCTTAGTGAAAAAATGGGCATGGTTTAAAGTGGTTGTGCCAAGTATGAAAGTTATCTATCCGCAAGATATGATCGCTGGTCTTGAGAATGGGCCCCCCATGTTCCTGTCCTGATGGATTTGAGCACGCACACTCCAGCTGCCTTCATTCTCTAAAGGACTGCCGGAAACAGGTAAGCCCTGTACAAGGCTATTCTGGCAGTCTCATAGAGAATAAATGAAGCAGCAGGGTGCATGCTTGGCCTTCCGCTCAATCAGGACCAGAACATGGGGCCCCGGTTCCTAGGATGGGTGGAAGTCCCAGTGGTTGGGCCCCCACCAATCAGTAAGTTATCCCTCATATTGTGGATAGACGATAACTTTCAGACTTGGCACAACCCCTTTAAGATGCGCCAAAATACACCAAAATTGTACTAAACTTTTGGCACAGAATGAGCCAACTAAGAGGTGTAGAGTTAGAGAAAAGTGCAAATTTACCATCCAGTGTGAACCAGTATGATAAATCTGAAAGGCTGTCCAGTCCAAGTTTACACTGTCTATATATTATACAGGATTTGTAAATCTGCCCCATTGTATCTGCTTAGGGCTCGATTTTCAGGCCAAATATCGGAAAGAGGCCTTCACAGGAACGGCAGCCAATCAGCAGATGAACAAGCACATTTCTCAGCTGATGGGCGTCCTTCAATAGGATGAAAGATGTCTGATTATCGGCAGCACATATCGATGTGCTGCCGATAATCAACAGAACTGAATGAGGGAGGAACGACTATGGTAAGAATTGCTCCTCCCACATTAAGCTTGCATTGCGCTGTATAATCAGGCCAATGCAACCGAGCGCCGATGGATGCGTTATCATCTACCGGTGCTTGCACTACCCGAACATTGGGTCATGCATCTTCTATTAAAGTCACCATCCTGGGACAGGCTATCTACAAGTAGATATATATTAGCTGCTAGCTTTGCGTTACATTTGACATGCTATCTGGAGCGTGTATGTAGTAGCTGACCTCATCGAGTCTCCGCTCCGTCCCCATGGTAATAAGATTGCTGTACTCCTTTTCCAGCACTTGCCGAGCCTAATGATAAAAGACAATGCATCAATGGTGCTGCCCAAAGGAAGGAAGAGCTGACAGCAGATCTGGTATGCTTCCCCCCATAAATGATATACATAGCGATGCTATACAAAGTGAAGAGTAGAAAATGCACACATTGGGGAAATGTATTATGCCAGCTACACCAGTCTTCTAGTATAGAATTTTTTTTTCGGGTGCAAACTTTTTTTTTAAAGTGGACAGGGCTAAGCAGGAGGACCAGGCACATTTACTGGCGTGTATTAGAACATAGCTGGAGTAGATTTGCTTTTCTGGTGTACATGCTGACGGAAGATGCGGCAAAATTATTGACAGCCTGCGGCACTTAAAAAATGTGGTGCATCTTACTCCAGCACTCTTCTGATCTGGTGCTGTGCTGGTGGGTTAGTGGGGCTCAGTGCCAGGGTGGCATTGCCAAACAGCAGGGGTGGTGTTTGGCTGCTGGGTCTCTCTGTCTGCTAGTGTGGTGCTGTGGCGCGCCGGTGGTCACCACGCAGTGCCGCGCCAAATTTAGAATAGGTTCCTACTCAAGAAGGCAACCTTGTCCTGGTGATTGGGCTTATGCTTTTTGATCAAAATGTACACTAATGCCTCGTATAAGCATGCTACATGTATACTTATATATATTTATGGCGCTGAGAAGCAGTTATTAGATCAAAGCATAGCATGAGGAGGTGCGATCCAGGCTCATTCTAGTTTTTGGACACTTCTGATTAAGACTAGCATAGGAAATGCCAGTCACTATGAGGGCCATCTCTGGCTGCAGCTACTGAGAGCCCCCACAAACAGATGACTTTGGCAGAGGAAGTCGCTGTGGGCTATTCATTTTCCGGTCTCATAGACAAGGGTCCTGAGGAGGGCACCGCTCCCCTATGACAATTATAGGGCATATGCAAAGGGGTAATGAGGCAACCTCTTTAAAGGGGTTATCTGATATCTAAAATATCCCACCCCCCCAATGCCCGGGCCCCTTTTATGGATAATACTTACCTGCTCCCTGGCTTCCCATAGCACCGGATCCCTGCACAGCCGCTGCTGCATCTCCCCATCACTTGGATTAAAACATCAAGGGTGCTCGTCCCCGTCACGGCCCGCTATTGGCTTCTCCCCCCTGTCGCCGGATGTTTTGATCCGAGTGACGGGGAGATGGAGCGGCAGTCGTGCAGGGAACCAGAGCGACGCGGGTGCCGGGGAGCAGGTAAGTATAATGTATAGGAGGGGTTCCAGCGTTGGGGGGAATATTTTAGATATGGGATAAATCCTTTAATAGAAGAGGACAATCGTGATGGTCTGTAAACTGGATCTCTGTGCATTACCGCCTCTTCTATAATCAATAGACTCCAATAAAGAACACACAGCTGGCACGGATGTTACCCACAGATGACCCATTACAACTTGGTGGTACTCAGCACCAACAAACAAGTTCTTGTATATGTTTCTTATATGACTGCAGGTGTGCAGATGTACATTAAGGAGTGCGGTTACATGTACTGACGAGGTCAGATGAAGTGCAGGCCATCGCCTTTTCTAATCCACATCCTGTATGCCCAAATGCTTTGAATGCACATTGCTGTGGATGGGCGAGTGCCACCCCTTTCTCCTTCTATGTGCTTTGGAATATAGAAATTTCCATGGATCTAAGTTGACAAACTAACCTCTGCCCCATGAAAATTAAACCCAAAGTCACTTTAACATTCCCTTTAAATTCAATAGTCATACACTTGAAAAGGAAGAAATAAAATGGCAGGGATTAATACGCGGCGTTCTTCCTTATTACACACTGACCTGCGTGTTCTGCGTTGGGATCTGTAGCAGCAGTGCCAGGTCATTACAGTCGAATGTGTCATCTAATGCAACGAGGGCTCCATGGACTCCACTTTCATGCAAGTTATTGGCATACTCCTTCAGCCCCAGAGACTGCACCCAGCACATTACCCGTTCATTGGACCACACCATGACATCTATAAAAGAGCAGGGAAATATACACATGATGTAAGCGTACCATTAGCAGCCACTAGGAATGAAACCTGTAACAGATAAGAAGCCCACACTGATAAGTACTAGAACATGACAGGTCTAGATACCAGCGATTATGGACAAAAGGGGTGCAGAGACAGCAGTCCTGGTGTGTGAGGGAGCCTAAAGGCCCTCCTGTCCCGTAAGGAGACACCAGTATCATAAATAACTCATGGTAGTTGGGGGGACCCTGGTCTTTCAGATTAAAGGTCCCTTTACACTGCTAGACTTAGTAGATGATTGAAGGAAAAGCACAATGAAGGAGACATCTGCTATTACATGCAATGATCTCCTCCACAGTATGGGGAGTAGTGATCGCTAATGTCATCGCTCATTCCCATACAGAATCATTGTTTGCTGACAGCAGAGCAGATGGCATGATCTGCTGCCCGCAAGTGATGACCTTGCCATTCATGAGGTAATCTGCGGCACCTTTACACCGCCAGATCCTCGCTAATGAGTGTTCCTACAAATGCTTGTTAGTGATTACCTCGCCGATCCTCAGCCAGTGTAAAGAGGCCTTTAGAATTTGAACCCAGGAGCTTCAATTTACGTCTCAGCCAGTAGTGTTTCTTTGTGATAGCATAAGATCTCAAACAGAAGGTTTACTGTAGTGGTATGGAGATATTACCACCAAGAGTTATCATAGAGACAAGATCACTGATCCACTGGCATTGACCATTTTCTGGTCATTCTTCTTTAAGCATTGAGATTTGTGGTCTATCTCAGGTAGGTCATCGATGTAGACAAATGAATTAGGGAGTCATTTATCAAGACCGGTCCACACCCCACCCTGCCATGCCTGTGTCCAGGGAGGCGTAGAAACGCTACTTGTGCTTATAGTGCATGATTTATTACTTAGTAGGGTGAGGATAAATCTCCTTCTTACTCCTTATGAGGTGATATATGTGATATACTCACTTGTATCTCAATTTTTATTTTTTACCGATATTCAAAAACTGTTGAGGGTCTCAGTGTGTGGTAAATGCCTGAGATTTCCATAGTTCCAGTCTTACGACTCGTTCACACGAACGTATTTTGCGTTCCGTATACAGAACCATTCATTTCAATGGGTCCGCAAAAGATGCTCCGTTCCGTGGCCCCGCAAAAATTATGAGTCCTGTCCTATTCTTGTCCGTTTTGCGGACAAGAATAAGCATTTCTATAATGGGCCTCCTGTTCCGTTCCGCAAATTGCGGAAGGCACACGGGCGGCATCCGTGTTTTGCGGATCCGCAATTTGCGGACCGCAACAAACGGCACGGTCGTGTGAACGAGCCCTCAAGTGGAGAAATTCGCACATACCACCATAATACCACTCAACCAAAATAAGATAGGACATAATCATAGCCCAGTCCCACACCATGAGTGGATAAATGGGACTTGACGACTGACAAGACTGAACTCTATTTTGGGAAATTTGAAAGGCTCCATGTATGAAGTTGCTTTATACAGTATCTGGTTAATTGAAAGGTATAAGTTTAAAGGGAATCAGTCGGCAGTTCTGACTACTGAAAGCTACTGACGGAGCAAGATAGGGCTCATTCTTCTGGCATGACCAAGGAGGAAACATTTTAATGTATTCAGCGCCATGATTGCCCAACCTCATCCCTTCTGCTCCGAGTAATGGCTCTAGTATCCAACCAGGAGACCCCTAGAGCTGCCACTTAGAACAGGGAGGAGAAGGAATGGGAAATGCTGAAAGACTCCTTTTAAAGGATTTTTCAGGCATTTAGGTGAATATTAGAAAATCCCTTTACATAGTTAATACGGTTGAAAAAAAGACATAAGACCATCAAGTTTTAACCAAGGGATAGGTGGGGATGCGAAGCCCAGAAGGAAGTGAGACTCAGATTTCTACAGGTTTTCATAAGCATTAATGTCGTTTACTTTTAAGAATTCATCTAAACCCTTTTTAAAACTGTCCACTGTTCCTGCAGTGACCACGTCCTGAGGAAGTCTATTCCACAAATTCACTGTTCTTACAGTAAAGAAGTTTTGACGCTCCTGGAGACTGAACTTTTTCTTATCCCCCTTGTCTTTTGAGGGCATTTTACATGGAACAGTTTTTCTCTGTATTTTTTGCATGGCCCATTTATATATTTGTATAGGTTAATCATGTCCCCCCTTAGACGTCTCTTCTCAAGACTAAATAAATGTAATTATTTTAATCTTTCTTCATAACTAAGACCCTCCATGCCCCTTATCAGTTTAGTCTATGTAGTGATGTCATGTCCACTAAGACATAATATCACATGATCCCATCAGCTAATCACAATGAAGCCCTATGGATGCAACGTCACAGGGCTGTGCCATGACTGGCTGCTGTGGTCCTGCGATATGACATCTATGGATATGACTGCCGAGAAGCCTCGGCAGCGGGCAAGCATTGTGCCATGGTGCTAGAAACAAGTATATTGAAATATTTTTTCACAATGGTGCCCATACCTTTAAGTTGGTTTTGGCTTTCTTCTCGTCTTCTCTCCAGTTCTTTACGGTCATAGTTTAATCTCTTCAGGCACATGATACCATAATGAAGGCTAACCCTAACAACACAAAGGAAAAACCAAAGTTCTATATTACCTAGTGAAAAAAAAGAGTTCAGCTTAGGCTACTTTCACACTTGCGGCAGTGTGATCCGGCAAGCAGTTCAGTCGTCGGAACTGGCCGCCGGATCCGCCGATCTGGATGTGACTGAAAGCATTTGTGAGATGCATTGCAAGGACGGCTCCTCTCTCCGCTTGTCATGCGAACAGACGGATCAGTCTTGTATCTTTTCTCACGGATTCGGCATTCCGGTATTTTGAATGCACTAATACATTCCTATGGGGAAAAATGCCGGATCCAACATTCAGGCAAGTCTTCAGTTTTCTTTGCCGGAGATAAAACCGTAGCCTGATCAGTCAAAATGACTGAACTGAACACATCCTGATGCATCCTGAACAGATTACTCTCCATTCAGAATGCGTGGGAATATGCCTGATCAGTTCTTTTCCGGTATAGAGCCCCTGTGACGGAACTCTATGCCGGAAAAGAAAAACGCTAGTGTGAAAATACCCTTAAAAGGGGTGTGTGCTCAGGGCAAGCTCTGCCCATATGTTCTATGGATATCATAAGTGGGAGTTCCACCGATCAGGACCCCATCTATTAATGTGAGAGCAGAGCCACCACAATTAGCAGCTCTCACTCTGGTAGACTCCGCACAACCTTGTACGCTTGGTCAGGTTAAGGTTTATATTTGTCATTGAGACGTCTGAGAAACCTAAGTATCAATCCCTGTGGGACCTGGACTGGTAGCCATATTCAGTGTTACTCAGCTTTCCCAGACATTGATATAAATGAAAAAAGAAAACTGGACAATATATGCAAATGAGCCTCTAGGAGCAACAGGGGCGTTACCATTACACCTAGAGGCTCTGCAACTGCTGCGCCCTCTGCACTTTGACAAAGCCAGGCAGTGAAACCATCATTATGCCTGACCCTGTCAATTAAAATGGAGAGGGAGCAGCAGTTGTGGAGAGAGCAGAGCCTCTAGGTGTAACAGCAACGCCCCCCATTGCTCCTAGAGGCTCATTTGCATATATTAAAACTAAATTTTTCTGAGCAATGCGGGCACATACGAACATGCAACCAACACAGATGCCTTCCATTGCCAAGCTCACATGCAACAAGTCAGTCAGTTTCATAGGTACAAATCTGCTGATAGATGCCCTTTAAGGAAATATCATACTCACCTATGGAAACTATCTACCATTTTCAGTTGTCCTCGAAGCTCCTTTTTGTTCAGGTGGTCTAACATTCTAGCATCGACTAAGGACTCCATGAAGTAGCTACGATACTGGGGCAAACCAAGACTAGGCAGCCAGTCATTACCAACCCACTCGTGATTCATGTCCCCATATGCCAGGATCTGTCAACAGAAGAACATTATAAGATGCCAGTCTACTGTACACCGAGGAAGGTTATACTGAAGTAAAGTTAACATCAAAACATCAGAGGAAATCCCATTAAACAGGTAGTCTAAGAAGGAAACCCCATTTACCTTTAAGGGAGCATAAAGTGCCAATGAAAAAGACCCACCATGTCCATTCTACCTCTTGAGAACTGTGTAATACATCTCTACCTGTGCAGTGCTGCTCAGACTGTGTCTCACAGCCAAGCTGCCTTCAGCCCGGCACCATGTATGACAAATATCTGCTTGAGTCAGTGGCTATTTTATTATGCACTGAGCAGGGCTGCAGAAGGTGTCATCATGGCGATCAGCCTACACTGGTATAAGCTACACATATTGGACTATACCCCTTGATCTTATAAATGAGGGACCCCAATAAAGGAGAATTTGGCAGAAGGAGGAGGACCAGCTTTTATTTGACATGCATACCTTTTTCTCCCTTATGAAAAACACAGTCCTACACAACAACCTACCTGTTCCCAACTGATCTCCTTAGTCTCCTGACAAGGGTTAGTGTTAGAAAAAGAGAAAGAAGAAAGTGAAGAGGTGAGAAGAGTGACAGGGTAGACCTGAAGCAAATATATACTGGTATGCAGACACATCTCTATAGAGACACATGCAGTGTGAATAAGGACAGCAGGCTCCATCAGTTAGTACCAAGAGACTAGTAAAATCAACCATACGTAGCGAACGGGAGCCCAATTCAGGTGCTGTCACCAGAGTAGCTTTGTCCGGGCAATGGACATGAAGGCAGGAACGACTAAGGTACAATTCCTTCATTTGTCAATGCGTTTCAAGGGCGAGCAGCCCTCTTCATCAGGCACAAAAACATGTGATTAGATGTCATTGTGCCTGATGAAGAGGGCTGTTCACCATTGAAGCATGTTGCCAAATAAAAGATTTCCATCTTAATCGTTCCTGCCTTCAAGTCCATTGCCCGGATGAGGCTGCTCTGGTGACGGCGCCTGAATTAAGGCTCATTGTTGAGCAAGCTCTCCCATTCGTTTTCCAGGCTTATTGCTTGTGTAGCATAGCCATCTATAAACCGAGGCTGCAGTCCTTAGCAGCCGCTGGCCGCGTGGACTCCTAACGACACGCCAATAAGTCGTTGTGACTGTCACAACAACAGAAGGTAAGTACATTACTTATCTCACTGTAAAATGCATCCTGACGATATTACACATGAGTGGCCACTAGTGTTGAGCGAACTTGTGTTTTAAGTTCGGCGTCTAAAGTTCGGGTTATCAAAGAATCGCGTTATGGATTCCGCTACCACGGACCATAGCGGAATTTAGAATCCATAACGCGATTCTTTGATAACCCGAACCCAAACTTTAGACGCCGAACTTAAAACACACGTTCTCTCAACACTAGTGGCCACCTCTGTCCTTTTCTCTTTTATAGAAAACATAAAGCAGGAGATTTCTATCTAATATTGCAGGGACACTATGTAAAAACTGTAATTTCCAGAGAAAAACATTGATGGCTTGTTTAGGTTTCCAATCACTGTAGATAGGAAAAGTACTGCAATCTTTTAACATACTTTGTACATATTTAATATCTGATGGGTCCACCACTGGGAACATCACCTATCAGAAGAACAGGGGTTCCAAGACCCTTTTTGGCAATTTAAAACATTCTTTTCCCCTTATTTTTATAGGTGGTGAAGTTTCCAGTAGTGGGACCCACACCCATACGGTAATTACAGCATATCCTGTGGGTATGTCATAAATGTGTAACATGGGAGTATCCCTTTTAGAAGATGTAGTTGAACACAAACAGGTTCTGAATGTTTTCTTTCACTGGCTGAGATCTTGAAAACGGTGGGGAATCAAAGCACATCTTATTTACATAAAGGGATATTCTTTTGCGCCAATGGAGTCGGAAGCATGCTACGCGACAAAGCAGGCCGCTTAAAGATAAGTCTGATGCCAAAAGGGTTTGAGTATCCAGTTATGCCAGTTGTACGTTGATGGCACGTGTTTGTTTTATGATACTCACGGGTTTAGTAGTGGCAGTTAAAGTTTCCATTTCTTCATGGGTCATCCATACATTTCCTGTTGACTGACGGAAAGAGGATGGGTGGAAGGGTTAATGGACTAAACAAATGGTCTAATGTAGTACAGTCAGTTTATTTCCGCTGCATTAGAGGTCTCACCGTGCGTGACGTGGCGGGTGCCGAAGGACTCGTAAGAGAGACCATCTCCTGGATGGCAAGGCGTAGCTTCAGGCGATGTAGAGGGTTGCTGATACCAATCTCACGCTGGATTTCTGTATCAGACAAGTTAGCCATGATGGCCCCACTCTTCACATTGGCACGGCATGCAGCCACGTACCAGGCTGGCATACCAACCCACAACTGTGAAAGCAGGAAAAATGTGTTTTGGTCAACAGCAGGCATGGTGGCATCCTAAAGTGCTAGTGACCTGATGCTTGCAGGTTTTATTTGTAATGAAGGTGTGAGGACAGCCACGATGCCTTTGTTTCTCCCAGACCTTAATGTTAATGTCCATATTAAACACCATTTAGTTTTTCTTTATACTGTCTGTAGCTCCATTTTGGTCATCAAGAGACCCAAATCCTCTGCAATATACATAGTATATAACATGCTGGCCTCCCGCAGCTGCCACTAGAGGGAGTTTGCTGCATACTGTTATACATTGAACTCCCTCTAGTGGTGAACTCTCTCTGGTGATAGCCCCCTCTAGTGGTGTTTACAGGCAGCAAAGAGGATAGCTGACTCTAGTGATGATTACAGGCAGCCAGGAGGATAGCTCCCTCTAGTGATAGTTACAGATAGCAAAAATTCTGACTGCTGTAATGACAATGAATGACATAGGAGAAGTTTTTTGAAAAGTTAGTGACCTTTAAAAAATTTTATTGAGCACAGAATGTAGGACCTAAATATGATCTGATGCCAAAAGGTGGAGACTCCCTTTAAGGATGACTATTAAACTGTCATGTGCTTTTGTACTATACCTCCAGCCAAGAAACAACAGTGGGCCCATCCCAAGCAGCAAATGGAAGTCCTTGTCTACAAGCTTCTTCCAGAAGCTCATGCCTGGAAAAAAAAAAAAATCACAAGCATAAACATTATTCTTTAACTTTACTGTAATGAAACCAGCATCTAAAAAATTAAGTTCACTCTCTACAAAAACAAACAAACAAAAAAAAAAAACGAATACATATTTATTGTACCTAGGCATGGGTTAGGCTACTTTCAGATCTGTGTTGTGCTGTCTGGTTTTGGGATCCGGCACAGGGTCTCAAAACCGCAGCACAACGCTTTAGTTTTATCCCCACTCATTGTCAATGGGGACAAAACCAAACAAACCGGAATGGAGTGCACCAGAATGTATTCCGTTCCGGTTTGTTGTGTTCCCATGCCGGACACAAATCCCCTGCAGGCAGCATTTTTGTGTCCCGCATGGGAGACTGAATAAGCCATTCAGAACAGATCCGGTTGTATAATATCGAAAATGAATACACCAGATCTGGCACTAAAACCATGTTTTTTCAAGTCAATGGTGCCAGAAGAAAAAACAGATCCGGTGCCCATTGACTTACAATGGTTTTAGTGCCGAATCTGGCATATTCAGAATACCCCTTTAAGCTCTGCATGTTGCAGAACTTAAAGGGGTTGGTCAGTTTCCTATATTGATGACCTATACTCAGGGTAGGTCATCATTATCAGATCGGATGGGGTTCGACTCCCGGCGCCCCAGTCAATCAGCTGATTAAAGAGAACACATCATCCTGAGGATACTGTAGGTCATCTATATAGGAACCTGGCCAATCCCTATAATAGGAATCCAGTAAATACAAGTATCCTATTGTAGACTATGGTATAGGCCAGGGATGCTCAACCTGCGGCCCTCCAGCTGCTGTGAAACTACAACTCCCATTATGCTCGGCTGTAGGCTTTCTGGGCATGCTGGGAGTTGTAGTTTTGCAACAGCTGGAGGGCCACAGGTTGCGCATTCCTGGTATAGGCGATCGAATGATTGTATGTACCCCGTAGGTGGGATTAAAATATAAAAATATTAAAATATTAAACAAAATAATTAAAAGTTCAAATAATCCCCTCCCACTTTCCCCAAGTTTACTGACCTGTAGATTGCGGTTTCATTTTTAGTGCACAGTAAGCAAAAATCTATAGTGGAATTGCATTGTTTTTCAATTTCAACCCACAACATATTTTTTTTACTGTTTTTTCAATACAAGATACAGTATAAAATGATGCCATTAAAAAAAAACAAAAAAAAAAACTAAGCCCTCATATGGCTACGTGAATAGAAAAGTAAAAAAGTTATGGCTCTTGGAAAGCATAGTAACATAGTAACATAGTACATAAGGCCGAAAAAAGACATTTGTCCATCCAGTTCGGCCTGTTATCCAGCAAGTTGATCCAGGGGAAGGCAAAAACCCTGTGAGGTAGAAGCCAATTTTCTCCACTTTAGGGGAATAAAAAATTCCTTCCCGACTCCAATCATGCAGTCAGAGAGATAAAACGAAAATGCAAAAACAAAAATTGTCCTGGTCCAGAATTTCCTTAAAAGTCTATTAAAAATGGAGGTTTCACTTAATGGGTGGCTTTTAAAAGCCAGACATGGAGGACCCCACCAGCACGATGTGCGCGTTGAGCTACCCACAGGCTTCCTGACGCTTACATTGCGGTGGTACCACTCGTGATGATCCATTCAGCATATAAACTGCTTAACATCTCACACACATTTGTGAACGCAGGTATAAACAAGATGATATTTCAGTAGATGACAAGCAGTGACTCACTGACGCAAGTTACACCTGTTCACAATGCATGAATTTCTGATCAAATGTGTCTGTGCCACAAATAGAACAGAGACCTAGTTAGAAAGGAGAAAACTGCACTGGGGGAGAGATCCGAAACGGAAGCGACACTCAACCGCACGGGTGATATACAATAAACGGTCCGGGGCAACCTTCCGATATACACCTCATCCCGAATCAACCTATGGGCACGGATCATGGGCAGGTAACAGGGAGCTCTTGATTAGTAACCTTGTGCAGTACGGTAAGTGTTCTTCTAAGTGCAGACTAACATACACCACTTCTATTATTGTGAATTGATTTCCAGAAGGAATAACTGAGGATGGTATAATGCAAGATGCACCAGAATAGTTATTTCATGGGTGCTATTTATTTACCAACAGGTCCTTTTTTATCTAATCACTACTCTGATGAGACAACCCCTTTCAAAATGCCGCTCCTGGCATCTCCTCTGAAAAGCAGACCTTGCCAGGGGCCAGCCAGACATTTCTCCTGTAGTATTAGATGGCAGACATTCAGATATAATACAAGGATGGTTTGAGTACACATAACTGAGAGCTCTCTGTCCTGTAACATGTGGGACTCCCCATGAGTGTCAATCTATTTCTCACCAAGGGCCACATCAGCATTATGGTAGCCTTCAGAGGACCATTTAGCATCGGAGTTAACCCTGTGCTGTGCCGCCCCCTCTACCAAGCACTGGCTGTCTTCTAGTTTACCCAGTAAATTTTACTACCAGAACCTGCTCCATCCTTGAAGAGCCCTTATGCCAGCGGTTCACTTTATAATCCTTTAGGCCTCTTTCACATGAGCGTGTCCGGATTAGGTCCGGATAAGGTCCGGATGCGTTGCGGCAAACCCGCGCGAGTAGGTACCCAATTGCAGTCAGTTTCGACTGCGATTGCATTCCGTTGTTCAGTTTTTATCGCGCGGGTGCAATGTGTTTTGCACGCGCGTGATAAAAAAAACTGAATGTGGTACCCAGACCTGAACTTCTTCACAGAAGTTCAGGTTTGGGTTCAAGGTTGTGTAGATTGTATTATTTCCCTTTATAACATGGTTATAAGGGAAAATAATAGCATTCTGAATACAGAATGCATAGTACAATAGGGCTGGAGGGGTTAAAAAAATAAATAAAAATAATTTAACTCACCTTAATCCACTTGTTCGCGCAGCCCGGCATCTCTTCTGTCTTCTTCTTTGAGGAATAGGACCTTTGATGACGTCACTGCGCTCATCACATGGTCCATCACCATGGTAATGGATCATGTGACGGACCAAGTGATGAGCGCAGTGACGTCATCAAAGGTCCTATTCCTCAAAGAAGAAGACAGAAGAGATGTCGGCTGCGCGAACAAGTGGATTAAGGTGAGTTAAATTTTATTTTTATTTTTTTAACCCCTCCAGCCCTATTGTACTATGCATTCTGTATTCAGAATGCTATTATTTCCCCTATAACCATGCTATAAGGGAAAATAATAATGATCGGGTCCCCAACCCGATCGTCTCCTAGCAACCATGCGTGAAAATCGCACCGCATCCGCACTTGCTTGCGGATGCTTGCGATTTTCACACAGCCCCATTGACTTCTATGGGGCCTGCGTTGCGTGAAAAACGCAGAATATAGAACATGCTGCGATTTTCACGCAACGCACAAGTGATGCGTGAAAATCACCGCTCATGTGCACAGCCCCATAGAAATGAATGGGTCCGGATTCAGTGCGGGTGCAATGCGTTCACCTCATGCATTGCACCTGCGCGGAAAACTCGCTCGTGTGAAAGGGGCCTTAGTCATGAGCCCTCCCTGAAGCTCACTCTCTTGACATGGTCTCTGCAAGTCGCTTCCCTCACGCACTAGAGAACACACCATCTAGAGAGGACTCCCCTGTGAGGTGCGACTCTCATGAGAAACCGGAAGCGGTGGCAGCCCAGCCTGAAGCTTGTCTGCGCCTCTTTGTAGTTACTGAGAGACCGAGCCAATTACAGAGCGTGCGTCTACAGACGCCTGGTGAGAGTTGCAGTCCTCACTAGATGGTTCGTTCTTCAGTGTGTGTGAGGGGGGCGTCTTGCAGCAGCTACAGCATGTCCTGACTTCTTTGCTGTTTGGACCTCGCGTGAGCCACATAATATAATGTGGATTGGGCTTGCAGACCTTGAGTTTGACACACGTACCCTAAAAAGTCATCTAGAAGGGGATGTCTTCATGAGACAACCCCTGTCATGACTACCTTGTACACATTCTCACAATGTATGTATTATCATTGTAGGATCAGACAGGACTTACTTCTTCTTGTTTCTGCGGTCTTTGTCCACAGGTCCAGCCAGCTTGGACAAGCCCATAGGATCGCCAGATGAGGTCTCCTCAGATGGAGTTCCAGCTGGAAAGTGAAGCAGCATGGAGATCATAAATACTGCTATCACATAAGTGGGATAGTCCTACTGCACTGAAGCCACCTGTCACCTTAGGACCATCAAAACAGTACTGTCCAATTTCTGAAACTGGACAACCACTTTAATGTACACTTCTCAATGGATGGCAAAAGATTGTATTGATTTTTAGTCCTTAACGAAATTTAAAGGGGTTGTGTCACTTCAACAAAGGAATTTATCATGTAGAGAAAGTAATACAAGGCACTTCCTAATGTATTGTGATTGTCCATATTGCTTCCTTTGCTGGCTGGATTTATATTTCCAACACATTATACACTGCTCGTTTCCATGGTTACGACCGCCCTGCAATCCATCAGCCCGGGCTGTGCTTGCACACTATAGAAAAAAGCACCAGCCTATGTGAGCTCCTATGGTCCTGTCCACCCGAGAGGTCGGCACTTTTTTCTATAATGTGCAAGCACGACCACCACGAGTGGATTACGTGGTGGTCGTAACCACGGAAACAAGCCGTGTATATCCAGACAGCGAAGGAAGCAATATGGACAATCACAATACATTAGTTAGTGACTTGTATTAACTTTCTCTACATGATAAATGCCACTTGCTGAAGTGAGACAGCCCCTTTAAGAAAATGTATGGGTAAATACATCTTTATTTCCACAGAAAACATCACTAAGGATCCTCCAGGTGCAGAGTTCGGAGTGGAGGTTTTAGACTGCCCAAGTCATAGCAGTGGTCCATGCCAAGTATGCGAGTATTCAATACTGAACTAATAACGTCTTATTTCAGCTAAATTTAAACTGCAGCGCTATAAGAGAAAAAGTAGATTTTGCTTCATATAATACTCATTCGCAAGATCAGGGTTATTCTCAATACAAAAATTTTACAGGTTTCAGGCATACTGGAATACGTGCATGGTCAGGGAATTCGTTTACCAAAGCAAAAGAGTTCTGAAAAGCATGTAGGCGCCACCTAGTGACCTTCACCAGAATAGCACCGTAAACAACAAACAGCAGGGGAATTGCATTGTACGTGAATACTTTAAGATGCACATTGTGCTCAGTGGATGCATTGTGGATCCAGGGCTGCTCCCCACTGAATGTAATGGGATTATCCTTCTTCATTAGCTCAATATTCTCTAACAGGACATACAAGGAGTTTGCCCGAACCAGAGGATCCCGTTTCAATAATATTATTCCTACCCTACTGCCTTGGGACGCTTCGGATGTACGGTAGGTACATTTGCTGTGGCAGCACATAGGCACAGTGGTTTCCCTTATTTGCACGGGCTACATGCATATATTTTCTACCTACCTGAGTAATACATTACTTCGTGGAGTTTGTATGCTGATAAGTGTTTGCAAGGAATAAAGGCCAGGGCCATGTAAAAGTGGGCTACTGTTGTATGACCATTGTTTAAGGAGGTTGTGCCATGAAAAATATTCTGCATTTATCAATCCAGCACCTGGATAGCCAGTGAGCTATTCAAAAAATGTGTCTGTATTGCGCCACCTTCTGTTTGTTCTTTTCCTTTTTCTCTGTCCACATCACTCAGGTGGTCGCACACGCTCAGTTTAAATTTAGCCATAGCTGTGGCAGTTAGAGGGTGAGAGCTGCAGTAGAAAGGACACACCCCTTGAGAAAGAACAATCTCCCTGAGCTACCAGCCTGAAATAAATCTAGCAGAACAATTGGAGCATTGAATGGGGAGCTCTCTGGATCCACGTGAGGTACAGGTACTATATGATGTATGATTCGAATTTTTACATCACTTATGACGTAACCCCTTTAAGTATCTGTATATAACATATGCAAATATAGGGAGAATGTACAATATTGAACTGGACCTAAATGTCGCTAAGTCCACTGAAGACCTCTACACTGTAACTCCATTGCTTGACACTGTACATGCAACTTTTTGGCGGCAGTAGCTTTAGGATCCTATCGAAATTGTCACTAAGAGTATACCAGGAATCAGCAGGCCATAGAGATCACCAGCCAGCCATCAAAAGAAATGTTCACATAGTGGGTGCTGGTCAATAACAATGAGCCATACTTTTTTAAAGGGCATCTGTCAGCAGGTTTGTACCTGTGAAACTGGCTGACCTGTTGCATGTGCGCTTGGCAGCTGAAGACATCTGTGTTGGTCCCATGTTCATATGGGCTCAGATTGCTGAGAAAAATGATATCTTAATATAGGCAAATGAGCCTCTAGGAGACACGGGGGCGTAGACATTACACCTAGAGGCTCTGCTCTCTCTGCAACTGTTGTGCCCTCTCCACTTTGATTGACAGGGCTGGGCAGTGAAAACATCATCACACCTGACCCTGTCAATCGGAGTAGAGAGGGCGCGGCAATTGCAGAGAGAGCAGAGCCTCAAGGTGTAACGGCAACGGGAGGGAGGGGCTGTTAGTGATTGGTAGCACTGGGCTTCAAAAAAGCTGAGATATAAATGTATAAATTACAGGTTTTACTGCATCTTTTCCCACAAAACGATATATTAATCGGCTCAGCTTCTCCTGCTCTATAACATGGTGTTTTCAATTTGCATTTCATTTTGAGGTGACAGGTCCTCTTTAAAGCCAGCCTGGTGGCCTAACCTCAAGATCTACTACCCCCAACTCTATGAACTACTGTCAGATGGCCATCTACTCTTTGGCCACCTTTGTTGTAAGGGATGCAGCCTAGACAAGGGTCAACCATAACGCAGCCAACAAAGGTTGATGGTTGGCTTTAGTCATATGAAAATATCATGGGGAGGGAGTTGCTTGACCAAGATGCCCATGGCTACTTGTTATAAACTAATGCATAGGCCTCTGGGGAAAACTAGTAAGTGACTAATGTCATGGATTAAGAGGATTCCTTAGCTCAAAAGAACTAATTTGCAAGACCCTTTGCCTGACATCAGAATTCAAAGGACACCATGAAAGGAACCAGAAAACGAATCTCATGACTGCAGTGTAGCGTCGAATGAAGTCAGTGATGGGATACCAAGAAATGTATGTTCTTACCAAGAGATGAGGACTCTCGGCCCATCTGTCCCATACGGCCCTTCTCCTTCTTGCCAAACAAACGCCCAATTGAGGACTTGATGCTTTTCTTTTTAGCAGCTTTATGCAGAGAGTCCTGGCTGGTGCTATTAGTGCCTCCAAGGCCATCCGCGCCCAGGCTGGGGGAAGAAGAAAAAGATGCATGACTGACCTTCACATCATGTAGGGCGATCATTCCTTTTCCTTTCCTAGTAACTTTCAGTCTTTGTTTTTCCTTCATCCTCATTATTCCTCCTTGGGTCCATGGCATCTAATCAGATTCCACTTTACATTTTTCAGAGCTCTTTTGGAAAATGAAAGGTGGAATCTGATTGGCTTCTATGGGCAACTAAGCCAGGTTTCATTTACACTAGTTTTGATAAATCTCCTCTTATGTTGTCTAATTGTACATTGTAAAGGCTTCCTTCTCTTTCCATTATAAGTCTTACAGTATGATCTCCACAAAGTAGCATTATGTTGCTGTTATCTTCATGAGCATTTCCAACTTCTCTACCACAACTATGGGTGAACATGCCCGCTCTGAAGGTTGGGGGGCAAATGACAGGCACAGCAAAAAGGGATAGCTGCCAACTGTCCCCGATTTGACGAAACTGTCCATCATGATTTTCAGAGAGCATTTCAGTGTGAGGAGAATGGAGGAGGAATTACATTGCGGATGTCAGATAGGATCCTTAATCTGTCTCCCTTGTGGAAGAAGGTTAAGAACTTTAACTTTAAAGGGAACCTGTCACCGGGATTTTGGGTATAGAGCTGAGGACATGGGTTGCTAGAAGGCCGCTACCACATCCGCAATACCCAGTCCCCATAGCTCTGTGTGCTTTTATTGTGTAAAAAAAACTATTTGATACATATGCAAATTAACCTGAGATGAGTCAGAGCTTGAAAATATGACTCTTCTCTGGTCACACAAGTAAGATATGACTCTTTTTTGTTAATTTGCATATGTATCAAATTGGTTTTTTATACAATAAAAGCACACAGAGCTATGGGGACTGGGTATTCAGGATGTGCTAGCGGCCATCTAGCAGCCCATGTCCTCAGCTCTATACCCAAAATCCCGGTGACAGGTTCCCTTTAAGAGGTTTCCTGAAGGAAAACACAGCCTGTGCTCTAAAAGCAGCTCCGTGACCAAGTAACCATGATAATGACATAAATGACACAAATTGTACAAACAGCTTTACTTCTGCTTGATGAGTCCCTACAATACATGCACGGGTGATGAATATGAGCAGAGGGTGGCACACTGGCTTCAGGCCTCCCCACTCAATAAGCCCATTTTATCTCTCCACTCAACCACGAGTGCACCTTTTAGCCTTTCACAATCATACAAATGGAAGGCTGAATGGGAAAACTACTGCCAGTGGCTGCATCGGGCATGATGGTAAAAATTCTATCCAGCTGTTACTTAGTCTACTCTACTGCAAGAAAGCTGGGTGGCTGCCATTAGATCATCCAATGGGGTGGTTACCCAAATTACCTGCCCTCCTGACCTACAGATCCATCTGGTTATCCAGGATTATGCGTAATATATTAAAAAGATGTTATTGCTGCGTGTCTAGGCAGATTTGCCATTCAAAAAGTTCAGAAACCTGGATGGTAATTTCAATGAGATACACAAGGCAAGCCTTTAACAATAGGAATTCTATATGGTATATACACGTTGATGAGTTGTATATCACTGATTTAGCATTTAACAGATTAGTAGTCTCCAGATGCTCCCTGCACACCCTGAGAGTTCCAAGGTGACTGACATGCTGGGAGTTGTAGTTCTGTAACAGCTAGAGAGCCACAACTTGAAGACCACTCATATAGATTGCACCAGTATAGCTTTGTACCCCATTTCAATGCTCTGGACCAGTCCATCTTTCCCACAGAGTAAATACTGGTCTGCTACTGCTGCTGGGAATACGGCATGTTCCAGGAGGCCATTGCTTATCAGCAGGGTAGAGAAAGAGGGTAGAGAAATGACTTAACCCCTTAACGCATAATGCCGTAAATGTACCGCATTATGCGCCTGCATTTGAATAGAGCGGGCTGCTGCGGTAAGCACGTTTCATACGCGGTGGGTGTCGGCTGTATAATACAGCAGGCACCCAGCCGCAAATAGGGTGGAACAGCGATCAGGCCAAACCCCGCCATTTAACCCTTCAGATGCTATAGTCAACTCTGATTGCGGCTTCTGGGATGCGGCTCCCTCTGCCTTCCGATCTAAGCCCCCGCAGTGAAATCGCAGAGCTCTGATCGATTACAATGGCAGCCTGGACGCTTCTGACACCTTTCAGGCCTGCCATGGTAAGCTCCCTGCTAGACTATGCACGAGGCATAGCTCAGCAGGGACAGTGTCAGAATCCTATTCACCCTAATAGACCTCTATTAGGGTGAATAGGACAAGGGATCAAAAGATTGTTATTAAATAGTTATTAAATACAAAGTAAAAAAATAAATAAAACAAACCACCAAAATATTAAAAGTTTAAACAACTACCCTTTCTCAATTTTAAATATAAAAATATATAAACAATAAAAAAATAAACATATTAGTTATTGAAGCGTCCAAAAATGTCAAAACTATTGAAATATTTGAAAAAGTTTCCGGTGAATGCTGTAACGGGAAAAGGATGAGAAACATGCGATTCCCAATTTTTGTCATCTTGTGCCCCCCCCCCCCAAAAAATTGAATAACAGTGATCAAAAAGTCATACATACCACAAAAATGGTACAAATAAAAACTACAGTTCATTACACAAAAAAAAGCCCTCATACAGCTTTGTAGACTGAAATATAAAAAAGTGAATATGGCGATACAAAAGAAAATTTAGATTTTTTCAAAGGTTTTTATTTATTTTTTAAGTAATTAAAATAAAAACTATACCAGTTTGGTATCCCCGCAATCACATTGAGCCGCAGAATAAGAACGTTGTCATTTTTAGCGCATGGTGAATGCCGTGATGTCAAAACCCCAAACACCTTGGCCTAATTTTTTTTTTTTTTCTACCCCACAAAGAATTATTTTCCAGTCTCCAAGACATCGTAAATTAAATGGTGGCCTTAAAAACGCATCTTGTCTGAATGTGGGTAGGAAAAATAAAGAAATTCAAAAATGAAAATATGCCCAGTCTCTAAAGCGGATATCCGGTTAGTAACATTTTTTGGAAGATAGTCAGAATGGCTTAAAAAATAGTCATACTGTGATAATGCAATGACTCGCCTGAGCCAGTGATTAGCTGAGTAGTCACATTTCCATGTCAAAAGGAACCAGGAAGTAGAACCTGGTGGGGACCCAGGAAGAAAGTGAAAGCAGTGGGGAATCGGTGAGGTCAGTATCATTTTTTTTAAAGCAATTATTATTTTTTTATTACCTGGACAACCCGTTTAAATGTATCGAGAGCTACGGCACCATGTACTATATATAGAAAGGACCCTAAGTATTAAAGGGGTTTACCAAGACTAATGCAGACCTCCCAGATTGTCCAACCTGCAGTGGAGATCATACTTACCTGGTCCCAGCTGCTGGGTTCAGTGTCTCATGTTCTCGAGCGGCTTTTCCTCTCCCTGCAGCCCTGGAAAAAAACACCTGTCGATGGGGCACACATGACTGCTGCAGCCAATCCCAGGCTTCAGCAGTGACCTGCTCCCCTGATGCAAGGGTAGCAGGTCACTACTGCAGCCTGTGAATGGTTGCAGCGGTTACGTGTCCCCCTGTCAACAGATGTTGATTTCAGCTCTGCATGGAGAGGAAGAGCTGGCCAAGGAGCAATAGAGACCGAATCCAGCAGTGGCAACCAGGTAGGTATGATCACTACCATGGGTCGCCACTATGAGAGGTCTTTATTAATCTTGGACAACCTCTTTAAATCATTCGATCATATCTATGTAAATTTCTACCTTCCTCTGGATTCTCTTCCATCCTCCAAGGAGCTGGATTGTAGAGCAAGTGCCTGGGTCATTCTTTCCAGTCGTACAGCGCGAGGGGTCAAGGGAGGGGTTGTCTCACATTGCATCAATGACTTTTCATCTCTGCTGTCTTCTTTAGGGACATGATTCTAAGGAGTTAAAATGTACAAAATTAAAAAAAAACTGGCATTTTGCAGAATACAGCACCACAGAACAATTACAGGCAAATTTCAAGGCTATACAACACTGGTGCATGTGAAAGCTTTCCGAGACGGAACTAAAGTTGTCGTTCCAAGTATGAACACTAGGTGGCCACAAACATACTGCATATAGCTTATATTCACATGATGTTCACTATGTCCTGTGCTGTAGAGACAAGCTAAAAGAACTACTGTATATTGTAGAAGCCTCTACTATATATCCTGAGGTTACCTGCTGATGTCCATTAAGTTTAGTGAATATTTTTTGTCTGCTTCATAGAATACTGTTAATAATTTCAGGTAACTTGTTAACAAGAAGAAATAAAAGCATCTGGATGAATATGGGCAATTCACAAATTTCTACAACTGTCCCTTTCATCTCCATGGGGCTTGCTGAAATCCATGTGTTTGCTGCCAAGATAACCCTATTCAGATGATAAGAACTCGTTTTTAGTCACAAAACTTTCTCCAAACGTTCAGCTGACAGATATCTCTCCTTATGCTCCTATACATATACATGCTCAACTTGGCCGAATATGAATATGTAGTAGGGAGGAGGGGGTAGTCCACTGCCAGACATCTCTTGCAGTAACTTATGTCCTGAGAATAAAAGGATCAGGCAGTTGAAAGCATCCAATGTTGGGGGAGAGACAGGAGGTCCCATACACATTACATGGTTGGAGGATTCGATCGACATAGATCTAATGTGTAGGGCCAGCTTAAAGGTTATGTACACCTTTGGGGGCTTCTCATTTTGAGCTAAAATCATTTTTTCAATTGTTCTTTATGAAAAAAATTTAACCCCTGTCTCTGTGCAGCCTTGAGTTTCTCCATAGCAGGCTCTGAATTTTCACTCTGTACCGTCAAGCAGCTCAGCTGATGGCTCCTTATCTCTGATCTCTTAAACACTCATCATAGCACAATTCTTATCTTACTGATAAGAATGTGGCTTAAATAAGAGTTTATGACTTTTTAGAAATATATAGATAAGGTTTGTTAGATGACAGGCACAAAGTGAAAGTACCAGTCACACAGCTAGACAAACAGTTAACCCTTTGTGACAGAACGGCTCAATATTTTTTAAATAAAGACCAATAAAAAAATATATTTTAGCACAAAATTAGTAAAATGCAATAATAAAAGAAAATTGCCCCTGAAGGAGTACGTAACCTTTAAGTGTCAATGCATAGAGCAAAGTTTATAGGTCCATATTACAATGCAATTTCACCACACACATAGGATGCTGTCCAAATCTTCTGTGTCTATATTTTTCACAATGTGGTGCCCAAAACTGGCAGCCATGTGTTGTAAGGCTCAAAATGGCACCATACAAATAGGAAGATGTACAGTCAGAAGCATTACATGCACATACAGGCTACTAGATGGGAACAGTGACCTACTAAGCTGTCAATGACATAAGATGTGTACTGTAAATACATCATCTGGTTTCAACAAGTCAGAAAGGGAAGTACAATTACTTACAAATTTCTCTCCCTCTCTGGCCGGGCTGTGAGGGGTGATGCGTGGGGTGGAGTGCCCACTACTGGGCGGGGAAGGACTGGCCAGTGTAGAAGTGGTTACTGATGTTGGGATGGAACTGGCTGAGCGATAACGTCCAAGGGATCCATCAAGAGTACCAGTATTGACTCGGCTCTCTATCTCCTCAGCTCGTAGCTCAGTGGTCTCCTTCTCCTCCTGTATTAACCTACCAAGAGTAAGCAGTGTCAGCAGGACCGCATTGAGGGACTCGGTAAAACATTAGCAGCAGGGCACTGCTTACTTGATCTCTTTGTTGATGGCTTCTAGCTGCTCCTGTAACATGATAGCCAGTGTCTGCACATCCGTCTGGCCGCTAGGAGACAGCAAGTCCGCGGAGCTAAAGATGGTTTCCCTATCGTCTTCATCTGAGCAGTCCATGTCACTTTCAAATGCTTGTGCCACATTGGCCAGTACATTGGCTTGCTGTGCCCGCTCCCAGTCCTGCTCGTCCAGTGTTCGAATCTGCAAGAAAAGGGTTAATGGTTAAGAATCAAAGGCACTTCCGTCATGAGAAACTGTCTGATCTTGGCAGGGCTTGAATTCTGACAACTGGGATGTCATTTTTACTGGAAGAAATAATTGCTTGGGAAGACGAATGACAGGAGCAGCAAATCACCCCTCTAAATAATAAGAGCAGAGGAAGAGGAAGCCATTTGTTATCCTGCGGGGCTAGCTTTACAGTACCTAGAGCAATCTCCGAAGCATTCTGAGCCAGAAACTGCATCCTATCAGAGCCTTTATTTTGAGTGGAGTGGAGATATTACTAGATTTCACACATTCACATAGGGTTGTCAGCTGTTCGACAGTAAAGGCATTCTCCGGGAAAACAGAGTTCTTACCAAGTGCCCGCAGCCTGCATCCATTAATAGAAAAACAATACCTACCTGCTCCCTGTCGCTACGGTCCTCCACGCTACCTCCACGTCTTGTTTTCTTCCGGTACTGCATGGGCATGATCACATGCTCTGCTGCAGCCAATGACTGGCTTCAGCGGTGATGTGTTGCTTGCGGCCATATCACCCACTGGCTGCAGCAGAGCATGTGACCATGCCCATGCAGTGCCAGAAGAAAACAAGCCAGGGATCGGAAAAATGAAAAAAGCGGAGGCAACGTGGAGGATCTGAACGGCGGGGAGAAGGCAAGTATGAATCTTCTATTGACGGGGCAGACTGCAGGCACTTGGTAAGAACTCGGTATTCCCGGAGAACTCCTTTAAGGCTACGGTCACATCGGCATACCCTTAATGTGCACACTAAATTAAGATGCTAAATGGGGTTGGAGAAGTATTATTATTATTATTTTTGTTATTTGGTAACATTTGCTGCTGTTTTTTTTCTCTAAAGGTCAGATATGCACTTTAAGGCTGGGCTCCATTGGAGTGATAGAATAGGGTCCAGTTGAGGGTCTAGTGGCCCACTCTGAACCTATAACTAATCACACCTCCCGTTATGACTAAATCGTAACCTACTATGCTACTCAATCAAATCAACAGTAGTCAGAGAACAGGCATATATGACAATATGGTATAAATAGCCAAGTTGAAAAGTCTGCCCTGGGTGGTTTTGTTACACATTCAGGGATCGGAGCTCTTTTTTTCTGACACAAAGTTCCAAACCTCCTGCATATCATCATAGCATGACAGGTAAACAATAAAATCCTAGCTGCCTGCGGCCACCACCAGGTGAGGTTTAGTGCATATAAAAGTATTCAAAGCTCCCACTGAACCCACTGGGTGCTATGTAATTGTGTGCAGTGAGCTCCCTCCAGTGGCAGCTGCGGGTAACAAATTTCCTAAGAAAAGTGCCTGCATTACAGGTACAACACCACAGCAATATAACAGTTTCCAGAGTGTTGGGTTCATGCAATTATCACATAGGTGCTTAATACTTATAAGATACTGCAAAGGATCTAATGTAGTCAATTAGTTTGAACAGACTTTATATTATTTCCTATGGGAAAAATAAAAAAAAACTGTGACCCACCTCAGTACAGCTGCTTCCTCTAAAAAGATGAGAATCTGGGGCCACCAGCAGGACAGGATATGTCTGTCAGCCATAAACCTTATTGAGAACAGTATTAGAGAATGAATTCCTGGCTTGGCTGAAACACTGACGGACATTTTCCTGTCCTTCTGTTGTCCTTGCTTCCTCTAGGTTCATTTCATCTGTATCCAGCTCATACAAACAGCTGAGGTTTATAGCCCTAAATACATGGTAACATCAATGCCTCCCATAGTCTCTGAATAGTAATATGGAATATTATACATAAGAGAATGGGCGATTTACTACTCCAATTCCACGCACTGCTATTGGGATATGTGTATTTAGGGTACAATTCTACTGTCGACATGCGGCAGGAAGAAGACAAGGATACTTACATGACAGCGAGTCCAGGAAGACAGCATAAAAACAAAGAGAGAGAACGATTTACATTGAGGCAGAAATAGCGCTCACTTAACACAGATACTTTTAGTCTATGGCCACTAAGTCATTCTTAAAGGCGCAATATTCCTACAAATGGATTAAATACTCAAAGGAAAAAATGTCTGCTGAAGACTGACTGTGGAATAGGGCTTAGGCTACTTTCACACTAGCGTTTTTACTAGATCCGGCAGGGCTCAGCAAAAAAACACTTCTGTTACTGATAATACAACCGTCTGCATCCGTAATGAACGGATCCGGTTGTATTATCTGTAACATTGCCAAGACGGATCCGTCATGAACTCCATTGAAAGTCAATGGGGGACGGATCCGTTTTCTATTGTGTCAAAGAAAACAGATCCATCCGGATTGACTTGTATTGTGGGTCAACGCAACCAAACGAACGGAATTCATTTTGGAGCATTCTGTTCTGTTCAGTTACGTTTTGTCTCCATTGACAATGAATGGGGACAAAACGGAAGCGTTTTTCTCCGGTACTGAGATCCTATGACGGATCTCAATACCAGAAAATAGAAACACTACTGTGAATGTAGCCTTATCTGAAGAGGCAGGACATAGATAACCTATTCTCCTGTACAGTTAAAGGGATTGTGTCATCTCAGACAATGGTGGCATATTGCTCGGATATGCCCCCATTGTCTGATAGATGCGGGACCCGCACCTACACAGAGAACGGAGCCCCGAAAGTTATGGAGGGCGCACTGCACATGCGCGGCCGCCCTCCATTCATTTCTATGGGGCCGTCGAAAATAGACGTCGGGGAGGAGCGCTTTCTTCCGTCGGCCCCATAGAAAAAAATGGGAGCGCTGGCCGCACAAGTGCGGTGCGCCCTCCGTGACTTTCAAGGCTCCGTTTACGAGATAGGTGCAGGTCCCAGCGGTGGAACCCTCACCTATCACACAATGGGGGCATATCCTAGCAATATACCCCCATTGTCTGAGATGACACAACCCCTTTAAGGTGGATTTACATGGGCCGATAATCGGGCTGATTGTTCCCAATAATCAGCCTGCCTAAAGGTGCCGCAGAGCATCCGATGAATGAGCGAAATGCTCGTTCATTGGGTGAAACTATTCTTATTGAGGGCACCTAAATTATCATTACTGGGCAGCAGATCGCGTGGTGTAAACAGGATAAATGCAGCTGTTATGAGGAGGAACGATACCAGTAGCCGTCACTTGTCCCCATATTGTGGAGGAGATCACCGCATGTACATGCAGATCTACACCTCCACTGCCGAATAGGTGGTTGTCGGGAAGGAGAGCTTTCTTCCTGAAAATCGTCTACTCGGCGCCTCCCCCCATGTTTAGAGCAGAGGTGGAAGATTTCTATTAAAGCAAGGTGCCTCTCAGCAACAGACAGTTGTCTAAGCCCCTCTCCGTGTCATAAACCTCCTGTATTATCTGCAGGCGAGGAAGACAAAATGACTACCTCTTAACAAACACAGAAAATGTTATGTAACTGTGTAAGGGGACAAATTAGGTAAAATAATCATTCTAAGGGTACTTTCACACTAGCGTTTTTCTTTTCCGGCATAGAGTTCCGTCACAGGGGCTCAATACCGGAAAAGAACTGATCAGGTATATCCCCATGCATTCTGAATGGAGAGTAATCCGTTCAGGATGCATCAGGATGTCTTCAGTTCAGTCTTTTTGACTGATCAGGCAAAAGATAAAACGGCGAAAAAAAATGGAGACTTGCCTGAATGCCGGCATTTTTTCCCATAGGAATGTGTTAGTGCCGGATCCGGCATTCAAAATACCGGGAAAAAAGGTGAAAAAAGTAAATGCCGGATCCAATTTGCCGGATGACACCGGAAAGATGGATCTGGCATTTCAATGCATTTTTTTGACTGATCAGGCATTTTCATGATCCTGATCAGTCTTACTAATGCCATCAGTTGGCATCTGTTTTGCCTGATCCGGCAGGCAGTTCCGGCGACGGAACCGCTTGCCGGATCACTCTGCCGCAAGTGTGAAAGTAGCCTAAGGGAGGGTAGTATTGTGTTTAGCCCCATTTTGCATAAAGGCGCATTTACAGGCCAATTAGCGGGAACAACAGTTGGTATGCTCGCTCATCAGGTGAATTCATCATTTATGCGGCACATTAAATCATCCCTTCTGGGCAGTAGTTTGTACTGTGTAAACAGGGATGTGCTGCCCCGAAACCCTAAATCTCTATGAGACCAAGCAATTGCAGCAACTAGGGATAAGCAAATTTAATATATGGAAGTTCGTGTGCGGGTTCGTGTTGTGGTATTTACTAAATTGCGTTATGGATTCCGTTACCACGGACCATGAGACAATTCCATGACGGTATGCATAAAAGAATCCCTTTAGAGGCATTCCGTTCTTCATTCTGTCATAATGGCCTGCATAACGGATCCGTCCGGTTTACGTTATGCTGGAGTCCTCTTAATGCATTTTGCTGCTGGTTTGGGGAAGCATAGTATCAGTATGCAAGTGAGTGTGAACATAAATATTACGTAACCGGACTCATCATGGCTTACACTATACACTACTTATTCTAGTTTGGGAGATGATTTGAGGCTGACAGATTCCCTTTAAGGTGATAAAGATTTTACAGATGTGACAAGAAGCAAAACAATGTAATCTCCTATCATTACCAGGATTAGAAGCATAGGAGTAATAAAAAAGATAGTAGTAGCCCCATGATAGGCTGGATATATCTGATATGTGGAGGTTCCAGCTTTGCCTTTGCATCAGGGGGAGTCTGAGAGGTGTCCACACAGGTTCTCCTCTTCTATTCAAGTCTATGGATGTCTCCATTTTAGCTTGCATAGAGTTAAACTGAGAGAGTCAAACATATGTGGCCACCTCTCTACTTAATCTTCTCCTGGATGCTGAAGCCTCATCTGCAGCAGAAGGGATGAGGGACCTCATTCTATCTGTAGCTGATAGACCCCCCATTAGATATTTTAAGTGTATGCTGCAGATATGTCTCAAATGTGTAAGGGGTATCAAGCCTATGCACAGTACCTTTGTGGGATCGTCTTTTAATGCCGCCCAACGACCCTTTTTCGGCCGCCTAATCACGGCTGTGCTGCTGTAGTGATCCATGTGGCTGCCCATGGGTAGAGTTGGTGCCTGGGAGTAGCGGAGCTCTAGGGCACTGCCAGGGAGAGATCTGTAGATGGAAGATGATATAATGCAATATTGAGCATAGCCATAATTACACGATGAACTGTCATTTGTAACTTCTGTCCTGGTTTTACGGACATGTATGATACATGCAAAACGTGATGCACATGCTTCAATCAGTGCATAACTGTAGAACTGACACAGTGACTGAAACGACAGACAAGAAGTACGGCATTAGGGCCTCTACTTTTGGGCCCTGTTCCTGCAGTCTCACACTATCACATCGTCAATTGTCAAGTATAAAACTGCATAAGAAAAAATTTGCTAAAATTGACAATTGACTGTAATGAGAATTGGACCTGTGTGAAGCTGCCGGAACAAGATGGCTGACAGTGAAGACAGTAGGATGCAGAGCATTCTGGGAATATGTGTGACATAAGATTTGTCCTTTTAAAAAGGCACCAGTGTTCTCGGTTCAGTGACGGAAGGCCTTTAGTATGTGCTACACATAAAAGACATAGACACTGAAACAAACAAGCGACGAACGACAACATCTGAGCTCCGGTCTACATAGATTCCCTTGAACTGGTCACATAATTGAACAAGCAAAATTGTTTTTTGTCGAGTACACACTTACAAAATGCATAGTTGAAGCAGATACTTGTGGAGTGCGGTGGTATAAGGGAAAAGATAGAGTGTAGCAATAAATAGAAGGGTATATAAAAGACATAATAAAGCAAAGATATGACATTATTAGTCATTAAAATGACTTAGAGGGTATGTCCATCTTTGCAAGCATTTAAAATAAAAATGAAGCAACTCTCCAAATAGTCTTGGCTTCCATGCAGAGTTATCTGTCTCCATGGTTACAGACTACAAACAAACCATTGATGTAGTCTGCTCCTGCAGTCATGCATTACTCCCTACTATCTATTCCCTAGTCTACTCTTTATAGCTAAACACAGCGTGTCAGCTTCTTTTTGCCTAATTCCAGCGCATTAAAGCAGTTGTGCAAGCATACCTTTGCGTACCTGAGACCCAATCACTATCAAATGAAGCTTTCTCTGATATACAAATTAGTTTGTAAGTGCCCTGTGGACAGTCCTAAGCTCAGCAGGTGCTCAGGATCTCCTTAATAAACCCTGCACCTCTCTTTTGGTCTTGACTGAAGGTCACAGCGCTGTATGATGTCACTTCCCTATACTAAAAATCCAGACCAAGTGAGAAATGATGACCAAGGTTAAGTCAGAAGAGCTTGTGTGACCAATTCTGGGTGAATTTTTAAGAATAATTTGTTGTGTAGGTACATGAGGAATAACGCTATTTCTGGCCATTATATGATGGCATTCTTCCCTCTGCAGGCTCCATTTCTAATAGTCAGTATTTCATGAGTTAGTGGGCAGAGATTAGCTCTATAATGTCTCGCATACATTTCACAAAGAAGAAGACATAATGTTTCCTTCTTTCTCTATCACACATACACAGCATGGGGGACATTATACAGCAATAATGGGCAGTGTAGCTGTGAATCCAGCTTTGGGCATCTTATAGCTTACTACAGCCAGCAGCAGCAACTCTGTGCCTCTTTCTGCAGCTGCTCCTTCCATCCCCTCCACTCCCCAAACACGCTTATGGGCATAGCTGTAGCTGTAACCTGATCTGTCACGCTTATGGGCATAGCTGTAGCTGTAAGATTTTACAAGTAAATTGAGAGTGAGTGATCAGTGCAGGAGGCAGGTAAGAGGAGGAGAGAAGTCTGACAAGTGGAGAAACAAGAATTTTTCTGCATTGAGATATATTACAAAATTTCATAGCTTAGTTTATAATACTGATTTATGGCAAAAATGTTAACGATGGTTACTCTTTAAAGGAACACTCTAAAAATTAAAAATTGGGTGTCACATACAACTTACAGATTTACCTTAAAATGGCGATTCTCAAACTGTAAAGCAGGCCTCACTAGTAACGTCCTTTCAATGGTTGGTGAAGTACAGCCAAGTAGCCTTGGCAGTTTTTACAACATTTTTATGGTTGTACCAATTTCTGGTTTAGCAACATGACTTACTATTTTTGTACATATTAAAATTTTAAATTTTTCACAGCCTTTAGGAGACAAGTTTTATGATAAACAGAGATGCTTTGAAGGGAACCTGTCATCAACTTTATGCTGACCTCACTGAGGGCAGCATAAAATAGTGAGAGAAATGCTGATTTCAGTGGTGTGTTACTCATGAGATAAAAGTCAGTGGTTGTCGAGAACCAGCATCATAATCATTGCAGCCCAGGCCTTGAAAAAGAGTCAAATCTACCTGAGAAGAGTCCTGGTTATTCATAATCTCCTGCTCTCTCACCCATCTGCTGATGGTTGGAAGTTCTCAACTAGAGAGAAAGGGAGAAAACTAGGTAGAAGACGGTCAGTCATCAGCAGGTGGGCAGGAGAGCAGGAATTCATGAATAACCATGACTCTTCTCAGGTGGCCGTGACTCTTTTCCAGGCCCGGTCTGCAATGCTTGTGATGTTGGTTCTCGGCAACCACTTACTTTCAACTTATAAATGACAGACGACTGAAATCAACTCATCTGTCTTGCATAAAGTTGATGACAGGGTCCCTTTAAAAGATTTTGCTGTGGATTACTACCAACAATGAGGCCAAGGAATCACCATGTTCTGATTGGTGAGGTACCAGTAGACAAAGATTGTGAAGCCCTAACCTACCATGAAATGGTAGGCAGAATACTCGATTCTAAAATTACATATCTTGACTCATATGAAGAAACTTAGTGGTCAAATCACTTCCCACATGGTTGAACTGGGAAGTGCATTGTAGTGACCATATCTCTGCACTGCTTTTATCATATACTTGTAAGTAGTGCAGATTTGGGCATGGACATTAACATTGGGCTCGTAGAACCATCCAAATGACAAAATGATTCACCTGGAGTATGTGGACGAAGGTCGCCCTCTCAGCTGGTCTATCTCTAGCTGCATACGGTCAATCTCAGCCACTAGCTGCTCCTAGAGGAAGAAGACAGGAGAACATTTATAAAATGTACCAGGCACCATTCAGAAAACTTCAGCACTGAAAACTTCATACTGGCATCAGTGGGCTGGATTATCAAATATTCATTATAAAAAATCATAGAAATCATACCAACTTTGATAATTTCCAAAGAGGGACTACAGCAGTGGCACATGAAGAATGCCGCAGCAGAGGTTTATACATTAAGCTATGCCTCTAACCCCACCCACGTCCAATACATAGTCACCCATTCTAACAGAGTCCCCTTTGTATCTCCACAAAGTAACAGTGACTCTTTGTGCCCAACACAAAGTAAGAAAGCCCCCCCACATAGTGAAGGTGCCCCAAATCAGTAACAACGCCCCCTTAGTGCCCTCACAATGTATGATGCCTTGTTATTTCCCCCACATAGTATGATGCCCCTTAAAGCCCCCAACATAGTATGATGGCCCCTAGTGCCTTCCCCTTCAGTATGATGGCCCCTAGTGCCTTCCCCTTCAGTATGATGGCCCCTAGTGCCTTCCCCTTCAGTATGATGGCCCCTAGTGCCTTCCCCTTCAGTATAATACCCTCTTAGTGCCCTTATGCAGTATGTGCCCCCGCTTAGTGCCTCTTCCCTCTGTATTATGCTCCCATAGTGCCCCCATGAGGTATGATGCTTGGTTAGAGCCTGCCTCTCATGGAGTATTATGCCCCTATAGTTGTCCCACATGAGGAATTATGTTCCCTTAGAGCTCCATGAAGTATCATGAACCCTCAGTATCCCAATGCAGCATAAGGCCCCTTAGGGCCCCCATGTAGTATGATGTGCCCTGAGTGCCTCTTCAACTGTATTATCCCCCTTAGTGCCCCTCATGAAGCATAATGCCCTTTTAGTGCCTCCAAATCTAATAGTCATCTAGCCCTCGTGTTCACACAATGAACGAAGCTCACCACTTAGTGTAGGATTCTTCTGGCCCGTACGGGTTGCAGCACACATGATGATGTCACTACTGTACATCACACCTGCATTAAGCCTCCAACCGTAGTGGTCGCAGGGTGGGTGAGAAGGTAGCTGATGGCTCCCTGTTTTACCACTGTATTCAACTGTAACTGTTTCCTGAGAACACACATACAGTTGAAAGTGGGACTGTGGAAGAGAGCTCAAAATCTGGGTGGTTTGGGTCGCTTATGGAAATATATATAAAACCTCCAAACAATATTTAAGTAGAAAACCCAAATGACCACGCTAACATAAATGATGCTACTACCACGCTCTTGTCAGACAGCTACAAATAACAACAAAAGGAAAACATTACCCTCCTGGGCCGTAACAGCTTGTATCTGTGATTTACAATTTGAAATTATTTTTTTTTCTATTAACAAATGTCAGAATGACATTAAATTAAAGAAAAGGTCCTTCCCCTCATCCTGTCATGCAGATAGCTACTTTGATGCCCTTATTCTTTCCAACAATCTAAAACGTAACTTTTATTCGTACTGATAAATAATATCTATAAGAAAACGAGAACACTAAAATCACAAGTACTGCTCTGTATGTCACTGGGATTTATCCAGGGTGAACATTTGTGATTATAAAGTGTAACTGTCATTCTTTTTTTTTTATTCGTGTAATGTAGGGGCAGTGATATTGATCATTTTTGCAATATACTTTAATTACTGAAATTGCACATTTCTATTAGAAAAATAGCTCTAAAGTGGCCCATTTTGAGCCTTAGCAACGCTCCTCTGTCTTCTGTTTACATAACACAGTCAGTGTTGAGCAGGTCTCCACAGTTATGTAAACAGAAGACAGAGGAGCGTTGCTAAGGCTCAAAATGGGCCACTTTAGAGCTATTTTTCTAATAGAAATGCACGATTTCAGTAATGAAAGTATATTACAATATGCAGTTCAGTTCTGGGCACCAGTCCATAGAAAGGACGCACTGCAGCTGGAAAAGTACAGAGGAGAGCGACTAAACTGATAAGGGGCATGGAGGGTCTTAGTTATGAAGAAAGATTAAAAGAATTGTATTTATTTAGTCTTGAGAAGAGACGTCTAAGGGGGGACATGATTAACCTATACAAATATATAAATGGGCCATACAAAAAATACGGTGAAAAACTGTTCCATGTAAAATGTGCTCAAAAGACAAGGGGGCACTGCCTCCGACTGGAGAAGAAAAAGTTCAGTCTCCAGAAGCGTCAAAGCTTCTTTACTGTAAGAACTGTAAATCTGTGGAATAGACTTCCTCAGGACGTGGTCACAGCAGGGACAGTGGACAGTTTTAAAAAGGGTTTAGATGAATTCTTAAAAGTAAACAACATTAATGCTTATGAAAGCGTGTAGAAATCCGAGTCTCACTTCCTTCTGGGATTCGCGTCCCCATCTCTTGGTTGAACTTCATGGACTTATTCCTTTTTTCAACCGTATTAACTATGTAACTATTTACAAAAATGGTCAGTATCACTGCCCCGTTACATTACAAAAATAAAACAGAGAATGACAGTTACACTTTAATATTTTCTCTCTGAGTTCTTATTGGGTAAAAGTTATAGGTTGTGGGTTGAAGAGTAAGGGTATTAATTGCCAGCAGACAAATTGTAACTAACAGACAACCATAATACAGCTGTACTAGGACCATAGCACCCAGATCATCTCCACTTCTACTGTGCCTTAACTTAAGACACCATAGTGTTTTACTGGCTTATAACCTGCGGTTTCCTTCTCCTTGGGTATAAAACGATCTAAAAAAAAAATCATACTCACCGTACTAATTCCTCCTCCCGTTCTGATGCTTCCTTGGTCTGTATTGCCTGGTCCTTCTTGACCACTCTGTCAATCACTGGCTGTGGCGATGACCGACCTCAGCCAGTGGAACCAAGAAGTACACAATGGTGGGGCACTAGGGAAGCGTCAGAACGAGAGTGGCGGGAATCGGAAGATTGAGTATGACTTATTTTATTAAACTATTCAGTTATTGATCAACCACTTTAACATACAGTCCCTAATTTTATTATTTTTTCAATCAAATAAGGTTCTAGAGGACTCACAAATTTTTGGGTGCCAGGAGGTGAAGATAGTGCAAGTTTGTTATATATGTCCTGAGTGACCCGAATTAATAACTTACTGTATTTATTTTAGAGAAAAAAGGAAAAATTTGATTTAAGAGCGATCTTCACTACAGGACATAGATACCAGCGCCCAGACTTCTGCCCCACTCTCACACTGCTCCATGCAACAATAAGATCTTTATGTAATGCCAAGCATTCCTACATTCATTCATTCGATCTTATATTCAAGACCTAACCTTACATCAGAGTAAAGTGTTTCATGGTACTACACTAAAGGTTACGTCAAAGTTCATACTGGATGTGCTGCTCTTTATCACCAGCTACAGTACAGACCAAAAGTTTGGACACACCTTCTCATTCAAAGAGTTTTCTTTATTTTCATGACTATGAAGGCATCTTGTTGGCCCTTTTGCCTTCACTCTGCGGTCCAGCTCACCCCAAACCATCTCGATTGGGTTCAGGTCCGGTGACTGTGGAGGCCAGGTCATCTGGCGCAGCACCCCATCACTCTCCTTCATGGTCAAATAGCCCTTACTTTCAAAGTTTTCCCAATTTTTCGGCTGACTGACTGACCTTCATTTCTTAAAGTAATGATGGCCACTCGTTTTTCTTTACTTAGCTGCTTTTTTCTTGCCATAATACAAATTCTAACAGTCTATTCAGTAGGACTATCAGCTGTGTATCCACCTGACTTCTCCTCAATGCAACTGATTGTCCCAACCCCATTTATAAGGCAGGAAATCCCACTTATTAAACCTGACAGGGCACACCTGTGAAGTGAAAACCATTTCAGGGGACTACCTCTTGAAGCTCATCAAGAGAATGCCAAGAGTGTGCAAAGCAGTATTCAAAGCAAAAGGTGGTTACTTTGAAGAACCTAGAATATGACATATTTTCACTTGTTTCACACTTGTTTGTTATGTGCGAGGGCAGAGTATAGATAAGGGCACTGATAGGTAGACTTCAAACAACTGGAGAAACAACAGATAAACATTAAAATATCATTCAATGTGAATTTCTGTTGTTAAAGAGGACCTTTATTATTTCTACTAGAAGTTATGTATGAATTTCTAGCAGTCTGCAGTAAGGGTACAGAGGGGAGGTAACCAGTTTGGGGGGGGATGGTGTACCTGCACAGTCTGACAATGGCCGCACTGATTGGATAGAGCGAGTCTGTGCAGGTACACACCCCCAACTGGTTACCTCCCCTCTGTACCCTTACTGAAGGCTAACAGAAATTCATTCATAACTTCTAGTAGAAATAATAAAGGAATGGCACATCATAGAGCCATAAGAATAGATGCTCCAGAATTGTTATTATATGGGGAATGCATGAAGCTATTAAAAAAGACATGTCAGGAGTGGTGAAAGGTCCTCTTTAAAGAGGATTACTACAGTTGGTGTCCTTGAGAACCAGGATAGTGGTCACAATACAGAAGAAGCCATATGTTCTACAAGACTATCGTAAGCCACTCTCAGGGAAACCCTGATACAAACCTTATTGAGAAGAAGCTCCTCCTGCAGCTTTTTCATGTTAGCTATCTCCTCTGAGAGAGTGTTCTGAGAGAGAGGAAGCAAGCAAAAGGAAAAGACAGTACAGTGAGTATGTAGTTAACAGAGGAAAAGCATAGAGAGGATGGCCGTGTTATTGAGAAGGAAAAATGGTCAGTTGCAAATCAGCTAGCAGGGGTTGTCCTATGAAAAATATTCTACATTTTTTAAATCAACACCTAAATCTGAATATTTTTGTAAATTTAGTATAGCCAGTGAGCTATTTAATAACATGTATCTGTTTAGCTCCACCTGCTATTTGTTCTTTTGCATATTTCTCTGTTCACCTCGCTGAGGTGGTTGCACATGCACAGTTCCACCCTTTAAATGCCAACACCCATATCTACTTATATTCACTATTAGCTGGATAGGGAGATAGCTGCAGCAGAAAGGACACATCCCCTGAACTGCAGCAACACAGACAAGACACACTGAGCTGCGATCCTGAAGAAAACCTATCAGAGCAATTGGAGCAAAGAATGGTGACCTCTGGATCCATTTGAGGTACAGGGCTGGTTCCAGCTTTGATAGAAAGAGTTCATCATGTACTACAGTATATGATGCCTGACTATCTTTTTTACATTTATCATGGGATAACCCCTATATTTATAGGTGGCTCAATGTATGCTGCCATATTTCTTTATGGAATTATCATAAATATCCTGGCGTTAGAGACTTGCCCTATGAACACCAACACCACAACAAAAGCGCGTTTCAACACCGCTAAATGTAGTAAAATCAATACATTCCTAGGGAACCACATCGAAATACAAGGCATAGCTATTCATCTAGTCATAGCCAGATTTGCACATAGGCACAGTAGGCCTTTGCCTAAGGATTTAATGGGGAAGGGTACCTGCTGAATGGAAATGTACATATGAGTACATAAACCATGAGCACTTATATAAATCATGCATATTTACATGTTTATATCCTTTTATATATTTTTTACATTATATTTATTTTAGGGAACCACCTTACCATGAGAGCAGGACACCCATTGAGTGGCAAAAGACAAGCTGAAGAGAGTGCTAGATGTAGAAAGGAGCACACTATACTCATGAGTAAGGGTCTGATGTGGTGACCCGAAACGCATAAGTGCTGCTTGTCTTCTATATTAGGCTTTTACATCCTTGGCAAAATAAAGCACAGCTTTATGGGAGCTGGAGTTCCTCTCGTTTACATGTCATCATATGCCTTATCCTGATCCAGGCCACTCTGTGCTTCCAAGTGCCTTCCGGAGAGCTGGGCTGGTGCTGTTTATTACTGTAAATTTATGGAGCTGTAACTGCAACTTCCGCAGTGGGCGTCAGCTGTATAGCACAGCTATAAACCCAGTCCTGGTCATTTAACCTATCAGATACTGCCGTCAACAGCAATCAGGGCATAAACTGTTGGGAGCTGATGGACTTTTATGGCAGCTGGGGGGCCTGAATAAGACCCAGGTCTGCTATCTGTTCATGTCTATTTGGCCCTGCCAGAGACAGTTAGTAAGTCTAGTGTACCCTGCAGCTCATGTTGGAAAAAGCAAACCCTCATGACGGCTCTTAGAAAAAAACACACAGGATTGCTGGTTTTTGATCAACCCTTCCAAAAATGCAATAAGAAAAAGATGATACCAATAAAAACATTAACTTATCCTGCAAACAGACATAACACAGTTATATCAATGGGAAAATAAAAAAGTTGTAACTCTCAGAACATTAAATTTTGCAAAAGTGCTAAAAAAATTTTTTTTAAAAACTGTACATACTGGGCATTGCAGTAACTGTAACAACCCGCAGAACTAAGAAAATATTTTATTTAAGCTGCATGGTGAATGGCACAGAACTTAGAGCACAAAAACAAGGTTAGAATTGATGTTTGTTTTCTAGCATTACATTTTTTTGCAATAAGTTATATGTAGCCTAAAGGGGTGTAATTGAAAAAAACTCAATCCGCAAAAAAACAAGCCCTCTTGCACCTACTTCTACATTGAAATTAAAAGGTTAGGGCTCTTGTAATACAATTAAGAAAAAAGAAAATTAAAAAAAGCTTGGTCATTATGGTTCAAGCAGGCCTGGTCATTAAAGAGAACTTGTCACCATGAAACACAATCTGGAGGCAGCATGTTATAGAGCAGGAGGAGCTCAGCGGACTGATATATTTTTGTGGGAAAAGGTTCACTAAAACTTGTATTTTATACATTTAAATCTATACTCCTTCTGTAGACCGCCCCTTGTACAGCTATAAGTGACTGACATCTATCTCTGTATACACACTTACACAGAGAATACTATCAATCACTGATAACATCTCCTCCATGTACAACTATCAGTGACTGACAGCTATCTGTGTATACACACTTACACAGAGAATACTATCAATCACTGATAACATCTCCTCCGTGTACAACTATCAGTGACTGACAGCTATCTGTGTATACACACTTACACAGAGAATGCTAGAAATCACTGATAACACCTCCCCTGTGTACAGTTATCAGTGACTGACAGCTATCTATGTATACACACTTACACAGAGAATGCTATCAATCACTGATAAAAACCTCCCCCATGTACAACTGAAATCAGAAAAACCAGAGATTTAAATATATTAATTACAAGTTTAATTTTTTTTACACAAAACTACACATCAATCTGCTCAGCTCCTCATGCTCTATAACCTGCTGCTGGCAGATTGCACTGCATTATTTAGTGACAGGTTCTCTTTAAGGGTTAAAGGTCTCACTTTTTAAAGCACAGGTCACATTTTATAGGATATCATTGACATGGACACACAGATCAGGCAGCCCATTCATTAAAGGCCCTTTCATGCTGCAGTCCATGGATACAAATATTTTAAATGGATTGCCAAAGATTAGTAAAGGGTCTGCTTTTTGCGAGGCACAGTGCCCCTCTTGCCCATGGGTGTTGTCTGCATTGCATCTCAGCTCCATTCAATTGAGTCATCAAAATACTAAACACAGTGAAATCTGTCTTTTAAAGGGGGTATATTGAAACAAAAAAAAGACTAAAGCTCAGGCACTTTCTAGATCAGTTACCATAAACTAAGGCCCTAGAACATGAATACAAATCACAAGGTGCAACATTACAAACTGTCTCGCTGCATCTGGAGCCTCTCAGCCTTTCCAAAGGCTCCTTTTTGTCAGAGACAAAGCCAAGAAAACAGAACATATTGAAAGGAGCCATCGGTCAACTTATGGGCCTGGACGCATACCTTCTCCTCCAGGGCTCCCATCCTCTCCTTAAGATGCAACTGCAGTCTTTCGTTTGATTCAGACAGGAGTTTATCGACAGTGTCCGACAGACGCTTATTGTGTTCATCGTTCATTTTCTCCCTTTGACGGGCCTGCAGGAGACAGTAGACATTCAGCATGCACAAGCAGGAGAGTGGCCTACCGTGACAATATGAACACAAACCCACACTGTTTACAATGTGTGGATATACAGTGATACTTGCCTCAGTTAACCCAATAATATACATTGTGCATTGTATAAGGGTCCTTACACATGGGCTAAAGGGTGCCATAGCAGGTCGCGATCAACGACATAACAAATTGATTGGCGCTTGCAAACGGCATGGGAGATAAACAATTGGTGGTACAATAGTTGGTCCAATACAGTTTGCATATGGTTGGCAGCACATGCCCTGGTTACGTGATGAGCTGCTGACAATGATTTTTGTTGTTACAGAAAAGAACCAATAGGTTGACAAACAAACTAGTTCGCTGGCTAAATGTGGGCTGTTGAAACAGGCCAATGTTCAGTACAATGAGCATTGCCAGGAACGTTCATTCCTGATCATTTGCCTGTTCTAAAACCATGCACAGGCTAGACCGCAGAATCAGTAAAAATGGAGTACAATGTGGAATATCAGTCCACAAAGAGCAGGTTTTAACGGACCTGGGGTAAGATATTAAGTCATAGCGTACCACCTACCCTTTGTAGTTCCTGGTTCTTCTCCTCCAGCTGGGCTTCAAGTTGACGAAGCCTCTCTTCAAAATTCCCATGTCTCTCCTCTGCCTGGTTACACAAAGGTATGAAAATGGTAAAAGTTGGCTATTTGATAGACAAAACTTGACTATAAGAGTTATGAGAGTTTTAAGAGTTATGTGTGAAAGAGTTGTTCATCTGTGACTATCACAGAAATGTAGAGGCTCAATGACAATGAGCAAACAAGACTATTCAAATCCAGCCACTGATTGGTATATCTTATGCGCAACTACATGCGCTGACGAAACAGGCAATTATCAGGAAGCAACCATTCCTTCCTGATAACTGCCGGCTCGTCAGTGGAGGTAAGACCTGCACTTAAATGAAGCAATCACCTCCACTGTATGGGGACAAGCGATGGCTGCTGCTACTGCTTGTCCACATACAGATTCATTGTTCCTGGGCAGCAGATCCCTGTTTACACAGTGCGATCTGCTGCCCAGAAACATTGATTTAATGTGCTGCAAGAAAGATCATTTAACCCGAGCATTTTGTTTATTCATCAGGTGACTGGCAGCACATTTACATGGGTAGATTATCGGGAGCGAGCATTCGTTGTAACGTGTGCGGTGTAAATCTGCAATTCATAAAGAAGATAATTAACACGATCTGCGGCAAATATATTAAAAGGCAAACTCCTCTTAAAAAAATTTTACATTTCATACATGTCTAACCTCTTGTGGTCTACAACTTTTGGAAAACAACTCCTTCACATCAACTGGAGGGCCAGATGTTAGAAATCATTGGCTAACATGACTCCCAAGAACCAGGGGGTAATCAAGCTTTTTAAGCTGGCTATACACTTTGATGCAAAGTCAGATAAGACCATTGATTTTGATGAAATATGTACTGGGGAAGACTGACAGTTCCTCAGTGTAGACACTGGAGGTGGGAATAATGTGGCAGGTTGAGTTTCAACCCTTTGTTCCCTTAAAGAGATGTCTCCGCACTAGAGATGAGCGGATCAATTCTATAGTATTTGAGCAGAAATTTTCCAAACATTCAAGTTCTCCATAATCAGGATTTCATTTGATTCAATGAGGAGACAGTGAGTAAGAGGGCCAGAGAGAGAGAATGAGAGCGAAAGAACACCAGAATGTCATTCACAGCTTTTCAGGGAGAAGCACTTTTGATTCGGGTAGTATCATTTTGAATCCAAATCGAATCAGACCCCATTCAGACAAACTGGACCCAAATTGAATTTCTAGAAATTTGCTCATCTCTATTTCTAATGAAATAACATGCAAACTCTGCCGATCCAGGCCTACATGTTTATGGGAGGAGTGGTAAGTTGTTAAGCTGGCCACAGATGATAGATAACTGTTGATTGAACTTGCCAATTTTGGTGGGACAGGATGACATCCGATGACAGATGTTGAGGGAAACAGCAGGATAAGGCATACTGGAGATTATCAAGCCTGGTCCTTTGTTCTCAGGGGAGATAAGCTGCTGAGAGGACTTTAAAGAGGTTGTCTGGGATTTAGATACTGATGACCTATCTTCAGGGTAGTATCAAATCAGTGGGGTTCCAACACCCTCTACCCTCAAGCTGTTATTGGGCAAGCCTAATGATGGAAACTAAACAGTTGACGGAGCCCGAAGCTGACGGCTTTGTCCGCTGTGTTGTGGCTGTGCCTAGGTACTGTAGCTTAGTTCCCATCCAGCTGATCGGTGGGGCTGCCAAGTGCTGACCTATCCTGAGGATAGGTGATCAATATCCACGTCGCAGAAAACACCTTGAACTTCCGTTTCCGCACTGAGAACAAGTGCATGCTGGGCCGAGCCAAGGCCTGCATGTGCATGTGGGAATTCGGGAATGATAGCTGTTCAGCCAAAAGCTATCTAATGTGCATGGCCAGCCTTTGAAGTAGCCACCTATATAATGTATATGGTGCAAGAACATATTTTGGAGATTGTAGGAAATGAAAGGCTTCTTCCATAGAGGTAAAGTAATAAGGATCTATCTGTGCACCTGTTAGATATGAATGAGATGTATTAAAATTGCGTCCCCCATTCTGCAGACATTGTCCCCGAGATGAGCTCTTGGAGACAGAACAGTACTGAACGTTGAGCTATAATTACTGCAGATATTCCCAAAGAACCTTTTTCACATTGTTAGCATCACAAGCAATGTTCCTACGTGTCAATCATCCAATTTGTATACATCTCTTCTCTTAGTATTAATACTTCAAGGTTAGGTCTTCAACTTCCCACAATGTTGTAACCCTTTAACAGACCAAAGATGAATTCTCTTTAAAATGTCTAGAATAGAACGGGGTACATGCCCTCTCTTATGAATGGAAGGATCGGTGACAAGGCAATAGGGCTTGGGGGCCCAAAAGCCGCTCTGCCACAGGGGAGATCAGCAGGCTTATACATGGGCTATGCAGAGGGAAGAAAACATATGATGATAGACGGAGCTATCTCACTGCCCAAATAAATACTAATATATACAGCTCCTACACAGAGCAGTCATTTCCTACAATGGGCTAGGGGGTGAGACATTGCCGGGGCCCCTAGGAGGTGTGCAGTAAACCTACCATTAAGCATTTATCATACACAATAGGTCTTTGTTCCTAGAAAATTAATCTGTATTTATGTGTCATTTATACCAATTTACCATTTCATCCACAATCCCGAATTCTAATCTATTACTGAAAGAGAATCTGGGACTGAATAGGAAAGCTATGTGGCCCCCTTACCGCTCACCCCCACTGTTTGCTCTGATTAGGCAGCATGTAAGTATAGATACCTTGCTGAGAGCCGCCACTCGCTGCGCCAGCTGAGCCTCAATCTCTGGTAAAGTTTCCGCCTTCTGAAGGGTCTGCTGCAATTTCTGCTTGGCATCTTCCAGCCACTCCTGCAGCTGCCGGTTCTTCTCTTCGCTCTGCAGAGAGAAGTCAGAAGAGTTAAAGGTGAATGTTCCAAACACAGTAAGGCAAAGATGTGGGACTGTCAGCCCCATAAATCTACGCTACTTGGAAGAGACCCTATGTAATCATTTCTCATCTACCATGTCTGGAATTTCAATAGCACAGTGAAGACCGGCAAAGGTCAAACTCTCTGGCCAGTGACCTGGTAATTTATCTAATCTAAGGTCACAGTCCAATGCAGTTATTACAAAGTCCACTGACCAGCAGCGGAAAAACTATAGTCTTCTAAACTGCATCCCCCTGATGCTTGCCTGACAGATAAGGAACAAGCATAATGGGAAATATAGGTCAGCAGCAGGTGGGAAGCAAAGACTATGAAACTGCAAATACAAGAAATAGGGAAAGTCTTACTGATCGACACTCAGAAGTGACATGTGATTGAATAAAAATATATACTCATCTTGCCCTCCATATGTTAGGAAGCCAAAGGAAAATGGCAGGTAAGTCGTTAAAGTGTCTCTGTTCTTCAACTGCCAGACAGATGCCATGAAATGTATTTTTGGCCTCAATCTGGCTGGTATAACCCAGAAAAAAGGTATGGAATAGCGTAGTAGATTCCATATTGCAGAGTCCAGTAGAAAAAAATGTATATATTAAAAGTATACTTATGTAAGGTTCATCCATCACAGGTGTCCTAAACGTCAGATTTTCAATAGCTTTTCATGTTTCGCTCTATAAGACGCACTTTTCCTCCACCCAAAGTGAGGGGAAAATGTCAGTGCATCTTATGGGATGAATACTAATGAGTGCTTCCATTATGAAAGCATTCATTAGTACAGGAGGACCAGTGAGCGGTGAATGCAGCTCTTCCCAGGCTCTGTACTCACCGCCTCCTGGACTTCTCCTGCAGGCTCCGTACTCTGTGCTGTGACCATTGAACAGCATGAAGACGTTGGCGCGCCCTGACCTCACGCTGTGCGCCATTGGGTCACAGCACAGCATGGCAGAAAGAGCGCTGGATCTCAGGAGCGGAGGCGGCGGTGTCTGGAGCAGGAAATGTAATTGGGATTTATTTATTTTCCCTCTGATCTGAGGTCGGATTAACATGGGGGTCTGATCTGAGGTCTGATTTGGGGTCTTAAAAACATTGGGAGTCTGACATGGGGTCTTAATGTAGGTTCTATTAACATTGGGGGCCTGATCTGAGGACTGATTGGGGCCTTATTAACAATGGAGGTCTGAGCTGAGGTCTGATTGGGGCTCTGAGCTGAGGTCTACTTAACATTGGGGGGTCTGATTGGGAATGGGCAGCTACAATATGGTATATGTTAAACGGATGCCATTAAAGCCTTTGGGTGATAAATAGAGGATAAGTGCCTAATCAGTGGGCCTACAACCAGGAACACAGGCCCTCATGATCAATGGAGGCCCCAGAGGTTGGACCCCTGCCAATCAGACACTTATTATTTGCTGAGCCAAACCAGGCTTCTGAAAATTTTGGCTGACCTAAATTTGGCTTAGGAAACCTATATATATATATACCATATTAAGGAATTCTTAGTAAATACAGGGGAGTCTCTTATTTGGGGCAGAGACTAGCTATGAAGAGTGTATCTCTTAGGAGGACCTGGCTCATCCCTGCATGACTCAGACAGCCCACTGATTTCAGCAGGCACCATATAATACTTCATTTTCCCTGTGATGGCGCTACAGGGAAACTGAATTCTTACTACTATGTTCCTGTTGAAATTACAACTGGTTGCTGGGTGTCCCAATAGTCAATGATCGGCTTATTTTAGGGGGACACTTCTAACAAATGTGAAGTAGGTCAGTGGATTGTTCTGAAGTAGACAAGGGGTTCACTGTGACTCGATAATGCCCGCCATGATCATTATGAAAATATAGTTTTTATGACTAATCTAGGTAACGTCCGCTATATATTACCTGTCTATAGAGGGATTCTTTACTGGCAAGTTCATTCTCTAACTTGTCATTGACATCATGGAGTGAAGTGGCTTCTCTCTGTGCACTCAGGTAGCGTTTCTCTAAGGTAGTGATCCGTTCTTCCATATCTTCCCTTTGTGCCAGAGCCTGATGAAATAAAATAGAGCTCAAGGAGTCATTTAGAATGGTCAGATGTAACATGAAATCAATTGGTAGTATGAAGAAATGCAGAAGCATGTAGACACCATGAGTGAGGACACACACCATGAACTTTGTCTTCCTACCTCTTTAACGTCACGCTGTAGCTTGGCGCTGACTTCCTCGGATTTTATAAGATCTTTTTGTGCAGTGTTTAACTCTTCCTCCAGTTCGGCCATTTGGCGGCACATCATGGTCAAGCGTTCCTTCAGTTGACATAGTTCTAACCTTTGTTTCTCCAACATCTCTTCCAGCTCAGTTTCCCGCCCCACTCTAAGCTCATGGTGCGTGGAGCCATTCAGGATGGTCTGAAATCATAAAAACAAAAATACGTCAATGAGTTACCTCCATGGAATATGGCTATGGTTTTGTGATATCCACATAAATGAACAAACAAGGATAGTACAGGAAAACATATTTCGGCCATAGGAGCTCAGCCTGCACTAGGAAGGTAAAAGCAGGGTTCTTCCTTTTCAAATAAATATCTGAATGCTTTATATCAGGGCAATAGGACATCACGCTCATAAAGCAACCCCCTGAGAATTACCTGATCACTGCAGGTCCGGTTGATAAAACATCTAATGATCACATAATGATGATAGATCCCCTTCTATTATTCACAGATGTCCTAATTGGGCTATTGGAAAGGGGTTGTTCAGATGGCCCAAATCTTAAAACCCTGTACTGTCACTTAATCCAAAATATCAGGTCCAAGATAGTGTGATCTGGAATACTGTTAGATGGGGCCCTCAAATGAGATAACCAGTCCCTCTGAATATCTGTTTATGGAGGAATATGGAATCCTCTATGAATTTTTATTTTTTTTACCTTAACAAAAATGAAAAATAAAATTGTCCCATCAGAGCTACTAATTTGTTATTCAGAGAAAGACAGGTACTGGGGTAATAACCTTCTAAGCCGGTACCATCCAGCAAATTCTCATTTCCTTCTAATAAAAAATAAATAAAAACATTACTATGGAATGCTTACAGAGTCTCCATCTTTACTGCCATCATCGATTCCTGACCTCCTCCTTGCAAGCTGTTCTCGTAGTGAAAGAGACTGGAAGAAGAGGATGAGAGGCAGACATTACATCTCCTACACACTACACCATAATGCTGCGATGACTAACAAACTCAAGATGCTTACCTCCTGACTGGACATTTCCAGCTCTTCCTCCAGCACTGCTACCCTTTCAAGGGCCACGCGAAGGCGCTCTCGAACCTGTTGTAGTTGAAAAAAAAAAAAGGAGAAAATGAAGTAGTAATTAGAGAGGAAATATACTTTGGGGTTATGAAATATAGTGACAAAAATGTCATATGGAATCTCCTTGGTTTTCACGTTGTTACATTTTATGAAGATGGATTTACAATCATAATGTGTAATGTGGGCCAGATGGAGAGCAAAAGGGTAAATAAGCCCAGGATCCTCCAACTACTTCCCTCAAGTACATACATTCACAAAATAATAACGCACCAAGCAGAATATGGTTCAAGACCACAACAGTCCAGGATTTTCGTTCACGACACCACTGCAAACGTAGGTAACAGTGGCTGGCTGACAATGGCAGGATATGTAATGGGCACCATGACACCAAATTTCCTTCTGCTAAATGCCTGGAAATAGTCTGGGCAGGGACAGGACGTGTAATGAAGGCAACACCTGTGTCTGGATGCTGGACAACGAAACTGTGGGAGCTGCTTGTGTTTGTTGGTGAATCAAACGATCCTCTCTACTGGTGGTCTGTCTGGGCCATCCAGAGCCTGTTCACTGTGTGTATGTGCCCTCACATAGTCACTGCTCCCAACACCTCCTAACAGCTAGGTCAGAATAGCCTAGATCGTGGGCAATTAGCCGAAAAGACCATCCTGCTTCTCTCAGTCCAGTGATGCACCCCCTGTCAAAGTCTGTCAACTGGGTGAAATGGTTTCCAGTGCGTTAAAGCGGCATGTCTAGCAGTCAAGAATCTTTCGACAAAAGGTACACTATCCAAAAGTAGCCCCTGAGAGCCTTTTTATAGGGCAGGAGGGTGAGCACTTTATTCCCTGTTGTGGCAAGACCCAGTGTCTAATCAGACCACACCTGTAATCATTTACCTGGGACATAAACACGTGCTGAGAGTTGCAGCAATCTGACATTTCTATCTGGGTGTGTCATGTTTTTTGATAGGGAGTATGATTCCAGCCTTTTTATGCAGTTAGACATGGAACTTATCCACTAGTTATATGAAACTGTACTAGGAAGGAGGACACCACCAATTTTTTGCCCAGGGACCCCATCAATCTTGATCAAGAGCAAAAATACAATAACAAAGAATAATGTAAGGTAAGCATATCCCATTAGATATAGTATTGCTCACACACAATATTTCATGGAGGTGCTTTACACAAAACATTAGAAAACTGCATAATAATTCCATAATGAAATGACTCCTTGCAGAACAACATTTTCTACAACAGAAAAGTGCAGGAAGGGGAATTCAGGTTCTGTGCTGAGCCCACACGTGGCAGACTTTTTTCCACCATGGCTGTCACCACAAATCTGCAGTGAACCTGTTGCGACCCCAAAACAAAATGCACAGGTATTACAGATAGTGCTACAGATTCACTGAAGATTGCAGTTTTATACACTGATAGGGTGAAATCTGCATCAAAATTTGTGACAAATACATCACAGCTACATATTAGAAAATCCATGGCATGGTTGTTTTTCCATGCAGAATTTTTCCGCAGGAGCAATACAGTTGAAAACAATGCATTAGGAAATTGTTCTTTTTTGGCAACGTTCTTCCAATTTAAGACAAAAGCTTAAAAAATGTCAACTTAAACTTGTCTAAATGAAAATCAACCAGCTAGGTAACATTAAATGCTGGAAAATAAAGAACACTTTCCTACCCAGTTGCTGACAATTCCTGTATTTGATTTTGCATGAGTGGCATTCACACACAGCGGAAACGAGCATTTTATGCCCTGAGCCAATATTCATGAAAACTAGCTCTACACCTGAGGCTCTGAGCCAAACGTCATGACAATGAGGCCTTATGTTTGACTAGGGACCTGCCATCTATGAAGTGGCTGAGAGCTGTCACCAGTGACATATGAATTGATATCGCTATTAATTTGTTCCTTCGTCCCATGCCTCTAGGTGCTAGGAGCAAGGTAGGCAGTAGACATCAAAGGGTGCTGTTATGTACTCTGTATCCTACACCGGGCAAGAACCAATCCATTTGCCGTCAATCTAAATGCAGCTTATTCAGCTGCAGAACTGAAAAAAAAAACTGTCTCTATAGAGTAAAGTCCAATATGCTTTTCATTGTGATTAAAACATTCCATTTTCCAAAAAGTTGAGGCCCTTAACTCAGAAAATCAGGGAACTTACAAAGTTGAGTTTCTGGGAATAGAGGACCAAATTTTGGATACAATTGGGCAGAGTTTGGGTAAACTCTGCCTTGTCCTGTAACTGAAACTTTGTCAGTACTGTAGTCAAAACGAAAACAGAGGGTGACCCATCTTAAAAAGCGGGTTCTGTGACCCCTATATTGATGGCCTATCCCCAGGATAGGTCATCAATATCTGATCAGTGGGGGTCAGACTATCGGTACCCCAGCCGATTAGCTGTTTGAAGAGGCCACAGCCTCCTCACAGCTTACCAAGTATGATGCCGTACATTGTAACGCGGCTGTGTTGGTTATTCCAGCCATGGCCCAATGACTTGAATGGGACTGAGCTGCAACTATGCCATGTGCCAACAAATGTGATGTCACTCTCCTAGGAAGAGGCCACAGAGTTTACCAAGGCGCCATGGCCTTTTCAAACCGCTGATTGAAGGTTGTGCCGGAAGCTGGACTCCCACCGATCAGACATTGATGACTTCTCCTGAGGATAACTTATTAATATATGAATCCTGGAAAATTCATTTTATGAAGTAAAAGAATGAAGCTGTGAGAGATAAGCAGCAGTGGAGATACGTCTTTTCTCTTTGCTATGCTTTCTCCAGCACTGGTAAGTCATGGCCATCTTGCTGCCTGTCTCTGAAGCTGGAGGAGAGGTGCTGGTGGAGCTTTCAATATGTGCTGACAAATAATTCATTCAGATGTCCCCAAGAGTATGGAGTAGTCACTCAGGATCTTTTGGGGCCCATTTATTTCTAGTGGTATATGGTGTGGTTGAATTAGAGGGGATAAATTATGGATAGGGAAAATGTTAAGTGAAAAGTTGGACCTTGGACCCTTATCATAAAGCTATAAAAAAATTTAATCCAGTGCAATCAACTTTGGGTTGTAAACCGCCAGTTATCATCTGTGAGGAAACCTGGTATTGAGTGTTACATTTCCTTGCAGCGCTGCCACAGGAAAAATGAAGCATTACACATTCTCAACTCAAATCAATGGTCTGTCCATGTGATGCGAGACAAAACGGGATCTCCTAATCATGAGGCGCCCTTTATAAACACTCTCCTCTTTGACCAAAAGATAAGCATCCTAAACAGAGGACCTAGCTCTATTAATTCAGAATCCCCTGATAGGGTATATGAAAATTAGGTTTCTAAACTGGACAATCCTTTTAATACATATGAGAAGTTCACTTTTGTTTGAGTCTGTTATATTTTTCCTGAAGTTATAAAAAAGGCAATCACAATGTCATCGGTCTGAGAGGCCACCAACTTAGAATCTTCTTACAGATTTTCATAAATCTATAATTCAGTGGAGTTTAAAGGGGATGCCTCACCTGAACAACCCCACAACAGGACATATGAACGTGATAAAAAGGGAGTCACCTGCTACGAAGTCCCTACTTTGAGCAAGAGCATCTAATACTACATTTCTTGAGATCTTTCCATGAGTGGTCACAACGAGGTTCCCCAGAAGATAACAATTGATTGTTAGGGGTTGAAGAAACCTGGACCACTGTGATCAGGCTTCATTCTAAGAAGGGGAAGTCCAAATAGGACCACACATTTGCTTTATACAGGGAGTGCAGAATTATTAGGCAAATTAGTATTTTGACCACATCATCCTCTTTATGCATGTTGTCTTACTCCAAGCTGTATAGGCTCGAAAGCCTACTACCAATTAAGCATATTAGGTGATGTGCATCTCTGTAATGAGAAGGGGTGTGGTCTAATGACATCAACACCCTATATTAGGTGTGCATAATTATTAGGCAACTTCCTTTCCTTTGGCAAAATGGGTCAAAAGAAGGACTTGACAGGCTCAGAAAAGTCAAAAATAGTGAGATATCTTGCAGAGGGATGCAGCACTCTTAAAATTGCAAAGCTTCTGAAGCGTGATCATCGAACAATCAAGCGTTTCATTCAAAATAGTCAACAGGGTCGCAAGAAGCGTGTGGAAAAACCAAGGCGCAAAATAACTGCCCATGAACTGAGAAAAGTCAAGCGTGCAGCTGCCAAGATGCCACTTGCCAACAGTTTGGCCATATTTCAGAGCTGCAACATCACTGGAGTGCCCAAAAGCACAAGGTGTGCAATACTCAGAGACATGGCCAAGGTAAGAAAGGCTAAAGAGACGACCACCACTGAACAAGACACACAAGCTGAAACGTAAAGACTGGGCCAAGAAATATCTCAAGACTGATTTTTCTAAGGTTTTATGGACTGATGAAATGAGAGTGAGTCTTGATGGGCCAGATGGATGGGCCCGTGGCTGGATTGGTAAAGGGCAGAGAGCTCCAGTCCGACTCAGACGCCAGCAAGGTGGAGGTGGAGTACTGGTTTGGGCTGGTATCATCAAAGATGAGCTTGTGGGGCCTTTTCGGGTTGAGGATGGAGTCAAGCTCAACTCCCAGTCCTACTGCCAGTTTCTGGAAGACACCTTCTTCAAGCAGTGGTACAGGAAGAAGTCTGCATCCTTCAAGAAAAACATGATTTTCATGCAGGACAATGCTCCATCACACGCGTCCAAGTACTCCACAGCGTGGCTGGCAAGAAAGGGTATAAAAGAAGAAAATCTAATGACATGGCCTCCTTGTTCACCTGATCTGAACCCCATTGAGAACCTGTGGTCCATCATCAAATGTGAGATTTACAAGGAGGGAAAACAGTACACCTCTCTGAACAGTGTCTGGGAGGCTGTGGTTGCTGCTGCACGCAATGTTGATGGCGAACAGATCAAAACACTGACAGAATCCATGGATGGCAGGCTTTTGAGTCTCCTTGCAAAGAAAGGTGGCTATATTGGTCACTGATTTGTTTTTGTTTTGTTTTTGAATGTCAGAAATGTATATTTGTGAGATGTTATATTGGTTTCACTGGTAAAAATAAATAATTGAAATGGGTATATATTTGTTTTTTGTTAAGTTGCCTAATAATTATGCACAGTAATAGTCACCTGCACACACAGATATCCCCCTAAAATAGCTAAAACTAAAAACAAACTAAAAACTACTTCCAAAAATATTCAGCTTTGATATTAATGAGTTTTTTGGGTTCATTGAGAACATGGTTGTTGTTCAATAATAAAATTAATCCTCAAAAATACAACTTGCCTAATAATTCTGCACTCCCTGTAGAGTCCCTTCATTCTATATATAAATTGATATCTAAGAGAGTGAGAGCAACAATGTGTGGGTGGAATTTCCCTTGAAGCAAAAAATATGTGGGCTCTTTATGTAGGTGCAATGGTTATCACTAAAATTACAGCCTAATAAATGGGTAAGCTGGAAGAACTCCAGAAACTGTAGACACCATTACCTTTTCATCAAGAGCCTTGTGATGCTCAAAGAGGGACTTTAGAGCTTTCAACACTTCTACCTCACTGGAGACACCGGCTGGTGATTGTGCCTGCCTCTTCACCACAGTCATCCTCAGTGAGCGCTCGTGTCTGGACACCAAGCATTCCAAGTGTTCCAACAGCAGCTGGAATGGAGATGGAGAAAATTATGAGTTAGATGAAGACAGAAGCAAAGCAGAACACAAAAAAGCTATTGCCTTTGTGCCTTTGTGCTGAAGACATTATCATAATGGCAAGCGATTGCCATGCCACAATATCTTACAGTGGATATATCTAGTATGCCAGCAGCCTGGCACTGGAATAACAGATTCTATGAGTGAACAGTCTGTTCTGTACTTACTTGTACTCGAAGAAAATATAATCTCAGTAGACCAAACACTTTTTTATTAACCTCCTGCATGTCTGATATCAAAGACTAACAGCTTCACAATGCACCGAGGGATTAAAATTAATGGCTTCCTGAGGACTGCGCCACAAGGGACTGCTAACAAAGATGACAATATTTAACATGAAGCTACTTTTGCAACCCCCACAGGTGCTACTGCCATTCAGGTCACTGGGATTTTCTAGCGTTTTTCTTCATTTTGTGAATTCCAACCAGGCTTTTCTTCCTTTAGACCAGGGCTCCATGGGGACTATATGGCAGGTGATTTTTGGACAAGCGTGTTCACATAGCATGGTATTGCATTGCATATATCATATTCCCCCATAGTGTCTCACTGATATTATGCAATATCACAGTTTTTGGGGAGCTTCTTATATAAAAAAAAGGCACCTCCCCTGAATCATTGCAAATCATTTATCTCATATGATTTTGCAATTGAGTGAGGTCATATACGGTAAGCAGTCCTTTCACTGCCAAGGAAGAAACTCATGGCACTTAAGTAGCCAAGAATGTATCCTTTCTACTGTACTAACAACTCTATCTCAGGCTGTGTAGCAGCTAGAAATATAAGCCAGCTCTTGTTTTAAAGCTTAGAATATAAGCTTCAAAATATGTCAGTTCCAGCTACATTACAGCTGGAGATAGAGCCAGGTGACGTAGGAGCTGCATAGACTTGCAGCTTTCACTCCTGTTCAATCCGGTTTATAAAAGTTGGAGGCTATGTTGATCCCACTTTTGTTTTAAAGCTTAGATTCTTAGAGGCTATATGAGAAGACCTGGCTCATACCTGTAGCTGCTATACAGTCTGAGATAGATCTGGTTGAAGCAGCTTCACCTTTCAGCTGGCGGTGATCTCAGCCAGTCTAGGGAAGGAATGATGGGGAAGGAAATGTGCTGACAGGCTGCAGTTAGAGGAGTGTGCTGAGGGTGTGATGTCAGAATTTTTTATTTATATATATATATATATATATATATATACACACATATACACACACACTAGCTGAGGGACCCCGTTTGGCACGGGTATATTTAATTTAATGTTTGTGTGTTTCGTTAAGATATCGACAGTATCCACTATAACAGTGACATCTACAGTACCCCACCCCCTTAAAAAGTGACCTCCCACAGCCCCCCACCGCTTAAGACTGACCCCCCCACAGTGCCCTGTCCCCTTAATATGGGATCTCCACAGCAGCCCCCCCCACTTAACTTTGACCTTTACAGCAGTATGCCCCTTTAACAGTGAGTTCCACAGCACCCCACCTCCTTGACAGTGACCTCCACAGGGGCCCGCCCCTTAACACTAACCATAGGTTACAGTCCCCTTAACTGACCTCCACCATTCCCGGCCCCCTTAACAGAGACCTCCACAGCGACTGCCCCTTTAACAGTGACTGCCACAGTACCCCGCTCCCTTAACAGTGACCTCCACTGTACCCCGCTCCCTTAACAGTGACCTCCACTGTACCCCGCTCCCTTAACAGTGACCTCACAGTACCCCACTGCCTTAACAGTGACCTCACAGTACCCCACTGCCCCTTTAATAGCGGCCTTCAGAGTCCCCTCCTCCCTTAACAGTGACCTCTACAGTGCCCTACCCTTTAACAGTGACCTCCACAGCGGCCACCCCTTTATTAGTGACCTCCACAGTACCAGTCTCCTTAACAGTGATTTCCACAATAACCCGCCCCCTTAACAGTGACCTCAACAGAACTCCGTTCCCTTAAAATGCGATCTCCACAACACCCCGTCCCCTTATTAAGTAACCTGTACAGCCCTTAACTGTGACCTCTACCATTCAATGCCCCTTTAACAGTGACCTCCACAGTACCCAGTCTCCTTAACAGTGATTTCCACAACACCCCTCCCCCTTAACAGTGGCCTCTACAGCAATCTTCCCCTTTACACTGACCTCCATAGGGGACCGTCCCCTTAACTGTGACCTCCACAGCAGCCTGCCCCTAGGGTGGCTAGAGGTCCGGTTTTAGGCTGGATAGTCTGGCTTTCAGACTTTCTGTCCTCCGTCCGGCGCAGGGCCTGGACGGACACAGGGATGTCATTTTAAACAGCTCACTCTCAGACAGCAGCACTGTGCTGTCTTAGTGTGAGCTGCACAGAGAAATTCACCCTCCCTCCACCCCTGCAGCTGACAGACGTTGATTTTTACCTTCATTTTTTCAATCCCCGGCAGCTGCGGAGTGGGAGGGGGCGTGGTGTAACTGGGTCAGGGGAACGGCTTAGCGGGACCTGGGTGCAGGGTTTTTAAGTTAGTCTTTTGAGGGTGCCTAAATGGCCACCCTACCTGCCCCCTTAACTGTAACATCCACAGCACTCTGCTCCCTTAACAGTGTCATCCACAGTGCCCTGCCCCTTTAAAGTTGACCTACAGCAGTGAAGAAAAATGGCTGGGTTGTTATGAAAACCTGGTGTAAAACTGTGTGCATGTGAAGACTAAGTGCCTGCGAGCTTCTATTGGCTGATAAGGGACATGTGACCAGACTTCTATTGGCTAATGCATTTTTTGGGAATATCTCTGAGACCCAGTCTAAAACCTTCCAGGACACCTAATGTACCTGTGTGCCAAATTTCATGATTGTAAATGCGACGGTGTGGATTCCTTTACCGGAAATACACATATACACTCACACATACACTCAGCTTTATGTAATATGTAATTATATATATATTTATTTATTTATTATATATACATACACACACCTATAACACCTCCTATCCCTTGGTTGAACTTGATGGACTTATGTCTTTTTCAACTGTAGTAACTATTTATACTGGTATGGAGGGATTTTTTTATTTTGTAATTTCGTTTTCATTTGTACATGTCAAAAGTGTGAAAATTGTGTTGGCTACCAGATGAGCAAAATTTCCAAAAACCACTGCCTGCAATAGGGTTAAAGGTAATATAAACTAGTGCAACCAAATTCTTTTTATTGTTGGAGTACATCTAAAATGAAACATAATGCACCTTTGCAGTAAGTCTTAAAGGGGTACAGTATTCCAGGACTTTACTACAGATGGCCAATCCACAGGATAACCTATTCATATCTATATTGGAGTGGGTCTGAGACCCTGCGCCCTCATGCCGGTACTACACAGCTCTGTCAGTTGTATAATGAATGGAGCTGCTGACTGCAGCACTGCTCCCATTGAATTGAATGCTGCAGTAACCAGTGGCATCCACTGCACAGGGGATGGAGCTGTCTAGGTCCAGTGTCAATTTCTGGCACTAAAGCTACAACAAAACAGCTGATCGGTGAGGTCATCAATAGTGAAATCCTAGAATACCCCTTTCAGGCATCAGGGCTGTGGAGTCAGTAAGCCAAAGTTCTGACTCTGACTCCTGCATTTTATCAACACCGACTCCGGCTCCTTCATGAATGGCAAATAATTTAGTAATAACAAATTTCCTGCATTAAAATGCTAACATCAGACTTTTTATTACTACCATAATTATTGAAATACTATTTCTGAAATTCCTGTAATTTTATAAATTTCTGTAAGTTAATCTGCAATGCACTATGCATTTAATAACTGGAAAACACAACACTTAATAATTGTAAGAAATCTATGAATATGTCCTCAGAAAATGTTATAAAAGCTCTATATGTAAGTACTGGAAATGCGCTGAATCATGTGCTAGTCCAAATGGGAATAAAAGAAAAATTTAAAAAGTGGAACAATTATATTCAGTACTGGTCATAAAAGGGTTGTCTGGGAATAAATAACTTTTCACAGGTGCCCGCAGCCTGCCTCTGCTATGGGAAGATTCATATTTACCTGCAGCTCCAATTCTGTGCACTGGCCATGATGTGTCCATCTTCCAGTGCTCGGCTTGTTTACTTCCTCCCTAGCATGAGCATGATCATCTGCTCCACTGCAGCCAATGACTCCACAAGAGACACATCATAGCTGAAACCTTTGGCTGTCAAGGAGCAGATGACCATACCCATGCTAGAGAGGAAGTAAACAAGTCGTGGACTGGAAGATGGACACAAGGGACCCGTCACGCAGGACCAAGGTGGCGGGGAATAGGTATGCATGATTCTTTCCATAGCAAGGGCATGCTGCGGGCACCTGTGAAAGGTTAGTTATTCCCAGACAACCCCTTTAATACTGTCTTCCTGTTCTGTCTAGCAGTTCTGAGATGACTACAGGCATGCCCAGTAGTAAAGTCCCACCTCTGGTCTTCACTACTGAGCATGTGAAGCACAGTTTCAGGCATTGTAACTAAGGGACTAGTATAAGGGAAAAGGGAGAACAAAGGAGAGGTGAGAACTGATTTTCTATCACCACTAGGACACCCTACTTATTATTTATTGTATAAAGAGAGGAGAGATCACAGGAGATGTGATAACTGATTTTCTATTACCACCAGAATAACCTGCTTATCACTGTTTATAGTATAAGGACATAGGGAAACACAGGTGAGATGAGAACTGATTGTCTATTACCATTAGAAGATCCTGCTTATCACTACTATAAGGTACAGGAGAGAACACAGGACAGGTTAGAACTGATTTTCTATCACCACTAGAGCACCTTGTTCATCACTGTTTATAAGGGACCCAGACAGAACACAGGGGAGATGAGAACTGATTATCTATCACTACTTGAACACCCTGCTTATCACTGTTAATAGAATAAGGACAGGGGGAACACAGGAGAGGTAGGAACTGAATTTTTGTCACCACTAGAACATCCAGTCTATCACTGTTTATAGTATAAGGACAGGGAAGAACACAAGGGAGGTGAGAACTGATTATCTATGACCACTAGAATACCCTCCTTATCACTGTAAATAGTATAAAGACAGGGGGGAACACAGGAGAGGTGAGAACGGATTATCTATCACCACTTGAACACCCTGCTTATCACTGTTTATAGTATGAGGACAAGAGAGAACACAGTAGAGGTGAGAACTGATACCTATCACCAATTGAACACCAATCATATCACAGTTTATAGTGTAAGGGGCAGAAGAGAACACTGCAGAGGTGAGAACTGATTATCTATTACCACTAGAAAACTCTGCTTATCACTGTTTATAGTATAAGTACAGGAGAGAACACAGGAGAGGTGAGAACTGATTATCTATCACCGGAGTGGTGAGAACTGATTATCTATCACCACTAGAACACTCTACTTATCACTGTTTTTTTTATAAATCAGGGCCTTAGATTTATAGAACATAAATATATGTATGAATAACATTTCAAGTTTATATGAAAGTTAATAAATTTATTACACAATATTAATAACAGATATTTTTTAAGCTGGAGTCAGAACATTTCTACCGACTCTGACTCCACCTAAAACTAGTTTCGACCCCAACTCCACAGCCCTGTTAGGCATGGGCTACACAGCTATTTGAAGCAGCAAAAAATCAAATAGCTATCGCCATTGTCTTCCTGTGTAACATCAAATTTATTTATATTTGCTGTGCAGTAGAAGAAAATCTATTGTTTTCTGCTATTAGCCATTGATTATGCTGACTGTCATATTTTTCAGTAGGATTATTGACAGTTTTGATCTCCTCTCTATGATCTACTCTCTCACATACCTCCAGTTCCATACACAAGTGTGAAAGATATTTGCTGCTTGTCTTAGCTGCAAATTGGATGGTTTCATGCTTATCTCACATCCACTCTACATTACACAGATCCCACTAGATCCAGTTTATCTGAAACCACCGTCCCATCCCACTATTGGCATCCACGTTGCTGCCGGATCACTGGGTGTAATCCCCCTGTCTTGTTCTTTGATAAGTCTTCACTGAGGTAATTTCACAGTGAAAACACACAAAGCTCCTTCCAGCCGTCTTATTTAGCCTGTGGCACGCTGTCATCCACATTTACTGTGACAGGCACTTCCTACGTGTCCTCGACTTTGATGCGGCACTATGCCATGGTATGAAAACGCACCGTGAAGTGTGTTTATTTATAGCGACTTTCCAACCTAACAGAAAAGAGGGCAGCCTATATCATATGGGTCGTTAACTCCTTACACTGCTGTTGGAGATGAGTGGCAATCACTACCGCGCAGTCGCTCACCGAACACAAAGGATTGTGACATCTTCCACTGCTCCCAATATACCATCTCCCAAACGTGTTCATAGCTACCCCCGTTTGTCTCATTAATGAATAAGAGAAGTAGCAAGCAGCCAGCGAAAAATTAGGAGGTTACTGGTACCAGTCGTTACTGAGGCCAAGTGCACGCTTCCTCCAGTCGTGTCAGGTTCCTCGGCTTCTTGCACAGCATGAGAGTTGACAGAATTATTGGCGTGTCCCTGCTGTTGCAATTATTTAGCTAGAAGCGGCAGCTTTGCATAATTCCCAATACATGACACGTCCCAATACATGTTGCGTCCATTGCAAAGGGATCTGAAAGATCCTAAAAGTGGGAAGTGTAACCTACTGGTGTTGGCCACTGTTCAAAATAAATTTTTCCATAAAAAAGACATGACATTGATTTAGTTATGAAAATGCTTGGGTTCCAGGATAAATTTGTCCGTCCATGGATCACGGTAAAATTGAGTAATTAACTCATATGTGACCTGAATGTCTTCATAAAATAGAAAAGGGCACGCGCAATCTGGTCAGAATTTGTGAGACTGTCTCACAACTTTTTACCCCATAGGGAAACCACTGCCCCCTTGTGGACAACTCCCCATCCTCTCTGCCTCCAAGCTCTTCTTGTAGTACAGGATTGGCCTCTTAAAGGGCGAGTCTGCCAATTTCAAAATATTAACATTGCCTATTAAGATTGACTGCAGGCTCAGACTCAGTTTTGGGTAGAATTGGTAAAAATGTACCAGTTCCAACTCCAGCTTCAACATTAAAATAGAGGGTGACCCATGAAAAAGTAGCCCACCTCCAGCATTACTATGACAAGATGAACGAGTAAGTGGATTGTTTTTTTAATTACCCGCAAATCACAAAAGATGCTGAAAGTGGTCCCCGTCTATGCATCTTTGGGCACGCTGGATTATGTTGGCTGATACTGCTTGCAGCTCTTCAACAGTGATGCTGCAGAAGAAAAAATGTCCTGCTTTTTCCAACCAGATGGGGCAACATGCCGCACCTCCCAGAACTCACTGGCACGGGTTCATGAACTGTTTACGGAGGAGTGAACTGTGAGCAAGGGGTTATGGCCACCACGTTCCCCAGACTTGTCCACATACACACGTGCAACCGGCCTCTCTCGTTACTTCAGGGGAGCTGCAGGGTACCGGGTCCCAGTTTTCGTGATCAGCGAGGGTACCAGTGGTAGGACTTCCTCTAATCTGATAGTTATAACTTTAACTAACCAGAATACCCCTTTAAGCCCTAGGCTCTGGACTGCTCTGGAAACATACAAGAAACACCCACTTTGGTGTAAATTTGCACATATCCCACCTCCTTTGTGGTAAGCCCCAACCTCTTCCCATTACTACTGGCAACTATGTAACCCAAGATGAAAAGTACAGTTACACATTGCATTAAGAGCCACAAAAAGATTTTGGAAGAAAAAGGAGATCCCTAAATATCTTGAAGATGTGAGACTGAACTGCTATACCACACAACATTAGGGAAGAAGTATGGTGTTGTTTATGACAGAAAGCAGCCATGATTTTCTATTCCTGTATAAGGTCCCCACCCCACCCCACCACCACCCCTTATTGTAATAGTTCTGTTGCATAGAAGCAGACAAAGCAAGACACTGGTGCCAATGCTACATGGACTGGGCTTCAAACGGGGGAAGGCATATGCAAAACCCATCCAAAAAGTTGTTTTAAGGGTGTTCCTGGGTTTTTGGGCATCTTACCAGGATGGGGATTAAATGTCCCAATTTTGACTGTTTACAGGGGTTTTTAAGTACTTGGATATTTATGGCCTATCCTCCGCATAGATCATCAATATCAGCTCGGTGGAGGTCCGACACCTCACACAGCCACCAATCAGCTACATCAGGCAGCTGCTGCTACTAGAAACTATACAGTGGATGGGGCCAGAAGGTCAAGGTTTCATCCAGTGTGTAGTGGCGGTGCCTGGGTACTGCAGCCAATCGGTAGTGGTCCCCCACAAATATGATATTGATGACCCATCCTCAGGATAGATCATCAATTTCCAAGTACCATAAAACTTCTTTAAATGTTGGTAAGTATGGAGGTTCCTAATTATGCAATATCGGCACAGAGGAGATGACCTTTGCACTAGAGAAGTACAAAAAAAAAGTGATTTTGTTTTCAGATTGCTCATGAATTGCACTGTAGAAGAGAGCACAGCAGGATGCTACACCTTTAAATTCAGTGCTAGGACTGAGGATCACTGAGGGTCAGTGATTGATCATTAGCCATCTAAAACAGGAGACTCCTTTGTATGGCTTCCGGTAAATGAAGAGATGATAATTTGAGACAAAACTGGAATAGTGTTGTAGCTATTTGGCATTCCTCATAAAATCATCCTGGATTCAGGCTTTTCAGACAAAACATAAAAAATTATATATCAGCTCATCTTCAGCTTCTGAACTAAAGCCTCGAGGGCAAATATGCCCCAAACAACGCAGCTGAGGAAAAGAAAGGAATCTGAATATACAGGCTCCTTATATGATCTTGTGTTTTGCTATGAACACCCACTCAACTGCTCACATAAGGGTGTTAACCACTCCGCTGACATACCTGACAATTAAATAGGCATGCATGGTTTTATGGGCCGGGTGAACAAAATAATGTAAGCTCCGGAAGTCAGCAACGTATCTGCACTGGAGATTTTAAAGCCTACCTTTCAATACCTTGTAAAGATCTGAGACAAGGGCACAATCAGCCCAGAGGGCAATACCAACACTAAATCACAAATGACACATTTATTTGGGCGGAAAGGGCCGCAGCGTTCTACTACTGATTAAATATTAGTGGTGAAACAGTTTTCTTTGTGTCCAGGACATTTAATGGAGCACAAAACCCAAAGTCCAAAGATGTCAGATATTCACACCTATGTAAAAGTCTATAGATCTTCTCAACTGTTGATATGTGAGATAAAGGAAAGCCATGGGGGCAAGGACTTTCTGGGTTTGTGGTCAGTCATCCTATCGAAGAATATTCTAGTAATCCTATGCCCTACCTGTCATGGCTGATAACAGGGAACAAGAGATGGCATTCATGTTCACAGCAAACAGCTCAGCCAAGCATTATGTGCTGCCGACAATGATAATAAAAGGCTATGTTGTCACTACTGAAGGACTTCTCCGTCCATGTCTACTTCAGTAGAGAGAGAGGAATACAGACTAAGTCACTGTCATACTTCTTTGGCTGTGGCTTTTCGCTCATGAGAAAAAAGAAGCGGGCATGTTGAAATCCTACCTGCCCTATCCTACTGGTTGCCTCCATACACAAAAGATCATTGGTAATCCCACAATTTCAGAAAACTTTAATCATGAAGTTCGTTATCAAGGGAAACAACATTTGAGAAGCTTAAATGCAACCACCCAATTGCAGGAGGTCCATCAATGAGACATTGAAGAAGGTCCATGCTCCAAAACATTTGTAGCTCAAAATGGTTAAAAGCTTAGTCCCAATCATCTTTATGGGCTATGCCTGTAATGCACATAATATAGGTTCTTCAAGAAGTACAGCACAAAAAAATATTTTCATAATGTCTCAGTGAGATAGACAGATCCAGGCACAGCATCTATCTGTCTATCTATGAACACAAATACTAATAATACGCATGATGATATCTTTACTTAAACACTCTATCATTTGGTAGATATCCTGTTTCCTCCATCTGCTGGCTGCACCAGAACTTGATGGTGCTGAAATAGGAGGAGAGGGAAGTGCCAACCCCTTTATGGGCAGCCTGGCCTTCCAATACCCCCTCTCTAAAACCAGTGCCGAACACTCCCACTGTCATCTCCCAACTCACCCGAGTGTTGTTTCTTTCTGCTTTCAGTTCCGCAATCTCTTCTTCTCTCTCCAGAAGTTGCTCGCGACACAAGTTCAACTCCTTAGTGAGGGCTGCGAATTCCTAGGAAAAAAAAATGCAATTCATGAAAAATCAAAAGCAGGAAAAAAAATGCATGTTCTTTTAAAAAAAAAATGCTTACAAAGGTGAAGATTTCAGGGACACCCATCTCATTCCTTCCAACAGTTTCTATGTTATTTAGGAGATAATTTTGTACGCTATCCTGAATTACTGTGAAAATGTCTCCACATGCAGCGGACACGGTTTAAAATGTCTTATGAGGGAAGAAAAAAAAGTGAATTTTCTGCCAATTGCACGAAGGTGAGGAAGAGATGTGAGAGCAGCAGTAAGATCACACTGGCTGCTTTGTGTAGCTCTGGTCTCCGAACGCTCCCAGGGGAATGAGTCCTACACAGACCCCCTTTAGCACACTGCCTGCTTTGTGTTACTGGGCACCTCACTAGACCTTTTCTATGGTATTTTAGGTTATTTATTTTCTACCACCTTTTATATGGACAATCACCAAATGCTATGCAGTATTATTATGCAGTGTTAGTAACCCTTCACTTGTCCTCCACCATAGAACATAACTGTAGGCCATGGAAATCTGAAACCCTTAAAAACACCTTAAAGGGATTCTGTCACCTCGTTTTAGCTTAAAGAGCTGCGGACATGCACGGCTAGATCGCCGCTAGCATGTCCGTAATATACCTGTCCCATAAAGTGGTGTCCTTTTATTGCGTTTAAAAAATGATTTTAGAGATATGTAAATGAGCCTGGTAAGGTTCCCAAGGGGCTGTATGAACCTTCCTGGTGCCCAGCCACGCCCCCCTGTGAAGGAGCCCAGCACCGCCTGCGTCCTCCGAATCTCCTCCTTTCTTCACAGTTAGATTGTCGTAATCTCGTGATGCGCGAGCTCGCGCATGCGCAGTTCCTTCCCTGAGGCTGATACCAGCACAGGGAAGGAACACTATACCGGCACTGCGCATGCTCACCACTGGGCACTTTACCAGGCTCATTTACATATCTCTAAAATCAATTTTTAAACACAATAAAAGGACACCGCTTTATGGGACAGGTATATTGCGGACATGCTAGCGGCGATCTAGCCGTGCATGTCCGCAGCTCTATAAGCTAAAACGAGGTGGCAGAATCCCTTTAAGGAACACTATCATAATGCCATAAGTGTATGTTTCCCCAGTACATATATTGCAGACCACAATCCACAGCAGATTTTGCTGTAGATCTGTGGCAAAATCTCCATGATTTTGATGAATAATTGCTGCACATTTCACCCTATGCATTGAAATCTCCAGCATAAATTAACATGCTACTGTATATGCTGCAGATTCCGCCTGCAATTCTATGGCAGAAAACGTTGAGGATCTCCATCCCAACCGAGCATACCCTAAATATATTTGGTGTGAAAAGGTGATTATGGAAGAGGTTCTGCAGCAGCTCAGCTCTGAAATACCAAGTAAATTTTTTCTACAATTCTGAGAAAGGATGTTTTTGTGGGGCAGAAGGGCAGCAGCGGTGATTTTCATGAAACTACTTTTTTTAAATATGATTCTGAAACATCCGGCACGTTGATTACAATGTACATTGCTGCAAATGAAGAAGAGAAGCTTCATATCATTCACTACTTTTCAGTGGATAGAACATTGGGTCTTTAAAGAGGATGAGGAGCAAACGAGAAGCAGCAGCCTGGAAGATGGAGAAAATGGAGCTGGAAAGAATAAGCAGCTGCGGAGCTGAAGCAAGAAACAAGGAGGATAATAAGGAGCCAGAGCCAGGAAAGAGAAGAGGAGCTGGAGCAATAAGTATGAGAGGCAGAACCAAGGCCAGAGTATGGAAGGAGCAGAAGAGAAGAAGCTGGAGTCAGAAGGGAGAAGCTGGAGCCAAAAAGAAGAGGTAGGAAAGGAGCTGGAACAAAAAAGAAGAGTAGGAGGAGCCAGAGCAAAAGGAGAGAAGTAGAGGAGCGGACGCCAGAAAGGAGGTAAGAAAAGGAGCCAGAATCAGAAAGGAGGGTAAAAGAGGAGCAAAAGCCAGGGAGCAGGAGTAGAAGATAGAGCCAGAAAAGAGGAGCCAGAGCACAGAAGGAGGTGATGAGGAGAAGCTAAAGGCAGAAGGGAGGAAAGAAGGAGAGGCTGGAGCCAAAAAAGTATGGGAGGGAGGAGGAGATAGAGCCAGAAAGGAGAACCGTAGGAAAAGTTTGAGACAGATAAGAGGGGAGAAGAGGAGAAGCTGAAACCAAAAAGAATGGGTGAATAAGGAGCCGAAGCCAACAAAAGAGGTAGAGGAGATATGGAGCTGCAGCTAGAAAGTAGGAGATGATGAGCCAGAGTATAGGATGTGCTAGAGACAGAAAGAAGACAGAGAACAGAAGGAAATGGAGCCAGAAAGAAAGATAAAGATAGCCATACACATGATATTACTGTTGGTCAAGTGCTTGTTCACCCAACAGCCATCTTGATTGAGCATGCATATGCATGGCAAGATTGGTAAAGCATGTATACGTAGTGAATAGGTAGAGTTGTGAAAGCCAAAAGCATCGGGCAGCTGAAATCCAACTTCCTTGTTCCTATTTCCCTGTACATCTGCTGTGGGAGGAGAGTTGGGAGACCCTATACACATTAGATGTATGGCTGAAATCGATGGGTTTAGCCAACAGAGATCTAATATGTATGGCGAACTTAAGAGGTGAAGCTGGAGCAAGAAGGATGGATAAGAAAAAATGCCATAGCCAGTAAGAAGTGTGAAAATAGGAAAAGCCATCTAGAAAAAATAAAACAGGAAGAACAATACCCAGAGAACAGGAAATGAGCAGCCAGACAGAAGGAGTTGCTGAAACCGAAGTGAAAGAAGACTAACCAGAAGAGGGAGCGGGAGCTGCAGCCTGGAAGGAGAAAAGGACTAAGGACAAGATACTTGTAATGATTGGGTTGATTTTCCATATAAAATGGTTCCTACCTTTTCAAATATTGTTCATATATTTCTACCATAGCTAATAACTTGCTGGGATCATGGCATCTAATCAGTACCACCCGATAAAATTTAAAACTAATCCTATATCTCAAGAACAAATGGAAACGGCAAAAACGCCTTGATTGATTCTTGTCTTGACTACTGCAACGCATTACTAATCGGTCTCCCTCTCACTAAACTCTCCCCCCTTCAGTCTGTCCTAAATGCTGCAGCCAGGCTCATCTATCCATCCAACGCTACACTGATGCTACTAGTCTTTGCCAGTTACTTCACTGGTCGCCCATCCACCAGAGAATACAGTTCAAACTTCTCACCCTCACCCACAAAGCTCTCCACAGGGCTGCACCTCCATACATCTCTTCCCTCATCTCCATCTACCACCCTACTCGTGCTCTCCGTTCTGTTAGCGACCTAAGATTAACATCCTCAAGTCGTACAGTCCCAAACCCAAAGCAGATCGGCTGGCACCACTCCTGTCAGTTCAATAATGGCTCGAATCCTACTTATCACAATCAAACCTTATATGTCAACCCAATTACTCATAGATTGTAAGCGCTTGCGAGCAGGGCCCTGACTCCTAGTGTTTCAGTTGTATATATTAGCCAGTTACTTTTGTTTTGTACATGAACCCTATGAATTTGTAAAGCGCTGCGGAATATGGTGGCGCTATATAAATAAATATTATTATTATATTGCAACAATTGCATATTTGCATAAAAGGGACATTTTTACTCAACTGGAGTAGGGTTCCCAGGTGTAATCCAACAGGCCATATCCAATGACATGGATGCATGGAGCAGACCACAAGACTTTATTAAAAGCTTCCTTCCAGACAGTTTGGTTATTGATTTTAGGAAAGAAGATTCCTTCAGTTTTCAGGTTATGTTGTAGCTATGGCACATTTTTACACAGGGAAGTCATGTCTTCTGTATTTTTTTATTATTTATTTCCTGTTTTTCGTAATATCATTTCTTAGCCATGCTGAGGCCATAGGTTTGAGTTTTTGACCAGAGCAATTATTAATGCTTAATAATTAAAACTGGAGATATGGGGAGGGTAGAGGAGTAAAGGCCACCATTTAACAGCAAGCAGAATTGTGTGTCATTGGTTAGAAAGCAGAGAAAACTGCAAGATGAAAAAGCCAATGACGGATGTGCCTGTGTAATAAAACGGATAGCTACATAGTAATACTTGTTCTTTGTATATTTTTTATTCTATTTTCTTTACAAGATCGTGGGGGCAGCCATCTTGCCCAAGTTGCTGCAAGATCAGTTGTAACTTGCTTAAAGGAGTTGTCTCACTTCATCAACTGGGGGGGAGCAGCTAATAACAGGCCGTGATGGATGAGCCTTCCTAGCATCGTGGGTAACGCTAGCATCGCAGGCGTCGCTTGATGTTTTGATCCACGCAACAGGGAGATGCAGCGGTGGCCGTGCGGGTATCAGGAGCGACACAGGTGCCGGGAAGTGGGTAAGTATAACCTGTATGAGGTGCCCGGGCATTTTGGGGGGCAACTCCTTTACCATTGTCTATGTAATTAGGGCTGAAACGATTACTCGAATTAATCAATTAACTTGACACAAAAAAAACTCGAATGGAATCGATGATTCGTTTGTGCCATATGACCACAGTGTGAGTGAAGAGCTTGCTATTACTCACGCTCCGTGGTCATCCGCCTGCTCGCACAACGCTGCTTTGGATCCTGACGTACACACATCGTCAGGACATTTTAGTTCACTGGCGCTGCGGCTGGGCCCCGATGGCTTGGAGGGGAGAGCTGGTGGCATTGGGGGAGGAGCTGATGGCACTGGGTGGGGGAGAGCTGAAGGCACTGGGGGAGTGGAGCTGATGGGGCTGGGGTGGGGGAGAGCTGAAGGCACTAGGGGAACAGAGCTGATGGCACTGGGGGATAGTGGAGCTGATGGCACTAGGAGGAACTGATGCACTTGGGCTGATCGCACAGGAGGGAACGAATGGTGTTGGGGACTGATGGCAGGGGGCCTGATGAGTTTTTATAAAGGAAAACAGTCTATTCATTTTTTCTTATTAGAGTACTCAATTAATCGTAAAAATAGTCGGCAGAATACTCGATTACTAAAATAATCGTTTACTGCAGCCCTATATGTAATCAATGCCATTTGCTGAAGTGAGGCAACCCCTTTAACAGCAGGAAACAAAACATAAGAAAACCAAGTAAAATAAAAAGGGATTAGCCTTTATGGAATTGCTTTGTAGGCATGCTTAAAGTGTAACTGTCATTTTTTTTTTTTTTTTTTCTAATGTGTAGGGGCAGTGATACTGACCATTTTTGTAATATATTTTAATTATTGAAATTGTACATTTCTATTAGAAAAATAGCTCTAAAGTGGCCCATTTTGTGCCTTAGCAACGCTCCTCTGTCTTCTGTTTGCATAACTGTGGACATTTGCTCCACACTGACTGTTATGTAAACAGAAGACAGAGGAGCGTTGCTAAGGCACAAAATGGGCCACTTTATTTTTCTATTAGAAATGTACAATCTCAGTAATTAAAGTATATTACAAAAATGGTCAGTATCACTGCCCCGCACTTAGCAATAAATAGAAGCATTATACTTACCTGCGAGCTGCGATGTCTGTGACCGGCCGGGAGCTCCTCCTACTGGTAAGTGAAAGGTCTGTGCAGCACATTGCTTATAGCACAGACCTGTCACTTACCAGTAGGAGGAGCTCCCGGCCGGTCACAGACAACGCAGCTCGCAGGTAAGTATAATGCTTCTATTTATTGCTAAGTAACCATGGCAGCCAAGACTGCAATAGCGTCTTGGCTGCCATGGTAACTGATCGGAGCCCCAGCGATTAAACTGGGACTCCGATCGGAACTCTCCGCTGCCACCAATGATGGGGGGGGGGGTGATTTTAATTAGGAGGGGGGGGGGAAGAGGGGAGGCCGCACTGGTCACATTTAATACTGGGAATCCGCACTGGCCACCAATGAATATAGAGGGAGGGGGGCCGCACTGGTCACATTTAATACTGGGGGGGGAGGGAGGGGGGGCCGCACTGGCCACCAATGAATATAGAGGGAGGGGGGCCGCACTGGTCACATTTAATACTGGGGAGGGAGGGAGGGAGGGGGGGCCGCACTGGCCACCAATGAATATAGAGGGAGGGGGGCCGCACTGGTCACATTTAATACAGGGGAGGGAGGGGGTCTGCCCCCTCCTGCCTGGCAGCACCTGATCTCTTACAGGGGGCTATGATTCGCACAATATTTGTACGGATCACAGCCCCCTGTAAGAGATCGGGTGCTGCCAGGCAGCAGGGGGCAGTCATGTACACAGTTATTTTAGTATATTCTAACTTGAAGCGTCCCCATCACCATGGGAACGCCTCTGTGTTAGAATACACTGTCGGATCTGAGTTTTCACGAAGTGAAAAATGAGATCTGTAAAAACCAGTTATGCAGACGGATCCGTTCTGAACGAATGCAAGCGTTTGCATTATAGGAGCGGATCCGTCTGTGCAGACACCAGACGGATCCGCTCCAAACGCAAGTGTGAAAGTAGCCTTAGGGCTGTTTCACACGAGCAGATGCCGTGCGTGACATCCGCTCCGTGAATGACAGCCAAGACCCGATGCAGACTGCAGAAGCACGGAGCATTAACATGATTGATAATGCTCCGTGCCTCTCTGTGATCTCTTTACTACGAAATCACAGTGAGATAAAGTTGTCACTGTGATTTCGTAGTAAAGAGATCACAGAGAGGCACAGAGCATTATCAATCATGTTAATGCTCAGTGCTTCTGCAGTCTGCATCGGGTCTTGGCTGTCATTCACGGAGCGGATGTCACGCACGGCATCCGCTCGTGTAAAACAGCCCTTACTGTAAGGCTGAGTTCACACCACGTTTTTGCCATCCGTTTAACGTGTACAAGGAACTAATATGTTAACGGATGCCTCAGACAGATGCCATACAGTGACAATAGAACTCTATGGTGAGCAGATGCCAAAATAAAATGTATACATTAACGTATACAATAACCAGACTCTGCAGGATACAAAATCGTGGTATGCTGTACTTTCATACTCTATTTTTACAACGTATCCATTCACATCACCATAGCAAAATCGTGTGAACCCACCTTAATGCTACCTTGTGATGATAATGAGATGACTGCTAATTCTGCCCCTCTGTAAATAGCACAAGCTGAACACTGACATGTGTGTTATGGCTGATTTATATAGTCCGACCTGCAGCCAGTTATCAGGAAGGAACATTCCTTGCTGACAATTGGTTGTTCGTTCAGTAGAGGCAAAGCGCTACATTTACATCCTACTGCTATCGCTCGTCCCTATACAGAATCATTGTTACTGGGTAGCAGATCGCTGTTTAGACAGCACGATCTGCTGCCCAGAAATTATCATTTACTTTACTGCATTAATGACTGATTCACCTGATGGGCAAGCATTTTGCTTGTTCACCGGGTGCTTGGAAGCACCTTTAACCTGGCTGATTAGCGTGAATGAGCGTTCATACAAACATTCGTACACGATAATCTGGCTGATCATCAGGAAGTGTGAAGGAGCCTTTCATCTACAGTAAATGCTCAGGATAGGTCATCAATAACCAAATCTTTGGCAGACCAACAACCAGCACCACCACCGATAAGCTATTCTCTGAAGCCATCATCGCTGGAACAAACACTTTGCATAAGTCAATGGGAGCTGAGTTGCAGTAATCCAGTGCAAGTTGCAACCACTAAGCTTTGAATGGAGCTGTCCTTCTGGATCCAAAGTGTTGGTTCCAAAGCCGGCCACTGCAGGGAACAGCTAATCTTTGGGGGTGCAAGAACCCCACCAACCTGATACTGATAACCTATCCTGAAGAAACCGAGAAAACCCTTTTAATTGACCTTAGACATCTGGGCAGGTTCAAGAATAGTTACAACGTTTCTAGTGATGTGATCTGTGGAAAGTTTTCCTATAGCATATGGCTATTAAAGCTGTTGTCTGATCTGGACAATCCCTGCTTGTAAGAAGGGTCCCTAGACAATAAGCTGATCACAAAATGTCCCCCTGCTGGATCCTCCACCAATAAACTGGAAATTAAAAAAGGAGTTGACTGAGATAATTAAAAGGGGTTTTCCAAGAGTTTCTACTGATGACCTATCCTCTGTCGGACCCCCACTAGTGTTGATCGAGCATCATAGTGCTCGGGGGTTTGGGCCGAACACATCGGGATGCTCGGGTGCTCTACCGAGCACAATGAAAGTCAAAGCGAGAACCGGATCATTAAACCAGGCACCCCCTGCTCTGAAGAGAGGAGGGTGCCTGGTTCATAGGAAAAGTTCAGAAATTGATGGAAACACCACCAAAATGGTTCGGGAACAGCATAGGGAGGATGTCTGGATGCATCTTGGACTCCCAGGTCGCTGCTGGGAACCATGTTGTCCGAGTAGCCACTTTTACAGACTGACAATAATACGCACAAAACCAAAGATAAAATCGTTTTTAGAGGAAAAATTGTTAGGAAACATTCTTTCCTGTGTATTTACTTGTATATAAAGTGCAAGTGCTGCCCAAAATTTTGTTGGTTTTCGGAACTGGGGCCATGATTAAGAGGAATGGCCGGGGGCATCCGTATTGCGCCGCTAGAGGTGGCGGCGCAAGACGAACCACAGCGAAAGCATTTGCAAAGAATATTTTCATTAATCAAGAACGAAAGTCGGAGGTTTGAAGACGATCAGATACAGTCATAGTTCCGACCATAAACTATGCCGACCGGCGATACGGCGGCGTTATTCCCATGACCCGCCGAGCAGCTTCCGGGAAACCAAAGTCTTTGGGTTCCGGGGGCAGTATGGTTGCAAAGCTGAAATTTAAAGAATTGACAGACAGGCACTACCAGGAGTGGAGCCTGCAGCTTAATTTGACTCAACACAGGAAACCTCACCCGGCCCGGACACGGAAAGGATTGACAGATTGATAGCCCTTTCTCGATTCTGTAGGTGGTGGTGCATGGCCGTTTTTAGTTGGTGGAGCGATTTGTCTGGTTAATTCACATAACGAACGAGACCCCTCCGTGTAACTAGTTACGTGACCCCCAGCGGTGAGGATTGTGTTGACCAGACTCTAGGATAGTGAGACTGGACTTGTTGGGGAGGGCCTGCAGGTGAGCTGACTCTGTAAAACATTATATGTGTGGGCCTGCAGGTGAGCTGACCCTATAAAGATTGTAGGTGAGAGCCTGCTGGTGAGATGACCCTGTAAAACATTATATGCACGGGCCTGCAGGTGAGCTGACCATCGAAAACATTATGGGCGAGGGCCTGCTGCCGCTTTGTTGACTCTAGATAACTTCTGGCTGATCGTACGTCCCCGTGATGTCGACGATCCATTTGGATGTCTGCCCTATCAACTTTTATGGTACTTTCTGCACCTACCATGGTGATTCCGGTGAGGGAGCCTGAGAAATGGCTACCACATGCAAGGAAGGCAGCAGATGCACCAATTACACTCTCGGGGAGGTAGTGACGATAAATAACAATATAGGACTCTTAAGAGGCCCTGTTATAGGAATGAGTACCCCATTAAATCCTTTAACTGCATTGGTCAGGGCACGTGTGATGTTACGGGACAGATGTTGGTGTAAGGCGGGCACACGTTACACTGGAGATGTGGCACTGGTAATGTCACGGTCAGAAGTGGACACCGTCTATTGAAAAAGTACACTGTATGTCACTGATACATTTTTTCAGCGCACACATTACACTGCAGATATGGCGCAGATAGTTTAACTGTCCGCAGCAGACACTGTCTACGGAAAAAGTGCACTGGATGTCACTGATATTTTAGGGATGCGCACACTTTAAGGCTGGGTTCACACGAGATTAGGTCCGGATGCGTCCCGGTGTGTTGCGGCAAAACCGCGCGAGTAGGAATGCAATTGCAGTCAGTTTTGACTGCAATTGCGTTCCGATGTTCAGTTTTTATCGCGCGGGTGCAATGTTTTTTGCACGCGCGAGATAAAAAACCGACACTGTTACCCAGACCCGAACTTCTTCACAGAAGTTCAGGTTTGGGTTAGTTGTAGTGTAGATTGTATTACTTTCCCTTATAACATGGTTATAAGGGAAAATAATAGCATTCTGAATACAGAATGCATAGTACAATAGGGCTAAAGGACCTTTGGTGACGTCAGATCTCATGCTCCAATCACATGGTCCATCACCGTGGTGATGTACCATGTGATTGGAGCATGAGATCTGACGTCACCAAAGGTCCTTTAGCCCACAACTCATCAGTAAACTCAACTCAAAGGTCCTTTAGCCCACAACTCAAGTAAAGAAGAGACCGGGAACTTCGAGATCAAGAGGAGAAGGTGAGTTAATGAGTTTATTTTTTTAAACCCCTCCAGCCCTATTGTACTATGCATTCTGTATTCAGAATGCTATTATTTTCCCTTATAACCATGTTATAAGGGAAAGTAATACAGTTTATAGACTGTCACCTAGCAACCATGCGTGAAAATCGCACCGCATCCGCACTTGCTTGCGGATGCTTGCGATTTTCACGCAACCCCATTCACTTCTATGGGGCCTGCGTTGCGTGAAAAACGCAGAATATAGAGCATGCTGCGATTTTCACGCAACGCATAAGTGATGCGTGAAAATCATCGCTCATCTGAACAGCCCCATAGAAATGAATGGGTCCAGATTCAGTGCGGGTGCAATGCGTTCACCTACCGCATTGCACCCGCGCGGAAATCTCGCCCGTGTGAACGCAGCCTAAACAGGAGATGTGGCGCAAATAATTTAACTGTCCGCAGCGGTCTATTACACGGTATTTAGCGCAGGATGCGCTAAAAATATATATTGCTGCTGTCACACACAATAGTCCTTAAAATGACTTTTGGGTCTCTGAAAAGTTTTTTGTATAAAAATCTTCCTATTACACTCCCTACAATGTCTGTCCCTCTCTATGCACAGCTCTCCCTAACACTGAGCAATTTAGCATAGGCTGCACTACAAACATATATTGCTGCTGTCACACACACAATAGTCATACAAGGACTTTTGGGTCTTTGAAACTTTTTGGTACCAAAAAAAATATTCAATTACACTCCCTACACTCTCTGTCCCTTCCTATGCTCTCCCTGACTACAAATGAGCCGAACATGCGTTCCGGCCCGGCCAATCACTGTAATGCCAGTAGCCAACATGGCTATTGGCATTCCAGTGAGGGCAGTACTTACCTGCCCCTTTACTGGCTGCGTAGCAGCCGCGAAACGTGCGGGAAGGAGACTCTAGCATGGTGCCCGAACACATGTGGTAATCGGCCGAGTACCGCCATGTGCCGAGAATCGAGATGCTCGAGCCGAACAGGTGTTCGGCCGAGCATGCTCAATCATCACTAATAGATGCTGATGACCTATCCAGAAGATAAGTTGTCAGTAAAAAACACTTGGAAAACCTCTTTAAAAATCTTGGACATGACTCAGACTGGTGTAACATATACACTGCTCAAAAAAATAAAGGGAACACTTAAACAACACAATGTAACTCCAAGTCAATCACACTTCTGTGAAATCAAACTGTCCACTTAGGAAGCAACACTGAGTGACAATCAATTTCACATGCTGTTGTGCAAATGGCATAGACAACAGGTGGAAATTATAGGCAATTAGCAAGACACCCCCAATAAACGAGTGGTTCTGCAGGTGGTGATCACAGACCACTTCGCAGTTCCTATGCTTCCTGGCTGATGTTTTGAATGCTGGCGGTGCTTTCACTCTAGTGGTAGCATGAGACGGAGTCTACAACCCACACAAGTGGCTCAGGTAGTGCAGCTCATCCAGGATGGCACATCAATGCGAGCTGTGGCAAGAAGGTTTGCTGTGTCTGTCAGCGTAGTGTCCAGAGCAAGGAGGCGCTACCAGGAGACAGGCCAGTACATCAGGAGACGTGGAGGAGGCTATAGGAGGGCAACAACCCAGCAGCAGGACCGCTACCTCCGCCTTTGTGCAAGGAGGAACAGGAGGAGCACTGCCAGAGCCCTGCAAAATGACCACCAGCAGGCCACAAATGTGCATGTGTCTGCTCAAACGGTCAGAAACAGACTCCATGAGGGTGATATGAGGGCCCGACGTCCACAGGTGTGGGTTGTGCTTACAGCCCAACACCGTGCAGGACGTTTGGCATTTGCCAGAGAACACAAAGATTGGCAAATTCGCCACTGGCGCCCTGTGCTCTTCACAGATGAAAGCAGGTTCACACTGAGCACATGTGACAGACCTGACAGAGTCTGGAGACGCCGTGGAGAACGTTCTGCTGCCTGCAACATCCTCCAGCATGACCGGTTTGGCATTGGGTCAGTAATGGTGTGGGGTGGCATTTCTTTGGAGGGCCGCACAGCCCTCCATGTGCTCGCCAGAGGTAGCCTGACTGCCATTAGGTACCGAGATGAGATCCTCAGACCCTTTGTGAGACCATATGCTGGTGCGTTTGGCCCTGGGTTCCTCCTAATGCAAGACAATGCTAGACCTCATGTGGCTGGAGTGTGTCAGCAGTTCCTGCAAGACGAAGGCATTGATGCTATGGACTGGCCCGCCCGTACCCCAGACCTGAATCCAATTGAGCACATCTGGGACATCATGTCTCGCTCTATCCACCAACGTCACGTTGCACCACAGACTGTCCAGGAGTTGGCAGATGCTTTAGTCCAGGTCTGGGAGGAGATCCCTCAGGAGACCGTCCGCCATCTCATCAGGAGCATGCACAGGCATTGTAGGGAGGTCATACAGGCACGTGGAGGCCACACACACACTACTGAGCCTCATTTTGACTTGTTTTAAGGACATTACATCAAAGTTGGATCAGCCTGTAGTGTGTTTTTCCACTTTAATTTTGAGTGTGACTCCAAATCCAGACCTCCATGGGTTGAAAAATTTGATTTCCATTTTTTTTTTTTTTGTGTGATTTTGTTGTCAGCACATTCAACTATGTAAAGAACAAAGTATTTCAGAAGAATATTTAATTAATTCAGATCTAGGATGTGTTATTTTTGTGTTCCCTTTATTTTTTTGAGCAGTGTAGAATGATGTTATACTTGCCTCTTAGGCTCTATTCTCTGTGGCATCGGTCCAGTCCTCCGGTCTACTTACAGACTGCAGTGATCATATGCTGTATACCTGCATATCACCGCAGCAGCTTGGAAACAAGTAGCGGCCGGAGGACTGGTGGTGCAAAGAATGAAGCTGGAGAAAGAAGAAGTAGTGTAGGTCATAATTTTTTATTTGACTCCATTCAGATTTTTTATTATCTCAGACATCCCATTGGATTGCCTGTGTAATGCAGGGCTGGACAGGATCTCCAGGGCGAATGATGCTCTTTGTAACTGCTCTTCCCTATGGTCAAGAGATGAGGATCTGGAACAGGAAAACCAACTCAGGATTCCCTAAAATGGGAAATGAAAATGGGGTTTCTAAACCGGGCAACCCTTTTAAGATGAGAAGGTTCAATGGCTCTACACAATTTAGTATTACATTCAATTCCATCACTGTAAAAATACTCATACAAAAGAACAACATAAAGCCTAAATCGCATTCCTAAATATTCAGGCGTGCTAAAAATTTCATCTGAAAATCACTGTGTGTGCATGCAATGGTCTAGCAGTTAAAACACCCATCTAGATTTTGTTGCCTCGTCTCTGTATCACTGGGATTACAATTTTATTGCAATATTGAGGGATCACCAAGTCAGTAGTGAATAGTCACACCAGCAACAAATCACCAAATCGTGCCCTTTACTGAAGCGTGTAAAGGCACCCTTACACATAGCATTCGACAGCCTCCACTTTGATTTCAAGGCTTGAAAGCATATTTCCTTTTTCACCATTTCACATTCTGAATCTATATTAAAGATTCAACTTACAAATACTTTGCTTCACAGTTTTTGAAAGGGGTTTCAGTTATTTCAAACCATTTTTTGTAGCTACTTTCAAAATTTTCCTGGTTGTCATTGGAAACAGACACCAGCTTATCTGAAATTGGGGTCAGGCATGTGACCTAACTGCTTTCGATCTGAGTTCCTCACGACTGGAAACAAGTGTATATTCATAGAAGAAAGCATCATGTAAAGTAAAATTGACACCTTCAGAGACATTTTCTGTATTATTGCTTTACATTTATCTTGGATAAAAACATTTTTGTAATAGGATTTGGGGTCTGCATTACTAAATGGTACAAAAAAGGGCATATTTCAGCAGGATCAAAACTAACAAAGCAGGTATAATTCTTAGAAGGGCTGCCCAGATGATTAAAACCCCACCTTTGTAACCACACAAGGTCGCGGCATTTAGGAGAATGTTAATATGCTAATTAGGGCTTAAAGGGGTTGCTCAGGATAGGTCATCAATATCTGATCGGCTGAGGTAGGAAACCCGACACCGCTGCCGATCATCTGTTTTAAGAGGAGGCGGCTCTTCACTGGTGGCACTATCTTCTTGAAAGGGCACTGTAATTACAAGTACTCGCTCCATTCACTCGAATAGAGTGAGTACTTGTAATTACACTACGTCACCTCTACAGGGGAGACGACCCGTAGTGTAATGAAGAGGAAGCAGTGCTCACATGGAGCGCCTCCTCCTCTCCAAACAGCTGATCAGCAGGCGTCCCGGGTGTCGGACCCCCGCTTATTGGATATTGATGACCTATCCCGAGGATAGGTCATCAATATAAACAGGCTGCACAACCACTTTACACTGCGTGCAGAATTATTAGGCAAATGAGTATTTTGACCACATCATCCTCTTTATGCATGTTGTCTTACTCCAAGCTGTATAGGCTCGAAAGCCTACTACCAATTAAGCATATTAGGTGATGTGCATCTCTGTAATGAGAAGGGGTGTGGTCTAATGACATCAACACCCTATATTAGGTGTGCATAATTATTAGGCAACTTCCTTTCCTTTGGCAAAATGGGTCAAAAGAAGGACTTGACAGGCTCAGAAAAGTCAAAAATAGTGAGATATCTTGCAGAGGGATGCAGCACTCTTAAAATTGCAAAGCTTCTGAAGCGTGATCATCGAACAATCAAGCGTTTCATTCAAAATAGTCAACAGGGTCGCAAGAAGTGTGTGGAAAAACCAAGGAGCAAAATAACTGCCCATGAACTGAGAAAAGTCAAGCGTGCAGCTGCCAAGATGCCACTTGCCACCAGTTTGGCCATATTTCAGAGCTGCAACATCACTGGAGTGCCCAAAAGCACAAGGTGTGCAATACTCAGAGACATGGCCAAGGTAAGAAAGGCTGAAAGACGACCACCACTGAACAAGACACACAAGCTGAAACGTCAAGACTGGGCCAAGAAATATCTCAAGACTGATTTTTCTAAGGTTTTATGGACTGATGAAATGAGAGTGAGTCTTGATGGGCCAGATGGATGGGCCCGTGGCTGGATTGGTAAAGGGCAGAGAGCTCCAGTCCGACTCAGACGCCAGCAAGGTGGAGGTGGAGTACTGGTTTGGGCTGGTATCATCAAAGATGAGCTTGTGGGGCCTTTTCAGGTTGAGGATGGAGTCAAGCTCAACTCCCAGTCCTACTGCCAGTTTCTGGAAGACACCTTCTTCAAGCAGTGGTACAGGAAGAAGTCTGCATCCTTCAAGAAAAACATGATTTTCATGCAGGACAATGCTCCATCACACGCGTCCAAGTACTCCACAGCGTGGCTGGCAAGAAAGGGTAGAAAAGAAGAAAATCTAATGACATGGCCTCCTTGTTCACCTGATCTGAACCCCATTGAGAACCTGTGGTCCATCATCAAATGTGAGATTTACAAGGAGGGAAAACAGTACACCTCTCAGAACAGTGTCTGGGAGGCTGTGGTTGCTGCTGCACGCAATGTTGATGGTGAACAGATCAAAACACTGACAGAATCCATGGATGGCAGGCTTTTGAGTGTCCTTGCAAAGAAAGGTGGCTATATTGGTCACTGATTTGTTTTTGTTTTGTTTTTGAATGTCAGAAATGTATATTTGTGAATGTTGAGATGTTATATTGGTTTCACTGGTAAAAATAAATAATTGAAATGGGTATATATTTGTTTTTTGTTAAGTTACCTAATAATTATGCACAGTAATAGTCACCTGCACACACAGATATCCCCCTAAAATAGCTAAAACTAAAAACAAACTAAAAACTACTTCCAAAAATATTCAGCTTTGATATTAATGAGTTTTTTGGGTTCATTGAGAACATGGTTGTTGTTCAATAATAAAATTAATCCTCAAAAATACAACTTGCCTAATAATTCTGCACTCCCTGTAAAGGGATTGTCCAGTATTTTGATATTGATGAATCGGTGGGGGTCTGAAACTCTGCACCCTCGCAGATCAGCTGTTTCGTTGGAGCTCCAGTGGCAGAACTACAAGGCTCTATCCATTGTTTAGTGGATGGAGCTGGTAACTGCAGCACTGCTCCCACTGACGTGAGTAGGAGCAGCACTACAGATACCAGAGCCACCCAGGGTCATGGACATGGCAGTATTATGGCTCCGCACAAGCTCCCAGTTACATAGAGCTGTACTACATCACCCATCAAAGTGTATGGGACCCTAATTCATGTGCCGCCATAAAGTACATATGGCTATACTAAAATACAATAAGCCCATTTTTAATGTTTTTGTATTACACACACACACGTCTGCTGCAACCTTGGACTCTTAAGCCTCTGACTTTCATGCCATGCTGGGAGTTGTAGTCACACAACCGCCTGCAGATCACTGGAGTATGAAGATTATAGAGAACATTTTGATTAAAGAAACCTTTGCTCTAGCAGAGAATGGTTTGCAGTAAGCCTGGCTGTTTTACAGACTGAACCCCTGCTGGGTAACTTCTGCTACAAGATGGGCAATCCTTTTTCCGTTACAGGCATCAGCGGTAATGACTCAGAGCTCTGCTGCTGAATATACAAGTCATCACTGTATCTTCAATATTATCAATGATTCTTAGCAAGCTACAGCGGGGGTCAGCAACCTCCAGACCACCAGCTGCTGTGAAACGACAACTTTCAGCATGCACACTTTCTCCTCTATTCTTGGAATTCACTGCTGCAACATGGCTCACTGGTTATAAATCGCTTTTTTTATTGAAAAATACATGCTTTTTGTTGTTTTAGCTGCATTTGCACAGACCCCCCCCACACACACACACAAACACTATGTCCACACTGGGAAGACTTATAGCATGGGTCATCCCGATCTTCCTGGCTCATGAATATGAAGAAAAATAGTGGAGCCTTTCATCTAGTTTAGCTTTAGGTCCATCATTCCTTTTCGAAACCAGGACAATAATGCAGCAATAATGCAAGCTGTAACGTCATGACCACTAGGGGTCTCACTTCCACCTAATTTACATTCCACTGCCTGTTGTCAGGTAAGATCTGCCCCTAGTAATAGAGACACAGAACATGGCAGAGAGGAATTGGGCCCGGTCAGAGCTAGCTGAGATCCTGAGCACTATAAAAGAACTGCTTCTACACTGCTTAGATAACAGGAGTGGCCTGCCTTTCTAAATCTGACTTCCCCCTCATTATCTGCTCTGTGAGCTCCAAAGTTGAAAACAAACAAACAAACATAGTGGGAAGTAAGGGAAAGGATGTCATAGCAGTACACTGCTGGCAGATTCCAGAGAGGGGAGGCACCCCTTGAGAGAAATGCATCTAGCTGTGCAGCTGAACAGGGAAATAATTAGGCTGAAGAAAAAAAAAAAAAAAAAAAAGACATTTCATTCACACTTCTGATTGTACAAAGAAGCACAGCCATTTTGCAAACTCAGGTACACTTAGCTCTCAATGCTTCTGGGCTGGCACACACAAGGTAGGTCTGTTCCTGCTTCTCGAGTCAAAAAGCAATTACATACCACACACCATTTCACAGATGTGCAGGCTGGGTTAGGAGGGAGATAGCCCACACAGAATAAAAATTGCAGGTTATCTAAATTGGCCGCATATATTTGCACGCAGCGAATGACGCAAGGACGAATCTCGGTGAAATAATTTCAATACTGTACTAAGGAACTGCTATAAAAGCTGTGAAAGAACTTGGATTTCTTCTAACTCAGCCATTCATTCACCATTTAAATAGCTGTTGCAGGATAAGGCAATCCAATCTCCCTGGCCGGAACAGCAAACTGTAAGCAGAGTCATTACCATTCCGAGCACACAGGCTGCTAACCTAATCTTCCCACGTACTCCATATTCAGGTCTGGGGAGGACACAATGGAGGCTGTGCCTACAGGACTATTTTTAGTCTGTCGTGTACCTGCACTCCGGTCCGGGAACTCAGACCATCAAACCGATCCGCCTGGTGGAAACACGTTCGCTACATAGATTATAATTCTATTATGGTGCAAATGGGACAATCAGGCCTCTCTCTGCAGGCTGCTGATACTAAGTATTGCCACTTAAGGCCACAGTATAAGTGGCAGCACATCTCAAGAACTGGTATAAAAATGTACCAACAACCATCTACACCAGGATGCAAATCAGAATCGATCTACCTCACCAGGCTGCATCGAAGCTCCAAAAATATTCATCTGGTCTCCTATAAAATGTGCAAAGGTCCTTAAAGGTCTTTGGGCAATCTAGAATGGTTGTCACTGCAATATTAGCACCCAGCGTGTAGAAGCATCACGTCAGATCGCATGGGAGAACAAAAGTGTGAGTATGCTTTAAAAGGGGTTTCTGAGATTTTAATACTGATGACCTATCCTGTGATAGGTAATCAGTATCTGATCGGTGGGGGTCTGACACCTGGGACCCTCACCGATCAGCTGTTTGAGAAGGCACCGACGCTCCTGTGAGCCCCGCATACATAGTATGGTATTGCAGCTCAGCCCCATTCACTTGAATGGGGCTGCGCTGCACTTAGGCCACGTGACCGATGAAAGCGGAGAGAAGCCCGTGGCACTACTGCGAGCCTTCTCAAACAGCTGAACGGTGGGGGTCCTGGGTGTTGGATCGCCACCGATCAAATACTGATGACCTGTGCAGAGGATAGGTCATCAGTATTAAAGTCTCGGAAAACCCCTTTAAGTTCTAGTTCTACAACATAACAGAGATCATTAGTTTATTCTTCGATGGAGACGAAAATCCATAATATCAATTTGACATAATCTGTAATCCTATTTGCATCTGATAGTGAAATGGTGGTATCCACTTGTCATATCTTTCTGATCCATCTTTTCCAACTGAAATATGTTGGATGCACACTTTCTGGTTCTTTAACTGGTAAAATGGCTTAAAAAAGAAAATATACTGATGTATATATAAATGACATGTAGAACTATATGCAGTAGGCTCCTAAACTCCCTCTTTTTTATGTATCTCAATGTCTATCAAATGTTATCTTTATATTTCAAGCTTCAGCCAATACAAAGATTAAAAAAATTAAATAGCACAGACTTTTGGACCGGTTTGTTGGATTTCCATGCAGATGAGGAAATCACTATAATCCAACACAAGAGATAATAGAGCATATTAATACACATCAGCAGCATTTCTTCTTGTACATACTGTGACATTTCTTTTAATAGTATTTGATAATCCAAATAGTCAACACAGCCCCTGAATTCATACCTCCTACATCAGTCCTCACCATAGCGCTGGCTTCCTACTCCTCCACCCGAATTCACAGCAGCGGCTAGTTACCTGGCCCTGATGTTTTGCTTGAAAATCTTAGACCGGAGCATTGTTATCAGGGCACTGTATAGCGCTGTTATTTAGGCAGAGTATGGTGGTATTATAAGGGCACGTTCTGACGGTTTTTCTTCAGGTAGTTTTGCCCAGAGACCTTGATCTGGGATTATACATTTCAGAGGAGGCCAGATGACTATTCGAAAACCCAGGAAGATATAGATGAACTGATCCTGTGCAGGTAGGTAACTGCTGGATACTGCTGGATCCTTTTACAAAAACGGTTCATAAAAGCTGTTTATGTAGAGGCTCCTGGCCCCTGTTGCAAAACTTGTGCCCACCCCTCAATGTCATATTCAATGGTTTCACACTGTATAGACTATACATACATGTAGTGGAGTATACTATAATGCCCTATCTTCCTAGGCATCAGAGGGGTGGTGGGGGTGTTCGGATACAAGGACCTTAGTAATCTAGCCCTCCTACCCCCCAACAGCTACACCCCTGATCACTTTACAAAAAGCAGAAAGAGGGAAAAACAAAAAGGTCAGATCGGTTTGACGATCACAGATGGAAAGATGCAATCTGCGAGAATTTAGGACTGCTAAAGTCTCTTCACCAGAGACAGCACGCTATCATATTTCTTTGAAAATCCAGCCTACATCCCGAATCACTGATGTGGATCAATACATAAACTGCACTCTCAGCTGCCAGGCATCCTGCCACACGCTCGCTTCTCTCTATCCATCAGTTTACATAGCACACTTGTCATATAAATATGTAATGAGGGTAAAATACCCCTGTTCGCATGAAGCTTTGGCTGATCTCTCCATCTATATGCACACAATACAAACCAAAATGTACACTGTATACACATAGACATGCATCGATCCTCAGTCTATATAGCATATACAAGTCATCTAACCCCTGTGATCAATTCATATAGAGCTCTCCCCAGGGCTGCACCTCCATACATCTCCTCCCTCATTTCCTTCTACCACCCTATTCGTGCTCTCCGTTCTGTTAGCGACCTAAGATTACAAACCTCCATAATTCGTACCTCCAACTTCCATCTTCAAGACTTCTCTCGGGCTGCACCTACTCTCTGGAATGCCCTGCCCCGGAATATCAACTTCCCAACTTCCCTACCTTCAAATATGCATTAAAAACACATCTTTTTAGGCAGGATTATCAAACTTCCTAAAATAATTGTTCCCCGAGTAACCCGCCCCCACCAACTCCTCAGGCCTGAACTCAATCTTCTAACAGCCCCACACCCGAAGCAGATCGGCCTACACCACTGCTTTCAGTACAATAATGGCTTGACTACTACATATCACAATCAACTACCTTTTGGGTCACTCCCAATTCCTCCTAGTGTTTCAGTTGTATATTAGCCAGTTGTGTTGTGATGTCTTTTGTTTTGTACATGAACAATCTGAGTTTGTAAAGCGCTGCGGAATATGGTGATGCTATATGAATAAATAAATAAATATTATTATTATAATCTAGAGCCCCTGCTTGTTCAGTGTCTGCAGAGTATTCTGATGTGATTTGCATTCAGGATCAATACCAGATAAGTAATGGATTTACAAATTTACCCAATCTTTCATGTATAAACTACAAAGTAAAATGCAAAGGTGAACTTGTACTTAAAGGGGTTGTCCAGCCTTTACTTTAGTTGATCACTAGCTGATCAAAAGGGGTCTGACACTAGGCATAATGGGAGCAGCAGGCCCAACAATAGCAGCAGCGCTGTAGTGATGAGCTCCCTCCACTACAAGGTTGATGGAGTTGTGTAGTTCTGGTGCCGACTTCCGCTGGGGTGGATAAACCATTACTTAGTAAAGCAGGCATGCTCAACCTGTGGCCCTCCAGCTGTTGCAAAACTACAACTCCCATCATTCCCAGACAGCCTACAGCTATCAGCCTACAGAAGGGCATGGTGGGAGTTGTAGTTTTACAAAAGCTGGAGGGCCGCAGGTTGAGCATCACTGTAGTAAAGGATTGACTACCCCCTTTAGGCTATGACTACATGGAGACACTGGTCGCGCAAAAGCTGTTGCAGCCAGGTTCAAAGGGGCATCGCAGTGTAGTGGTGATCCCATAGAAATTAATGGGATCTTATCGGGAGTTGCATGTTTGCTGCAACTCTGAAAATCCAAAACCTGCATTCCTATGGGATCGCCGCGACAGCTGTCACGCAACCAGTATCACCGTGTAGCCGCACCCTTCAAGGGCTATTCCCAACCAGACACGGGTCAAAGAAACAAAGACTGAAGGATTCTGGCATCTGGATATAAAATCTTCTTTCTCAATTATTAGACATCCATTAAAATATCATGTAAACAGTTACAACTCCATGATAAGGTCAGGGAACTCTTGTTGTACACATGTCTCAGAGGTGGAGCACACATCTATCAATCCATAAATGTCTGAATTGGAAATACCTCTTTAAATAATCTGGGTTGTACAGGATTAGAAAATCAAGGCTGCTTTCTTCCAAAGACAGTGCCACACCTGCCCATGGGTTGTGTCTGCTATTGTAGCTCAGCTCCACTGAAGTGAATGGGACGAGCTGAAATACCATACAGAACCTACAGACACGTGTGGTAGTGATTCTGGAAAAAGACAGCCATGTTTTTCTAATACTGGACAACCTCTGCACAACCTAAAAAACATCTTGTCATCTTGTTCTCTACAATTTTTCTGTACTTTTATTACAGTTTACGTACTAGAATAGGTTTCCATTCAGACCTGAATCCAGATCTCAAGGACCATAGCTGTACGTCTCTTCTACAGATGAAGAAAAAAGTACCCAAAATGACAAGCAACACTAGAAAGAATATTGAAAGGCTGTACTCATGCAACAGAAGACCTTGGGACGTGATCTGAGATCCTTCTGCTCTCACCTGTGGAAGGGCGATGTTAAGCTGCCTTTGAAGAGATTCCTTCTCATGACCCAATTCTCTCAGACGTAGCTGTGCAGTGGCCAGGCTCTCCTGAGTCTCTCGCAGAGTCTCAAGCAACCTCTCCCTCTCATTTAACATGTTTACCATAAGCTGCTCAAAGTTGGCATCGTCGGAGCTGTAGGTTGAACCCCGACGGTTGTCCTCGTTAATGGTGGGCATCACTTCGCACATCATCTTGGCAGCTTTATGTCACAAAATATACACCAGGAAAAGAAGGCACCAGGGAGGGCTATAAATGCTGACAAATCCAACCAAGGCAAACAGCTGGGGGGGGGGGGGGGGGGGGCAAAGAGACTGCACAGGAGTGGATCCACGAGTTTACATCAAAAATGAAAATGGGAGGGTAACCATATGCATGAAGACTACGTGTAATGTCCAGCTTGAAGCATCTTTATCACAGCCAGGAAGAGGTTTCCCAATCAAGTCACTACATGGAAATGTATGGAGCAGGTCAAGAAGTCAGGACTTTCTTCAAAGCAGTCACCAACCATTAAGAACGTCCACGCAAGTATGTGACACCACCTAGAATAAAAGACAGACATGTTAGAAACCTGCACAAACATAAACATGGTGTACTGCAAGGTGCCGAAAACAAAATTTATCAACTCAACTCTCGTGTAATATACTGAAATGTGTAGAAAACACATAGTAACTCATGAGACAGAAAACGGACATGTTGCTTTTAGGCGGTGCACAAGTTTTGAACAACGATGAGACCAGTAGGTCATCTTCAGAATGGCATCATTTAGGTACATCATGGGATGCAGTGCTTGAGGACTTGAGAAGTTATAATTTTTGGTCAACATCAGATGGACACATTACAGCTGCAACACTGTGGCAGCAATGCATGCCCCCTCTGTGAAAACCCTAACTTTTTAGTTTTTTGGAGGGGAGATCAGCCCAACGACAGGTCAGACCATTTTATGACCTTACAGATCTGATCACTTACGGGTCATAAATATGGCACCCATAGCCTGTTATAGACCAACAATATACCCTTTAAGTTGGAGAGCCATTGAAGTTCTCCTCAAGGACTCATATGCCTAGAAATATAAATGTCATATTACGTAGAAGCATTGCTTCTAGGAAAGTACACGCAGTGCGAACAGGTCTGTCCTATGGATCCACAGAGACTTTGTGTGCTGCACAGTACAGGATCACACAGCCTTACCTTAGCAATTATTCCTAGGACTGGCCATTTTTTTGGTGCTAATGTGATAATGAAATGGCTTTTGAAGAGTGGTACATAACGTGAAGTGTTAAAAGAAATGTAAAAAAAAGGCCTGTCATAATGTGTTGAAAAATAGTTGGAAGGCGCATACTGCATAATTCTCGCAGCCAATTCTTTCTTGCTTGGGAAAAATGTGACTTTTGAGGCTCTTGTTATTTGGCTGCTTGTGTTTCATCACCAGAGTGATAGTGAGGCCTGGGAATTGCTGCAATTAGAACCCCACCCTGATTCTGCGTAGCCGGCTGACGGGAGGGTTCCACCTTGCCTCACCCCAAGTTTCTTCTCTCTGTTTAAGGCGAGGAGATGCGAGGCTTTCACAACACTCCCTTGGAGTCTTACTCAGTGGGTCAGAATACAAAAACAACACGAATTTCGTATTGGCAGTAAAAGCAGAACGACAGGGCGAGCTCCGCAGAATACTAATTATTTACCGATTATTCTGAATGTCTAATAAAATAAACTTTTGCCCTTTATATTAAAATGACATCATGGAGAAGTATTACTGAACGTCTATGCCGAGACTTTTCTGGATGGCACACTGACCCATTCATTTCTATAGTACTGTACATAACATCTGTATTTTTTAGGGATCCACAAATTATAGAACATGTTCTATTCTGGACCATATTGCAGACAAGAACAGTCCTATTGATGGGATGAGAAAAATACTGTCAGAAACTTCGAAACCTTGCTCCGAATCATATGAACCTATATATCGCAGACCTCAGAGCTCAGCTTTGCTCCCTCTATCACATGGTATATGAATACCACTGATGGTGGGGTCTCGATCTATTTGCCAAGCCAGAAAGCATGAACAAAAAATGCGGAAAAGAACAAACAGCAGGTGGCGCTATACTGAAACCTTTTTATTACTCAATTACATAGGATTACAAAAGTATTTATATCCAGGTGCTGGTTTGAAAAGTTTAAGTAGCACAACTAGAAAGCAGTCAAGAAAGAGAACGCACAATAAGGAGAAGCCATCAGACTGCACAGTGTACATCTGTAATGCCAGTCCGAGGTCAAACTGTGCTAAAGCTTTACCAGTTTGATAAAAGACAAAGCCCTGTAGTAGTGCAGAAGGTATCCCCAAAGGTTTCCACACTCCCATCCTCCCTCACAACAAGATGTACCTTTCTCCAACGGCGTTCACGCCACGTTTAACACTCGGCTGGGCTTTCCGTCGGGGGCAGACATGTTTGAACAACTAAAACGGTATTCAAATGTATACCGTGATGTATCCATTTGATTTAATTAGGCAAATGGAATCTAAAGGATAAGTAATCAATATCAGATTGGTGGGGGTCTGAGACCGCCACGATCAACTGTTTTCACCAAACTAAACAGTGGACGGAGCTGGAAACGGAAGGCTCCATCCATTGTGTTCTGGCCATGCCAGTGCACTGCATCTCAGCTTCCATTCACTTCTGCTTCCGGCTCCTTCTAATGGCAGACAAAAACAGCTGATTCCTGGAGGTCCCAAATGTCCGACCCCCATCAGAGGATAGGTCATCAATATCTAAAAGATTTAAAGGGGTTGTCTCACTTCAGCAAATGGCATTTATCATGTAGATAAAGTAAACACAAGCCACTTACTAATGTATTGCGATTATCCATATTGCCTCCTTTGCTGGCTGAATTCATTTGTCCATCACATTATACACTGCTCGGTGGTTATGACCACCCTGCAATCCATCAGTGGTGGTCGTGCTTGCACACTACATGAAAAAGTGCACGGCTCTCTGGTGGCCAAGACCGCGGGAGCACACATAGGCTGGTGCTTTTCCTATACACTGCGTGCAGAATTATTAGGCAAATGAGTATTTTGACCACATCATCCTCTTTATGCATGTTGTCTTACTCCAAGCTGTATAGGCTCGAAAGCCTACTACCAATTAAGCATATTAGGTGATGTGCATCTCTGTAATGAGAAGGGGTGTGGTCTAATGACATCAACACCCTATATTAGGTGTGCATAATTATTAGGCAACTTCCTTTCCTTTGGCAAAATGGGTCAAAAGAAGGACTTGACAGGCTCAGAAAAGTCAAAAATAGTGAGATATCTTGCAGAGGGATGCAGCACTCTTAAAATTGCAAAGCTTCTGAAGCGTGATCATCGAACAATCAAGCGTTTCATTCAAAATAGTCAACAGGGTCGCAAGAAGCGTGTGGAAAAACCAAGGCGCAAAATAACTGCCCATGAACTGAGAAAAGTCAAGCGTGCAGCTGCCAAGATGCCACTTGCCACCAGTTTGGCCATATTTCAGAGCTGCAACATCACTGGAGTGCCCAAAAGCACAAGGTGTGCAATACTCAGAGACATGGCCAAGGTAAGAAAGGCTGAAAGACGACCACCACTGAACAAGACACACAAGCTGAAACGTCAAGACTGGGCCAAGAAATATCTCAAGACTGATTTTTCTAAGGTTTTATGGACTGATGAAATGAGAGTGAGTCTTGATGGGCCAGATGGATGGGCCCGTGGCTGGATTGGTAAAGGGCAGAGAGCTCCAGTCCGACTCAGACGCCAGCAAGGTGGAGGTGGAGTACTGGTTTGGGCTGGTATCATCAAAGATGAGCTTGTGGGGCCTTTTCGGGTTGAGGATGGAGTCAAGCTCAACTCCCAGTCCTACTGCCAGTTTCTGGAAGACACCTTCTTCAAGCAGTGGTACAGGAAGAAGTCTGCATCCTTCAAGAAAAACATGATTTTCATGCAGGACAATGCTCCATCACACGCGTCCAAGTACTCCACAGCGTGGCTGGCAAGAAAGGGTATAAAAGAAGAAAATCTAATGACATGACCTCCTTGTTCACCTGATCTGAACCCCATTGAGAACCTGTGGTCCATCATCAAATGTGAGATTTACAAGGAGGGAAAACAGTACACCTCTCTGAACAGTGTCTGGGAGGCTGTGGTTGCTGCTGCACGCAATGTTGATGGTGAACAGATCAAAACACTGACAGAATCCATGGATGGCAGGCTTTTGAGTGTCCTTGCAAAGAAAGGTGGCTATATTGGTCACTGATTTGTTTTTGTTTTGTTTTTGAATGTCAGAAATGTATATTTGTGAATGTTGAGATGTTATATTGGTTTCACTGGTAAAAATAAATAATTGAAATGGGTATATATTTGTTTTTTGTTAAGTTGCCTAATAATTATGCACAGTAATAGTCACCTGCACACACAGATATCCCTCTAAAATAGCTAAAACTAAAAACAAACTAAAAACTACTTCCAAAAATATTCAGCTTTGATATTAATGAGTTTTTTGGGTTCATTGAGAACATGGTTGTTGTTCAATAATAAAATTAATCCTCAAAAATACAACTTGCCTAATAATTCTGCACTCCCTGTACTGTGCAAGCACGGCCACCGCTGCTGGATTGCAAGGTGGTCGTAACCATGGAAACAAGCAGTGTATAATGTGATGGAAAAATAAATCCAGCAAGCAAAGGAAGCAATATGGACAATTACAATATATTAGTAAGTGGCTTGTATTAACTTTCTCTACATGATAAATGCCATTTCCTGAAGTGACACAACCCCTTTAATACAGATACGGCTTTGAAATCCATTTGACCCGCTTTCCCTTCGCTTCCATCTATTTTGCTGGACAGAACAGCGCGGTACTCTATACCATGCCTGCTGGGAGTTGTAGGTTTTCAAAAAGGTGGAGAGCCACAGGTAGGGGACCACTGAACTAAATGCATTCTATTATTCCCTGTTATCAGCCATTTAGTGGTAGACAGGTGAATAACGGTGGTCATGGAGCGAGTCCTTTCACACATTCAGTTATTTGCCTCATAAAGATATTACTGCAATGCTACACTGCAGTAACACAACGTAAAAGTGGTGATAAGTATTATATACTGTGTACTAGGCGGGACAATAAATCCTCCCATCTTTATGTTCATGTATATGGCATCAGGGAATCCCTCTCTACAATCACCTACAGTAATATGAAGAGCCTATGTCCTAAGAGGACCCCACAGATTGCAGTCCCATGCACTGCACCACCGCCCTGTAGGGGATGGACCAATAACACTGCTTCTGGTTCCTATCCTTGTTCTAAGGGCCCGTGCACATGACCGCATGCCCTCCGAGACATACGGTCCGTGAGCGGGCCATATGTCCCGGAGCGCCATTGATCATGCGCACGGGAGCGCACAGCATCATAGATTACAATGATGCTGTGCACGTCGGGCTGCCCGCAGAACTATTGTCCTGCACTCATATGATCTTTTGGTATGGGCACACACTGGGCAAATCAGCATTTTCCAGTACCATCAAAATGAATGAGCTTAAAAAATAATAATTCTGCAGCGCAATTTGACCTGCAGCATGAATTTTAAATCCACAGCATATCAATGGATATCTACCGCGGGTTTCACCCTTTGCAATGCATAGGATAAAATCAATAGCAAATCCGCAGCGGAATTTCTGTAAGAACACAGACAGAACAGAGGATGAGACTCCCCTCAATATGTATATTTCTAGATATGTTTCTCTTATTGTAGTGGAAATGTTCTCCGACCATCATGCTGGGTAAGCTATGGCTGATATCTCCACTGGTTTCCTTTTCATGTACTCAGTGATGGTTTTGGGATGTCCTGTATGTTTATCAGTAGATATATCCCACAGGAAAAAAGATTAAGAATTGAATGGAAATTATTCAAGTCTCTTCACAGTGCACAAACCAGCAGCACATGATGTCTGGTGGGCGTCCAATCTGTAAGGACTGTACGGGAAGGAAGGAGAAGTGGACAACCCGCAAACCAATCTCACAGACATAAACCATGTCTATCCAGTGGACATGTTCCAAGTTCCCATACCTTAGATTCCTGTCTGAAGCTGGAATCTGCCATTTAGGAAGCCCAAAGATGTCTGATAACAGGTTTGTCCACCATACATGGTCAATTTGTCCATCACCCAGTTCAGTTTAGGGAAGGGGGGGGGGGGGGGGGGGGGGGAGACACTTCACCATGCTGTGGTAAAAATTGGAAAAAGGTCAAGCATTATGACAAGTTTCCATGGAATGTCACGATCAGCATCAGACTGGCCCACCAGAGGATCCTCCGGTGGCCCAGGCTCTGATACCATAATGGGCCTCAAAGGTCCAGGAAAAAAAAGCATTTGGAGCTGCCTTTGGAGTCAATAACTTACCCCTAGGGTCTATTTCTATGAATCAAAACCTATTAGACTTAATTGATGACATGGGGGTTGGGACTCGAGAATAATTTCTTCTAGTGGGCACAAGGAACCACAGTCTGACCCTGGAAGTTAACATGGTGCAAAGTATCCCAGACACCATGGAGTTCAGAAATAGCTTGGGCAGAACCACCAGTTTTCTCTGGAAGTTGCAGAGATCCAGTACTGGGAGACATCTATTGGAGATATCAACACCAAGCAAACAAAAACAGATGCCAGGGCATACTGAGAAAGTAGGGCTCATTACAATTTCCAGGCTTGTCAGCTCAAGCGGGAGATAATGGGCATATGATGCGATGCCGT